>NC_137800.1:83900831-84500831 GCF_963383645.1 Muscardinus avellanarius | reverse complement strand
GTGATTAATGACAGAACATTAGTCAAGACAAGTATTTGCCTGTTTGGTATCTTACTGTCATCTTGGTTGTAGGAGAAAACAGTTTCCTTTTCTTGTCATTTAGGAGTAAGTTGACGGCAGTGTTAAAAACTAAAAAGAGCCTCCACAGATCACAGGATGGAAACCAACTCCAGCAACATAGTGAGAGCCTGTTTCAAAATGAAAAGGGATGGGGGCGGGGCTCGTGGGAAGTGGTAGGTCCCTGGATTTGATCCCTGGTTAAAACAAAACAAAACAAAACAAAAAAACCCTCAATCATGCAGCTTGGTCCTCTCCCAAAAAACACGATGAAAAGGATCCTTTTATCAGCTGTCTTCTCAATTCAAATATTTACATGAAAATTTAATCACCTTAAATTTTAGTGGGATGATATCAGGTATGATCTGCTCTCATGAATATCTTCTAGTAACCCAAATTCAAATTACTGTGCTATTTTTTTTTCTTGTTGTTTTTGTGGTACTAGGGGTAGAACCCAGGGGCATTCTTATCTCCGAGCTACACCTCCAGTCCTATTTTTTATTCTTTATTTTGAAACAGGGTCTCACTGAACTGCAAAGGGCCTCACTAAGTAGCTGAGGCTGGCTCAAAATTCAAAGCAAAAATTACTCAAATGGTATCAGTGGGAACTGAACCTCTCTGTTGATCCCAACCAGATAGCTGGCGATGAGGCTTTTCAGCGAATTTAGTATTTCCAAACATAGTCGCAGAAACAGAATGAGACAACAGACCTTAAAACAACTAAGATGAGAATAGTCCAGATATTGACTGGGGTGTCTGATGAGGAACTGTCATGTACGGTGAGACCACAGAGAGCCTCGACGCTAAGAGAAAGAATCTAAGACTTCTTCAACACTCGCAGCACAGGACAGCGGGTGAGAATCACAGAGGGCAGAAGTTGACAGCTCCACCCAGGAAGCTGGATCCCTGGGACTCTGGTCAATGGTCACCAAATCCTGTTGTCCCTGTGTCTCTTGAATCCCTCCCTCCCTTTCTCTTGGCACCCTTGGGTGATTTCAAATCCTCATCACCCCTTCTAAGGCAGTTTCTAGGGCCCTCCCGAGAGGAAGCAGGGGGCTCCTTTCTAGCTGTCCCCACCACGCCACAGAGAATCATGATAACCATGAAACCTGGGGAAATTAGGGTGACAACGGGCAATCTTGGTAGAGACTTTTTGAACGAGCTGGCTTTGGGGAATAGTCATGTATGCTCAATTAAGTATTTATAGGTTGCCTGTTGCGGGCAGCTGTTGTGAGCCCTGAGGCTGTCCTGGGAGCGAGACAGGTGCCCCGCTGGTCTCAACTGCTTACCGCTGCAGCCCCCGAAGGGCAGGAGGTGCTGTGCAACTCGGCAGAAATGCTGTTGTGTGTGGGGATTTGCTTCTAGTAACGCAGCTTAGGACCAAAATTGCACAGAGCGAAATTGCCCTTGAAAAAAATCCTTGGGCTATAGCTTTATCCCATCACAGTTTGGACTCCTGATGGTCAAGCGCCAAGTGTTCCCTTGCTTGTCCTCTTTGCACTTGGCTGTGGTTTCCCTTTCCCAGAGGTGTGTGTGGGCCTGGGCCTGGCTTTTTTTTTTTTTTTTTTTTAATTGCAGATGCAGCATCACACAGTTTTTTGAAAGGATATAAGCAAGAAGGATGAAAAGTGCAACATGAAGGAAAGAGGCTCTCCCTCCGTCCATTTCGTCCTGTGCTAGAGATGGAACCCAGGGCCTCGCATGCAGGCAAATACTCTCCTACCACCCCGCTGCCCTAGAAGCACCCTTTGAGTGCTTGCTTGGTAGCCTGGGGAGGGCACTCAACCTCCTTGTGCCTCAGTTTCCTCCTTGGAAAAATAGCACCCAAGCCCTGTTTTCAGACTCACACAAATGACCACCATGGGTCTTTTTTTTTTTTTTTTTTTTTTTTTTTTTGGTGGTTGGTACTGGAGTTCCTGGAAGCCCTTCTACCTCCGGGCTACACTCCCAGATCTATTTTATATTTTTTTATTTGGAAACAGGGTCTCCTAAGATAGCGCGCGCGGCTGGCTTCAAACCTGCGCAATCCTCCTGTCTCTGCCTCCCAAGCACGGGGATTACAAGCGTGCGCAATCACGCCCGGCATCACCATGGGTCTTAATGGGTACTCCCTGCTTCTCCTGCCTCCGTGTCCTCTTTCTTCTGGAATGAGACCCTGATGTCGGGGAGGACCTGGCTCCTCTCTGATTCCAATGCTGGCTCCCAGCCAGAGCTGCCTAGCGCACACTCATCTCCCCTGGAGCACAGGACACTGGCTGCAGTGACTGGCTAGAGATGATCACGAGGCCCAGCTGCTGCTTTTAGTCAATCACCCAGCCATTAATAGCAAAGGCTTATGTACAGCTTGGGCTCTGTGAGGCACACGATAGGTGTGATGCAAATATGTACTGACCTGTTCACTTTTTATCCCATCGCTGCAGGTAGGAAGGCCTAGTGAAGACAGGGACTAACAGGCACTATGAAATAAAGAAATTAAATAAATAAAGAAGAAATTTTCCTGGAGAGAAAAATCATGTATACTACTTCCCGCTATCTTGGGGAAGATGTTCCAAGACTCGGGTGGATGCCTGAAAATAGTATTAAAGCATTACTGTTTTTTCACGTATATACCCCATGTACACTGTTTTTCATATATTATATATATATATATATATATATATATATATATGAAGAGGAGAGGAGCCATATATATATGCATATACACACACACACATATATATGTATATGTATATATTTGTATATTTGAATATATTTGTATACAAATATATATGTATATGTGTGTGCCTATATCTATATGCATATACACATATGATGAAATTTAATCTATAAATTATGCACAGTAAGAGGTTAGCAACTACTAATAAAATACAAGTATAACAATATAGTGTAATGAAATTGGCAGCATCACGACTCTTATTCTTAGGGGCCATTAATAAATAAAATCAGGCAATGTGACGTCATGACAGCCGATCTAATAACAGGAGGCTACTAAGCGACTAACGGGTGGGTAGCACATACAGCGTGGACTCGCTGGACAAAGACAAAGGCTGAATTCATGTCCTGGGCAGAGCACAGGGAGCTAGTGCGAGATTCTTCATGCAACTCAGGATAGTGCACAGTTTAAAATTTATGAATTGTTCCTTTCTGGAAAATTCCAGGTAAGATTTTACACTCATGGCTGCCAGTAACTGAAACCCAAGGAGGTGAAACTACAGACAAGGAGGGACGACTGCACTCTCCAAGTCCTGTCAAAGCATATTTCCCCAAGTTGGGTGCAGCACTCCTCAGTCTTCTAAGAACTGTTCAGATCTATCCTAGGACTGCCCGGTTCCTGCCTGGAGGACAGGGCTCCCAGGAAAGGCTCTCCGGCCCCCTCAGAAGCTCACAGCTGTGGCTGAGGAGTGGTCTGGGCCCAGGCATGTGGCCCAGCCCGTGGCTTCCCTGCTCCTCCTCCGGCTGAGATCGGTATTCTGATGCCCACGGAGATCCGAAGGAAGGAGGCCGAAAACAACAAACAATGAAACCTCAATTGCAGGCGGCACTCACAGGGCCATCGTGATTTTCTTATCTGGCCTGGAGAAGTAAGTTCACATTTTGGGATCAAGTACAGGGTGAGGATCCTTTATGTGAAGTGGGCGGGACCTGCATTTTAGAATTTCTTTGGGGCATATTTTCACTATTTTATTATAAGAGCTCTTGGGGCTGGGATCCAAGTCTAAACACGAAAATTCATTTATGTTTCATCGCCACCTTATACACATAGCCCGAAGGTGACTTTGCACAATATTCCTAGCGTGCCTGAGTTTTGACTGTGACCCATCACGTGTGGTCAAGTGGGGAATTTTCCACTAGTGGTGTCAGATAAGTGCTCAGAAATCTTCGGATTCTGGAGCATTTTGGATTTTAGACAAGGGGGATATCCGACTGATATAAAGAACGTGTATTACAGGTGTTCCGTAACCTTAAATCCACTGATTTGATACAGAAAGCCCGGACACGGGTTCTGGGCGCACAGGAGGGCACATTCTACAATCTAAATATCCAGCGTCTCCGGCAGGATAGGTTACCACATAGAAGATGCTCACTTGCTGAGTGTGGTGATGCATATTTGTAATCCCAGGACTTGGGAGGCTGAGACAGGTGGGTCACACGTTCGAGGCCAGCCTCAGCTACTTAATGAGGCCCTCTGCAATTTAGCGAGACCCTGTTGCAAAATAAAATATAAAACAGGGCTAGAGGTATAGCTTGGAGGTAGAATGACCCTGGGTTCTATCCCCAGTACCGCAAAAACAAAACAAAACAAAACAACAACAACAACAACAACAACAACAACAACAACAACAAAACACGCAAGGCACAGTGAGCTCCTCGTGCCCGTCTCTCTTTTCCGGAAGAAGGTGGAAATGGTATACATCTACCACTCATCTACCACCCTAAATGGCACACATCTGCCAATCAATGGCAGTTTCTAATACACTCCGTAAAGCTGCTGTAATTCTGGTCGGTCTTTTGAAACAAAATGAAGGTTGGCAAAACATTCGAAAGAAGACGCTGCCTAAAATTGGGACTGGAATCTAGTCACAAGTTCTGCCTGAAACTGTCTCGGCTGCTCTACTAGTGCTGAGGGAGAAGGCGGCAAAGGCGAAGTCTATTAGGAAGAGAGAGACACTGAACACCCGTGGCTCGGTGCAGACGGCAGGACACCTCCCTGCTAGTGACCCAGAAGATCGCAACACGGTTGCCTCATGCAGGACGGTAACTGAAATCTAAATATTAAGCTTGGGATTGGGGGGTGTAACTCAGTGGTAGAGCACGTGTCTAGCATGTGCAATGACTTGGGTTTAATCTCTCCTCCTCCCTCTCTTTTTCTATCAATACTGGAGGTTAAACCCAGAGGCATTCTACCTCTGAGCTACACCCCCAGCCCTATTTTACTTTTTAGTTTGAAACAGGACCTCACTAAATTGCTGAAGTGGGGGTCTTGCTAAGTTGCTAAGGCTGACCTCAAACCTGAGATCCTCCTGTCTCAGCCTTCCTGGTACTGGGATTATAGGCATGTGCCATGATGCTCAGCTCCCATTTTTTCAAACAGTAGTTCTTGCTTTTAGAATCTTAAGAAATTCTTTCCTTTCCCCTCCCAAATAACCTATATATTCAATGCAAACACATATACACTTAGTGAGAAAAGCCATAAAAAGTGACAAACTGAGCTACATGAAAATGTAAAATATTTGCTATTTGAAGAACACTGTCAGGAACCTTGAAAGGCATGCCATAAACTGGGAGACCATATCTGCAAACCTTAAGAACTAACTCAAGGGCAAAATAATCTGGGGATTCTGTCTATGCTGACACTGTGCAGCTTCCCTTCCTATATTTTCATGTAGCAGGAGAGTTTAGTTTTAGTTTTTATACTTAGATGTATGATCCATTTTTGGTTGTGTTATGAGCTATCGACTGAGTTTTACTTTTTTCCCCATGTGATGATTTATTGTCCCAGTACCATCTTTTAAAAGATTAGCGTTTCCAACTGAGATACCTTTGTGGAAATTCAGTTGGTCATATAAGGAGGGGATCTATTTTTGAAAAAAATTTGTGTGTGTGTGTGTGTGTGTGTGTGTGTGTGTGTGTGTGTGTGTTACTAGATATTAAACCCAGGAGACAATCTCTGGTAATTCTATTTCTGAGCTACAGCCCCAAGCTTTTTAATTATTATTTTTTTTAATTTGAAACAGGGGCCCACTAAATTGTTGAGGCTGTGATCCTCCTGTCCTAGCCTCCCAAGTACTGGGATTACAGACATGTACCTGTAATTACGCATGGCTGCATGGCTATTTCTGAAAATTTTTATTTTGTTTTCTTGGTCTGTAAGTCTAAACTTATGCAATACCTTGCAGCTTTACAGACATCTAAAACTGAGGCAGTAAATGCTTCCCAGCTTTGACCTTCTTTTTCAAAACAACTTTAGAGCCTTTATATTTCCATAGAAATATTAGAATCAGCTTGTCCTTTTTTTTTTTTTTTTTTTTTTTTTTTTTTTTTTGCGGTACTGGGATGGAACCCGGGGAATTCTACCTCAAAGCTATACCCCCAGCCCTAATTTTTATTCTTTATTTTGAAACAGGGTCTCACTGAGTTGCAAAGGACCTCACTAAGTAGCTGAGGCTGTCTGTGAACCTGGATCCTCGGGTCTCAGCCTCCCAGATGCTGGGATTACAAGCGTGAGCCACCAAGCCCGGCCATAGCTTGTCGTTTCCTATTGGGAAAAAAAAAATGCCCGAGATTTGGTTGGGATTTTGCTTAATCTATAGATTAGTTTGAAGAAAATAGACATCTTATCAACATTCCATATTCCAAATGATTGTATTGTAAGTGGTATTTTAATTTCAATTTTCAATTATTCATTGGTACAAATACAATTGATTTTTATGTATATACCTCACATTTTGTGACTCTCAATTTTCTTGGGGGGATGGCACCGGGCGTTCTATGAATAACATTTCCTGCACTATTTTTTTTTTTTAAACAGAATCTCACAAAGTTACTACAGGCTGGCCTTGAACCTGAAATCTTCCTGTCTCGGCTTCTTAAGTACTAGGATTAGAGGTGTGCACCAGTGAACCTAGTTTCTGGTAACATCCTTAAATATATCTCCTTTGTGGTCACTTCGTTTTTTTTTTTTTTTTTTTTTTTTTAGGTTACTTAGGTTTTCTATGTTCAATTTCCCGTTTTCTGTGGAAAAAAAAATCAATCTGATTTTTACTTTCTACTACTCATCTTGTTTGTGGATTGGATCTCCAATACAATGTTGAGAAAGATAAACCTGGGCGGTCATGCTTGGGCCTGATTTTCGGAGAGAAATATTCAGTCTCTCAGCATCGATGATAATTGAGTGCTTTTCCTGACCCCACGTCTTAGCTCAAGAAAATGTTCTTTCAATTTCTACCTTGTTAAAAGTTGTTCTTGTATTTTATAATAAACAATTGAATTTTGTCAGTGTTTTTCTTCTTCTTCTGCAGAAACAACAACAAGCCAATATGTTATATAGCTTCTCTCCTTTATTGTCCAGGCTGGCCTCCAACTTGAAAGTCTCCTGCCTCAGCCACCCAAGTAGCTGAAAATACAGGCGCCACCATGCCTGGCTATTTTTGATTCCTTAATATGATAAATTACATTGTTTTCTAAATGTTAGGCTGATCTAAAGTCCTTCTTTGGTCACAATGTATACACTGTTTCTATATTTCTAGATTCAATTTGTTTATATTTTGTTATTGTTTTTTTGTTTTTATGATTATATGCACTATTAATCTATGGATTTCTTATAAGGCCTTTGTGTTTAGTACCAAGGTAATGCTGGATCAATAAAATGAACTGGGTAGTATTCCCTCTTTTAAATAAATAAAGCAAGAGCGTTATTTCTTTTTTATATGACTGGTAGAACTCACCAGTGAAAATTAGTTTCTTTAACAGATCTATGACAATTAGAACTTCTGGGTTATCTTGAGTCAATTTTGGCAATTTGTGTCTTTTATAAAATATGTCCATTTTCTTTAATTCAACAAACTGGCAAAATATTATTCATAATATTTCCCTATTACTCTATTAATGTCTGAAGGATTGATAGTGATGGCCTTATATTATTATTATTATTATTTATTATTATTATTACAGTATTGGGGATGGAACCCAGGGGCATTCGACCTCCAAGCTACACCCCCTGCCCTATTTTTTATTCTTTACTTTGAAACAGGGTCTCACTGAGTTGCAGAGGACCTCACTAAGTAGGTGAAGCTGTCCATGAACCGTGATCCTCCTGTCTCAGCCTCCCGAATGCTGGGATTACAAACGTGTGCCACCAGAACCAGCTGACTCCTCATTTTTTAAGATGAAAAATTAAACACCTATTGAGGGAGCATTCTTCTCTGCATATTAGTAATTAAAGCCACAAGTTACTCTTAAAGCATTGCATTAGCTGTAGCCTACATATTTTAATATACTTTCATTTTCATTCAGTCCAAAGGAGTTTCTAATTTCCCTTATGATTTTTTTCTTTGATCTGTGACTTATTTAAAAATATGTGACTTAGTTGGGTGTGGTGGCACACGCTTTTAATCCCAGCATTTGAAAATCTGAGATAGGAGGATCTCGGTTCCAAGACAGCCTCAGCTACTTAGTGAGGCCCTCTGCAACTTAGTGAGACCCTGTTTCAAAATAAAGAATAAAAATAGGGCTGGGGATGTAGCTCGGTTTTCAAATGCCCCTGGGTTCAGTCCCCAGACCCGCAATAAATAAATTAAAAATAAATAAATAAATACATGTGACTTAATTTCCAAACATTTGAGGATTTTTGATGTTTCTCTGTTATTGATTTCTTAGTTTCATTCTGAAAATACATTCTTCTCATTCCATTTCTTTTAAATCTTTTGGAGCTTTCTTATGGCACAATTTATGGCCTATTTTGGTGACTGTTTCAAGTACACTTGAAAACAAGTTTCAAACTGATATCATTTCCCTTCTGCTTGAATGTTCGCCGGCAACGAATCCTTTCAGCTTTTGTTTGTCTGAAAAAAATCTTTAATTCACTTCCATTTAAAAATATTTTCCTGGGTAGAGAATTCTAGATTTTCTTTTCACCGCTTATTTTCAATATTGTGATTATGAGATTGGGATGTGACTTTCTTTTTGTTTATTCTGCTTGGCATTTATTATGCCTTTCGAGTCTGTGGCTTTATTGTTTCCACCGAATTTCGGGTGGGAAAAATGGGTCATTAATTCTTTTTCTGTGTTTATCCTCCACCTTTTCCCCTGGGACTCCAATGACACATGTCAGATTGTTTGACATCTGTCCTTAGATTCCTAAAACTGCTCTTTGCTGTCTCCTAACCAATCTTTTTTTTCTTTTTAGATCATTTCTCTTATGTCTGCATATTCAGCCATTTTTTCCTGTAGTACTAATCTCTCAGTGTTAACAATGAATCTTTTTTAAATGTAAGATAATTAATTTTTTTGGATTTATAAGTTTCATCAGGGGTTCTTTTTTTTTTTTTTTTTTCTGTGTGTGGGTCTGGGGATGGAACCCAGGGGCATTCTACCTCCGAGCTACACCCCCTGCCCTATTTTTCATTCTTTATTTTGAAACCGGGTCTCGCTGAGTTGCAGAGGGCCTCACTAAGTAGCTGAGGCTGTCCGCGAACCGCGATCCTCCAGGTCTCAGCCTCCCGAATGCTGGGATTACAAGCGTGCACCACCACACCGGGCTTAGGGGGTTCTTTTTTAAAAAAAAAAAAAAGAAAAGAAAAGAAAAGAAAAGAAAAGAAAAGTTTTCCTCTCTCTCTTCAATGCATTCATGTCTTTCTTAAAATACTTGAACGTGGTTACAATGGCTCTTTTAACATCTTTGCGTGTTCCTGCCATCACCTTTATTGTTCCTCGGCCTGTCTTTATTGCTTAATTTTTTATCCTGGTTATAGGTCATGATTTCCTGCTTCTTGACATGCCTACTAATTTTTGATTGAAAGCAGAACATAATGAATTCTCTGTGGTCAAGTGTCAAGATTTTTACTGTCTTCCTGTGAAGAGTGTCGGGCTTTGTAATGGCAGGAAACGGAGTTATTTGTGTCCAGTCCCAACCTTCTGAGACGTGGACTGAGGCTTTGTTACCCTGTGTCTGGAGTCGCCTTCACCCTGGGGACCCGCTCATCGCAGGCTGAGCTTCCGGGCTTGGCGCAGCTCGCCGAGTGGCCCCGAGTCGCTCCGTCAAGGCTGGCAGAGCCTTCCAAGCCTTCCCGTGCTGGGGACCTGAAGAAGCATCCAGCTTTCTAGTTCCCACGCAATTCTGTCTAAACCTATGGAATTTCTTATACGCATGCATATTATTATTAAGCAAAGACTCGAGAGGACCTCGCTGCAGATTTCTGGAGCTTTTCTCTCTCTAGAACTCTGCCTTGCAAATCCAGGCTCCTCAGGCTTCCTGAATCCTGATCTCTGCCTCTCTGCTTGGCTCCCCCTTCCACATCCATATGTTCCCAGGAAGAAAAGCAGGGTGGGTACAGGACTCAATGTGTTCCTTTCTTTCCTATCAGGGATCACAGTCCAGTTTCCCTGCCATTCTGTCATTTGAAAACAATTTTTTTCCTCATGTATTTAGACTAGTTTCCTAGGGGTTTTTTTTTTCTTTCCTTAAGACAAAAGGTTAAATCTAGTTTCCTTTATTCCATCACGGCTAGAAGTGATGGCGTAAGTACTTTCTTATGGGTTAAAAATGAATATTGAGCCAGGCGTGGTGGCGCAAGGTTGTAATCCCAGCATTTGGGAGGCTGAGACCGGAGGATCGCGGTTCGCGGACAACAGCCTCAGCTACTTAGTGAGGCTCTCTGCAACTCAGTGAGACCTGGTTTTGAAATAAAGAATTAAAAAAAAAAATAGGGAAGGGGTGTAGCTTGGAGGTCGAATGCCCCTGGGTTCCACCCCCAGACCCGAAAAAAGAAAAAAAAAAAGAATATTTGATAATAGTTTGGTGGTTCCTCAAAAAGTTAAACATTAAATTAGTATGTGATCCCGAAACTCCACTCTTATGTACAGATACAAAATCACAGACAGCAGAGACACAAACAAATTATCTGTGACTGCAGAGTCACAACAGCCCAAAGGTAAATACAACCCAGTTGCCCATCAATAGACGAATGGATCAAAAATGGGATATTATTGATTTAAAAAAGAAATGAAATGGATTTGATTTTTTTATGGAATTCAATGTCCATCACATGAATGGACATTGAAAACATCATATCAAGTGAAGTATGACAGACACAGGAAGATAAATATTGTAGGATTCCACTTATATGAGGTACCTAAAAAAAATCCATAGAAATAAAACAAACGTTAGTAGGTACCAGTGAAGGGAAAAGCGGAGTGACTATTTCCTGGGTACCAAGTTTCTGTTTAGGATGATGAAGACGTTCTGGAAATGTAAAGTGGTGATGGTTCTCCCCACAACATGGAGATGGTGAAGGCCACTAAACTGTAAACCTGAAAAGTACTAAAATGGCAAATTTTATTTTATCTATATGGTTGACACAGTGAAAAATCACTGAAAAATAAATAAAAAAGAGCCTCTCATCTCTAATAATTTCCTACTGATTTTTCAAATTTTTGAATAAATTTGACTTCAAAAATTGTGTAATGCAATAAATAAACTTAGAACATGACTACAAATGGGTTCAGTTTGGTATAAAGTGGAGCACTGGTCCAACTGCTAAAACGCAAATGGATGTGAGGACGACACAGTCCTAATTCATCACTGTAAACTTCCTGAGTTTGATGGTTTATTGCGTTTATGTAGGAGAATGCCACTGTCTGTAGTTAATACACACACAAGTTCAGGATGGTGAGGCATCAACTTATTCTCAGAGGTTCAGAAAAGATTGTAATGGAGCCAGGTATAGTGGCGCACGCTTGTAATCCCAGAGTTTGGGAGGCTGAGACAGGAGGATCGCACAAGTTTGAAGCCAGCCTGAGCTACTGAGTGAGGCTCTCAGCAACTCAGTGAGACCCTGTTTCCAAATAAAGTATAAAATAGGTCTGAGAGTATAGCCTGGAGGTAGAAAAGCCCCTGGGTTCCACCCCCAGTACCACCAAAAAAAAAAAAAAGATTGTAATATATTCAAAGTATTTCCGTAAGTTTTTGATGGCTTCAAATTTTAAAAATATAAAAATTGTAGGAAAGATTGGGTAATGGTTTCACATGGATCTAGTAAAAGTACAACTAGCCACAGTTAAAAATAGGATTTTGAGCCGGGCATGGTGGGCACGCTTGTAATCCCAGCATTCGGGAGGCTGAGACCTGGAGGATTGCGGTTCGTGGACAGCCTCAGCTACTTAGTGAGGCCCTCTGCAACTCAGTGAGACCTGGTTTCAAAATAAAGAATAAAAAGAAAAAATAGGGCAGGAGGTGTAGCTTGGAGGTCAAATGCCCCTGAGTTCCATCCCCAGACCCGCAAAAAAAAAAAAATAATAATAATAAATAAATAAAAAATAGGATTTCTATAGTGATAAAAACAAAATTAATTGACGAAAACAAAGAAATTTAAAATAAAAACAGCCAAGCCAGGCATGGTGGTGCATGCTTGTAATCCTAATACTTGGGAGCCTGAGACAGGAGGATTGCAAGTTTGAGGCCAGCTTCATCAACTTGGAGGCCCTCGGCCTCACAAGTGAGACCATTTCAAAATAAAGAATAAAATAGGGCTGGGGGTATGGCTCAGAGGTATAATGCCCCTAGATTAAATCCCCAGTACCACACATAAAATAAGTAAGTAAATAAATAAAAACATCCAAAAGTAGAAAAGAATGAAAGAAAATCTGAAAACACTGGGTTTAGATGTTGACAAACATGTGGTGTGTGTGTGTGTGTGCGTGTGTGTGTGTGTGCGCGCGTGTGTGTAAGCGTGCATGACAAGTTCAGGGGCATTCTGAGTTTCACCCCTAGCTCTTTTGAAACAAGGTCTTGCTGATTTGCTAGGGCCTCACTAAATCGCTGAGGCCAGTCGCTGACCTGCAATCCTCCTGTCTCAGCCTCCCAAGTACTGGGGTTAGAGATATGTGTCACCATGCCTGGTCTGACAAACATTTGACAGAGAACGGAAATGGGGTTAGATGCAGTGCGTCTTGGGAATCCTCCTGTGCTGCTTCATAGGAGTAAGTGGGCAGGTGAGAAGCAGAATCGAGGTGTGAGAGCGAGCACCCATGCTCAGCTGCCAGCACACACCTTGCCGGCGAGCTGCCCACGACTCTCAGGGGTACTTACACAATGGTTTTTCCAATGTACGAAAATGATTTCTCCACAAATTCGCGGACGCTGTGGACCTCCCCAGTCGCGATGACAAAGTCCTCGGGCTCATCATTCTGTAACATCAGCCACATAGCCTAGAGCGGAAGAGAGATGGAACCCCGTGAAAGCTGTACTCAGAGGCCGCTTTGGAATACAATGTTCATGGATGCGCTTAATCGGGTAGAGCCATGTTCAACTAGAAAATGGGTGTGATTTTACTACAATAGTCTAAACACTGTGGTGATGCTTCTCACAATTTAATGTTCATCAGAAACATCTGGGAAGCATCTTGGGTGTGGATGCCCGGGCCCAGTCACAGAGGCATGGGCTCGGTAGGATCCTATCTTCCCAGGAGAGTTTCCTGCAGTAGGTGCTTTGATCACAACATAAAGGGGTATGCTTGTCAAACAATATTTGTGGCAAATAGCCTCTAAAAATATTTTTATGAACAGACGGTTCCAAAAACATTATCTGGTTTTCCTGACTGTCACAAATGACAGGCAAGGAAAAGTCATTTGAATACAGATTTATCAACTGTGTCATTACAGTCCTTGAAAACAGAACCTCATTTCCTCATGTGAAGCTGAAAACTTACCGAGCAAAATACAACATAAACAAGAACAATCAATGGAGAAAGAGTCATGTAATAGAGAGCACTACTGCTTTTTAAAGTGGTGTGACAGACAACGGAAGCATTTGCCCCAGAGTTCAGGGTTTCCAGGTGAGATGCTCCACTTCCATGCTGGGATAAGCGTATTTTGGGGGTGCATCTTATCTCCAGGAGCAAGGAGGGCAAACACACAGCTCCATTCTGCAACACACACGTGGCATCTCACACGGCTTGGCTCCACATGGGTAGAAAAGCTTTAGTCGCAACAGCACACAGGTCGGGCCGGGGGTGCAGCTCAGTTGTTGAGATCTTGCCTAGCATGCACGAAGCCCTGGGTTCCATCCCCAGCACTGCCCAAACAGTGGAACCGCACACTAATTATAAAGTTTTATTTTACACAGAGGATGCAGAACGTTAAAAATTAAGTAAAACTGGTATTTGATAGGTGAGTGCCCCTCCCCTTGAATCAGGGACATTTTATCTCCAAGCTATATCCTAGCCCCTTTTTTATATTTCATTTTGAAACAGAGTCTTGCTATGTGGCTGAGGGTCTTACTAAGTTGCTGAGACCTAGCCTCAGACCTGTGATCCTCTAGTTTTAGTCTTCCAAGTACAGCTATTATAAGTACATGCCATCACACCTGGTGAAGAGCATATCTGGTTAAGAAAAGATTGAAGCAGGGCTGAAGGTTGTTACTCAGTGGTAGAGAATGTGCTTAGCATGCTGGGTTCAATTTCTAGCATAAGCACACATGTGCATGTGCGCATGTGCAAATAGACACATGGGATGGAGGAAGAGAGAGAGGAGGAGGAGGAGGAGCAGAAGGAGGAGGAGCAGGAGGAGGAGCAGGAGGAGGAGGAGAAGTAGTAGTAGTAATAGAGAAGCCAAGCCAACAAAAAGAGAAAAAGGTTTTTTTCCCCATCACTCTCAACCATTTTCAAGGTAAGATAGATCAATAAGCATTTATTCTGACAGTCCCCAAAATGTACACTGAACTTGTGTTCTCCCATTTACTGACAAGGGGGTCTCCCTAGGTGCTACTGAAAAAGCAAAGCAAAGCAAAGAAAAGAAAAGAAAAGAAAAGGCTATGGAAATCAATATGCCAACTATTTTCTCTTAGAAAATGATCCCCCCCAAACGGAATCCCTGTTTATTCATTTATATTTGTGAATTTGTAGCAATCTTCAAAAAATAAAGTGAATATATTTCCTTATTACCTGAAGTTATTTTTTGTGGATATTTTAAAATTTCTGTCCTATCATCAGATTGTTTTAAATCATAGTTTCGCTCTATGGAAGAGGAGAGTTGGTGCAATTTTCCATGCCTGGGGGATGCAGCTTCCTGGTTGGGACCACAGCGGTCCTCTCAGGTAGGTGTCAAGTGGCAGAGGACATTCTCTTGGTGAAGAGACAGTTTTGTTGACATGAAGGAAATAGAAGCAGTTTCACAGTGCGTTAAGAGACCACGGATTATGAATTTGGTTCCAGCACTTTTTACATGTTATACTATTACTGATGAAACTTGATCAGTTCTTAATAGGCACAGAACACAAGCTGTCTTCTTTACGGGGACAGTCTAGGCGGCAGATGGCATCTATGTGGCCTGGTAGCCCCTGCATACTGTTAAACACTAAGGCCCAGGAGGAGGAGCAGAGAGAGGCGCTCTTGGGAATGGGTGCCAAGACCCCTTTGCCCGAGCAGATGCCAGGCTGCTCCCTGTAGGTCATTTCCTGCATGTGAGGTCTTCAAGGCCTGGAAAATACTCTCCTTTCATCGGTCTGGAAAGGCTGACTTGTCCCAGATCCTGGACCAGGGTCCCATGTCTACCATTGGAATGAGTTCCTGCTGTCTCCCCAGGTCCCACTGTGACCCACAGCGGGGAACAGTGGCCTCGCTGGGCCTAAGCTGCCCTTTGGCCGCCCTTCCCAATGAAGCCGACCCTTCACTTCTCCTGAGCGACACAAGCAGCTCTTCCCGGCCAGGCACACACCTACACACACGCAAACTTGTTTTGGCTTTCATCAGAATACTTTCAGAGTTTTTTTTTAGAAAAAAAATTAAATTTCCTCCTGGCTAGAACTCCTCTGTTTGAACATTTTTTTTCTGAGGGATTAGATATAATGAAGTAAATATACTTAAATGCGTTCGGCTCCGATTTCCAATCTAAAAAGAACGTTTCAGGATCACTCAGCTGATTTGATTTCTTCGGGATCACCGTGGCGCTAGCATGGTCAAGGCACAATCTGCTTTTTGTCACGTGAAAGAAAATGAGGGCTTAGTAAGAAAGAAGGGAGGTATTAAAAAAAAAGGGGGGGGGAGCAGGGTGGCCGGTCGCTGGTGGATCACTCTAAACTCTTGCTTTGCTCCCAGCAGGAATCTGAGGATTAGTAGGAGCCAGAGCCAAGAACCCGCCCTTTTCTTTTCCATCAGACTATCTGTGACCTCTGACCTATCAATTTCTAGGCATTTCCTCTGGACTTCATATTGCACCAGACTCCAGGCTGGGAATACGAAGGGAAAGGATATACAATTCCAGATTTATTTGTTATTCCTAAATAGTTTACTGGCTTGAACAGAGGGACAGGGCTTTGTTTAAATTTCCACTGAGCATAATTAATGGTTATTGACTGGTAAATGAAGAACAGGTGACACTCAGGATTGGAAGATAAATGATCCTGTGTTCTGGTGTGATAATGGGTTAGTAATTTGCCACGCAGCCCAGGCCCGGCGCGTCCCATCGAGATGCCAGATCATGGCTGCGAGACAAAGGCCCCTGTGTGAGGAGGACTCAGCCACTGGCCTCGTGTCCAGCTGCGTCCGTTGATCTGCTCCATTTATCCTCTGATGGATGGCATAACCGAGGCAAAAGTTCGCGCATCTCACCTTCCTGTTCACATGCTCGGCCACATGACCCAGAACACCGCCCGGCCGCAGTGTCAGAGCAAATCGCCACCCACCCTCGGCTTCCGGCTGGAGGCTCCGTGTCAGACGTCGGGCTTTGCTTTGTCTCTCAAGGAATCCAGGAGGAAAAGGAAAGAGTCTTCCCACATTCTTCTGGTGCCCTTTAGGGATGTGACTGGCTTATCCACTTCCTCAGACACTTATTTACTTTTGGTCCTGACCTGATTACCAGAGCACAAGAAAGAAAGAAAGAAAAAAAAAAATACCCTGCTTTTCTTTTTCTCCATCCCACAGGGAGGGAAGTAAATCAGTGCAGGAATGTACCAGGGCTTCACATTCTTCAACATGAAAATGTCCCTGCATGGCCAATGCATGAGGCAGTTTTCAAATCATGTCTTGTGTTGGTTATGAATTCAAGGCACCGGTGGATTAAGGGAAAATCTGACTCTGAACGATTGACATTTGATGGCCTAGTTGAGATGGGTATAAATGTGACATCTGAACTCGTACACTCTTGTAACTATATAATTAACCCATCTGCCCTACAAATTTAATATAGCAAAATCAAAATGCAACTTTAAATGTTCTATTTAAAGATTTCAAAGAAAAACACCCATCTTGAAGTAATCCCTTTTCAGCCATTCAAACGGTGAATGCAGATGGGGCACAGAAGTCCCCGGTGAGGGGCTGGTTTTCTTCGCTTCATAAGTCGCCAGCTCTGGTGGCTGTTCACAGCTGGACCAGTGGAGGAGAACACCCAACGCACATCACCACAGTCGACTGACTACACCTGATTCCACGCATGCCTGTTGGGGTATGATGTGTGTTTGTCTTAAACGTCTAGATTCTACAATCGCTTCCACCTTGCCGTTAACCTGCAGTTCAGTATCCAAACCACAAACACTTATTAACTGAGCTGGCATCCATGAATAACAAGATTTGTTAATCAAGGTTATGTTTAACTATGTGTATTTGACTGCTGCTTTTTCAACCCTGTGCTTTTGAGCTTCATGTGACACTTTCATAAAAAAAAATCTTAAAATAGGACTATATGTGTGTATATGTGTATGTGTGTGTTTGTGTCTGTCTGTCTGTATATTTTTTCAGGGGAGAAAGTCTGAAATAGTTCTAAGAAAAATCATGAAGGCTAGGAGACATAGTTTGGTGGTAGATCACTTGCTAAGCATCCACAAGACCCTGAGTTCCATCCCTAGTAACACACACACACACACACACACACACACACACACACACACACACCCATGTGGGTTTCAACAAATTTTATGTTCCAAAAACATAAAAAACAAATTTTATGTTCAACAAAAATTAATGTTCCAAATAAAGAATGCCAACTGTGGATGTATTAATAGACACTTTATCTGTATTACTAGTTTGTATCAGCAACCCAAGTACTCTTGTGGTAGGTCAGGCCTTAGACTTTGTGGGACCTGTGTAGGTGGAAAGTATGCTGTACTCTGACATTTTGGAGAAATAAGAATCAAATGACCTAATTAAAACAAATGAAATTATATTGACAAAATCAGCATAAACCCAAAGCTGGCTGTATGACTTTCTTAATTTATGCAGTTTTTTCATGGATGAGAACATTGTGACATGTGGATTTCTTTGACTGAAGGTCTTTCAGACATTTCAAAGATACAAAGTTACTGACCAGGAAAAACTAATGGACAATAAGTTAATGAAAGCATCAAAATAATAGGTCACATTTTAGAAAGCTATAGAACCTTTGCTTATTGTTTGCTGTGAGCATTCTCCATTGACACTGAAAGGCTGTATAAAAATTTGTCTTGCCCTTTATCTTTCATTTTAGCCAGCCAAAGCAATCCAAATTCCAAAGCTGGTGTTAATTTTTTTCTCTCCCTAGAAACAATAAAAAAGAAAGCCTAAAATCTCCTAGTCGGGTGTTAGACCTCCTAAACCAAATTTTCCTGGGATATCTGCTCTTTCAATATGCAGGTCCTAGTTATTCTTGTTAAATAGGCTTGAACAGTTAGTATATTAGAATCTAGTTCCTTTGTTTATCTTTGAATATATCTTTTATCTCTTTGTTCCATTTCTTTCATAGGCACACCAATTATGCATATGTTGTATCTCTTTTGCTCTATCTCCTATATCTAACATCTCTGTCTAATCATATTTTCATCTGCTTTTTTCTTGTTCTATGAGTTCTTCCAGCCTGTTCACCTGATTGTTTTTAGTAACATTTATTTTTAAATTGGCTGCTAATGTGCTTTGATTTCTGTTTTGACATTCTTTTCCTCTTCCATGTCACTCCTCATCGTTGTCGGCTTGCTTTTTCTCTCTTCCAGTAACTTTATTTAAACCAGGGGATGGTGACCTTTTATCCTGCAGGGCCAGACAGTGAGCCTGTAGGCCTGTGGACCATATGGCCTCTTACAACCACCGGTCTCTGCTGTTGTTGTTCACAGCAGACACGGACAAGATGGGAAACAAACAGGCAAGACTCCCATAAAGCACCATTTACAAATTTACAAAGCCTGTGGACTATAATTTGCCCACCTTTGCTCTACACAAACTTATCAGAAACATGTGACCTATAATTTCTTGGAGTCTATGAAGAATAATGACCAGAGCTCAGCTTCACGTTGACTAACGCTCCTCGATAGGTGCAGCTCCTGTGCTCTGCTGACACCCCTTCTCTTTTCTTTCTCTCCCTGGGTATATTCTGGGGTGGTACCTTCCTAACTATTATTATCCTTGAGCAAGGCTGGCTGTTTGCTGAAGAACCCATGAGGAGGACCAGGCAGGTGCATCCAGGGCGGCCTGTGGCTTCAGTGCAGATGGCTCCCCCAAACCTCTCACCAAACTCATCATGCCCTTGGCCCAGGACGTGGCTGCCATATTTCTGGGTATTAGCTGCTCAATGTGGCTCATGGAGTGAGCCCTAAGCCATAAGACCACTGTAGTACTAGCTGGGGATTACTGCCAACACCCACCTTTGCCCAGGTCCGCAGTCTACAGACCCTCAGCGACAGTGCCCTGACAGACAGTGACACAGGCTTCCCCTGTAGCCACTCCTTCTGCCCCTCTCTAGTGAAAGGACGGGCAGTGATAAGGATCTCATTGTGAGCAAAGTCCACAGGTTCTATGTAGAGTTCCTAGAATCCACTCTTAATTTTTTCTCTCCAAATTTTATAGCATCTGCCAAAAATTATTTTATTTATTATTTGGAATTAAACCCAGGGGATCTATCTCTGAGCTATACTCCCCAGCCCTTCTTATTTTTTTATTTTGAAACAGGGTCTCAATAAGTTGCTGAAGATCTCACTGAATTGCCGAGGCTGGCCTCAACTTGAGATGTTTCTGTCTCAGTCTCCCAAGGACTGGGATGACAGGGGTGTGTCACTGCATCCAGCTCCAACTCTTAATATCTTGGAATTTAAGTTATGACCAACTTCATTGTTACAATGAAGCAGTTTTTGCTTTTTAAAATTTTTTCCCGTGATTTCAGACAGTTTCAAAGAAAAAATGTTGAATGACAAAACTCTTAGTTCAATCATTAAAAAAAAAAAGATATTTCTAGCTGGGTGTGGCGACGCTCACTTGTAATCTCAGTACTTGGGAGGCTAAGACAGGAGGATTGCAGGTTCAAGGACATCCTCGGCATTGCAAATGAGACCCTGTTTCAAAATAAAACAAAAAAAGGGCTGGGGGTGTAGCTTGGAGGTAGAGCGCCCCTGAGTTCAATCCACTACATCAATAGACAAACAAATAAACTTCTCTATATATTCATTTCTAAAACATAATGTCTCAAACCAAGGACTAAACCTGTGTTGACTTTCTGGATACAGGGCTCAGATAATACATGGTGAGTGAGTGCATAAAGAATACCATAGGCTGGCATATGTACCCAAATGTATGTGGCCATGTTAAATAATTCGAGAAGGAACCCAAATGGAGTCATGGCTTCAGGAGGGCTCAGGGATGTGTCTCATCTTGGCTCCTGGTGGGGCTACGGGACCAGGATGGCTTCCTTCCCAGGCCTGGGTGCTGGGTGCTACATACACTCCAGTTCTCCTCCATGCGGCCATGTCTGTGCCGGCACACAGAGCTCTCGCTATTGGCTAGCCTAGCCCACGCTTCTGTGCATGGCCGCTGTTCCCAGGAAAGTAAACAGGTGCTGCAAGGCCTTATAAGGACTGGGTCTGGAAGCTGCTGATGGTTACTGCCTTTAAATTTGGGGTGGGTCCAAATTCAAAGGGAAGGGAAGCAGAATCTACTCCATTTCAAGAGAAGTGGTGACGTCACACTGGGAAACTCCTGCAGAACAGGTGGGATTATGGCAGCCATCTCTAGGAAAGAGAGACGGCTACCACAAAGAGCTACGTTGCGGAATGTTTCAGTACAGCAACGGGCTTCTGACGCTTGTCTTTAAGCTGTCATTGCTTCTGCTTGCAGTTTCTATGCAAAGTCTCACCTCTATTTTTTTTTTTTTTTTTTTGGTGGTACTGGGGGTGGAACCCAGAGGCTTTCTACCTCCGGGCTACACTCCCAGACCTTTTTTATATTTTATTTGGAAACAGGGTCTCACTAAGTTGCTGAGAGCCTCACTAAGTATCTGAGGCTGGCTTCGAACCTGTGCGATCCTCCTGTCTCAGCCTCCAAAGCACGGGGATTACAAGCGTGCGCCACCACGCCCGGCCTCACCTCTATTTAACACTGCTCAGTGGTAAGTTCCTAGGAAGACCAAAAGAATTCACGGGCTGGCACCTGGGCTACGGGAGCTTCCTTTCATGCCACTCTACTTTGACAAATGTTTCTAACTTGGCCTGCACATCACAACTGTCACAAGACTTCCCAGAAGTGCTTGCTTGTTTCCTGGAGCACGACCAGCCACCTACCTTCGCCAGGTGTTTCCAATTACCAGCTCCCACTCCAATCCCCAGGTAAGCCACTCTAGAATTTGTTCCCAGCTAGTCAGGGTTGCTGGAGGAAGTCTCTTTACACTCGTGACCACCTGATTGGCCGTCTCCCTGCTCTTGGTTTCTGGCTCTGCTGCCTAAACCTGTTCCTCTGTCCTTTCCATCACCTAAGCCTTCACGCCCGCCTGACCACCTGATTCTGCCTCTTGGTCTGACTCTCGTCTTGGGAATCCACCTTCTGGGGTGATTCTAGGCTCCCTCGAACAGCGAGTCCCAGCCTGGCCTTAGGTCTTTCCTTTTTGGTGTTGATACTCATTGTTAACCAGTAAATAAAAATTAAATATGTATCCTATTACATGCACCAATAGGTATGACTTTACAAGCTTAGACTAAAATAGCATTGTCCAAGAGAAATATGATGGGGCCCACATATATAATTAAAAATTTTTAGCTGGGCCTGTCAACCCTGCACTTGGGAGTCCGAGGCAGGAGGAGTGCAGATTCAAGGTCAGCCTCCACAGCTTAGCAAGACCCTGTTTCAAAATACAAAGGGCTGGGGGTGTAGTTCAGAGGTAGAATGCCCCTGGGTTCAATTTCTAGTACCAAAAAAAAAAAAAAAACCGAATTTTTTTGGGGAAACTACATTAAAAAGTAAAAAGAAATCGTATAACAGATTTTAATGTTTTGCTTAACCCAATATATCTCATCTATTATCCTTTTAAAATACCACTGAGATATTTCACATACCTTTACCATATACTGAATCTTTGAAGTCTAGCATGTATTTTGTACTTCTAGCACCTCTTATTTCAGAAGAGTCACATTTAAGTGCTCAGTAGACACATGAGGCTAGCGGCCACTACATCAGACAGCGCAGGACTCAGGAGGTCAACTTTACCAGATCACAAGCTGCCCTGATCCTGCCTGCTCGATCTGCTGAGGGGCAGCCAGGGCTTCTTGGAAGAGGCTTCTTCCCCTTCCCCAGAGCACAGCTGGAGTAACCAACCCCCTTTCCTCTCTCCTTTGTCATCTCTTCAACTCCCATCAGTGGCGATACCTACGAGAGACAGCGCACTTGACGGGTAACAGAAGTAGCTCCTAATTCATGCACACGGGCACTGGAGTCATTCACCAACAGATGGGCCGTCAAACCACACTCTTCCTCCCCAGCTGGAAGACCTGGGCTTACACACCCAAGGAGCATTTACGACTCTGGCGTAGTACTGAAGGAAGGAGGCAGGGGTTCTCCAATTGTAGTATGAGTTAGAATGCTCTGGAAGGTTAAGACACAGATTGCTGGACCCCTCTAGTCCTATAGTTTGTAACTCAGGCCTGACGTGGAGCCTGAGAGTATGCATTAGTAACAAGTCCCGGGGGAAGCTGGACCCACTGCTCCGGGAACCACATTGAGCGTCCCTGCAGGGACAGGCCTGGAATCAGACCATGTGCTTCAGCCCCAGCCTGCTCCTTAGTGGGCACCTCCTGGTAAATTACATAATCTTCTGATGGCTTGGTAAAATCAGAGTCCTACCTCATGGGGTTGTTTTTAGAATTAAATTAGATCTAAAAGTCCCTGGAACAGTACCTGGACATAGGAAAAGCTTAGAAGTGTTATTCATCATCAAGATGATCATGGAAGCGATTACAGAGTCTGGGAGAGTGGCTGGTGCCTGGGAGAATCTAATTTATCTCCATGACCAAACTCACGCATCCATAAATGGCAAGGGGAGGGAAGGCCGATGGATAGGGCGGGGTGAATGAAATCCCGAGTCTGTTAGTCAGAGCCACAGAATTTTATAGCTGGAAGGGGCCTCGGCGATGTTCTCATTCTAAAGTTGAAGCTACTGAAACCAGAGAGATGAAGCGGCTTGCCGAGAGTCACACACCTACTTGGTAAATGACGGTGCCGCAACCAGGGTCTCGACTTTCTTTCTCGGGTCCTTTCCAACTGCATTATGCCAACCTGCATGGGTCCTGGAAACTCTGCTGGAAGTGTTGGTTAGGAACTGCTGCGGGTGCCCCTGGGGACCCGCCAGGCAGTCAGGACTCATGCAGTGTCTGCTGGGTGCCAGGTACCAGGCCAGAGAGTCTGTGGGAAATACCAGCAGCTCCTAGGCAGACACTGTGCCCTCTAACATTCATATTGGAAAAAGGGCTTTTATAGTCCAGCATTTGATCTAAGGAAGAGCGTGTGGGACCCGGGCTCCAGGTAGTATCTGGGAACCAGAGGAGGTCTATCCTTCCTAAAGCCTTCCTGATAAGCAACCCATTCCCACCCACTGGTCTAGCTAAAGGGGTGAATCAAAGACAGCTGTATTTATTTTAGTTTAGTTTTCTGTGGTGCTAGAGATCAAACCCAGGGTGCAGCACATGCTAGGCAAGCACTCTACCTCTGAGCTAAGTCCCCAGCCCGACAGCTGGGCTTAAACCAGGCGAGCTACCCCTGTGACTCTTGCCCCAACAACACCCTCATCATGGATGAAGACCTGCATGTTCTGGGCCAGTCGGAGTCTCAAACACATCTGTAGAACAGGACACAAAGGCTGGAGCAATGGAAAGACACCAATTAAGGGCTAGAGTTTTGAGACAGGTGTGGGAGCCTGTCCCAGTGATTTCCTAGATGCCGGGTCTGTAATGTCCTGGATTGACACGAATGAAAAGGGAATCCAGTCATATTTAAGAAAATATTGACTGTGACAGTACTATCTGAGCACAGTGATGCAGGAGGAAAGAAATTGTACTACGTGTGTGTGTGTGTGTGTGTGTGTGTGTGTGTGTGTGTAAATATACACATGTCTACACAAACAACAATTTGGAAAAAGTGCCTCCCCCCTTATTAGGGCCTGTCCATGTTACTGAAAACTAGAAAACAAAAACAAAACAAATATAACAACAAACTCCCTATTAATCCCTGAGATTAAAACATAAAGCAAGAGCATGCTTAAAATATAATTATTTAAAAGATAAATGGAGGCCGGGAGTGGTGGCACACGCTTGTAATCCCTGAGCTTGGGAGGCTGAGACAGGAGGATCGCACAGGTTCGAAGCCAGCCTCAGATACTTAGTGAGGCTCTCAGCAACTTAGTGAGACCCTGTTTCCAAATAAAATTTAAAATAGGTCTGGGAGGATAGCCCGGAGGTAGAAAAAGCCTCTGGGTTTCATCCCCAGTACCACACACACACACACACACACACACACACACACAAGATAAATAAATGGTCAAGTGAGATTTAAAAATTTGAAATCTATATACCTTTCTAGATTAAATCAAGTTAAATGAATAAAAAAGTAAGCCTATGATACACTTTAAAAATATTTTAACTTATTAAGTATTTGAAACTCTAAAATATCCCAAGATTATTTTTGAAAACCCTTTAGAGATACATACTCAGTCCCTGGAAAATGAACATATTTTTTGTTTGTTTGGTGAGTAAAATCTTCAGTAGTTTGACAAGTATCGACCACTGCTCAAGGTCGTTAAAAACAACTTGTCTGTTATTAGACAACAGCATAAGTAAAGCCATCCAGGCGAATAGTGAAGGCTGAGCTCTGAGGAGCACGCTTTTCTGTTAATATAACACAACATTTTTCACATTCATTTCATGTGAATGAACAATGTCCTCATTGTCTTCCTGAACACTAATTTAGTGTTGTATTTTTTGCTTGTGTCAATGAGTGTCAAAATATTGTTCTTTTAATACATGAAAGTATTTGCATGGAGCTTTATTACTGATCTTCAGATGTTAGCCAGAGGCAAAATAAAACAGAGACGCTCCAGTTGGGAAATCTCACCAGCAATGAAAAGCAAGAGTCTTTAACACACTCTGCTTTCCTGCCAGGGTTTTTTTTTTTTTTTTTTTTCCTCCCTAAGCACACAATGATTTGTTTACCTCGCAATCAATGAGATTAAAAGCCACAAAACGACTCCAACTCTAAGAATTCACTTCCTTCAAAACGAAATAGAAAGTTTGCAAGGATGGGTTAAAAAAAAATCTCAAAGAGGAAGTTCTAAGATCCTGACATGAATTAAAAGACAATATGGTAGAAGCCAATTACAGAAAAAGCCAAGCAATCTGGTGTGTTTCAATGCGGAGCGGAGAGACAGTCTGGTGATTTTTATAAAAGTTATGTCTTTCTGCATTGTCTTATTATCAAATGTTCATTGCTGGTAGTTGTTTGCATTTATCCCCATTATTAAGCAAAAAGAAAGCCAGCCCTTTTGATTGTCTCCTCCACGTTGAAGGGTCTACCGCCAGGTACCCTGACGTGTGTTTCAGTTCGGCCTTTTGCTTCCCCGGTGCTAATGATGTTGTCGTTTGCTATGGCCTTAAAAGACAAAATGCCCTTTCACAGAGACACGGCTGCAGCTGATGGGTTACTCACGACGAAACTGCAGGGCCGTACCCAGGCTGCGGTCGGGACGGAGCAACCCGGAGCCCGGAGCGAGCTGCCAGGCAGGCTGGCGAACGCCGCGAGCAGCCAGACCAGCCTTTCAAGTCAAGTGTTGGCTTGTAGACACATAAGTTAATCAGCTATGAAATCAGCAGCACAATCTACTTATTGATCACACAGGGCTTATGACGCAACGCTTGGCCCGGAGAGGATTGAGCTTCATTCTCTCGCCCTTCGTCCTTCAGAGAAGGAGCACTTTGAGTGGTGTTTACGAGAAGGGCGAGGGTAACCCGGGGATCTCAGCCTCCGTAAGAGGGAGGATGACGCGCAAGGTCTTCAAAATGAAGTCAGCTCCCTATGCCTATCTCATGCACATTTGCCCTTTTCTGTTGCAATGTATTTCTGGATTTTTTTAAAAAAAGTATTCCCAATGTCTCCAACTGATACAGCTTCAAAACTGAATTTTAACTGTGTCCACCCCGATTCCTGTCTTTGTTCTGAGACCCTAGGGAACATGGATCATTTTATAAATCAACCAGCATCAAAGAAGAGCATTTGCTCTAAAAATATATATTTAAAAATAACTAGTAATTTAAAAACTGCAGCCGGGTTATTGAGTACACTTTTACTTGTCTTGCAAACGAGCTGGTAGATAGCTGCGGTACTTGTGCCTTCGGCTTGCTCTTGGGTTCCCCTGGCTGCTACATTATTCCTGAGATCACAGAGGGAAAGACCAGGGGGGTCAGGGCAACTGGCGCTGCCGGACATGCTCCGAGATGCTGGCAAACAAACGTGGGACACGGGGGCCATCCAGAAATGTGATGGCAAAATAAAAAATAAAAAGGGCTGGGAGTGTGGCTCAGAGGTGGAGTGCCTCTGGGTTCCATCTCCGGTAGCAAAAAACAAAAACACAAACAAACGAAAGAGCCTTTTCCCAGGTAGCTAGCCCCACGGTTCGTTCCCTTGGAATGAATCTGCTTAACGCAGAATTAAAGAGAACAAATTCGGTTCGGAGTCGAGGAGGATCAGCAAATTACGTCAAGAGCAACATTCACGTAAAGCAGACTCTAAGGGCCAAGCCTGGACTCATTACCAAGTGACAAATGCCCCGCCCTGATGGGCCTTCTTCACTATCAAGTGAGGCCTGCAGGTTGCATGTGCAGGTTGCGTGTGAGAGTGAACACGCTCGACTGTTACACAACTGCTCCTTTCTCTTTCTTTCACAGAGATGGTCCCGTGTGTGACTAACTCCAAGAATAATAGGAATAAAAAGTTCCCCCCTCAAAAAAAAAAAAGAAAAGAAAAAAAAGAAAAAGAAAAAGAAACCAAGAGAGCCGGGCGTGGTGGCGCACGCTTGTCATCCCAGCATTCAGGAGGCTGAGGCAGGAGGATCCTGGTTCGCGGCCAGCCCCAGCTACTTAGTGGGGCCCTTTGCAACTCAGTAAGACCCTGTTTCAAAATAAAGAATAAAAAATATGGCTGGGGGTGTCGCTCAGAGGTAGAATGTCCCTGGGTTTCATCCCCAGTACTGCAAAACACAAAAACAAGCAAGGATTGCATTTCTAACAATAAAGTGGACTACAGGTATGATGTGGGGAGGGGGGTACAATGAGACACCCCAGAGGCTGGAAGATCTGCAAAGCAATGAGAACTGTTTCTCTCTTTGCAGCACGTTTCTGTCCTCTCTTCAGTGCTACAGTAGATTGAAACTTTGCTAGGTCCACTCCTAAGGGTGGACAGCTCCCCTCACCCCCATGTGGGGTCACAGAGGCGTGGCTCGTGTGGAGGACAGCGCGCCACCTGTTGGAAATGTAGGCGGCCTGAGCTGAGGCCCTGTGCTGACCAGCACCCCCTGCCAGCTGGGAGGCTCATAGAAGAGAGGGGCACCACAAGGAAGGGGAGGCACACACCTGCCTGCTTCTGGGCTGGCTCAGCTCCTTTCAGAGTACTACTTGGGCTGGAGGGGTATAGTGGGGGGTTAAAAAAAAAGAAAAGAAAAGAAAGCTGTGTGTTTGCTCAAAATGATCTCGGTCTCAGTACTAAAATCAGTGCTGCTCTCTTAGGAGGCCCTACTGCAATCCTGTGTATACTTGAATACAAGATGGAAGACAATCATTCAAAGCCGGGGTGCATCAGAAGAAGTATGAAGCCACACACTCAAAACAAAAACCGTACACAGGATCCGAGAGCTGAGAACTTCACGGACGCAAGAATCTCTCTGTATTCACATCTTGACATGTTTGTCTTTCCAAATTGGGGTATTTATTTATTTATTTCAGGAAAATGGACAGTGATAAAGGGCAGTGTTCACGTTAAATCCTGAAAAGAACTGGAACTGGAAGTGCCCAGGTGCTGGGCTATGCCGCCGAGCAGGCCTGTCACTGTAGACAGCTTCCTTACTTCACCCCTGGTTTTCTTACACAGGTTGTAGGGTTTTAGATATCCCATTAGATAATACATGGAGAGCAGTCTGTGATCTCCCCAATGTTATTGCTATTATAAATGATAATATTATTGGAGAAAATTCCTGGGCTAATGCCTGAGAGATCCGTGCTCTATAACGATCATGGAGATACGACGTGATAATTCCACATGCTGTTATCATACCAAATATGAAAACACAGCATTTTTTCAGGGCACTAATTCCTTTTTTTTTTTTAATGTGTTTTAGAACGGAATCTGAGGTTTCAACATTTCCATCCTTAAGAATTTCTGAATCCCTGCCCAAAAGAGGTTGGGTACGTGCAAGTTTTGAAAGAGCATAAAAATCCTGGCAATTTATAGACCTATCTTAGATGTGGGTTTCTGCCACTTCAAGAGAATGGGTTTGTGTTACATAGGTAGATATTCCAAAGGCGCTGTCTTGTTTTCTGAAGAGTTGGCTGTGTTAATTATTGTTAAGCAGTGTTCTTTTTGTTCATAGAGATCCTAAAATATGAACAGATGTTGACAAAGTTATTATTTTTTTTCCAACAGGACCTCTCAATGAAGAAGAAGAAGAAGAAGAAGAAGAAGAAGAAGAAGAAGAAGAAGAAGAAGAAGAAGAAGAAGAAGAAGGAGAAATGCCATACGTGAGGCCTGAACCCAGGAAGAAGTAGAATATTTAAAAAATTAAATCTTCTACAAAATAGAAACCAAAGCAAAATAAAACAAAAACAAAAACCTTTTTTAATACAGATCAGTTAGCTGGAGATTTTGCTGTTTGGAATCAAATCCAGGCTTCAGCACAATAGGAACTCTAGTGCCACCCTTTCATTCAACCTCATTTTCCTAATTATCTTGGTCTAAGTGTTTCCAAACTTTACTGTTTATTTTGGCATAAAGAGCTCTCCTCCAGAGCTGGGATGGTGTTAAAAAGGTTAGGTGGGAAAGCAACCCATTAGCAAGCAGGAGGGCTGTGGTCAGAAAACCCTTCAAGCAGATAAGAAGGTGCTAGACAGAAGCCACCCCAGGAAGAGGGGAGGCTGAGCCCCCAGGAAAGCCGCCCTGGAAATCAATCAGGCTCTCCCCAAAGTTTCTTATAAATAATGTTTATTTCGTCGCCTAATCTTTCAGATGGAGAAACTGAGACATGCTTGGAGGACTGACCCGCAACAGGGTCACACGGCGGCCGAGCAGGAACAGAAGGCAAATTTCCTGGTCCCTGGGCCAGTTTTCCACCCAATCTACCCTGTTGAAATGAAACGGCAGAAGCTTAGTTTTGATAAGCAGGTCCGTGAAAACATATCCTGTGCCAGATTCTCTGGTGCCCAAAGACACTCCCTGGCGGGGGCTGGGGCTCGGAGCACTTTAACTCCTTCTGCACACTGGGAAGCAGACAGCGGGAAAGCCAGGCGGTCCTTTCTACTTGGGGCGCGTCTCCCTGTCCCACTCTCTGCCCCTGATGCTGAGAGCTGAGGTGTAGGAGGCTTTTGTCTGGGTGCTTTCCAACATGCCTGGCCCCTGCTTAACCTTCACCTCGGCCACCAAACGTGCACATCCTCCAAAACTGTGGTCAAATGGGCGGCACTCTATGTCAAAGGGAAAGCGAGCATTTGACATAGTCTGGCCTTCAGAAAGACGTTGTCTTTAATGCAGTCCTCGCCCGGTGCATCAGGATACTTGACGCTGTAGTTTTTAGTAGTGTCCTTTCTTTGACAGAGAAACTAGGGGAAGCTAGAAAACTTTAGCTGACGTGTATGGAATGAATCGCTGGAAACTCAACAGGAGCAAAGATCACGGTACTTTTGAGAGCTGGCAGGTTGGTCTGACTTTTAGAGATAAGGAAACCGGAGTCCTAAGAAGTGTTCCAGATGGTCGGGCCAGGCCCAGTGTCGGAACCCACGCTTTCTGTTCTGCGAGCCGTGACTCTTTCTGTCTCTTCCTAGGCCACCACGGAGAAGGAGTGCCTCGTGGATCACTGCGGAAGCCGATGGGGAAATGGGTGTTGTAGTTACGCATCTGCTTTTATGTAGAAATGAGGGATCACTAAGGTTCTAGTGCACGCACTGAAATAGAACATGTTGAAAAGCGGCTTTTTGATTTGATATGACACCAGGAAAAGTGGCTGAGACAGTGCTTGCTACTCCCATGGCTCCGGGGCCCAGGCTGCCTGTAGTGGATTTCCTTGTAGAAGTCCCCAAGAACGCACCGCTCCAGCCAGACTATCCCCTCATGGTGGTTGAAGCAGCCTCGCCCAGTCTTCTGGTTATACAAGGGAAGTCAGGAATCTGACACGCTAACATCCAGAGTCATCTTACAAACAAAAACTCAAATGTGAACAGCTGGCCATTACACTGATTGGGCTAAAAAAGTCTCCAGAAGGCCACATCTGGTGCAGTAGGTTGCTTACTTAGTGATTCAGCCTTACCGGGAATACCCTGATACAACTAATTTTTCCTTCTTTCCTTCCTTCTTTCTTATATTAATGCACTGTAATTATATGTCACAGTGATAGAGTGATACAGACACATACGCACACAACACTTGTGTTGTGTTCTTCCCCTTCCCACTGTTCTCTTCCCCATGTCAGTGGGATTGGTGGTGATACCTTTATATGTTGCCACGGTATTATATGAATGGTTCCCTTCTTCAATCCCTCACAACTTTACTTTTTCTTGAGGGATTTTAGTGAAAGGTAAAAATCAAGCAGGACCCAAACCTTCTTATACGATCACTGCACGCACCCTGAACTTTATCCAGCTTAGAAGAAAATCCAATGGACAAATGATAAAATATGGCTTCTTAGTTGTGTCTACAGTATAGATTCCGTATTTGATAATGCTCTTGCTTTCTGACTTTTCTGAGATTCCTCACATAGGAAATATAAACACAGAAGGGAATAAGATTTTAAAACCGGAAGCACATTTTCCAACCCTACACCCCATTTCATTAAATGCACAAGAGAATACATCCTCTGTCAAATAGCTAATATAATTACAAAACAATTAGTCACAGAAACCCAACGGAATGAAAAACAAGAAGAATAACCCTCCAATTCCAGTCATCAAAAATCAAGAGCTTGTCATTTGAGCAATAAAACCATCAGTTCGTCTCAAGCAAAATTTGAGTTAAAAGAAGCAAGGGTGAAAATCCAGGATCATCAGGGCAACCTTACGCCCTGTCCATCGCTTAAAATGTGCTTTACGTGGCGACACGGAACAAAAACAGAGCGAGCGCGCTCCGGCGGGACCTCCCTAGAATTCTGCTCTGAGCGGCCACCTCTCCCCAGTCCCCAGACTGACCCCAGAGTCAAGCCAGATGGAACTGAGAGAGACGTCAAGCTAGTGCTGAAAAGGTGACCCGGAGTCTCTGGCAGCCGAGTCTGGAGCGAGTTTCTCTGCAAAGTCTCTGGGGGTTGCTGCTTTCCAATTTCTTAGGAATGTTTAATTCTCCTTACCCCCTTGCTGCATCTCTCTCTCTGGAGAGGTCAAGGAAGCCTGTGACATCCCCGGAGGGCACTGCCTAACTAAATTAGCATGAGATAACTTTGGACTCTCTCCCAAACATGAAAATACAAGGGAGAGAATTTCATTAAAAGCAGAAGACTAGGTGATCCAAGTTAATCCCGGCTCTAAGCTGCTGGAGAAACGCTGGGTGTTTATATTTTGACTCTCATCTGTGACAGCTCACTGGTTCTAATGCTATCTACGTTACGTGCACAACTTGGCCTCAGCCGGGCAAACCTTGGTTTCATAATAGAGGGGGAAAGTGGAGTTGGTGGTGTTAAAATAAGTATTTAGCCTGTTTATGTGTTACTCCATGAAGCAGAGGATCCTGAGGTCAAAAATAAACATTTCAGTACTTTGGCCTTTAAATATCTTTTAAATCAGGAAACAGGAAACTTTAATAGGTAACATGAGTCATTAACCATATGTATGTGTGTAAACACAGGAATATCTAATGTCAATGTAGTAAGGCATATAATGTCATGAAGATATGCTTTCTATTATATCTACAAATATTTGAAAGAATACATTATAAATATTTAGAATGATGGGATAATTAATGAGATCTGTTCAAAAAGTACAAGGATAACAATTTCATCATTTGCTTCTAAAATACTTAATTGGAAGGACAGCTCCAGAAAAGGTATCCATGTAGCCAGCTGTCTACAAAATATGACAGACAGACCGTTAGAGAAGCCAAACTTCGGTGCTCCAACTAAGAAAGCACTATTTCTGTTCATTTTTTAAAATGAATTGATACTCTTTCTTAGCTATCTCATCATGTATATATTATGGTTTGCTCTGATTTTAAAAATCATTTGTTTCTTTAGAGTGTTCATACTTTGTGAGAATTTAAAATTCATAACTATCAGTCCTCTATAGATATTTCATAAGCTAAAAGAGATATGCTTGCATTTCTCATTTTTTGTACTTGTAGACATTTTCCACTTTAATTTCCCTTTAATAGTCTTTAGCTATTATAAGAGGTAAAAAGTATAGAATAGCGGGTGTGGTGATGGATGTCTGTAATCCCAGTACTTGAGAAGCTGACACAGGAGGATGGTGGGTGTGAGGCCAATCTCAGCAACTAAGAAAGGCCCTCAGCAACTTAGTGAGATGTTGTTTCAAAAGAAAAAGAAAGGGCTGGGATGTAGCTCAGTGGCGAAGTGCTTGCCTTAAAAGTGCACCACCCTGGGTTTGATCCCCAGTTTCAAAACAACAACAACAACAACAACAACAACAACAACAACAACACTCAAAAATAAACAAATAAGCTAAGAATAAAAAAAATAAAGATTAGGAGTATAATTCAGAGGCAGAATACTGCTGGGTTCAATCCCCAGTTTCCTCCCCGATACTGTATATATGGTTTATTCTGTTTGATTTTATTACATTCTATAAAGAGCAAGTTGTCAGCGATAAAAGTTGCTTATTTTTTTGCTAGTGTATTATATTTTGAATTAGTTTATCTACTGATGTATCAGTTTCTAGAAGATTCTTCTCTGTTGATTTTGTGGTGTGGTGTAACATACCCCAACGATTTCACTAATGCTTCACATTGATGGACACAAAGTGAACACATACTACACACCAGCTTGGAATTTCAGAGAGAAGGAGTAAGTGTGCCCTTCTCCTAGAAGCATCTCCTGTAGCAGAGGGTGTGCAATCTGACTGGAAAGTAAAGAAAGTGCCTTAACCTCAAACACTGAGTGGAGAAACTCTCTCAAAGCTGGCAAATAAAGAAAATGGTATTTCACCCTTTATGTGAGTTTCTGCTCACATGAAGGGCAAGTTATAGTCACATCGACTCTGTAATAAACAGAGGATACAGAAAATGCAGGGTGGAGTTCACTAGCATGTTTCCTTCCTTCCTTCCTTCTTTCCTTCCTTCCTTCCTCCCTTCCTTCCTTCCTTCTTCCCTTCCTTCCTTCTTTCTTTCCTTCCTCCCTTCCTTCCTCCTTCCCTTCCTTCCTTCCTTCCTTCCATTCCTCCCTCCCTCCCTCCCATCCATCCATCATGGATATTTTCAAGATGGCTGGGGGAACTCAGTAAAATCCCTGGCCACAGAACTATGCTATTAACCAGCCAACAGGAAGAACGAAGCCCAGGCTTCAACATCAGTAGTTCTAAGCTCTAACAAAACAAACTCCATAAGCTCAGAAATAAAATGTTGATAACCTTTGGGTAACACCGAGATTAAATCTAAGCGTCTGATGGTTTCTATTTTATGGTAAGAATGCTAAATAAAAACAGGGACCTGTCTGTAATCCCTGTATTTGGGAGGCTGAAACAGGAGGATTACAGGTTCGAGGTTAACACACGGTAACTTAGTGAGCTCCTTAGTGAGATTCAAAATAAAAAAACATAAAGGGCTGGGGTGGAGCTCAGTGGTAGAATTCAATCTCCAGTAACCTCTCCCAATAAAAGAATGCTAAATAACTTGTAGCTTTAATTTTTCTTGATTATTTTTACTTATGTACTTCCTTTGAGAATAAGTAAAATAAGGCGGATACCTTTTGATAATAAAAAATGACACACATGTGCGAATCCACATATAGACATTTTTTGCCTAAGATTTCAAGAATCCATTCATCTCCCTAGCCCCTCGTTTAGAAAACTTTGATTTCTGGAGAGAAGGCCACAGTTTCCACTGACCTTTCACTCTTTCAGGCTTCTACCTTGCACACATTCCCCGAGGGCCAACTTTAAGACAGTGGACAAAAAGCTGTGTGAGACACAAAAGGAACAGCAGAGAGTCCTGTCATGGAGAATCTACCACGAAGCAGGTACAGGATAAAACTGGAGCCTTTGTCTGCACAAAATTGCAGAGCGCCTGTGGGGTGGCAGCTTCCTCCTCGGTGATCTGGAGTCTGTGACGTGACCCCCAGCCCGGGGTGTAACACAACGCAGGGAACAGAGCCGGCTTTGTGAGTGGGAAACCACTGTGCAAATGTGAGTTGTTGGTTTTATGGAGTCAAACTTGCTTTCCTGTTTCCAGAGCCAACCATTGAGGGGCAAAGCAAGAATTTGGACCGCGAAAGCGAGATGTCAGAGAATTCATCAGAAGTACCATACAGGTCTTCATCAAGAGGACAGCAGACTACATACTGCAAGCGCTGGCCAACTGTCTTAAAAAGTCTTTTTTTTTTTTCCAATGAAGATCCCATAAAAAATAAAATTGCCAAAGCAATAATTGAATAAGCACTTTGCAGAGAGTGTACTGTGAATCTCTACTTGTGATTTTTATGTAAAGGGGTGTATTTTTCTTCCTGTTTTTCAGGCAACCCAAAACATGTTTGATCTATGCAAAATAATATTTTGTTTCATGTATGTTATATAAATAATATGAAATAAATAAAATATTTATAGGATATAGTCACTTCTAAATGCCAGTTATTCCTTACACTGTATATGCTTAGCGCGCGCGAACACACACACACACACACACACACACACACACACACACACACACACACCTGCCCCTCCCGGTTGCTCAAACATCACATTCTTTTGGAGCTAAGACATAGAAGCCTGAAAGTATGATTAATCTGGAGCGTGTCTGCTGCTAAACAAACAACCATGTTGGCTTTCAACTGTATCCCACGAAGGAGGGCTGGGCCAGGGGCTTCTTTCTTCTTCTCTTCTCCCTAACTATAGATGTAGACAGAAGCCAAGAGGAAAAGTCTGAGCCTTGGGTAGACTTTGGTTTGGATCCCAGCTCTGCTACTTGACAGCTGGGACATTGGGAAAGTCACGTTAGCTGTAGTATAAGGATAGCAATAGTTTTTTTTGCAGTTTTAATTTTTTTGGGGGGAGGTCCTGGGGATTAAAGCCAGGGGTGTTCTATCTCTGAGCTCCATCCCTATAACTTTTTACTTTGAAATAGGGTCCTGCTAAGTCGCTGAAGGTATTGCTAAATTACTGAGGCGGGCTTTAAACCTGAGATCCTCCTTTCACATCTTCCCAAGAACTGGGATTACACGTGTGTGCCACCACGCCCAGCTTCACTTTTTAAATTTTGATTATAATTTGTTTTTCGAATCCCCAATACCAAAAAAAAAAAAAAAAAAGAACAAGTGAACATGAAATACCCATAACACTGGCTGGCACACAGTAGTAAATCAATGAAATAGTACGTATTATAATTGGCAGAAATGGTGTGCTCACTCCAAGTCAACTAGATGTGAACATCTGATACTGCGAACATCTAGCACCAAACGTTTTGCAAAACACTTCACAATACGTCCTTGGGTCCTCATGATAAAACTCTGAGTTAAATATGCAGATCTTACTGGTTCTCTTTTGTCTGCAAAACAGTGGATAAGACCAATGTCATGCAGTGGTAGAAATAAGAAATGGTCCAACTGGATAGTATTATATGGGCTGTGATATGTTCAGGAGAAGAGTGTGTGTGTAGTGTGTTGTACTGGGGAATGAACCCAGGCGTTATACCTTCAGCCCTATTTTTTATATTATTTTATTTTCAAACAGGGTCTCACTAAGTTTCAGGACTTGCTATGAGTTGCCAAGGCTGGCCACTACCCTGCGACCCGCCTGTCTCGGCCTCCCAAGTACTGGCCATGCGGGTCTGTGCCGTCACGCCTGGCTTGGAGGAGTGAATTTTATGTTACCAGCGCTATCGGTACAGTCTGATGTTTGAGCTTAACTCTAGAAATATTGCAAAAATCCAGGAAAAGGAAAACAGAAAGAGCTATCTGGGAAGTGTAAATATATAACAAGGAAGCAGTTAGCATCAGGAGAAATGTAAGAGCATAGGGAAGAAGAGGAAGAACAGACTGTATAGAGGTTCTTGCTGGCTTCCAACAGGTTTCTGCTGTGAGCAGAAACCTATGGTGTGGCTGAGAGCCAGGCTTACCGGGGCTCGGAGAAAAGCATTAACAAAAGTAGAATAATACATTTGTTTACGTACCTCCTGCGTTTTAAAGAGGCTCCGTCCTCCCCTATTCCATCCCCTCTGATTGGTCACCTTAGTCGCTTCACTATAGGGCCCTTTCTATAGCTCGACCTCTTCCTGTTGCCCCTTTCCTCCTAGTTATTGCTGATTAGGGGAAGCATCTGATTTTTATTTTCTGCGATATTTCTGTGTGCATGCCGCATTGCAAATGTGTCAAAGTTAATCACCAAACAAGCATGGGGTCGAGGGAGGGGGAGGGAATGGGATGGGGGCTGGATGAGGGCTAATTGGATGATGTGTGCTTGTATATCCTCTCAAGTCTTGTATTCCAATGTGATGTATGATTACAATGTACCAATAAAAAAAAAATTTTTAAAAGTAGAATATTGTGTCGAGTGCACAGAGCCCTTTTAGGAGCTCTACAATCACATGCTATTTTCAGTTACAGCCACAAGGAGAATGAAGCAAAAGGTGACGATCAACGGGAGGCCGCAGACATTTTGTTTGTAGAACGAATGTGTGTGTGTGTGTGTGTGTGTGTATGTGTGTGTGTGTGATATTGAACCCAGGGGCATTCTATCTCCAAACTATATCCCAGCCCTTTTTTTATATATTTTTTAAAATTTTGAAACAGGGCCGGGCGAGGTGGCGCACACTTATAATCCCAGCATTCGGGAGGCTGAGACCGGAGGATCGCGGTTCGCGGACAGCATCAGCTACTTAGTGAGGCCCTCCGCAACTCAGTGAGACCCTGTTTCAAAATTAAAGAATAAAAAATTGGGCAGGGGGTGTAGCTCAGAGGTCAAATGCCCCTGGGTTTCGTCCCCAGACCTGAAAAAAAAAAAATTGAAACAGGGTCTCCCTCTGTTGCTGAGGCTGTCCTTGAACCTACAATACTCCCATTTTAGCCTCTCAAGTACTGGGATTACAATGCATGTGTCACCACGCCCAGCTGAGAAATTCTGATATACATAATTTCTTGAGTCCTTTTTTTTCCCCCCATCCCCAGAGAGCAAGGAAGCAGATGATAACTTGAACCTTGAGTAGACAGAGAAGTAACTTTGAAAGTCAACAAAGGTAACTGGCATGGTGGTGCTCACTTGTAATCCCAGTACTTGGGAGGCTGAGGCAGGAGGATTGCAGGTTTGAGGCCAGCTTCAGCAACTTAGCAAAGCCCACTGCAACTTAGTGAGACCCTGTTTCAAAATTTTAAAAAAAATATGAAAAGGGCTGGGAGTGTAGCTCAGAGGTAGACTGCCCCTGGGTTCAATCTCTAGTGCCAAAATATAAATATAAATATAAAATAAAAAGAAAGGCAAAAGGGACTCTCAGAGAATTTCAGTGGGTGAGTGTTAGGACAGACTTCCCAGAGACCATCAAACATTACAAGTATATTGAACTCTTATATTAAAATGAAGAGAAGCCGGGCGTGGTGGCGCACTCTTGTAATCCCAGCATCTGGGAAGCTGAGACGGGAGGATCGCGGTTCACAGACAGCCTCAGCTACTAAGTGAGGCCTTTTGCAACTATGGAAAATAGGGCCAGGGGTGTAGCTTGGAGGTGGAATACCCCTGGGTTCCACCTCTAGTACCACAAGAAGAAGAAAAGAAGAAGAAGAGGAGGAGGAGGAGGAGGAGGAGGAGGAGGAGGAGGAGGAGGAGGAGGAGGAAATGAAGAGATTTTGATCTGAGATTTAGAAGTCAGAGATGGCAGTCAGTTTAGCAGCTGCCTCCTGTCTTAGGATGTACTGGATTCTCTAAGCTGATCAAGACATGAAGGGTTGCACATCCCTGGGCTCTCTTTTGAAGAACTTGGAACTCGGGCTGGTGATGGTGGACAAGGCCTGGGAGAACACCTGGCAGGGGGTCTCTATGCTGCTCCCAGGGGAAGAATCCAGAAGCAAACATAAGCTCAAATCTTCTTTACTTCCGCTTCACCTCTCCGCAGGCGGCACAACTGGTTTCTGGAGGGAGGATTCCCGTTTGACACTCTGTATGCGTAAGCGGGGCTGTGTTTCAGAGCAAGAGAGGAGGTTAAAAGATCACACAGGGAAGCCGTTGGTTGTCACTGGCCGGGACTAATGTTGAAAATCGCTTTCTTCTTTCTTTGTGCGTGCTCACTCTGAACTGCAAACATTAGGCCCCCAAAGCAGGGTTAGAGTGGAGGCAAGCACAGAGGAGGCCCCTCCAGAAGGGTGTGCATTGCTGCTCTGGTGACAGGGAAATGCAGGGGAAATTCAAGGAAGAAGATGGGGCGTGAGCTTCATAGTGTCTCTGCCTTCAGGGTAGTTAGAACACTTACAGGCTGTGCTCCACTTTAACTTCAAGGGAAGTGTGTTATCTGAGAGAATTATTCATGTTATTTGGGTAAACTCAGGTCTTCTTCCATCATTAGGGTATCCCTTGAAAGCATTAGCCTCAAATATGACTCTGTTCCTTTAGGAAGATTATTAGCAAAAGCTCCGCCCCACTGATCAGTGCTCAGCAACATCAAATGGTTGGGCACCAGTGTGTATCTGCGCTAAAGCGTTTCACAAGAGGGCTCAAGGTTCCCCGGGGATTACCATGAGCAGAGTGGTACAGATGGAGAAAGAGGGCTGCCCCTCCTCGGTGTGGCAGTACACATCTGTAATCTCAGTATGTGGAAAGCTGAGACAGGAGGATTGCAAGTTCGAGGCCAGCCTCAGCAATTTAGCGAGCTCCTGATTCAAAACAACAACATATATAAAAGGGCTGGGGGTATAGCTCAGAGGTAAAATGTTCCTGGGCTCAACCCCAGTACCAAAAAGAAAGGGGGGGCAGGATCGCCAATGGACAGGTGTCTATTTATCTCAGAGAGAAACATGAGTGCCAGCTTTGCAGTATGGGAAAGAGAGGTAAGACATCATTGACTCCAACCCCGCCAGCTATCGACTAGGAGCTCCTGTGGCGCAGCCTAGACCACTATGGGATGGGCTGGTCCATTCTCCATTAGGAATGCCTGGATGTGAAAAACAACCGCAAAACAACAACAACAACAACCATAAACAAAAAACCAAAAATTGTCTGAAGGAAATCTTGAAAGAAGACTATCTCCGTCAGCACTGTTTCTTACAAAATCCCCAAAGAGCACCGCACGTATTAGAGGGAAGGTCATAGAGCCAATGAATCACAACCATCCGAATTCTGCTTTCCTTACCGCTTCTCTTTGCTGTACTGTTAGTATAAATAGAGCTGCAGAATACGGGACAGTATATTATCGGGTGTGGAGAGATATACTGTCTTCTCAACTCACTGGGGCCTCATCACTCAGATGTCACGGGGTTTAACCTCCCCCGCCGTGCAGAGAACATCCTTGTTCAGTGCATCTTCCATGCGTTCTTTCTGCATCCTCGGAGGACACACGGAGCCCCGAGCTGGTAAGAGATACCGAGTGTATCCCACCAGCAAGAGAGGCGGGCTCCCGATGGGTTACGCGGGCTATTCCTCCACAGCTGCGGATAGTTTTCATATTTTGTAAAACACAACATGATGCAACCTCTCACTACGTTATTAAAGTGGATTAGGGCCCGTCAGCATCCCCATATGATGGCTGCGTGTAAATGTGCAGACACAGGCGGACGTGCGCGCGGAGCCACGTCTGCCCTTCTGTCTCACCGAACGCGGAGCAAAGATGATGCGGGCTGTGGCCTCATTAAAAACACATGTGCGGCCAGTTCCAGCCCAGAAACTCGGGCCGTGGGAGAAGCTATTGGACCCAAAATAAGAAAGGAAGAGTGTTCAAAGTTCTCCTCTGCTTATACAGAAGCCAACTTTCAGGGGGCTGGGGATGGAGCTCAGTGGAGATCACATGCCCGGCACGCACGAGGCCCTGGGCTCATCCCTGCGCTGCCAAAAACAAGACAAATTTATGTGTTTTATCACCACAGTCATTTCTACCTGCCACTCTGATTGAATCAGGGCTACAGATAATTTTAGAGGATCAGAGGTGACTGTATGTATGTATGAATGTATGTATTATTTTTGTTGTTTATTTATTTACTTTTGTTGCTGGGGATCGAACCCAATGCCATTCTACCTCTGATCCATACCCTCAGCCCTATATTTATTTATTTATTTATTTATTTATTTATTTATTTATTTATTTATTGTACTGGGGGTTAAACCCAGGAGCATTCTACCTCTGAGCTACACTCCCAACCCTATTTTTTTTTTTTTTTTTTTTTTTTGGTGGTACTGGGGATGGAACCCTTCTACCTTCGGGCTACACTCCCAGACCTATTTTTATATTTTTTTAAATTTGGAAGCAGGGTCTCTTAAGCCAGAGAAGCTGGCTTCAAACCTGCGTGATCCTCCTGTCTCCACTTCCCAAGTACGGGGATTACAATCGTGCGCCACCACGCCCGGCCCAACCCTACTTTTTATTCTTTATTTCTTACTTTTGAAACAGGGTCTCACTGAGTTGCAAAGGGCCTCACTAAGTAGATGAGGCTGTCTAGGAACCAAGATCCTCCTGTCTCAGCCTCCCAAATGGTGGGATTACAAGTGCGTGCCACCACGCCCGGCCCTATTTTGTTTTTTATTTGGAAACAGGGCCTTGCTAAGTTGCTGAGGCTGGCTTTGAACCTAGGATTCTTCTGCCTCAGCTTCCCAAGTACTGGGATTTCAGGCATGAACCACAATGCCCAGCTCACAGGGAATTTTGGATTGAGGAAAAGGAATTGAACTTTAGATTGAGGACAAGGAATTGGAGTTCAGAGAGTTGGAGGTTGAGCAGCTGGTCAGAGGCAAAGCTGGGGCTGACCATAAGTGCCTGGCGATTTCCAGGGTGAGGCCACTCGACGGTCTCTTGCCTTTGGTTTCTTCTAAAGGACAAGTGTGTCAGAGACAAGCGCTGAATTAAAATCCCAACACCTAGTGAGCTTATGGAGGAAAGTAGAAATAGTCAGGGAGCCAGGAGTGAGGTTCTTCGGGTATACCCAGTTTTCCAGGGAGGAGTGGGGAAGCCTGCTAGCAAGGCATGCGGCTGCAGGAGGCGGTTCTGTGGGAGACCCTGGTGACACCTGGGCGTCATCTCTGCTTCTACCTTTGCCAGTCATGTCTGTCAGCACGAAGTCTGTGGACACAGAGAAGAGGCTAGACCATGTCACCCAAGCGGGCTCGGAGGCAGACGCCTGTGATCCCAGTGACTCAGGAGGCTGATGCAGGAGGGCTGCAAGTTCGAGATCAGCCTCGGCAACTTAGTGAGACCCCATTTCAAAGTAAAGAATAAGACAAGGGAGTAGAGGGTGTATCTCAGTGGTAGAGCAGCCCTGGATTTGAGCCCCAGTACTGCCAAAAATGAAAGAAAGAAGGAAAAAAGAAAGAAAGAAAGGAAGGAAGGAAGAAAGAAAGGAAGAAAGAAAGAAAAGGAAGGAAAGGATAACCATTACCTAGTTGCTACCAATTACATAGGAGGTGGTGGTTGTTCTGGCTAAGGAACATCTTTGTATACATTAGAAAAAGAGATCTTTTTCTTTTATTCTGTTGAAAATTTGTATTAATGTGTTGATTATCATAATATATATCATAATATATTGTGTTGAATATCATACTATATTATCATAATATATGATATATATCATAATATATATCATAATATATGATCATATTATCATAATATGTTGAATATCATAACTCACTGTTACTTGCTAGAAACTGATTAAAAGTATGGAAATCAAAGATTCCTATAAGGATGGCGCCCACACGAGACGCGGCATCCTTGGGCCCACTGTACTTCGCAGCCCCCGCCCTCCTGCCCAGCAGGGCTCTGCATGCGTCACTTTGGAGCAGGCCCATGCAGTGATTCACAAGGGCTGAGGGCCTGCTCCAGGAATCCAGGCACAGAGGAGGCCCTGCCTTCTCGGGTCCTCTCCATGTTGCTTTGAAACAAGACGAAAACAACAGACTCACTATTCCTCTTTCTTTTCTCCATAAATTTGCATTGCTTATAGCTCAAAATGTTGCTCTTTCAAATACAGGGACACCAGGTACAGTGACACGCACCTGTAGTCCCAGCTACTGGAACAGCTAAGGCAGGAGGATCACCTGAGACCAGCCTGGGCAACACAGTGAGCCCCAACAGTAAACAAACAAGCAACGTAAAATAGAAGGCAGGGCTTGGGTTCAGCTAGGTCCGGAATGCTTGCTGAGCATGCGTGAGCCCCGGCACTGCAGAATGTCAAAGAATATATAAAAATTATCCCATCATTTAAAAAAAATATGTGTAGAAGAAAATGAGGGTCACTTTTCCCTTCACTTTTCTATGTTTCCTAAAAACAATAGACACTGTTTTATGTCTTTTAAAGTAAAAGAGAAAAGTGATGGTGCATACCTGTAATCCCAGACCTTGGGGGGGGGGGCTGAGACAGAAGGATTGCAGGTTCAAGGACAGCCTCAGCAAGTCATGAGATTCTCAGCAATCTAGTGCAACCTCGTTTTCAAGTAAGAATATAATGCTAAGACATAATGCCTCTGGGTTCCATCCCAGTTCCATGAAAGAAAGAAAGAAAGAAAGAAAGAAAGAAAGAAAGAAAGAAAGAAAGAAAGAAAGAAAGGGAAAAGAAATATGCGGCTTCATGGTCACACGCTCCTGAGCAGTAGGACAGCTGTGCTTGCTGGGGCCTTTGGCTACCTCTGCCTTGGCCTGATGGGGCAGCTGGGGCATGGACTACCTGGGCTCCCAGGCTCAATCCCTGCACAATTCAGTCCACGGCCATTCAGGATCTGGATCTGCAGATGTGCTGGGATAACAAGGGCTTTTCTTATCACTTATGGGAAGGCAGTGACTAAACCCGATCTCTATTTCCTTTGAGTTTGGAAAGTCATGGGACAGTGGTTGCTTTTCCTTAGACAAATTATGCTCCAACACGTGGAACTGTCATTTAAATCTAAGGTGTTCTTATTGTTACCAAGACTAGGTCCCCAACAGAATCTGAGGGATCCTGTATCAGTGGTACACAAAGAATGTTCTGGGGCCCCACAGTTTTGGCCTCACTGGAGAATCAAACATATGGGGTCTGAAGCAAAACCTGCTCTGAACCAAATCCCCGAAGCTCTGCGTTAGCTCTTGTCTATCTGACACTCAACATGCCTGAAAGAATCTGTGAACAGGGAAAACACAGATAGGCAGGTGAAGAATGACATCCCTCCCATCGCCATCTGCAAAGTCCTGGGGGATGAGGTAGAAGCAGCAGGGACATCTGTGGGCTGAGATCTGACGATGGGTCACAGGCGATGATGGATCTCCTGCCACCCAATCACCAGCGTGAAAACAAATGGCTTGAGACACCAATCCCGGGCACCTTTCCCCCTGCAAAATTTGGCATACTGATAATAAAGCTCGTTACTAATGGACCTACCAGGTGCCAGGCGCCGTGAAGCATCTTTTGTACACTCATTCCTTATCCCACCATCGAAACAGGTTGTTTCGAGCTTACTGGATGGCAGAAGTTGAAATGGAGGGCGGTGAAGATATCACTTTTCTAATGCCCTGCAACTCCCAATTAGCCTGGGACCACTGTCCACCCACTTCGAAGGCCACATGCTTTCCACGAATCCACACTCCTTCCTTCAAGGTCAAGCTCTTCTGGGGAGTGTGTAAAACATTCCTCTTTGTAAAGGTGACAATTCTAGAAAGGAACATATCGGCTTGTGCTTTTTATTTCCTATCATTTCTTTTCTTTTTCTCTTTTCTTTTTTTTTTTTTTTTGGTGGTACTGGGGTTCCTGGAAACCCTTCTACCTCCGGGCTACACTCCCAGACCTATTTTTATATTTTTATTTGGAAACAGGGTCTTTTAAACCAGTGCGGCTGGCTTTAAACTTATGTGATCCTCCTGTCTCCGCCTCCCAAGCACAGGGATTACAAGCGTGCGTCTCCACGCCCGGCTATTTTCTATCATTTCTACCTTTCTTTTTGGTGGACTTTCAAAGTTAGAGCCGAAGGCTGAAGTTATTTTGCTTTGAGAAATGCACACACACACACACACACACACACACACACACACACACGTGCACACACATATATTGGTGCCATCTGGGGACCTCCACTTCAACAGTGGCCCTTACGCCATTCCTCTTGTGAGAGTTGTTCAAAACTGCAATGACATAAATATTTCTAAGAAAAAGGGGAATGGTATTGAGTAATCTGCTCCTGAAATATAATCGTGTGCCTTCAGCAAGCACAAGGGGAGAGTGAAGTTTAATTAGATGTTCTTGGGATGAACTGCACAGTCGTGGGACACTTTCTTCCAGAGAGAGAGCAAGCAGGGACAGCGAGAGGGTTAGGATTTGCGTTCTAAAACACAAAACTTCTCTTTCGACTGCTCGCCCGGACCCCGGGAATGAAAAGCTTTAAACCTGTTAAAGAAGCAATATTAAGTTTGGTATAAATATAGCTGAAATAATCCAGACAGTTTTATGACCTTCCACCCCCAAATAAAGGTGAAATGCTGAATTCTTTCCCTCGAAATGGAGGTAAAACGCGCAAACAGATGGAAGAGCCGAGTGGAAATTTCAATAAAGACAGCCACAAAGAAGCGTTTGTGAGCTCAGGGGTGCACGCATTAAAGAAAGAAAAAAAAAAAAAAAAAGAAGCTGAAAAATGGAACTTTGTTTTATTTTGATTGAGTGCCAAAAACACTGCTGCATTCCTTAAAGCGCTGAATAAAGGATCGAGTTAGACTGGCCTTCTCAACACCTCTCCAAAAGCCCCCTTGGGCCTCGTTTTGCTGGGATGACATTTTATATGACAGGTAAGGGAATAATTTGGCTGGATTCTGTTACACCGGGGCCTCCATGACCCCCGGGTCAAAGGAGCAAACGCAAAAGCGACAATGTGGATAATTGCCTGTTTAGGATAATGGAATACTGATTGAAGTCAATTATTATAACACCTGAAAGATAAATGAACTGATGGTAAAGGTTCATTGGAGATAGCCGGCCAGTGGAACGCAGGCACCGCCCAGAGGAGGAGTGGCCGCCTCCTTGCTGTGGAATTCAAGAGGAGGGGCAGGTTTCCTGACCTGGAACTTAACTCCAGCCTGGCGCGTTGAACATCTAAAATAAGGTTCGTTTGTAAAACATGCCATAAAACCGAGAGTTTAGCCCAATGCCCCAAACTGCAGGATTAGAGTAACATCAGTTAATGTGGCCTTGCATTAATATTCACCATAACCTCTGAAGGCCCAGACCTGCCCCACATCTATTATTTTTGTCTGTCAATGGAGAGAACTTTCCCTTCCTACCAGCCAGGAAAAGGCTTGCTGACGTCTGCAGCCCAGACCTCAAAGTGCGCGGAGTGCAGGGGCGCGGCCGGGGCGGCCAGGCCTGTCCTCGCTCTCAGGCACAGAGCAGCCCCTTGCATTTTCTTGGTGTTTTTTTTTTCTCTCTCTTTTAGCAGAAAGTGCCTGAAAATGTTTTTCCAACCCCAACACCCCTGCAGCCCTCCCGGTTCAGGTTTCTTATGGCTGCGCTTGGCCCTTCAAAGGCTTGCCCGGTCCCCTCTTGGGGCTGGCGTGCGGCCTCCCAGGCCGTTCCCTGGGCCAGGCCTGGCCGGGCTGGGAGTGAGGAAGGGCGCTCGGAGCAAAGAGTTGAACTTTGTTCACAAGTGTGACCAGAGGTGGCCCCGCTGTCCACATGCCCCTGGATGGGGGCCGGCCTTTTTCCAGCTACAATCTCCTTAGGTCACGCTACCAGCTTTTTAGTCTAAGATCCAAGATGCTCCTTGCTGGGAAACTTGAGAGGTGGCCCTCTCAATCCCTGCTCCCCTCCGAGCCCTGTCCCAGCTCAGATCCTCTGCCCTAGTCCTCAGAATGCCGGAGGAGTCGGAAATGCTCCCATGCTTGGCCCTGCTCCCCTCAAAGTGACCAAAGATAAAAGTAACTTTTCAGCCCGGCATGGTGGCGCATGCCTGGAGTCCCAGTTTAAGGCAAGCAAAGATAGGAGGATTGCAGGTTTGAGGCCAGCCTTGACAACTCAGTGAGGCTCTCAGCAACTCATCAAGACCCTGCTGCAAAATAATAAAAGAAAATAATAAAAGAAAATAGAGCCAGGTGTGGTGGTGCACGCTTATAATCCCAGCATTTGGGAAGCTGAGATGGGAGGACTGCAGTTGGAGGACAGTCTCAACTACTGAGTGAGGTCTTTTGCAACTCAGTGAGACCCTGTTTCAAAATAAAGAATAAAAAAAAAATAGGGCTAGGGGTGTAGCTCGAAGGTAGAATACCCCTAGGTTCCATCCCCAGTAGTGCAAATAATAATAATAATAATAATAATAATAATAATAATAATATAGTGCTTGGTGATGTAGCTCAGAGGTATTGGGTTCAATCCCCAGTAACACACACACACACACACACACACAAACTTCTCCTATGGAGTGGACCCGAAAGTGACTTAAGAAGCTTCTAGAAAGGATGATTCTAGAAGGAAGTTTTTTTTTTTTTTTTTTTTTTTACCAAGTCTGAAGTTTTCCAGTGAGAGCAATTTGTTTGACCCCTGTGGAGACATTCCTCATCTTCTCCATGAGTAACCATCTGGGGAAAAAGGAATGTCCTTTGACAGGAAATGTCCAAAAAGTGTTCATGGGTTGCTCCCCCCTCAAAGAACAGCAGAGCAGCGGCGGGGCCGGCCGGCCGGCCTCCGTACTGGGTGCTGCTCTGCTCCTCTCACGGCCAGGGGGGAGTAAAAACACCACTGGTCAGATTCAGCTTCTGCTTTAATTTATCAAAGGCCACAGATTTAATTAAAGCAAGTATCTGAGTTTTAATTGTGCAGAACCCCGTGGGAGAGGCGAGAATAACAGGTGTGTTTTCGTGAACGACAGATACAACCAGACTTGTGCCCAAGCTGCTGGACAGAATCACATTTCCCCAGAGTCCACCCCAGGCACAGTCAGGCTCTAGTTCTGAGTTTCGTTTTCTGAGGACATGCCCCTCTGCCTACCTCCCACAGCCCAGGAGCCACAAAGAGGCAGACTTTTGGAGGAGGGGGTACATTCCAGATTATATATTTAATATATCCTGTCCATTCACAGCCTGTTGGTGGCACAGACGCAAAAAAGTGCTTTAACTGCGTTTGGTACAGGTGAGTTTTATTTTTATTCTTTAAATTTATTTTTTGGTATTGGGGATGGAGCCCAGGGGCATTCTACCTCCAAGTTATACTCCCAGCCCTTTTTAACTTGTTTTTGAAACTTGATTTTAGCCGGGCGTGGTGGCGCAGGCTTGTAATCCCAGAATCTGGGAGGCTGAGACCGGAGGGTCACAGGTTCAAGACCAGCCTCAGCAACTTGTGAGACCCTCTGCAACTAAGTGAGACCCTGTTTCAAAAATAAAGAAAAAAATAGGGCTGGGGGTGTAGCCTGGAGGTAGTTTCCATCCCCAGTACCGCACCACGCGTGCGCGCGTGCACACACACACACACACACACTCACACACACACACACACACATACACACACACACACACACACAATCGGACCTCACTAAATCACTGAGGGTCTCACTAAGTTGCTGAGGCTGGCCTCAAACCCATGATCCTCCTCTCTCAGCCTCCCAGCTGGTACAGAGGCCAGGATAAGCCTGAGGATCCTGGGGGAACATCTCCACTGGCCTGCAAGCAGGAGGCAGAAAGCTCTCTACCTCCTCCCTCAGGGTCCCCCAAATCCTCAGCCCTACACAGCACCAGGAGCCTATGGTGGTCACCTGTACGCCATCTCCTTCCCCTCCAGCTCCCAGCCTGTAGACCCAGTGAGCCCTAGTGTGTGTGTGTGTGTGGGGGGGTCTCCCTGCTGCCATTGGCGGCCTGCCCCCACCCTCCTGCCCAGGCTCCATTAGCACTGACAAGGGACAGCTCACCGCCACCGCCCAAGCCTTAGAGCACACTTGCTCCGGAGCAGTTCCGGTGTCTGATGGGGTGTCCCACTCAAGGAAGGGCCGCTTGCTTTGCATTAGCACGTGCCAGGCTGCCCAGTGCTGCGAAGCAGGAGCACATGTGACCTGCGCGACGATGCAGGGCTCAGGGAGGGTGTGTGGCAGCTTGCTCTTTGCTAAGAGCCAGCAGGAAGACAGCGGCCGCTGCTTCAGGGTCCCGGGCCTTGGGACAAGTCCCTCTCCGACCTCGCCCTGCAGGTGCCCTGCTGCTGAAGCAGGCCGCTGGCAAGGGACGGAAGATGAGAGGGGCTCTGTTCCTGCCGCCCTGGCGGTCTTCCTAGGCTGTACACGCCCACACCTGACTTCCGGCCTCTCTCTCCTGGAGAGAGTATCTAGTATCCAGCTACTGAGCCTTGGCGAGGGCTCCCACCCTTTGCTCTGCAGGCTGACCGCTGGCCTCCGGCTTAATCAGCCTCACTGTGTCTGGGTGCCCCTGGGTGGGGGCCAAGCTCAGGCCTGCCTCCCTCTGCCTGCGTCCCCTTGTGTCAAATGTGTTGGTGGCTGTTCGGCGTGGATTTGAGCCGGCTGGACCATCCACTGGGGGAGTCACACCCCACTGAGACGCTCCTCTGGAACAAATTCCCCTGAAGGATGAGTCACCAGATCCCAGTGGTCTTAAAGGTGCTGAGGCCTCTTTATAGCTTGGTGGTAAGAATACTAAATGAGGACTGGCACGCTCCTTTTCAAATCAGTTGTATTTTCTTCCCCTAAGTTGATTTTCAGAGAATCCCAGCCATCCTGAAATATTGATGAGCAGAAGTAAATGGATGAGCTTCAAACAAAAGCCCCGGCCCCGGGCCTCACCGCCAAGCTCAACGGACCACGCGGCAGCGGGCTGTTGTGTTTGGCTGAAGAGGCTCGGAGACTCAAGGCAGGCTTCAGACACAGCGGATTTTCTTGTGAGTAAAATTAATTCAATGGAATTCTATTGAAACTGGATGGGGAGGGGTGGGGAGAACCTGGCCACATTTAGTCCAGGCTCCCAGATTTTGGTACAATCCTCCTACTTACCGCCTCACTTGAACTTAGCCCCAAAGAAATTTCTAGTAAAAGGCCCAGTGACATGTATGTATAAAGTAAGAGGGGAAAATAAAACACCCAAGCCATCGCAACTACACCTCAAGATGCTCCTGCGTCCATTTCCAGATACATATAAGCAAACATACCAATTCACAGTACAGGCATTTTTCTGTATTTATTATGTGGTACTGGGGATTGAGCCTAGGGGACATTCTACCTCTGAGTGACACCTCTAGCCCTTTTTTATTTCTTTGTTTGGAAACAGGGTCTCTCTAGGTTGCCGAGAGTCTTGCTATATTGCAGAGGCTGCCCTCGAACCTACAATCCTCTTGTCTCAACCTCCCAAGTACTGGGGTAAAAGGCATGCACCCCCACACCCAGTTAGAGTTTCAGCTTTTTGAGCACTCATTTTCTTGTTTGTCCTGCATAAGGAATACATGGGTTATTTACTATCTTACCAGAGGCTACAAACAGCTCCCAAATCTTAATATTCTAATAATATCTTTCAAGTTCCATGTTTGTGTTGTTAGGACCAATAATAACCTGAATTTGGAGCAAATGGGAGGGACCACATCAAACACAAATTTCATATCACTCATGGGAGGTGAAAGGCTTTATCGGGACAGTTTGGATAGAAGTCCCTCACAGCCAAAGGGCTGGCTCTCAGCACTTGGCGATTCTAACTCAGTGTTGGCAAAGACAAGTATTAGAACATTTTAGGATAATAATACTTTATTATTAGGGATAAAGGCGAAATGGCAACATGGATAAAAATAAAATACTTATAAAACTTTTTTTACTAAATGCCTCCCCTGAGCCGGCAGCACCACATTCACCTGTTAACTTGTCTTATTCTCAGAACAGCCCTGTGAAAGAGGGATTATTATTTGCATCAGGAGAGCACCAGAGAGGTTAAGAAACTGGCTTCACTGGGGAAGTACTGGGGGAGCTGGATTATAAGCAAATTATACAGCATTAAATCTCAAACAGGACTCAGTCACCTAAAAGTTACCCAGACACCCCTTCCCTTGAGAAGTCTTGCTTCTGAGCTCCAATGGGGGTCAGTGGACTCTGATATTTTAATTGTCTATTTATTTGGATATTTCACAAAAAACCTGTATGTCCCCTGAGAGCAGGAGAGTGCTTATTTTATTTTGCAGTACTGGGTTTTGAACCCAGAGGTGCTCTACCACTGAGCTACACCTCCAGCCCTTTTTATTTTATTTTGAGACGGGGTCTCACTAAATTGCCCAGGCTGGCTTGGAACTTGCGATCTTCCTGCCTCGGCTACAGTGCCCGGCTTAGCAGAGTGCATTGATGACCACCGCATCCCTATGGCCTGATGAACAGTAAACAAAAGCTGAATGATAAATACTGAAGCCAGGGTCCGTACAGCTGAAAGAATCCCAAAGGAGGGAGCTGTTTCTCTTGGCCTTTGGAAGACAAAATCTGAATAAAGTTAGTGATCAAAATGCCTTGCATAAGGTTAATTTTCCTGTTCCTTAAGAGTGGCTGTGGTGTTTACACAGGAGATGGCCACACTGCTGGGGGCACATACAACTTTGACATTTTAAGAGCTGGCAATTTCATTACTATTGAAAATACACCATGGAGAGATATTTGAAAACAATAGTGCAAGCTATCTGACCACGCAGCTTACTCCTTCGCACACTGAAAGGCCACCGGCGCTGGGGCTCTGCTAGAGAGCAGATGTTAAGAGGTTAAGGTGAGCCTGGGGGCCCTGCCTCTTCCCCTGGCTCTACACCAGCCGTGACACTGGATAGATTGTTAGACTAAATAGATCAGCATGGAAAAAACAAAGAGGGCCCTAAACCTACTAAACATTAGGAAGTTAAGTCAGCTCTAATAAAAGGTGTATTTTGTATGTCACAGGTGGGCTGTTTATAACTGTCCTTTAAACAAAATTCTAAGCATAATGATATATGATAGAGACCAGAAAGGTTAATTCGCGTGTGTTCACAGGCCTCCCTCCCCGCCCCGCGGGGGGTGCTCAGTGTCTGTCTGCTCCTAGGACTGTCTGGACCAGGGCCAGAGTGGACAGAGGAGCCGGCGGGTCTGGCTGGGGTCAGAGCAGAGTTTGGGACAGAGCGGGATTAAAAAAAAAAAAAAATCTGGATGCATGTGTGGGGACAGATGGGAGAAGAGGACTCCCAGCTCTGTTTCACGTGATGGATAGCTTTTCAGCACCTCTTCTAGAGACTACAGAAAAGAATAAAACCACGTTTCAATGCCTCCACGATGCTGGGTTGACTCATGCTTCTTTTTGGGTGTGACACCAGACAGAAATGGACAAGGAGCAGCTGAGCATTCTCCGCACTGTACGTAAAAGCAGACTGATCTGGGTCTCTGACTATTATTACCATATGCCCCTTGCAGAGAGTACCAGTGAACGATCGTAGTATACCAATACAGAGAAAAACTGCAAATTATTATTTAGAAAGCACCAGAAAAAAAAAAGTTTTCCAGATTTATTTATTTATTTATTTATTTATTTATTTGGTGGTACTGGGGTTCCTGGAAGCCCTTCTGCCTCCGGGCTACACTCCCAGACCTATTTTATATTTTTGAAACAGGGTCTCTTACGCCAGCGCGGCTGGCTTCGAACCTGCGCGATCCTCCTGTCTCCGCCTCCCAAGCGCGGGGATTACAAGCGTGTGCCACCACGCCCGGCCCAGATTTATTTTGATAAAAAAATAATCCATGGTATACCATACATTTCTCTTAAAAAAAGGCACAAAGGATGACATTTTAATTAATAAGGCAAAGATCAAGGTAAAAAATGTGTTGGATAAAGCTGCAGTCATACCTCTAAATCCTAAGAAGTTGATCCATTAATTTCTAGCAGAGAGGTATTTTAGCCAAGCAGGGTTAGAGATATAATTCATGAAGTTTTTTGCCTGGCCATAACAAATCCAGATGGTTTATAATTGAAAAACAAGATTAAAGCATGTTTTTATTTGTGCTCTTAATAAATCTTCAGCACGGAGCGTAAAAACACAGAGTTAAGATAGATGATGAGTTGGGAAAAATTCTAACAAGTAGCAAGAACAAATCGCTTTATCAGATGAGTCATGAGTTATATACAGCTGTGATTGGTGGTATCACGAGAGCCTCATGTTCTTCAAAAGAACAATTTAGCTGGGCGTGGTGCAATCTCAGAACTTGGAAAGCTGAGATGGGAGGATTGCAGGTTCTTGGCCAGCCCTGGCTACTTAGTGAGGCCCCCCACGACTTAGTGAGACCCTGTTTCAAAAATAAAGAATAAAAAATAGGGTTGGGGTAGAATGCCCCTGGGTTTGAAAGTTAATAATATGTAACTTAACCTAATATATCCAAATTATCATTCCAACTTATAATTTACATGAATAATTATTAATGAGATGCTTGACATTTTTTGTCCTGTTTGAAATCCAGTGCATATTTTTATTTTACATTTACAGACCAGCCTAGGTCAGCTGGCACTTTCTGAGTTTTCAATGGCCCTGGGTATCTAGTGTCTATAGAGCTAAACGCAATTTTGACATAGTAGAATTACCTGCCTGTTCTTGAACTTTTCTGATTTTTTTTTACACCCCCAGCTCTATTTTATTTTTTATTTATTTATTTATTTATTTATTTATTTATTTTTTGGTGGTACTGGGGTTCCTGGAAGCCCTTCTACCTCCGGGCTACACTCCCAGACCTATTTTTACATTTTCATTTTGGAAACAGGGTCTCCTAAACCAGCGCGCGCGGCTGGCTTCGAACCTGCGCGATCCTCCTGTCTCCGCCTCCCAAGCGCGGGGATTACAAGCGTGCGCCACCACGCCCGGCTATTTTTTATTTTGAAACAGGGTCTCACTAAGTTGCAGAGGGTCTAAGTGGCTGAGGCTGGCCATGAACCTGTGGTCCTCTTGTCTCAGCCTCCCAAGTATTTGACTGTATATTAAAGACAATTTTCCATGTGCTGATTCTGGGACCAGGGCTTTTCTTTTCTTTTATTATAGTGCATTATAGTCTCACATCATAATGTAGAACGTGTTGATCATGGCATACATTCACACAGCCCTTGGTGCCCCTCTTCCCCCCACCCAGCCTCCCCATTTACCTTCCTCCCCAAACAGAGTGTCCAGACTAACAATGTTATATTCACATGTATACACATAGTTGCAGGGAGCATTTCCATTAATGAACCTCAGCCTTCTTCCTCCACTCCCCTTCCTCCCCAGCTCCACTCCTTTATGCAAGCTCCTTTCCATGTGGGCTAACCTGGGTTCCTTTACGGGACAGTGGGGTAGTGACTGAGTCCCCAGGTAAGCACCCCATGGGAGGGTAGCTGGGCCTGTGTCACCTCTCATAACCTTGCCTTAGCCCCAGCTCTGTCATATTCTCTTCATCAAAACAGAGCCCTCAAGTTGGGTATGGTGGCACACATCTATAATCCCAGTACTTGAGGGGCTGAAGTAAGAGGATCTCAGTTTGAGGCTAGCCTCAGGAACTTAGTGAGACTCTCGGCAACCTAGCAAGACCCTGTTTCTAAAACAAAAATAAATAAATAAATAAATAAAAAGGGCTTAGGATATAGCTCAGAGGTAGAATGCCTCTGGGTTCAATATTTAGTACTACAAAACAATAACAACAACAAAATGAAGCCCCCACTACAACAGCCAATGTGGGGAAAAGAGGCTCCGCCTGTTGCTAGGGCAGTGGTGAGGTTCTGGAGGAGCATGTGGAATCAAAGACATGGCTGCGGCCATTGGTAAAGCCGTAGACTGTCCCAAGCGGCCGATGGAACCGTGCCTCTCTGTGGATTTCAGAAGGGCATTGATCTATGCTCACCGTACATATAATACTCAATTACTTCCATGAAAAGATGAACTAACCCTCGTGGAAAAATTTCCTGGAAAGAAAAGCCAAAAGGAGGTGCTGATGAAGGAAGGAGTCAAGAGGTCCAGAGGGATGGTTCATCCAGACAGCTGAAGGAGTAAGATGATAAATAGGGCTGTAATAAAGGGCAAAAAATGGTCTAGACCAGTGTACTGCTATTTTAGTATGATGTTATGGTACTGTCTGGGAATTTGGAGACTGCAAAAGCCTTGGAAAGTCTCGTTAGTGATGCTGATGCTCAAGGTCATATGATCTGTCCTGCGCTGAATGATGTTATTTCTACGGAAACGGTAACAACCAAGCAATAGTGCCGTTCACCAAAATTCACTCACTCACGGCCATCTGTGAGCTTGATAAGCATGATCCAGAAAGGAAGAAATAGCCATGAATGCCTTAGCCAAAAGCCTCCAGTTGGTCTGGCGTCCATGCAGAGGGTGAGGAAAAGAGAAGGCAGAATCTGCTGTGGGCAGACATCAGTGAGAACCCACGTCCAGCAGTTCTACCTTTGGGAGTAAAACGTAGTTCCTCAGGACAGAGGCCCTGACACCCAGCCAGGGCCAGCGCTATAGAGCCTTCCTGGGTAGGCGGGGGACCTCAACATCCCATTGCTAACCACTGACTTGAATGGACTGCATTCTGCCCGCGTCTGTGAGCAAGCATGCAATTGCTCAGGTGCTGCCTGGGATGGGAACTGGGCAATGAGTACGGAAGAAAAGTCTTTAGGCCGGGGGGCTCAGAACAATGCTAGCCTCACCCCCAGAAGACTGGCTTTTGCCGTGAAAGCAGGAGATCTGGTAGTTCCTAACCGTGCTGGTGACACAATGGCATTGCTAAAATTAAGAAAATCTGCCAGTAATTTCGGACACATGTATCATGACAATAATTTGAAGATGCTCATTATGTTGGAAATTTTAAAAAAAGAACAAGGGAATGATGACCAGTGATTCAAAAACCAAACAAAGTCGAGGGAACTGTCACTTTATGACATCTGAGCTATGGACACACTGAGCAGTCTCCCGTTACCCCACTTTTATGTATTCGTAGCAACAGGCCCATCAGCAAACGCGATTCTGAAGTTATTCACGACTCTCCAAACTCATTTGTGTCAAAACAAAACTCCAGTTTCCCACTTAATAAAAACAAAAGGCTAATGGATTTGAACATTTACTGCACATTTTGGGGGTATGCTTTCTTCTCCCCCTTGGCTAAGTTGCCATGGTATAAATCAGACCCTAAGTTATCATTGTTATAGTAGCAATAAAAGTAATAATAAAAGTACTGTGAGGTCAGAAAATGTCAAGAACCATCAGAAAAATGAGAACAACATAAAACGAAGTAGAAAAGACCAGCTTAAGATTGGAAAAATTCAGGTGCTGTACCTCCGACGTACTCCAGCAGGAGGTCGCTGCCACTGCTGTTTTATTTAATGAGCCTCCCCATAAATCCCAGCTGCTAACCATGTGATAAGTCCATCTCAGAACTCCAGGGGCCCCTTTGTCTATCCTGCTCAGTCCTGGCTGCCATTAATGGGAATTTCACTCCAATAAGAGGGAAAACAGATCTTGACACGGTCCTTTGAATTTACATTGTCTGTTTTTACATTTTCATATTAATTTGATTCTTACACTGTTGTTACAACAAAATTAATGCGTAAAGTCGCTCAATACCTATATACACAGGAGGATGGAAGTAGAGCCAGCCCTGGGTCCTTGCAATGTTTTTAATGGGAAGAAGGTGTAAAGACATTTTTTTCTGGATACCAAAGACAGAATTTATTCCTCGGAGTAGAAATAAAGCCTAAATAAATTTCATAAGCTGCCTCCAGCTTATGAATAAAGAAAAGAGAATTTTGTTTGGAATTTTTGTGTGTGTGTGTGTGAGACGCACACACTTGTAACTTTTGAACCCTGAGATTTCAGTGGCCGCATGCTGCATGGCATTTCAGAAAGGCGTGAGGACGGGACTGACTTGTAGACGTCCACCTGGTGGCCGGGAGCCTCGTCCCACCTCCTGCTCACCGTGCAACCTGGGCAGGCCACTTGCCCCCATCTCAGTCACTCAGCTGTCGAGTTGGAATGTTAATGTGCAGAGGTTAGAACAGGCGATGAGGAAAGGCTTGGCAGGCAAGGCTGGAGCAGGCGCGGAGAGGAAACCATGAGTCACAGCATGGGAGACAGAGGCAGGGGCAGGGAGACAACCCAGGCCACAGTCGGGAGGGTGGTCCAGAGTTGGGACTGGGGAGGTGAAGGAAGAGGAGGTAGGTGCGGAGGACACAGAGCAAAGCTACACAGATGAGGAAAGGCTTTGTACACCGCACTCTTCAATTTCTTCAAACCAAAGGCAACGGAGAGGGATAGCATAAGAATGGTCTCAGTCGGGGGCTCTAGTGGTCTGTTCCTGAGAAGTGTGAGTCTGTTCATTCACAGGCATGGTGTGACTACCCTGGGATTGTGTGTTTTAAGTGGAAATGTCTGAGAAGATCTGGTTGGAAATGGTAGAAAAAGAAAGAGGTAGTTTCTGATACGTAACCAGCAACGGAGGTGGAACAGGGCATGAGGGATGGCTTCGTTACTGCAGGGAAGGCAATAAGAGCTTCTACTGAAATTCTCTTCTGCAAACCTCTAAAGTAGGACCAACTTTCAATATTGCTCATTAGAATTATCTAAGTTCTTTACTGGGCATGATGGGGCATGCCTGTAATCCCAGCTATCCAGGAGGCTAGGGCAGGAGGATAGCAAGTTTAAGGCCAGCCTGGATAATTTAAATAAACTATCTCACGATAAAGAATAAACAAGGGCTGGAGGTGTAGCTCAGTGGTAGAGCACTTTGGGTCGGATTACTAGTACCCCAAACAATAAAAAAAAAAAAATAACCCGATCAAAAGCTAGAATATACCTCAAATAGTGTTTCTAGAACTTAGCACTCTGTATGCTAGGTCAGATAATTTTAACTCTTCCAAGAGCTATATGTTGGGTTTTAATTGATGGTCTTAGATTTCTGGGTATCGCCCAGAGGTAGTGCCAAGGGCAGAGTCCCCAGTAAGACAAGTGCTCATTTGTGACACCAGGCACAGCACTGGGAGTCCTCAGCCACCTAAGCTTCTGGTCAACTTGCTACAAATACAAGGGGTCCCCACAACTCCTCCAGGCCTGATAACTTTCCAGATTGACTCATGGGACTCGAAAAAGTGTTACATATACTCGATGACAGTTTTATAAAGGAAATGACTCAGGACCAGCAATATGAAGGGACGCTAGGACATAGACTCGAAGGGTTTGGAAGACTGAGCTTTTTTGTACTTAAGACGCATCATCTCCTGCTGTGGAAATGCATTCACCAAACGGGGAACTTCCTGAGCATCCTGCCCAGAGTTTCTACCGGGGCTGCAATGCATAGGCAGGAGTGGCTGAACCATCGGCCACGCGGCTGAACTCTCAGCCTCCGGACCCCTTCTCCCTGGAGGTCAGGGGGTTGCTCTGACCTTTTGTAGCTGGAAGCCCCCATCCTCTAGGTACATAGCTGGTCTTTTCAGCCAGACCAGCAACAATCCTAAAACCATCTAGGGCCCAAGAAAAGTAACAGAGACACTCCTATTCCTTGAAAAATTCCAAGGACTGAATCTTCCTTACCAGGACAAAGGCCACATTCTTTATTATACAGGTTAGGTAGAACTGGACTAAAATGTCATTGTCTCATCCATGTTACTGCTGACAATGTAGCTACATACTATGCTAGCATCTAAAAGGTAAGCATAGGAACCCACTTTGCTTAAGTAATACTATACTTACATGTATTAACTTCTATAATTAAGATGATGATGATGATGATGATTTTTGGTGGTACTGGGGTTACCTCCAGGCTATACTCCCAGACCTATTTTTTATTTTTTGGAAACAGGGTCTCCTAAGCCAGTGCGGCTGGCTTTGAACCTGCGCGATCCTCCTGTCTCCACCTCCCAAGCGCGGGGGATTACAAGCGTGCGCCACCACGCCCGGCTTAAAGTTTATTTTTGATGAAATGGTCCTCTTGTTTTCAAGGTCATCCTGAAAACCTTCCTCTTTCTATCAACAATCTTTTTTTTTTTTTGGTGGTACTGGGGTTCCTGAAAGCCCTTCTACCTCCGGGCAACACTCCCAGACCTATTTTTATATTTTTATTTGGAAACAGGGTCTCCTAAGCCAGCGCGGCTGGCTTCGAACCTGCGCGATCCTCCTGTCTCCGCCTCCCAAGCGCAGGGATTACAAGCAGGCGCCACCACGCCTGGCATCTATCAACAATCTTATCAATCCTACTCACTTGGCGACAAATCTAGACATAAATAGCCTCAATCCAGACCCTGTTTCCAAATAAGAAATAAAATCAAGCTGGGAGTGTAGTTAGAAGGTAGAATGCCTCTGGGTTCAATCCCTAGTAACACACACACACACACACACACACACACACACACACACACACACTTAATGTTAATCTAATTAAAGAAAAACCAGAAACCTGCTCCCTCTTCCTTTCACTTTATCAGACCCTTGGGGTCTCTTTGTAACACTTAGAACAGTTTGCTAAATGCTGCGTCTGTTTTGTTATCTTCTGATTAATCTACTTAGGCATTCACTATCAACTTCTTATTAAAGCTCCAGGGAGTTTAGCATCTTTACACATGAAAACTCCACTTTCATTCTATAATTACTTCTAATTTTTGGTTATATTTATATTCACAGAGGCCATTATTAATTTCTAAATAAATAGAAATTTTTTACTTAGAATAGAAATTATTTACTTCTAAGTCAAAGAGTATATCATGGTCTTGTTCCCTCCTTATCATGGTCTTGTTCCCTCCTTAAAAAAGAAATCTCTTTCCACCAGACTGCATTTTTCCCATTGGACTAGCTTGCTTCTACATCAGTTTGCTTATACCCTCCAACTCTCTATACAATTCATTTCAATGTGATTTTCCCTGTCCTCAAACTTACCAGAGAACTTACTGGCTCTTTAAAAATTATTGAAAAAGGAGGCTTCTATCCCCACACCTGCTGCTGCTGTCTTCCTGCACCTTCTTTTACTATCATTCCGAGAATTCACTTCTCTTCCAAGCTGGCGTCCCTGTTGCTGCACACTATACCTTCGTCTTACTTATATTATTTTATTCCCTTGTTTTGGTGGAGTATACCCTCTATTAGTTTTCTCAGCATAGAGGCTAATTAGCATAAAGGCTAATTAAAATAACTCATGTTTGTAAATGTCAGTAATGTTTTGACTGGGGTTAGAATTTCAGATTAAAAATCATTCCCAAAACTCGCGTTTAGCTCCACGGAGTTCTCATTCCAGTGTTGGAAAATGCCATCTCCATTCCCGAGCATTTGTCTGAGGTCTGACTCCTGGAAGTCCTTAGGCTCTTCTCTTTCACCTCAGTGTTAAAGTTCACAATCATGATGTGAGTTTTTGTTCATTGCTTATTTGTACACTCACACCGTCTTTGCCATCAAGATTCACATCCTTTGGTTTTGGTCAATTTTAATAATTTTCTTCTATTTTCCAGCTTTGCTCATGAAATTCTCATTAGATGTTTTCATTCTTCAGTATCATCTCCTTCAGTTCTCTTATCCTTTTTTTTTTTTTTTTTTTTTTTTTTGTACTGGGGATTGAAACCCAGGAGCATTCTACCTCTAAGCTACACCCCCAGCTCTATTTTATTTTTATTTTGAAACAGGGTCTAAGTTGATGCGAGTCTCACTACTTGCTCAGGCTGTTCTCAAACCTGCCATCCTCCCGTCTCAGCCTCCCAAGTACTGGGATGACAAGTGTGTGTCACCACGCCCACCTTGGTTCTATCTTTAATCTTCATCCCTTTCTTGATACCGTTCCTCTCATTCCAACAGTGGCCTCTTTCTGTCTCATCAGATGACCTCTTAAGGTCTCCTCTGGGGGAACCACGGGGCATTTTCTTGGGATGCCAGGTGTCCTATGTTCTATAGTCTCAGAGCCCTTGATAAAATGGTGCATTCATAACACACTTCTCCACTCTTGGGTGGCTGTAGGAACTCATGAGGCTGTGGTAGGGATACAGGCATGGGTTAAGATGGACCTAACAGCTACAGCTCATTTCAGAACAGTTTTGAGGAATTCAGGTAAACTGATACATTGCTCTGCCTCTTTAAACTGGAACTGGACCAGAGTGGGAAACTATAAACAACCTCTTTCTAGAGGTCCATGACATAACAAATAACAATCTGACTTGTGGCCTTAGGATGCCCATGGACTTGATGAGCCTACACTTGTGCCAGGTGAAGGTCGTTGAATGTAGGATACCTGAAGGCTCTGAGCCTTTCCAGGAGAAGGGGAGGGCGCCTCACCTGCAGAGGTGATAGATGGAGTTTGTAGTGAAGGCAGCTCATCTTCTCACTTTAAAGTGCAAAGGACGGCTAAGAGCTCCCTGGAGGAACATGACTCTTCCTTTCCCTTCACACTCTGCAATTTTATAGTGACCTGAAATTCTGGGTTTCATATTTGAATTCGTATTCCAAAATTTGCACTTATTCCCTGTCAGTACCTCCCAAGTCTCAGACATCTCCCAAATGCCCATCGCTTAATGGAGTAGGAAGTTTGACAGTTTGGTGCTCAGAATGAAGAGATGTCTGTACTCAGCTCAGTCTAATGCACCTGCTCCAGCAGGATGAGGAGTCCCCAAAGAGGGTGGAGGATGAGATGACGATGAGGGTTTGCGTGCTTACATGGGAATGGCTTAGTTCTAGACAGGTAGGGGATGGACACTTCTAAACCAAGGGTGGGGACAGTGTGCAGGTATCCCACGAAGGCCTATTCTGTGAGAAGGAAGAGATAAATAACTGCAGCAAAATACAGTATTTGCCAGGCACGGTGGTGCACTCCTGGAATTCTAGCTACTCAAGAGGCTGAAGTAGGAGAGTCGCCAAATTCGAGGCCAGCCTGGGCAATTTAGAGAGACTCCGTCTCAAAATAAACAAATAGATAAATAAATACAAAGGATAAACACAACTGGGGAGATAGTTCAGTTGTAGACCATCCCTGGGTTCACACACACACACACACACACACACACACACACACACACACAGTATTTAGATCTGCATGAGAAATTTATTCTAATCTTTTGAAATTAGTTTACCAATTACTTATCGGGTGCAGTACCAACACATAGTTGATTCTTTCTTCCTTTGAAATGAACATAAAAAAGGAGCCAGGCGTGGTGGCACACACTTGCAATCCCAATACTTGGAAGGCTGAGACAGGTGGATCACAGGTTCACGGCCAGCCTCAGCTACTAAGTGAGGGCCTCCATGACTCAGTGAGACCCTGTTTCAAAATAAGGAATAAAAAATAGTGCTGTGAGGTGTAGGCTGGAGGTAAAATGTCCCTGGCTCAATCCCCAGTACTGAAATAAAAACTCAAAACATTTCCACAATTAAATGATTACATTCCACATTCTGCTGTATTATATTTATACATAATATAAAATTTTACTATACTTATCTATTTGAAAGAATTTCTCAATCTAAGATAATCTAAGAACAGCTCGTTGAGAAAAAAATTATAAAACTGTAACACCATATAAACTGTGCAAAGTAGCACAAAACAGTTAAATAAATAAACACACATGCTCACCAGTAAAACTGACAGCAAGGAAATGTGGCATTACACAGAACACTGGGTATTTGGTGGTTGAAACCATCAAATGACCAATCACGATAGTTCTATGTCAAAGGACAGAATTAAAGGTCAAATCTGATACCAAGAAGCAACAGGAAATGTGCCAGCCTTGGGAGAATTTGGCCTCAGTTTGACTTCACGAAAGAGAGGATAAATAATACTGTTGACCTTGGTTGAAGGAATGACTAAGTACTTTTAAACTTCCTATCAACTCTGCATATTAGCAATAGTACCCAGATCATTGTCTAGACTACAAGCCACATGTATTTAGTGAAAGGACCATTTTATGTATATAGTATTTGGGACATGTCATTTTTACCCCAAGGACATAAAATTCATTTGGCATCTTTGTGTGTGTGTGTGTGTGTGTGTGTGTGTGTGTGTGTGTGTGTGGTGCTGGGGATGGAACCTAGAGGCATTGTACGTCTGAGCTACACCCCCAGCCCTCATCAAGTGGTTCAAGAAAGTAAAAAGAATGGTGTTTCCAGATGCCCAATGAGTGGTCACTAGATCAGTTTTATAGCCAGCGTGATAAAAGCACAGGTGTATCTGGTAAATCCACAAGTGATACAAGGGTGAGAAAGATCCTCTCGCTTCCCTCTTGAGTGGAGGCTATGAGCGCCACAGTAGGCTTGTCTCTGTCTGTCCTGACTTTCACGGGATGAGAAGCTCTTGCTGAAGATGTGTCTGTGATGTTCTCACTCGTAAGACGCAAACACAGTGGCCAGCGCATGTCGGTGTCACCGTTAACCACATCTCGGTCCCTGATATGTTAAAGTATTCATCGTTCCAAGCATTTTACACACATGAATGTGTTTAACTCCCCATAGAAGTCCTATAAAATAAATACTATTTACATCTTCATTTTTACCAGTGGAGACCTTAGTAGACTTGTCCAGCATTTCACAGCTCTGTATCTGGACCCAGGAAGGCTGGTCCCCGAGTCGACTGATGCTCTGGACTCGTGTTCCGGGGACATCAGCCACACAGAGCGCAAGGGAAGGTGTACAGGCGGGCCTCCCTGTAAGCACAGGACGCCGGTCCTTGGTGCAAAGCCGGGCAGACTGCTAACATGTCAAGGTCCTTGTGCTGTGGTGAAGGGCAGGGCGCTCTGGTTTTCTGTTTCAACTTTTTTTTGTTGTTTGTTTTGTTTTGTTTCATTGCGGGTCTGGGGATGGAATCCAGGGGCATTAGACCTCTAAGCTACAGTCCCTGCCCTATTTTTTTTATTCTTTATTTTGAAACCGGGTCTCACTGAGTTGCAGCGGGCCTCACTAAGTAGCTGAGGCTGTCCGCGAACCGCCATCCTCCGGTCTCAGCCTCCCCGAATGCTGGGATTACAAGCGTGCACCACCACGTCCAGTTTCTGTTTCAATTTTGACTTCTTCTTTTGGTTCTCATGCTAGGAAGGTCACCTGGTTATTTCCGGTTTCATACACTTAAAAGCACTCCTCGAAAACACCCTCCTGCAATTTCTGAGCAAAGTAGTCAAAAGACATAATAACCTTTTCATATTTTTCCAGCTTTGGTTCCTTTCCGTGTCAGCACCAGCTTCAGACAAGTGCTCATGCCGTAGCTGCGGAAACATCATTAAGCGACTGTGTACTGGAGGAGTACCACCCTGCCTATGCTTTTTATTTGGGGGGGTACTAGGGATGGAACCCAGGGGCATTCTACCTCTGAGGTATACCCCTGCATTATTATTATTATTATTATTTATTATTTTTTTTTTTGCAGGTCTGGGGATGGAACCCAGAGGCATTTGACCTCCGAGCTATACCCCCTGCCCAATTTTTTATTCTTTATTTTGAAACAGAGTCTCACCGAGTTGCTGAGGGCCTCACTAGGTAGATGAGGCTGTCTGCAAACCGTGATCCTCCTGTCTCAGCCTCCCAAATGCTGGGATTATAAGCAAACATGTACCACCACGCCTGGCTCTTGTCGACATTTTGGTTAGTGAGTTTACTTCAAATTACATGGCACACACACACACACATTTATTTCTCTCTCTCTCTCTTATTCTTTAAGTTTTTAGGACATAGAAGTATAAAATTCAGGTCCACACTGTAACATTTTTCAAATAAACGACTATAATTTTTTGGTTTGTTTTTTGGTAATGGTGTTGGGAATTGAACCCATGGCCTCGTGCTTGCTAGGCAAGTACTCCAGCACTCAGTTAAACTGCCAGCCCCATTAATGGGTAATTTTTAAAGAAACTGAATTTTCAAAGCCATACAAAGAAAATCTTTCTGTACTTTGTCCTCCTCTGGTCTGTGTGAGCAGAACCGGCAGAACTAGCGGGTTGTGCAAGGCTTGTGCGTGGGAAGCTCAGGCTGTCCCACGCTGGAGTGTGCGCTGGAGTGTGAGCGGGGAGCGTGAGTGTGAGGGAACACAGAGCCTCCTTCTGATGAGAAGGGCTTGAGAAACCTGCGCGGCCAGCGACCCCCGAGTCTCCCAGAGCGGGCCACCCTTCTCTTGGCGGGCTGGGAGTTTGGGAGTCCTCCAAGTGACGGCCCTGCACGTCAAAGGGAAGCCGGCGTGGCAGAGCTCTGACTTGCCAGCGGCTCCCTGGCCATCAGATCCCACTTTCTAGCTGGCACCAGACGCCCTTGGAGGGAAGAGGAGGCTTCGTTGTCACCTGAGACGATGCCATGTGGCAATGCCAGCCTGATCGCTGCTTGCTTCAGAACATGCTTGCTCCTTATAGGGGGCGGTCGTGTGCACTCAGGCAGGAAGCGGACAGCAGATGACCCAGAAACCCCCCACCTTGCTTCTGTCACTTGTGTGGTGTTCTGAGCCACCGGTCAAGCTCACCACTGTGATTATTTATTTATGCATTGGCACAAGAGGTTTATTTTTATTTATTTATTGGCACAGAGGTTAAACTTTGAGGCATTCTGCTTCTGAGCTACACCCGCAGTCTTATTATTATTTTTAATATTATTATTATTTTAAATTTGGAAACAGAATCTCACCACATTGCTGGGGGTCTTGCTAACCTGCTGAGGTTGGCTTCGAACCTGTGATCCTCCCGTCTCAGCTTCCCAAGTGTTGGTATTACAGGTTTGTGCTACCACGCCCAGTTACTACTTACTAGCTTTTTTTTTTTTTTTTTAAATGAACTTTCAAAACCTTCACTCCTACCAACTCCCAGGATAGTTTTCAGGTCAAAGATGAGCAAGAGATGGGGGTGGAGCCAGGGAGCAGGAGGAGAGCAGGCAGCAGGCCCAGCACTTCCCGCTGGCGGGAGGAGGCCATCCCCTCCACATCCAGATAGTAAAAAATTGGGCTCTCTTTAAAATGTCACATTTATCATGGACTTAATCTCCAGTGGTAAAAGTGCTCAGCAGCCTGATGTGTAAGAGCCGACTGAGGATATGTGAGACGCCGAAGCTTTAGCAGCCAGTGCCCCCCACCCCCTTCTTGTTTTGGCTCTGGGATTGAACCCTGAGGCCTTCTACCTCCAAGCAGCACTCCCAATCCTTTTTCTTTTTTTCTTCGGAAACAGGGTCTTCCTAAATTGCTGAGGGGTCTAAGCTGCTGAGGCTGGCCTCGAACCTGAGATCCTGTCTCAGCCTCCTGCATAGTAGGATTACAGGCACGTGCCACCGTGCCCCACTGCACCCAGTGTCCTTTGAGAAAAGGAGAGGTGTCACACAGGATTCAGCCACTTACCTAAGGTCTAGATTTCACTTTCAAAGGGTGATACTTCCAATGGGAGTATTCTTTATAAATAGGAAAACTACGAACAAGACATAGTCTTTTTTTTTTTTTTTTTGGTGGTACTGGGTGTGGAACCTAGAGGCTTTCTACCTCCCGGCTATACTCCCAGACGTATTTTATATTTTATTTGGAAACAGGGTCTCACTAAGTTGCTGAGAGCCTCGCTAAGTAGCTGAGGCTGGCTTCGAACCTGCGCGATCCTCCTGTCTCAGCCTCCCAAGCGCGGGGATTACAAGCGTGCGCCACCACGCCCGGCCATAGTCTTATTTTTAAGCCTGAAGGTCTTCATTATTTTCAAGGTAGGCCTTGGAAGGCAAGAATATGGGGCTCGGGCCCTCCCTCCTTGTTCTGTGATATTCTAGAATAACAGAAGCCACGGGGCCCTCACATAGAAAGGAGAACGCAAAGTGAGACCGTCAGGAAAAACTGCAGAATTAAACCTGCAGAGAGACCGGAGATGACTTAAACGCTACCTTCTTAAAGCTGTGTGTATTGACGCCCAGGGGTTGATTTGGCTTCAGAGTACTTTACCGCTCCGTGTATGGATTTGAGGACTCCCTCTCTGAACAGAGAAGGAACTCTTTCTCATTCCTTCAAAAGATATGTCCCCTCACCTTTATATTGGTTGGAGGTTTATGGGGGTTAACATACTCTCCAAGGGTTAAGCTAGACCATTCCTTAGAACCATTTTTGTTTTTGTTTTCAGTAACATTTACAACCTGCGGAGGGTCTCCGTGATTCTCTTTGGGGAAGAGAACAGGCGGCCAGGGGATGAGGAGAAAGATCACACGGTCACCTGTTCAGTCGGCCTTCATTCCCTCTCCCACTCATAGCGTGGCTGTCCTCTGAAACCATCCCTTCTAGAACATAGTCTCCTGAAATCAGATCTACATTTTCAATCAGTGAGGCCCAGTTTAAGTAATGTGATATCTGGACATAAAGAGGCTTCTGATTCTGAGAACCCTGGGTGAAAATTCCAGCAGCTCCAAACACAGATAGTATGGGCACTAGTAAATTCCTTAAACCCTCTGAGTCTCGGTTTACGCCTTTGTAAGAGGTGGATAATAATAGCAACCTTTCTAGGATGTCTAAAGAAGACGACATCTATACAGGTCCCCCAGAGAAGGATTCCTACCCATGTGTTTTGGGGTACTGTCCAATTGTCAAATCCTCCAGACCTGTAGGACAGGCAGAGCCGATTCAAAGAGCTACAGCAAATGAACACTTCTCTGCATCTGAGTGTACAGACATAGGCTCGGGCCACCAAGAACAGTGGCGCACCAAGAGATGTCCCATTGCTGGCAGAAACCCCTGGCAAAAACCACTGAGAAAGAGAATTCTGGCAATGGGAGATTACTTAGGGTATGCCCTAGTTTAGGCTTGTGGAGGTGACAGATCTCTCCAGCAGCAGGCAGCCACCACTTCATCCTTGCCCCGGAAAAGTGACACTCTGAGGACATGATCTGCTTCCAAACGCTGTCTGGAAGAGTTCAGCCCTGACTGTGAGAACCAGAGGTGGAGAGGAGCCTGCCCCGGGCTTTCTTTGAGCCCCTCTCTTTGCAATTCACCCTGAAATTACCTTTCAGGAATGGAGATGAATGCTTTCTATCGTGGAAGCTATGCAAGGTGGTCTTTGGGGTAGAGGGACAAGTATACATTTCCGGTTTGTTCCTTTTTCCTTTTTCTTAAAAAGGCAAGCTCTATTCTTCACAGGAAGAAGCAATGTGGCCTTGCTGGAGAACGCTAGCACAGATATTTTCCTGTTGTTGTTTGAGTTGCCAATCCTGGTAGCTAGTCAGTAGATAAGTAATTAGTAACAGTTTTGTTGGACCATGAATATCAGAGATTCACCCCCTTGGAGTAGAACCTTAATGCAGCAGTAAAGGTTTATGGCTGTATAAAGCTGTCCAGCTGGAGTGGAAGCAACCCACAACATTTTCCATGCAAAACCCACTTGCATGCTGCATTCCCCGCCCCGCTTCGCTCCCATCGGGAGGCAGGGCAAATGAAGCAGATGTTTGCAAGGAAATTTTCCCAGGGCTTATTTCAAGAAGCTTAAACAGCAAGCACACCTAAGCAAACCAGGCCCGGCTCTGCGGGCAGCTCTGTGCTAAGACCCTAGGTTAATCACTCAAGCCCAGAGAGTGGGCAAAAAGGGCCTTTCTACCTTAAAGTTAAAATTCCATCCATTTGCTATTGTGATATTTAACTTTATCAACTTTTCCGAGGAGACAATGGAGAATTGCGATATTGCTAGGCTTGTTCACTTTTGCAGTGTATTTATATATATATTAGAGAAAACAATTCATCTCACTCTTCCCTTCTCCCTACCATATATACAGGACACTGGATCCTATACTGCTGAAACAGGCACCGACTTTAAAAAAGCAACATCTTAGTCATTGCTAGTAACACACTTTGGGAATTAGGTATCCAAGCAAACGGTGTAAAATAAAGGCCAAATGTGCATAAACAGACAAACCCCGATGCCCAGTCACAGAAGGAAAGCGAGAGAAATGTGGGAACCATTTCAGTAGATGAATTTCTTTCTTTCTTTTTTTTTTTGGTGGTGGTACTGGGGTTCCTGGAAGCCCTTCTACCTCCGGGCTACACTCCCAGACCTATTTTTACTTTTTTTATTTGGAAACAGGGTCTCCTAAGCCAGTGCGCGGCTGGCTTCGAACCTGAGCGATCCTCCTGTCTCCGCCTCCCAAGCGCGGGGATTACAAGTGTGCGCCACCACGCCTGGCTCAGTAGATAAATTTCAAAGCAAAACAAAAAATCTGCTGTATAAAATCTTTGGACGAAGGTATGAGACTTCCCTTGAGAACCAAAACTCTGCATCAACTAATACTGCCTTAAAGAATGTACACGTGTAGACACCGGGTTTCACCCAGGGTCCCCTCTACAGTTGGTACCCAATACGTAGCGCTGGAACTGAAGGACAAGACAGACTTCTGTGAGATCAAAACAAAAGAAGAAAGGTTTGTTTTTTTTGTTGTTTATTTTACAAAGCAAGCGTTTTTCTCTAATAGGCATATCTCAAACTAATAGGCAGGAAGCATATTTTAAAAAAATGTTTTTGCTTTAGGTCTAAAAGATTTTCCTTTCCAGCTATAAAACAGCTGAAATCATGTATCCTCAGCCCAACATAATTTCACGCCTAATTTATGGAAATAGAATACCAAAGGCCTCTGAAAGGGAGAGGGCAGGCGGGAGGGGGAGGATAGTGTGACATTAACACAGAGACCTGCTCTGCTGGTGTTTGGCCGGGGAGGCTGCCTTACAGGGCGCTCGGTGAGATTCCAGCAAAAACATGTGTCTTGGGGGGAGAGGAGGGGGCGCTCCGCTGAATGAACTTACTGTTACCTTCCCCCGCCCCTCACATAAGTCGTCTTTTTCCTGATACTGTCTGAATTTGAAACATCTAATTTAATCCGTTGGAGGGCCAGTCTTCCTTTTACTTCCTGTCTGAACTGAGGCAGTCGCCTGTTTCAATTACGACTTTCTCCAGCTCCAGCTGGCTCGAAGTGCACTTCCTTGGAAGGTAAAACGCACTAACTGTTGATCGGAGACTGATAGCTGGTGAGCCACAATATTTAATAGCTGCGCTGATAAGGACGTTTTTTTTTTTAAATCCATTTTTGAGCCTAAACAAAAGGATATTATGTAGCTGTACGTTCAATTAAGATCTAGTTAACTTCTTTTTGCCCATTATGAGGAACTTCATGCCGGCAGCCGGCATAATTCATCGTGTGATGGCAAATTTCATCGGCACTGTATGTTTGAGAAATGTTTTCCCCTTGCCTTTTGGTTGGTTACTGCTGATTGGGGACCAGCTTGGTACAATTATTTCGAAAGCACAGAATGGTGGGGTTGATATGGGCAGCTCTTGCAAAACCTTGGCTGGCTGAAAATAAGACTGTTTTGTAGCTGAGAAGGCAAAATAAAATAAAATAAAATAAAAACTTCTGGGCTGTAAACACTAATGCATTTCTTTTCTGGTTTATGAAAACCGTTTGTTCCTTCCCCCCCTTTTTCTGTCCCTCCTTCCTCATCGTGTAGTTTAATTACAGTTTAATCTCTCTCCGTGAGCAGCCCCGGAGACCTTATTGTTCAACCACGATATTATCAAGGCTCAGCTACAATTTATGGCAAAAAAAAAGAGTAGAGGTTCCTTTAACAACAACGACAAAAATAAAAACCCCCAATGCTTTCTCCCCTCCCTCCTCCCCCAGCAAATAAATAAATAAATAAAAATAAAACAGTGACTTTATTATTAACTCACATTGCAAATTTTTTATTAGGCCCCAGAGATGCCAGGCCAATAATTAAAGAAATACCTGAGAGGTGTTGATCAACACTTACCCTGTTTAACTCTACTGGGTCAATAAATCTGCAGGAAAACTTTTAAGTTAACAAGATTGTTTGGGCCTCCAGTTGCTGAAAGTATTTGGTTACACGGAGGGGAAATGAGGTAGGAGAGAGTGGAGGAGAAGTTTAGAAGTTAAAATAAAAAAAAGAACCAACTGCTCACTCCTCGTGAGGTGCGGGAAACATACAGTAAAAAGTCTGCTGCAATCGAAGGGGTGAAGAAGGTCAGTCAATTATTTTTGCTGCTTTCAGCCCACAGGTGTAATTTAGTGTCTCCGAGTGGTCAGACCCATTTGGGAAGAGCTGCCAGAATCCTGGGGGTTTCAATCAAAGGAAACGTAACACTGGCCAGTTCACCAGCAGAAAACATGATAAGCAGAAATGACGACTCATGTTCCCTGCGGAACCGAGGCCGTGTCGTCTCTTTCCCTCCATTGTCTTCATTCCATGAATGCTTTAAGGTCGACTGGATTCATAAATTCATTTGCTCTGAAGAAGCAGGGATGATAAAACCCCCTGCCTGTGGTTGCCGGTGCTTGCTGGCTACTTGGAGGGTTTAACCTGTCGCACCTTTAACTTGGTTCTAACAGAAGCCTTTGGAAAACACACCCCTGCCTTCAGTCTTAGATAGGGCGCCCCCACAGCACAGCCAGGACCACTGGGCCCCCCACTCGCTCTCCTTTCCTGTCCGTTGCCACTGAGATTGGGTGTGAAAATACTGGCTTTAGCCAGGTGCTGTGGCACACGCTTGTTAATCTCCAGTCCGTGGGAGGCCGAGACAGAGGGATTCCTGGCTTGGCCTCCTTTGCAGCTGGGATTACAGGTGCATGCCACTATTATTCTAATTTTTAACTGAGCAATGATACCAAAGTAATTGAACCAGAAAAGGTATTTTCACCATTTCAAGATTTTCCAGGCAAGGATGGCTGGAATTCTATCAATTATTCAACTGAAAACAACATTATACAAGAGTACCGATAAAAGGATTTCAAGAAGAAATCCCAAGCTTGTTTACTCTGTGTTTGATTAGCACATGAGTACTCTTTGTATATGACTGTGTATCTATATAGATACACACGTACATATCAACTTATCTCTGTCAATTCCCCTCTCTCAATCAGATATATTTAAGGGAGCTTTAGGGCCTTGTCTTTTTCCTCCTCAAAGATGCATTTGCATCAGTATTTTCCACAAATACATCTGGTGATTCTTTATAGCCTGGATTTGCTAAATGTCATATCTAATGAAAGAGGGATTTATGAGGGGGATTGACCCAAATGCATTTTATTTTCTCTAGGCTCCTCCCTTACCACTCAGAGCTGATGACTTCTTCACCCAAAATGGTTGGTTAGAATCCAATCAAGAATATAAAGGCAACTGAAAAAATAAAATCATGAAGTAAGTGTAAAATATTAGTGTCCAGACATCCGAGATGTATGCGGCTACTATGAGACTTCCACAGCTGTACTGGCCCGAGGCTCACGTGGTCCCCCAGATTTAGCAGAGCCCATTACCAGTACCAGTTTTATTTGCTTAATAAATTACATTCTAAAGCACAATAGCCTAGGTTCATAGCTGTAAAATTGCCAAATATTGTCAATGACCACTCTCTGGTCATAAATAAGAGAATAATCTATGACTCATTGGATTTTTGATTCCCAGGGCAATTCTTTCTCGCCATTACTCAAAAAATGCAAGGAAGTGCCTCTACGTGGCATTTTATAGAGGCTATAAATTACTCAGAGGAGATGACATAGGACAGATTTGTGGGGCAAGTAACAGGAACCAGCCAACCAAATGTGTAAATTAAAGAACTAGTAACGGGGAAGAGGACCAGCAATGAATTCTGAAATCCCAAGAATAGAGCAGGATTGGGAAAAGACATGGTGTCTCTTTGCAGGGTGTTGGGAAGACAGTGACGTGACAGCCACTCAGGGAGCATTTGTATTACCTGGTGTGGCCATGAATTAAAACGATGGAAGCCAGCCGGGCGTGGTGGTGCACGCTTGTAATCCCGGCATTTGGGAGGCTGAGACGGGAGGATCATGGTTCGCAGCCAGCCTCAGCTTCTACTTAGTGAGGCCCTTTGTAACTCAGTGAGACCCTGTTTCAAAATAAAGAATAAAAAATAGGGCTGGGGGGTATAGCTCGGAGGTAGAGTTCCATTTTCAGTACTGCAATTAAAAAAAAAAAAATGACTGAAGCCAGGTGCAGTAATCCTGGTACTTGGGTGGCTGAGACAGGAGGATCAGAGGTTCGAGACCAGCATGCCGTAAGTTAAGCAAGGCTCTGTTTCAAAATAAAAAATAAAATAGGGCTGGGGGTGTAGCTCAGTGGTAGAACATTGCTGGGTTCAATCTCCAACACCAAAACAAAACAAAATTAAAAAAAAAACAAATAACAACAACAAAAACAATGATCTTGATGACTTCCATGGGCAAAACTTGGAGTAACCTTGAAATATATTTTATATTCATTCACAGTCTAGACTCAAAACTTCAAAGGCTAAACACTGCTATCTACTAGTTGTCCCAGAGGTAAAACTTCAGAAAGTACTTGTTTGAGTAACTAATAATAATCTTTAAATAGATTTATCAGTTTTTTCATTTCTGTGACTAAAACAGACTGAGCAGTTGCTGTGTGCCAGCCCCGGGGCCAGGGCAGGTGCAGAAATCAATAAAGCACCGCCCTGCTCCCCTGAGGAGCTCCCACTCTGAAGCTTCCATCAGCTGTGGCGGCATCCTGTGTGCTGTTGTGGGGCAGGTCACCCTGGAATCTCATGGTGCAGAAGAGGCATCTATCTCAGCAGGAGGAGGGGCAGGTTGGAGGAAACCGGAGGAAGGGACAGGGGGCTGGTGGTCCTGGAGGGTGGAACTGGGTGGGTAAAACTGAGCATGGGACAGACAAGAAGGAGGAAGAAGGAAGGCGCGCAGGGACAGCCGTGAGGGTTTTTCTGAGCCAAGGAGGGGCGTGGAGCCTACCTTGTAGGCAAGCAGCTCAGTGGCAAGTGAGATTGGTATTTAGAATACACTTTGGGCATGGTAGCTAATTTCATTATAACACCACCGAATGGTCACCATTCAGCATTTTCAGCTTTTAAACAGAACAAGCATGGAAACCAAAAGTGTCTCTTTGCAGCAACCCGATGCTTTCTGGGACAACAGGAAGGGCCCCTGTCACCCTGCTAGCGCCTGCAGGTGTGTGTGGCCTTTCACAGCCCTGGCTGCTCTCTCTCTCCTCTTCATTCCAAGTTTCTTTTTTTTCTCTCTCTCTCTTGTAGTGTCCTGTCGGAACATAGAATCATGACATAGAGTCGTGCGGGGTGGCTTCTCATGTGCTGAGGGGGCAGATTTGAGAGCTCTCTTTGGCCTCTTGATTGCTGGAACCGATCGCAAGTACAAGGCTGTGCTATCGTTTTTTGTGTGTGTGTCTTTTTTTTTTGTGTGTGGTACTGGACTTCCTGGAAGCCCTCCTACCTCCAGGCTATACTCCCAGACCTATTTTATATTTTTATTTGGAAACGGGAGTCTCTTAAGCCAGCGAGGCTGGCTTTGAACCCGCACGATCCTCCTGTCTCTGCCACCCAAGCGCAGGGATCACAAGCGTGCGCCACCACGCCCAGCAAGGCTGTGCTATCTTAACTCTCATTTCTCTCTGGGAAATAAATGAGATGAAATAATTATTTAAAAATCTTTCTCCTTCATCAAACATAAATATGTCCCTTTATGTGGAAAACATCTGAGAACACAGTTTTGAAGTCTTTTCTAATATTTGGTATATATAACGTCACCAAGTTTGAAATGAACAGACAGTAGCAGTCATGTGAGCATTATCAGCTAACTCTATTGGTGTTTCAGTTTCTCAGAACTCTCTGGGGTGTTTTGCACAGAGCAGGTGTTTAGAAACACCTTGAATAAGTGAAAGAAACAAGTATTGCTTTTAATTAAAGTAAGCCTTTCATAAAGTCTTTATTTGATATATCCTTAATACATCTAATACTTGTATACCAGTTAAAAATATTTTGACTGTCCAGCCATCTTTCTTAATGGAAGACCTCTACAATGCTTTGAGGTGATTACTGGGAAGAGCTGTCTTGCTTCTTGTTATAACAAGCATGCAGACCATGCAAGGTACAACTTTTGTGCCACGCTGGAAGATACAGTGCTGCCAACCCAACGCCGTCACCGCGCACAGTAATGCCCCAGGGTCAGGGACGGTGACGCTCTGGTTTACGATTCTTTTTCCGCTGCCTGTTAGTCTCTGCCTAAGTCTGATGGTCCACTAAATTGGGTGTTATGTCCACAGATCTCTCCTTGCATTGTAACACAATCTCACTGGGAACGAAGTGCCTAATTTCAAAATGCTCTGCTTCCACAATTTTTAAATTGGAAGTGTTGCTCCTCCACTCATGTTTCCTGTTCGCCCACTGTGTTTGAGATATAGTATTCAATACGTAAAAATGCTACCTTTCCACTGTGGTGGAAATCACAGTCAAGCGTGGGGAGAGAATTATATTTATGATCTGATAAATGCAACATACGGACCTGCACGCAAGGCTAAGAAAGCACGGTAGAGGAGGAACTGGTTTTGAATGGTACAGAAGGCGAGTTGGAACACTGCTCACAGAGGATAATTTTAGCTGGGGGCCTTGTAGGACGAAGAGGAGGTCATAAAGCCCAGGGAGGCTGCATGGCTCAGGCACACAGGGCTGAGAGCGCAGAGCAAGTTAAGGAATGCCAGGGCTTCTGGTGACTGATGTGAAGGACACAACGGGAAGAGAGATGAGTCAATAAATCAGAACCACATGACGACGACTGAGGGCTCCAGACATTCTGTAGCTAAAGGTGGGCTTAGAAAAACAGAGAAAAGCGAGGCTCCCAATGTTGGCAGCTGTAGAATCTTTTAGGAAGTTCAGGAAGAGGACGTGAGAGAGAAACAGAAGAACACCAGAGGACAGACAGGACAGAGGGACACTGGGAGGAAATTAGGAGAATCAAAAGGACACAGGGGTCAGAGGCATGGGAACAAAGGAGAGCTGGGCCCCAGCCCTCAACTCCAGGGTCTGAACAGGAATCCCTAAGCCAAGGGTGGAAGGGCTTGCACTTCTCATATGTTTTGGAATCTATTTGGTATACATTTTCAGATTTATTGGGTAGAAGGTTGACTATATTTTTAAATCATTTTTTGAGGGGGGAATCACCGTTTGATGCAAATATTTTAGACTACACTACTGAAAGAATACTAACTAGAAATAGAGCTTTCTTTCTGCTAGAAGTTTCCGAGCTTCATTTTATGATAACTTTCTGTAACTACAATCCTTATAAAGTGAGATATTAAGAAGCAATATATGTTTTCAAGAATCTCAGGAAATTATAAAAATTATTTTCTTCTAAATGCTAATGATCTCAAAGGGGTTTTTATTTATTTATTTATTTTTTCATGGAGGTTCAGAATGGAAACCCAGAGTTCAAAGCCAAAGCAGGACTATTTTTAAAACTGCTATTTCTGAGTTGCTCCTATCTTCCCTGAACCTGGGAAAGCGAATACACTTTTGGGGGCTTCTTTTTTCAACTGAAAACTTTTACATGATGTCCCAGAAGACAGACAGAATCATAAAATCCCTAAAGCGGTGCCTTGGGAGTAATTAGTTCTAGATAGCTAATAATGTATGGCTGAGAAAACAGACAGCGCTCCAGAGGTTTTTAAAAGAGCATCTTTCCAAGGATTACAACATCCCTGTGAGACACTTAAGATCTTTCAGTGAAAAAACGTAATCTACTTATTTTTTTTCCTGGAACAATCAAACATCTACTAATTTGTGCTCTGCATGTATTATTTGAAATAAACAAGCAAAAAAAAAAAAAACACACCTCATTTAGATTTTTCTTAGCACAAGTCAACGAAGCCAGAATTATTCATTCTATTGTTTTGTCATCGGAAAGGGAACTATTAGGGAGAAGAACACAGAATAAATTCCATGCACTGCTTAACACAAACAGCAATATTTGGCTTTATATAAGGAAATGTAAAAGCCAAATTATAAAACCGAATTGTTTCGTGTGAGTAAACTTTGAAAATCTGGCATAGTGGACGTGGCAGGCATGGGGACTTTGGGACCAATCTTGGAGCTCAAGGCCAAACGCAGCCCGTGCGTCCTTTATCCCCTTTTCATTTCAGTGGCTTCTGACAGGTCAATAAGAAAAGCTCTGATTGATGACCTAATATTAAGCTAAATCACGGTGTCATTTCTAGCCTGTGAGGCTGATTACATCCACAGTGGCTAAGAGAAGGGTGTAGCTAGCAGAGGCCGGGAGGTTTTTGTTCTCTAGGTTGCAGGACGGCCAGTGGCAGAGACGGGGACTTCCGTCACAACAGGAACAAGCATTCCACACTCAGGCCCTTGGCGAGACGGGCTGGACTTTTTTTTTTTTTCCTTTCTTTCTAAAAGAGGTATATATTCGAGGACCAGAAACGAGTACAGGACATTATAAGAAGTCATACAAGGTTTTCACCATTAGTACCCAAGATAAAGGTACCCAGAGGGGGGGAAAAAAAAAAGAGTACAGCTGCTTTTAGAACATTCAGGGACCACCCAAGCTGTGTTTTCTAAGTTCGTGGATGTACCATATGAGGTGAAAGAGCAATTTAAACATGTGTGGGATATTATAAAGACTTAAATAGTGTAGGACAGTATGAAAAGGCAACTTAATGTCTATAATTTAAAAAAACTCTGAGACGAAAGATGAACAGGTTCAATTTGAAGGAAGTTTATGTTTTTATAAAGAAATATCATATGACTATGATACACATTTGGTTAATAATAATTTAAATTATGAAGTTGCATTTAATTTAATTATACTGAATCTTTAGGTGTCACATGTGTGTGTGTGTATTCAAGATTCACTTATATTAAACAATTCCATTTTACAATTCAGTCTCTAAATTTGCTTTAAAAAGGCAATTAAGCTATTGGCCTTTGTTTCAGGATTAAAAAAAATTTCTTGATATTTCATTTTATAATTAAAATAATAGTATAAGCAGTTGTATATTTACTTGACTTGTACTAAGAAAAAGTGCTTATTTTAAATCAGATGTGAAAACAAGGCTAGGTTTGGGCAATAAAATATTACATTCTAGAACAAAATACATGATTGTGCTAAAGATATCCCTCTTTAAGTTGAAGTAAATTCCTCTTCAGGTTAAGTCCTCCATGAACATAGTACATCCCTTTCATATAGAAAGCTGGGGTTCCTTTGTATGCTGAAATACTTCAGATCACTTATTTTTTGTCCCCACTCTATGGATTATCTGCCATAAAAAAATTTCATCTACTGAAAAAACTCAGCAATCCTCTTTAGGTGTGAGGCAAGATTAGAATGTTGACCAATCCTAGAAATAAATGCATTTTCACCCAACAAGAATAGGTGTCATTTTCACAACATAAACATCTCTACTTCTAGAGAAAAAGAATTATGGTAATAGAACTTCAGTGCCTTTACTTTTGCTGACAAATTCCAAATGAAAGCTGCTGTGCCCTCTCACTTCTCAGTGCCACATGGAATCCACACAAGGGCAACAACGCTATATGGACTCGAAATGGGACCTTCAACTTGGTGATTAAGATCATGGCATAATCCATTTCTTGAGAAAACAAAAGTAAAACAATCTGAATTTTTGATTATGTTTCTTCTTTGTAATGTGACGCATGCTTTCAAATATCTTTTATCAAAATATATCGATACGAAGCCGGGCGTGGTGGCGCACGCTTGTAATCCCCGCTCTTGGGAGGCTGAGATAGGAGGATCGCACAGGTTCGAAGCCAGCCTCAGCAACTTCGTTAGGCTCTGAACAACTTAGTGAGACCCTGTTTCCAAATAAAGTATGAATAGGTCTGGGAGTATAGCCTGGAGGTAGAAAGCCTCTGGGTTTCACCCCCAGTGCCACACACACACACACACACACACACACACACACAATCGATACGATTTCAAGTGAAATTAAAAAATAAATCTACTCTTATTCACACAAGGCAAAAAATTAACCTTCTGATTCCTCTTTCTTTCTTTCATTTCTCTCTTTATTTTTTAATAGAAAAAAAATCCCAGTATTTTGGAGGCTGAAACAGGAGGATTGTGATTCGTGGCCAGCCTCAGTTACTTAGACTCTCTGCAACTTAGTGAGACCCTGTTTCAAAATAAAGAATATAAAATAGGGCTGGGGGTACAGCTCAGAGATAGAATATCCCCTGGGTTTCATCCCCAGTGCTGGAAGGAGGAGGAGGAAGAGGAGGAGGAGGAGGAGGAGATGAAGAAGGTGATGATGATGATGGTGGTGGTGGTGGTAGAAGAAAAAGAAAGAACCAGCAGCAGGAAGGAAATTATGTGTTTTAAGGATAACTAGTTGTAATAAGTTCAGCCTTACTTTGGGTGGCCTTTTGCCTGATGTCCACCTCACACGCATGTCAAGCCTTATTTTCACTCTTTCAGATTCCTTTCATGAGAAAACTCAGGCTGACATAATATTGCAAAATAAAGAGGAAAAGAAAAAAAACAACTTCTGATATGCCATGCTTGCTAATAGTCCTGGCTGTTGACAGCAGAAAATAAAGAAGTGAAGCAGGGTGTGGTAGCATATGCCTGTAATCCCAGTGCCTGGGAGGCTGAGATAGGAGGATCATAATGAACTTAGCCAGGTCATTAGCAGCTTAGTTATACCCTGTTTAAAAAAAAAAAGTAAAATAAAATAGGGCTGGGCTGTAGTACAGAGGTAGAATGTCTTGGGTATAATCCCTAGTACCAAAGGGGGAAGATAGAAAAAAGAAAGAAATTAAGAAAGGAAGGAAGGAAAGAAGGAGAGAGAGAAAGAAGAAAGAAAAATAAAAGAAATAAATGAAGGGCTGGGGATGCATTTCAGTGTTAGAGTGTATGCTTAACATACATGAAAGCCCTAGGTCAGTCCCCTACACCAAAAGAGAAAAAGAAGGCAAGAAAGAATAAAAAAGAGAAAAGAATGCTCATTGTCTCACCTGCAAGGGGTGGGGATCCTGCTCTTGATCTGACCCTGTAGGTCATATGAAAGGGCAAGGGGAGAGGGGTGGGGAGAGAAGCAACCATTCATTCATTCATTCATTCATTCATTCAATCATCCATCTATTCACTCAGCATTTATGAGAACCTACTATGTGCTTGGCAATGTCCCAGATGGCATTTATCGAAGATTGGCTCTGTGCCAGCAGCTGTAACTATCTCCAGTTATCTCTGTATCATCTTATGAAAATGGCATTTTTGTGACTTACAGATCAGGAAACCGAGGTGCAGAGAGCTTATTTAACTATCTTAAATTGCATAAAATGAGGACTGAAGTATGACTGGACCCAATTTTACCTCATTTCAAAGCTCGGGCATTCTCTGACAGCTACACCATGGGCACCCCAGAAAGCACCACCGTTAGATTTGTTCATCACCATTAAAGCACTCTCTTCTAAAATACTGACACTATCAAGAGCAGACACATGGCTGGTACATCATTTTGCTAGGTTTTCTGTTTTTTCTAACTTTAATATAAAGATAACACATGCTCGTTGTAATTGATCAAAGATCTCAGACATGTATGAAAAGTTAACAGACCTTTTCTGACTCTTTCAACCAACCAAGGGTTTGATGTACGCACTTCTTTTTCAACCCTTTCTGCTCAAAACTGCAACAAATAAATACTCACATTCTGTTTTAAGTTGTAGAAGTTTTCCTTTTTGTCTGTTGACAAGAATGTGCTATTTTGATGCAAGTTTCAGCACAGGGGGTGGTGATCGGCATGACTGCATATATAAGCTGGCATTTATATATTTGTATTTAATTCATTGCTCTCGTCTCTCTCTCTCTCTCTCTCTCTCTCTCTCTCTCTCTCTCTCTCACACACACACACACACACACACACACACACGATGCTATTGATAGATTGCAATCTAGAACATGCCTTCCTGTTCCAATACAAATGGGTCTGCATTTTCTTTTAACTTGGCAAGGTTGAAAAACAGACTCGTCACAAGTGTGTAATGTCTTGAACCAAAATAGATTTCCTTAATGATTTGTTTTCTCCAATTTCACCACAAAATGTAATGGAGCCAACAAAAGAGCCATTCTTCCCCCACGTATAATAACATGTTATTCAACAATCATGGAAGAAAGCCTATACATCAGACGGCTAAGGAGCTGAAAAGGAGTCTCCAACTGAAACCTTTGGGAAGAAGTCTTTTGCTTTTTGAGTTCTACTCGGAGGGTTTGAGTGAAGTGAAATAAATATCCAGGAATATACAGTTTGGCTGTACTGCTGTGACATGCTTACAGAAGTAGTTACGTTTACTTTATAACATGGGTCGCTGCAAACATTAGCCATAAAAACATATAAAAGTACAAACAAGTTTTCAGTAGGCCATTTACTCTGTAGCAGAACAAACGTTTTCATTGCTTCTGTCCTGGTGCGGGTGAATAGCACCTGTTGGTGAGCTGGCAGGGGCACCCCTGGGCTTTGTGGGGAGGCTGTGACTCTGTCCAAGGGGCTCCGCCTCGTGAGGAGCAAAGTATGGTTTATAGGAGAAAAAGCAACCTGTGCCTGGACGCCATAAAGGAGGTATTTTTCTTTTTCTTTCTTTCTTTTAAAAGACAATTATGGGAGCAACATTGTAATGCTCAAAAAAGTCTGAAAAGAAATTACAAAGCTGACTCCACTAGTTGCACTTAAAAGTATACCTGCTAAATTACTAACCTGACAGAAAAAACGGGAGAAACTACAGAAGACTGAAGGATGTAAATACAATGTCTAAATGCACCTGAATGTATCCTTATGATATAAATATGACAATGTATATTCATATTATTAAAAATAGATACAATGCCTGGATCTGTTACATTTGTGGGAAACTTAATTGAGTAAAGTAAAAATGTACATCAAAACAATGATTTTTTTTTAATGGTGGTACCAAAAGTTTCTCTTTTTGTGTAATATTAAAACATGACTTTTTTTAAAAAAATTAGAATATCAAAAGCTGGGCTTGGTTGTACATGCTTGTAATCCCAGTACTTGGGAGGTTGAGACAGGAGGATCGCAGGTTCATGGCCAGCCTCAGCTACTTAGTGAGGTCCTCCACAACTTAGTGAGACCCTGTTTCAAAATAAAGAATTAAAAATAGGGTTGAAAGTGTAGATCAGATGTAGAATGCCCCTGGGTTCAATTCCCAGACTGCAAAAAAAAAAAAAAAAAAAGAATATCAGTTAGGAGCCGGATGTGGTGGTGCAAGTTTGTAATCCCAGCATTTGGGAGGCTGAGACAGGAGGGTCGTGGTTCACAGCCAGCCTCAGCTACTTACTGAGGCCCCTTGCAATTCAGTGAGACCCTGTTTCAAAATAAAGAATAAAAAATAGGGTTGGGGGTATAGCTCGGAGGTAGAATGCCCCTGGGTTCCATCCCCAGTACCACAAGAAAGAAAGAAAGAAAGAAAGAAAGAAAGAAAGAAAGAAAGAAAGAAAGAAAGGGAAAGGAAAAGAAAAGAAAAGAAAAGAAAAGAAAAGAAAAGAAAAGAATATGACCCAGGAGTGGTGGTACATGCCTGTAATTCCAGTATTTGGAAGGCAGAGACAGGAAGAGTGCAGGATCATGGCCAGTTTCTGAAACTTATCAATGCCTTCAACAATTTAGTGAGACCATGTTTCAAAACTAACTAAATAAGTAAAATAGGGTCAGAGTGTAGCTCACAGGTAAAATGCCACATCAGATTATGAAAGATACATTATTTTAACTACTGAGAGTTAGGCTTTCTCTTCTTAAAAGTTTTCTCTCATAAGCAAGTGGGGGAAGAAATATGAACAGGAGTAAAAGCACTAGTATCAAGTACATATATGTGAATAAATGTATGTATACGCATATGCATACACATATCATGTATGTAACATACAAACACATACACTAAGTCATCCAAATAAGTGGTTGTTTTTGCACTTTGGAGTTGGGGGACCCTGGGCTTAGATCTCAGATCCACTCTTTATCACCTTATCCCTTAGCACTTTATCAACTTTTGCCTCCAACTAGGGATAATGCTGCTCACTTCAGAGAACTACTGAGAGAAAGAAAGTTATTGCAGATAAGGCCCTAGTGTTGTGCCCTGCAATTAGGAATGTGTGTATGTATGTATGTATGTATGTATGTATGTATGTATGCTCTTAGTGTTTGTGTGGTGCTGGGGATTGAATCCAGGGCCATCCTACCTCTAAACTAAACCCCCAGCCGTATTTTATTTTTATATTTGAAGTAAAGTCTCACTAGGTTGATGAGCGTCTCACTACTTGCTGAGGCTGGCCTTGAACCTGAGATCCTCCTGTCTCAGCCTCTCGAGTACTAGGATTACAGACATGTGCCACCACACCCGACTAGGTGTTCATTTTTATAAACTCAAGATGGATCTCTTGTTTTTACCATTTTATGTGAAAAATAGCTGTCTGTAACCTGTCTTATCAGGAAAGCCACACGACGAAGCCTACTCCTTGAAAGAAATTTCTTGATAGCCATTTGAAAATCTGTATGCCAAGTTAGGCTTCAAATGGAGACAAAATAAGACGGGTAGACACAGTAAGAGGTCATCTTAAATCTCATTCTTCGTTTCATAATGAAAACTTTATAGAAAATACAATGGTATGATACAAGTTAGGAAACTTTCATGCCAGGTGGAAACTAATACTATGTTTTTGAGTATTGACTCTGGTGCTTGACAAACCAATAGATGTATGTATCAGATAAAATTCTCTAATACAAAAACGAATAGAAGCACCCTATGACATTGCACCTTTCCTAATTAGTTGCTGTCGTCAATAAGTTATCTTTGCCTCATCGTGAACAAAAAGATATTGAAAATCTTGAAAACTTATTTAGATAAGTTGTAAATAGGGGGAGTACTTACGGTATACAGTGTCTATATGCATGTTACCAGATGAACAGACATAAACTTTATGATGAAAACGTAAAATGTGGATAAAGAGTCCTTCAGTAATAAAAACACACACAGAAAGCATTGGATTTCACAATCAAAATCCAATGAGAATTTTTGCCCTTTGGCAGTCAAACAAAAATTCCCGGAAAAATAGCTTAAATTCCCTTTGCAAAGTTCAAATGCAGCTATTGGACATTAACTTGCAAATACAAGAAATGAAGCTTTGGTCCGAGTATCTTACCAGTGATTGCTTACGCACCCTATACAATTTAGAACAGCTTTGTGTTTAACATATGTAATATGCAATTATTGGCTGTTATAGCTGTCCGAGGTCTATTTAGTGCAATTCCATACAGATGGATTGTTAATCCTCCACTGTATATAGTCGATGTATTAAAGTCCAAAATTCAATCTGAGATTTATGGAAGACAATTCACTTAGAGGGATAAGCCATGCTTCTTTTTTTTTTTCCTTCAGAGAAAGAAAAATGTTCTAAAATGGAAGGGCAACACATTTATACACTGGAGAATAAGTTTATTTAATTTCTACAATTCTGATAAGCGCTAAAATGTACATAATGCTCGGTAATGATTAGCCTCCCATATTTTCCTAGGGTCATATTTTACAAGTATAAATGATCAACTAAGATCTCTCTGTCTGTGTGCCTTATGACATGAGCCACTGTGCATGGTCACGTGTTGTTTTGCACACCTAAAGGCCCTAAGTTCAGATCTGTCTGTCATTAATTTGCTTTGTGACTTTAGGAAAGTTTCCAAGTCAATGTGTCTCAAACAAAATTCTTTTTAAGTTATAGAAAGTGCTTATAAAGAGGTACCTCACTGCATCTCACAACATAAACTCTACGTATGGGCACATATATGACACTCAATCATAGTACATATGGGCACATATATGACACTCAATCATAGCTATCCCAGAGTGAAGCGCTATCTTGAGGGAAGCCACGATTGTAGCCAACGAGACCTGAAACGCTGTTTTTCACTACTAGTGGAACAGAAACATTTGTTTGGTGTCTCTTGGCACAACTGGGGAAAAACCCTAGCATTTTAGAAGGTAGTGGGTCTCTCCAGAGGTTCTAAGAAGAGAGCCTCTGCCAAATATTCCTGGACCCAGAAAACATTCTGGCTCCTGCTAAGCCGGGAGACTCTTCAGTGTGAGCCGGCTGTGCTCCCTGGAGCGGCCACTGGTGGCTGGAGACAAGAGATGAGCAGCAGTGAGCGGACACTGGCAGGCCAGGGTGGGCGAGGGATGAGGGCCCGGGACTGACATTTCTTTGGTAATAAAAACAGTTTATATAAACTGTAAGAGACTTGGTGAGAAAGTAAAAGAGGTAATTGTTCACATTCCAAGCGTTTTAATAATATAAACTGTGTAACCATCACTCATGAATACGCAGCTGCTAACAATTTCTTTCTTCTTTCTTTCTTTCTTTCTTTCTTTCTTTCTTTCTTTCTTTCTTTCTTTCTTTCTCTCTGTTTCTTTCCCCAGGATAAAAAAAAAATCATGCTAAAGCCAAAAGATGTTTGTCTAGTGAATGATGTTTTGGAAGTGGTCGAAACATTAACTGTGACATAATAAAATTTTTAAGAAGTCGTGAAAGCTCAGAGTCTGAAATTTGAAAGAAGACTCAGTCTTTTCCCCAATTAGGAAGGACCCCGTTTTTAGCCTTCCCTGGAGAAGCAGGCTCAGTCTTTGGAGGGGAAAAAGAGGCCAGTTCTGCATGCACATCTGTTTCCAGTGTGATGCTGGTATGCAAACTATTGTCTATTGGAAGTGTGTTGTGGTAACGTTTGCCAGGGTTAAAGGCTGGGTCAATTTGATCAAGAAGCTAAAATTAGCTTCTGTGTGTTTTCCTGAAAAGAAAAAAAAAAATACTGTAAAGCTCTTTGTTTTGCTTCAAGTGCTGTTCTCAGATTTCAGTTTCTGGTGTGTAAACTACCAGGAAACAGACGGCTGTGACAACCGATGGCTTGTTCACTGAGCTCCGCATAATGAAACGGTGCCACACGCCACTGAGCTGGGAGACGTGGGGAAAGGCAAGCTCGCGGCCCCAACTCGCGCTTACCCGTGTAAAAGACATCGACGCTGTAACATTGTTTAATGTGAAACGCATTTGGGAATCCAAAACCCTGGCCATGTTGTGAAGTGTGTGATGGCTTGGCAAAGCCCAAACGCATTAAGAAACTCATCATTCTGAGAAGTGCTGGGGTAAGGGTTCGGCCGCCTGTTCCTGGTAGTCTTGAAAATGCCTTATTTTTATAGGAAGTGAGTTTCTCAAAATCAAAAAGAAGAGGAAAACACGTAGAAAAACTCCAAACCTATATAACTTCAAACCTCATATACTAAATATAATAACAGAAATTCTAGGAACAGCAAGGAATCATGGAAGCAAAACGTATATTCATGAGCTGGTTTGAGAAAAATATTGATATGTCTGTAGATGAACAAAATTACCTCAAAAATTACTTCGTAGTTAATGTTCCAATAAGTAAAGAAGAGGAGAAAAGAAGAAATAGGATTGCCTGTTATTTTTAAGTCTTTGTGATGGGTATGCACAATAAGCCCCAAACTCTGTTTATTTGTTTGTTTGTTTATTTATTTGGTACTGGGGATGAAACCCAGGGGCATTCTACCTTCAAGCTACACCCCCAGTCCTATTTTGCACTCTTTATTTTGAAACAGGGTCTCATTAAGTTACAGAGGGCCTCACTAAGTAGTTGCTGAGGTTATCCTCGAACCACGATCCTCCTGTCTCAGCCTCCCAAATGGTGGGATTACAAGCGTGCACCACCATGCCCAGCTTCCAAACCATGTTTTTTTTTTTGAGAGTTTGGGGATGGAACTCAGGCGCATTTGACCTCCAAGCTACACCCTCTGCCCTATTTTTTAATCTTTATTTTGAAACAGGGTCTCACTAAGTTGCACAGGGCCTCACTAAGTAGCTGAGGCTGTCCGCGAACCGTGATCCTCTGGTCTCAGCCTCCCGAATGCTGGGATTGTAAGTGTGCACCACCACGCCCAGCTTCCAAACTACGATTTTTTTTTTAATCTTTTTTGAGAGTTTGGGGATGGAACCCAGGGGCATTTGACCTCCAAGCCACACCCTCTGCCCTATTTTTTATTCTTTATTTTGAAACAGGGTCTAAGTTGCAGAGGGCCTCACTAAGTAGCTGAGGCTGTCCGCGAACCATGATCCTCTGGTCTCAGCCTCCCGAATGCTGGGATTATAAGCGTGCGCCACCACGCCCAGCTTCCAAACCATGTTTTAAATGTACTTATTTATGTGCTGGAAACTCTTTCATTGGAGCATGTGCGTGCATGCCCCCGCCCTCCTCTCTCTGTGCTGGGGATGGAACCCAGAGTCTCAGGGATGCTTGACAAGTGTTTTACCCATGTGCTACACTTCCAGCCCCAGAAACTTGCTTTTTCTTAGAGTAGGTGCTAAATTACAATACAATGATTTTATTTTGGACTTTAGTAAAAGGGCTTTTTAAACATTTAAATATCGTTACCTAAAAATTATCAACAATTTAAAATGATACATCATGTAGAAAGTACTATGTGTTTTAATATAAATATTTTCTTGATAAAAGAAAGTCTGAGAGAAGAAAAAAAAAAAACCTGGGTTTCTCCCAAAGCACAGAATGTGTTGGAAAAAGATTTCAACCTAGTTATGCCAATGGTGAAAATGTACTTATAAATAAAATATATAAAAATTACCTAATTTTTATATTTAAATGTCCTTTAGAACCTGATATGACAGGCTTGATTATTTTTCCTTGGGTCAAAAAATTGTTGGAAGAAATACCTACTATTTATTTTTACATCAACTTAATACAATTTTATATTATCTCTCTTATTTCTCACCACCAACTGTTCAGTTTAAGATCTGGCTTCTTTACATAGCTCTTTGTTAAAATGAGAATGATAAGCCAGGCATGGTGGCGCATGCTTAAAATCCCAGTACATGAGAGGCAGGATCAGAAGGATCTCGGATTCGAGGCCAGCCTCAGCTACTTAGTGGGGCCCTCGGCAACTTTGGTAAGACCTTGTTTCAAAATAAAAAATAAAAAATAGGGCTGAGGTTGTAGCTTGGAGGTAGAATGCCCCTGGGCTCAATAACCATTATAGCAAAAAGGGGGGTCGATGATAATATTAAACAGCGATAATTGTAGCTGGACATGGTGGCGCACGCTTGTAACCCCAGCATTTGAAAGGCTGAGACAGGAGGATCGCGGTTTGCAGACAGCCTCAGCTACTTAGTGAGGCCCTCTGCAACTTAGTGAGACCCTGTTTCAAAATGAATAATAAATAGCTGGGCGTGGTGGCGCACGCTTGTAATCCCAGAGCTTGGGAGGCTGAGACAGGAGGACCTTGCAGGTTCGAAGCCAGCCTTAACTGGCTTAAGAGACCCTGTTTCCAAATAAAATATAAAACAGGTCTGGGAGTATAGCCCGGAGGTAGAAGGCCCTGGGTTCCATCCCCAGTACCACCAAAAAAAAAAAAAAAAAAAGGATAAAATATAGGGCAGGGGGTGTGTAGCTTGGAGGTCAAATGTCAAATGCCCCTGGGCTCCATCCCTAGATCCGCAAAAAAAAAAAAAAAAAAATAATAATGATAATAAATAAATAAATAAATAAAAATAAACAGCAATAATTGTATTAATCAAGTCCAAAGTGTTTCATACTTTGTCTTCCCAATGGCATGGTTTTAAACACAGGTGACTACAGTCTAAAACGCTATACTAACCAAGAATTCTTCCTCTTCCTGCTCCTGTCTTTCCTGGTACTCCAGGTCCAGCATTTCCAAAAGTTATAACCCCATCTCCCTTACTTTTCCTAGTACGTACTGTTTTTCATTAAATCGCTCCACTATAATAAGACTGCAACTCTACATTTTTCGCCTAGGATGCTTAACCTGGGTACAGAAGGTCCCGGATGAACTTCAGGGGCTCCTTTTGGCCCCTGAAAGTATGTTAAAATATATGAGCGAACCGTGTGCATTTTATGTTGAGAATCTAAAATTTTCACTGAATATTAACTATGACTGAAAAAGCAGCACCTCGTGGCCTGGCTCCTCCCTCTACCCATGGCTATTCAAACAGACGAACTGGACACCTACGCTGGGGTGTTCCCAGCATCACCACAGATGCAGCAGGTCACATGCAGCACACCATCGTCTGCCGCATCCTGGGAAAGCTGCCTCTCCTGTGTGAGTCCTCCTGACACCACCCCTTCGCATCTCTGACTTTCCCCTCTGCATTGCCCAGCAGCTGTCATGAGCTGCAGGTCTTCAGGCTCCTCCCCGATGTGCTCATCTGTTCCCACTCCCTCCCTGTCCTGCTCAGGACCTGCTCAGGACTGTCCTATATGATGGCTGAGCCGCCTGACTCTCCAGCCACGGCAGCCACGGTTGCGGAAAGTGCAGTTGGCGTTATCTTCCCTGCAACCGCAACACATCTCCCTGAGGTGCCTTGGAAGGCAGGGCTGTGTGCGCCACCGATGAATTCCCGTTCACATTTCTGTCCTTCCCACCTTCCCTCTGCTGCTTATTTTCATGGACGTCTTCCGCCCGTACCAGTCAACTATCCACATATCCTGAATATGCTCACATCCTTTGCACCACGGCGCCTACTGATCCCTATGTTTTTGAAAAAGACTACCAAGTCCTCACCTTTCACAGTCCCGGCTGTCCTTCTGTTTCTCTCTCCTACGAGACTCCCAGGAGAACAGAGTGTTTTACAGCAAGAGTGTGGGTGTCAGACCAGGATCTGGACCCCAGCTCTAACATGGTTTGCCCAAGTAGCTATGTAGAAACTCACCTCTCCACACTCGGGCCATCCTTTAACGTGCGGATAAATAAAATTTAACAGCCAGGATGTGAGGATTACATGGAATAATGTGCATTAAATGTCTGGTACCTTTCAAGGGCTTAATACCTTTGAGCTATTATTTTAACATGCTCACCCTGGCCAATGACTTCCCTGTCTGTCCTCTGTTTAGACTCCAGTGCTGTGCATTTGGCCTCTCATCTCTCATGTAGGATTTCAGATGCCAGGGGCATGCATTATGACATTTAAGTCCCCTCAAGCATCCAGGATAGTGCCTCACACGTAGCAGGTCCTTACTACATATTTGGTTGTTGTTTTTCTGAAGTATCAGTTGCTCTTGGGACAGAAGTTACTTGAGGGCAATAAAAGCAAAAGGGTAGGGGAAAAACCACATGGAGTTTTTAACCCCCCCCCCCCATCCATCTAAATCCTTTATTTGCAATGAAGCGCTTGTGGGGGTCAGTCACCATTTTGGGGCTGCACATGGGACACATGCTTGGGGTCCTCACATGCACTAAAGCAGGGCACCAGCTAGACCACTCCTGATGAAGCTTAACTTGTTAAGTGTTCTTGAGAACATCCTGACGCATACGGAATGTGTTCGCAGGAGAGAGGAAACCTAAACATTTTACAAAACATAGGCTTTCTTAACTTTATGTACCAAGACTAATGAATGAATGAATGAATATTAAGTGCCTGTATATGTTTCAAATTGCTATTTGAAATAATTTCCCTTTAGAAACCGGTTATATAAAAATAAGAAGTTTGTAAAGCTAATGTTTAATATCACTTATACCTACTGAATACATACCAGCTTCAAATAACTGTATCAGGTGTTTTAAAAAAGAGTCCTAGGGCCCAGTCCCTGGCTTTAATGATTTTGTTAGTTTTATTTAAAGAAAAGCATTTTATTTTTTGCCATTGAGTCAGTCTCTACTGTCTGAAGCAGCTTGTTATTGTCTCATCATCATTAGTTTATTATTCAAAATAGCCACATATGTAAAAGGGGGGTTAATAGCCATTGCACATACCCAGGGAGAGCCACAAGCTCAGGGAAAAAAATCAGAATACATTAAGGTTTCACTTCAGGATAATCTCCAGCATAGACATATTCTATGTCAATAAAACCCCCACAAAATCTGGAAGAGGGACCTGATTTGCAAAGCTACTACAAGATTCTTATGTCCAAGTTTCAGTAATAGCAACATTAAAAAGATCAGAAAACATATCAGAAAGGTATGGACCACTCAAAGACACAAGGTTAGTTGACAAAGAACCTACCTGAGGAAGTCCAGGTCTTTGTCTTACTCTTCAGGACTTACTCAAGAACTGTCTTAAAGATAATCAAGACCTGAAGGAACTAATTGACATCTATAGGAAAATCGCAACAACATGAGAACTTCAATAGAAGATATACTTTTTTTTTTTTTTTTTTTGGTGGTACTGGGGGTAGAACCCAGGGACTTTTCTACCTCCAGGCTAGACTACCAGACCTATGTTATATTTTGTTTGGAAACAGGGTCTCACTAAGTTGCCGAGAGCCTCAATAAGTAGCTGAGGCTGGCTTCGAACCTGTGGGGTCCTCCTGTCGCGGCCTCCCAAGCGCAGGGATTACAAGCATGCACCACCACGCCCGGCTCGAAGATTTAAATTTTAAAGAGAAATTAAAAGTAAGTTCTGAAGCTAAAATCACAATAACTGAAATGAAAAAGACAATGGAGGTGTTCGAAAGCAGGCTGGCATAAGAAGAATCAGGAAACTTGGAGATAAGGCAATGGGAATTATTGAGCATGAAAAACAGAAAAAAAGAGAGAAGAAAAGTAAACAGAATATAAGAGACCCATGTGACACCATGAGGCAGAATATCTATGCATCGTAGGAGTCCAGAAGTAGTAGCAGAGAGAAAAGAATTAGAATGAATATCTGAAGAAACACTGGTTGAAAACTTTCCAAAATCTGATGAAAGGCATGACTCCACAAGTCCAAGACACTAAATAAACAAGCAGGTTAAACTCAAACAGAACTCCCTTGAGATACACAATCAAACTGTTCAACAGGGGATAAAGATGGAATCTCAAAAGCAGCTAAGCAGAGGTGACTCATCACATACAAGGATCGTCAATAAGATTATGAACCAATGCCTCCTCATCAGATAGTTTGGAGATGAGAAGGCTCGTTGGCTGATGGACTCAAAGTGCTGAAAAGAAAAGCACTGCCAACCAAGAATTCTATATCTAGCAAAACTATCTTTCAAAAATGAGAAAACAATTAAGGCATTCCTGGACCAATAAAACTAATAAAGTGCATTACTACTATACCTGTTTTATAAGAAATGCTAAAATGAGTCCTTCAAGTTGAAATGAGAGTAATTTAGACCATAACTCCAATCTGTATAAAGACATAAAGATCTCCAGAAAGGTCAATACATGAGCCACTATAAAAGCTACCATTATTGTAATTGTGGTTTGTAATATTGCTTATTTTCTATATAGTTTTAAAAACAAGTAGAAAACACTATTATTAACCTATATAATGGGTACACAAGATATAAAGTTGTAATCTGTGACTTCAATCATGGAAAAGGGGAACAATTGGAACTATATTGGAGGTAAGGTGGTATAAACTCAAATTAGATTATAATTTGAGAATATTAAATGAAATCTTTATAGTAAACACAAAAATATATCGACCAAAGGTACAGAAAAGGTAATGAGAAAGGAAAGGATAAAGATTAGGTATCAAACTAGGCATGGTGGTGCACATCTATAATCCCAGCATTTGGATTCTCTCCTGGCAAAATTCTATTTCAAAGAAAAAATAAATAAATAAGGGATGGGGGTATAGCTCAGAGGTAGAAGGCCCCTGAGCTCAATCCCCAGCACCACCCCACGTAGACTTGATATCACCTCCACCGTTGTCATGTGGTCCTAGGTTGCCGAGATATCCTTTTAGAATCTTACCTTCTTTATTTATAAAATACGACTAATACCACTTTCTTGGCCTACTCACAGAGTCATAGCAAAGATCAAGTAATCTGAGTAAAATGCTTGATAAACTGTCACTTCCTCTAAGGAATTTGGGTGGATGATGAGGAGATGCACTTTGAACTGACTTAACTTTATTTGAATAGCACTTGAACCCGCTATCCTAATGTCTATATTATCTGTGCTCACTCTCCTGCAGTCTCTTTATATATGAAGGTAATCCTGACCTTTTCTGCTCGTTGCTGCAAATAGCGTTTCATGAATAGAAAACACTCTAGTGTCCTAAATTAGTAATGACACGTTCAATTTTTAATTATGTGGATGTAATGGTAATGGCTCAGGAGTTTCCATATATCAGTATTAATAATTTTTGAACATGATTCTTAAAAGAAGATGAAGTATTCAGTGACATCTGTCCTGGGTCTAGCCTTGGGCAAAATCGTGTGATCATGGCATGTACCTTAACCATTTTTCAGTCGAGGAGTCTTGCGAATCCAGTGAGATGCAACTGGATTTCCTCATCGGCTAGTTGGGGGAATCTTCTTATATTATATTGTCTAAGTCACTTTACAAGTGGTACCTAACTTTCCAACATTCAACTCAAGAACCAGCCCCTGTAGGCAATATTCCTGGAACGCCACCTCCTGCCCCAGCCTAACTCAGATTTCTTTTTCCTATGTCCCATACCTACCCTCCAAAGACTTGGTTGTGTCCTATAGAACTGTGATCCCTGGTTAACCATAATCTCTTCTTTGAGACTGCTATCACCCAATATGGTAGCCATGAGTGCTTTTTTTTTGACTAGATGAATCAAAATTAGCAAAACTTAAAGATTTAATTCCTCAGAATATTCATATTCCATGTGCTCAAAAGACACATATACCAGTTGCTACCACTCAAAACAGTGCAGATGTACAACATTCTCATCACCAGATGAGTGCTATTCAATACAGCTGTTCTAGACCAGGAAGTCTCAGCCATGGCACTATTGGTGTATCGAGTCGAAAACTCTTTGCTGTAGATTCTGTCCCAGGCATTTGAGGGTGCTTAGTGGCCTCTACCCTCTGGGTGTCAAAAGCGTATGCCCAGTAGTGACAATCAAATATGTTTCTAGACATTGCCCCCCACGACGAGAGAACCACTGTCTTTGACTCTAAATATTCTAACATGAGGAGTTCTGTTAACTGAGCGTAGTATTATTCCACATTGATTAATCAAAGTGCCTGGTATACTGCCAGGAATCCAATGCACATTTAGGAACAGAAGGGGATAGAAAAAAGCCCAGGAAACGAGTGTGTATCTAATAAGAACTCTCTCCCCTATAAAAAGCCAATAATAAATATGCTTTGAACCAAGCATAGTGGCCCACACCTGTAATCCCAGTACTTGGGAGGCTGAGATAGGAGGACTGCAGGTTCAAGACCAGCCTCAGCTACTTAAGTCAGACTCTCGGAAACCTAGACCCTGTCTCAAAACAAAAAGTTAAAAAATGGCTGGGGCTAGCCGGGTATGATGGCACATGCTTGTAATCCCAGCATTTGGGAGGCTGAGACCGGAGGATCAAAGTTTTCGGACAGCCTCAGCTACTTAGTGAGGCCCTCTGTAACTTAGTGAGACCTGGTTTCAAAATAAAGAATAAAATACAGGGCAGGGAGTATAACTCAGAGGTCGATTGCCCCAGGGTTTCATCCCCAGACCCACGGGGGGGGGGGGAACAAGGGCTGGGGGTGTAGTTTAGAAATAGAATGCCTTTGAGTTCAATCTCCAGTAAAACACACACACACACACACACACACACACACACACACACACAGCTAACTAAATAATAGGTAAATACATTTTGATATATTTATTTTTGCCTATATTTATTTTTGTTCATATTTTAACACGGCAAATGATAAACTGTAACTAGTACCCTTTCAGAAGTCTATACTTGGTAATTATCAGGAAGACATGCTGTCTGATATTGATCTACAGTTAAATCCCCTGCATTAAAACAAGAGATGTCAGAGATAAGGATCAGAGATAACAGCAAGAATCTCTTAGAGTCCACACCTAATTTCAACACTGTTCTGTGAAAATGTAAGGAAAAATTCCAGGAAAAGTACCTCCTTTTGCTAATAACCTAGAGAACTATTTGCCAAAAAAGCATCATTTTTTAATACTGTTCTTCAAAAGCAATTCCAAAAACACAAACACAGTGATCCTCTTGGCTTTACTTTGCCAACCTAGAAGCCAGTTTCATGTTTAGAATGGCCCAGCACGATTCTTCTGTTCAGGCCATTTGTAAATGGCTCCTCGATTGGCTACGAAGACATTACTGGGGGAAGCTAATGGCTTTCTTTTCTTTAAACGGCCTCTTGAACATTAGGCTGAAGCCTGTTTCTGCTGGAGCCCAAGGAGAATTCAGTGGCTGTGTCACTAGTCCATTAGTGATGGGTGACATAAAGCAAGAAGGCCTGCTGCTTACTAGGTTGCCTCTTCTCAGTTAGTGTCCCGACCCAGCCTTTTAAAAACGTTTTCTTTTCTTAATTTTGAAACAGAGTCTTGCTAAGTTGTTAAGGCTGGCCTTGAACCTGTGATCCCCCTATCTCTGTCTCCCAGGCCTGGAATTACAGGCATGCACACATTATATATATCCTGCTAGAGATTTTTTTTGCTTCATGCGCACAAGGCATGTGCTCCGCCACTGAGCTACATCCCCAGCCTCTTGGACTCTTTAGTAAAATGAGAACATAAGATAATACGGCCTCCTCCACTGGGGTGGGTGAGGGAAAAGTCTCTCAGAACTGCGATGCTCTAAATAGAAGCTGATTTCATTTAAGTTTGGTAGGGATGACTCTCAAGATTTTGGCAAAGGGGATTAGTGAGGAGCATGCATCAGTGAGAATTACGAATCCCAGAGGCGGCTTTTAGGAACATTTGCTTTACTAAAAGAAAAACAGACACTGTAGAGTGTCCTGTCACTCTGAGGAGAGTAAAAGAAAATCTTCTCTTCCAGCTTTCTGAGGATTCACCGGAACAAAGACGTCTATCCTTTTCAGGTTTTTGAAATTTTGAAAGCTCTTTAAGCACCTGCAAGGATTATTTGCATTAGGAGTTGAAGCTTGCTTCTAGAAGTATTGGCCAGGGCAAGCTAGTGTATTGAAAAATCAAATGTCTCACCCGGAGCTGGCTGGCTCCAGCACACACTGAGCACCCAGGACGAGGTCTCCGTGCAGCCGGGGCCCAGGCCACAGAGTAGTGTCTGTGACTCCTACTCTCCCTATTTCTTTTTTCTTTTTGGTGGTACTGGGGTTCCTGGAATCCCGTCTACCTCCGGGCTACACTCCCAGACCTATTTTATAGGTTTTATTTGGAAACAGGGTCTCTTAAGCCAGCAGGGCTGGCTTCGAACCTGTGCGATCCTCCTGTCTCTGCCTCCCAAGTGCGGGGATTACAAGCATGCGCCACCATGCCTGGCTACTCTCCCCATTTCTATCTCTGTCCAAGAGAGTTTCCATAATAAATAATTCGAAGGAAGAGTTTCTCCACAGTCGTGGTTCACCTGCCCTAGCACAAACAACCATGAGCTGGTTTTGAAAATGTCCTTAGAAACTTAATAAATAGACGAAACGACTATTTCCACCGTTTGGCTGGAACGAAATGGCTAGGTGGCAGAACAGGAAAACTCCTGAACGGCTCATTTCTGTTGGCAGCGTTTTGATTCTGGGGTTGACGTGATGACTTTTTCTTTTGTCATGAAGAACGGCATTGGTGGCAGGCCGTGCAGGCCACCAGCTGCCTTCTGTGCAGATGACACAGAAATCAGGTGGCTGTCTAGCACTCACTCAGATACTCAAGATGAAAAGTTTAAAAAGGAGAAATAAAAAGGCAAAAGTAGGAGAGAGCCCCAAACTCTCTGGTCCTGAAAACAGTCCACCAGTGGGCTGGGAGTGTGGTCCACTGGTAAGAGAGAGTTCTTGTCTAGTGTGTGCAAAGCTTCCATCCCCAGCACTGCAAAAACCAAACCAAACAGAATCAAAACAAAAACTAGGGCGGCACATAACTGTCCTCCCAGGACTTGGGAGGCTGAGACAGGAGAACTGTAGGGTCAAAGCCAGTCTCAGCAACTTAGTTGCTGAGGAATGTCCCTAGGTTCAATCCCCAGCAACACACACACACACACACACACACACACACACACACACACACACAGAGCAGTCTACCATATGAATGATGAAATGTTAGTCTGACTGTAATCATTCAGTAAGGAAAAAACTAAACACACACATACACACACACACACACACACACACACACACACACACAATAATAAGGTGACACTTTTCAGAAAGCTCATTGGCAAAAAAAAAAAAAAAAAAAAAACAAAACTAACCCCCCCACACAAAATAATCAAATAAGGCGACACTTTTCAGAAAGTTTATTTGCAAAAAATAAAATAAAATAAGTAAAACAAAAAACCTTCCTATCACCCCTCTCTTGAGCAGAGCTTTGCCCGTGACAGACCTGGAGGTGCGGGGTGCGCAGTGAACTCGCTCAGGCCGCCTCTGTGTGTGGCGACTTTGTAAATCCCACATTTCCCCTAGCAAAAAAAAAAAAAAAAGAATATCCAGACCTCGCGAGGAAGGAAGTCTTCAGCTACCGAAGATCATTAGGAGCGCGGAGAGCACCCACTGTCAGCTCCTTGGGGTTGGCCTCTGGTCACTCATACAAAGGACGGAAAATTGCTGGCGCCGCTGGCCCCGTGCCAGCTCGCCCGGCAGTGGAGCGCATGAAAGGGGCCAAGGGTGTCATGGACCCTCGGGCGCATTCATCAGCAGGGGAATCAGCCAAATGTCACCTCCTGCTAGGCTTCACTGCCAAAACTTCACATGCCAGTGACCCCCCAGAAAACAGGAGGCCCCAGCATAACCCTGGGCGCATCGAATGTCCCTCTTTCCTTCGTATGGAAAGCTCATCTCTGAGGTGTCGGGATAAAACATGAGAACATGGCCTCCGTCCTCAGAGACCAGGGAGAGTGATTCACTATTTCATGGCAAAAAGAGGGGAGGAGGACACTCCAATAAAACTTTATAAGGTGAAATCTAAATCCTGAATGCAGTACACATTTTTTAAAAAATCTGCATTTTTTCACCTTTTCTTCCTTTCCCTTCTCCTCCTGAGGGAACATAACACAATGTAATTAAACAGTAAATTACTGGAGAGAGAAATGTTTAGACTCGTGACAAATCTCTGTGCAGAAAACAAAACTTCACACCCCACACATATTTCGGATGACCCAGCTCTCCCAGCAAAGTTGAAAACTATAACCAAGGTTGTTGCAAAGAACCATTTTCAGATGTAAGGGCAGTGGGTTGAAAAACCCTCATTATTCAAGAGGAAAGTAATTTATGGAGGAAGAAATTAACACCCAAACCAAGTTGTTCATTAAGTAAACAAAATTATGAGGCTTGGGGTTAGCTTTTTTCTATTTCTAGCCAGTGTCTAACTGGGAAATATGCTCTTCTTAAAAATCACAATGTCGCTGTTACACTGAATCCCAGCGCTCTCCTTACTCCAGAAATGAAGACATGTACACACACAACATAGCTGAATCATCGGAGCAGAGCTTAGGTCTTGGCTAAAATGTACAAAAAATACATTTTTTTTTCACGAGAGGTTATTAAGAATTAAAATTTAAAATCTAAGCAAGCTAAAATGGAATCCCAGACAGTTACAACTTTGCAGGTTAAACAGGCGTGGCATGCTTTGAAACGAAGCCCACCGAGCTTAATTTCATCCATTAGCCAGAAAACGAAAGGTATTCTACAAGATTTCACTAAGGGGCTGCTAAATGTTAAGAAACTTTAAGAGAGATTCCACCCGAAATGTTCTCTGTGGCGGTGGGGGAAGTTGGGCTATTTTAAGATACTAATTTCCATCTGGCAGAGCCGCCCCAGACCTTCCATGCGGCATTTCCCTGAGCAATTGCTTTGAGGTCCCGGGGGCACCGGGGGTGACTGGATGTCAGAGGCACCACGATGCATCTTCTGTCTGCTGACTCCAGTTGGGATCCGTCTCCTCTCGGTGCGTGACATCTGTGTGGAGAGCCGGCGACTCCCCTTTCATTAAGTAACAAAACACAAGGCCCTTTATTTACAGTGCTTTCGAAAGATCTGGTTTAAATACCAGCGTTTGGTTTCCCGCACACTTCCAGTCTGGATACTGGATTACTTTCTTCTTGAGGAGAACTGGTTAGAGGGTCATTTCATGTGCAAGATTTCCCCCAAATAACTCATTAAAAAATTCAGATATTGCATTCATAGGGTTAACAGCCTCAGGAATTAGCAAGGCGTATATTGAACTGTTTCCATCAGTTCCCTTCCAACCCCATCGACAGGTTCCTCCTGCTGCCAGGCGACCAAAATTACATTCTTTTTGTCCCCACACACCTTTCTCGTACTGGGCTATATCATCATCTGTGGAGGAGTTCCAGTTTCATGGACAAGGTTCTTGTATTTTTCTACAGCTATAAGCTAACCGCAGTATGGATTCATCCTAACTTATTTTTTTTACTTAGACATTAACTAATTCTCTATCGATGGACATAGGCTTTCTATTTTCCTGCTTCCTAGGGAGGGGTTTGGAAAGGAAGGAAAGATTGAAAGAAATATTTTTGAATTTTTCAACCTTGCTATGATTCTGTTTCCGTGGTTCTGACTCAGTACAATCTGATCGCTTAAGTTTAGTGCTTTTAGTCCTTGGTTTGACCCACAAAGTCTGTCATCTACCTGTTTTAAACAGTATCTACAGTAGTAACTTGTTCTTAATTTTTGTATTTTTAACAGGTACTTAGGCAGTGTCTACTCTTGGGACCCTCTAGGTCCCAAGTAAAGGTGGAAGATGGGAAGAAGATTTTAAAAGTGCTAATAATATCCATGCCAAATGTGATGGGGTACTCCTGTAATCCCAGTAATTGGGAGGCTGAGACAGAGGATCACAGGTTTGAGGCCAGTGCTGGCAATTTTTTTTTTTAGCACCTTAATGAGTTTTTAAGATTGTTAGTGAGTCGAGCCAAACACATAGCATTATAGGGCTTGGAGTAGTATACAGCCAGATGTCCACATAATAGCTGCCTGAATTGAGAGGTTCTCAAATAAGCTAGCCAAAATATATTTTTTAATTGTTTAAGATAGCAGGGGTTTTAGTCAGAAGCATTTACATTTAAATACAATCTGCCATCTCCTGTCTGTACAGTGTGGGCAAGTTCTTTTAGCCCTTTCTAGACCTCTGTTTCTTCATCTATGGGAAGGGACCAGCCTCCTACCTCAGAGGACTGCCCAGAGGTGTGAATGAGGTGGGACTCATACACTCCCAAGAGGGATGGACCACTGTAACGTGACAGAGAAAAGAAAGGAGAGTTGTTTTGGCATGTACTTCTTAGTAAACGGGAGAAGAAGTAGCAGCGGGAGATAGGGCGGAGGGAAAGCTGTACTCCATGGGGTGAGTAATCTAAGAAGGAGGGGTACAGGCATCGTCCTTGAGGACAGGATGTCCACACTGGCTAGAGGACATGAATGTCAACCAGGCAGCGAGCACGCAGGGACAGATGGCTGGGGACAGGGTGGAGAGAGATGGCTTAGGCAGAAGCAGAGTCACAGTCGAGGTGGCCGGGCACATCCTCTGTCCTTGGGGCGGTGGAAGTCAAACTCCTACCCCGGAAGACTGTGCCATTCTTTAGAGGGAGTTACTATGTCCTATGTGGGAAAGTTTTATGTTGATCTTTCAAAAAATAATGTGCAATAAAGGTAAAATTAACAGAAATATGTCACTGTGAAATGACAATAATAATAATGGTAATAATAATAATAAACCTGGTAATATTTACATTTAAGTTACTGATATATTTATGTTTTTTTCAAGCTGATGACTCAAATAGTTTCTAAGTCCTTAGACTATTTTTTTTGTATTTTTGATTCAAGTAATAAGTACCGGTTGGAGTCATGAATATTTGTATAGTTGATTATGAGAAATCATGAATAAAAAATTTAATAGGTGCTTTTTTATTACAATATTTTTAAGATATCAATTTAGTAATGTGGTAAGAAATAACAATTCTATCAAGAAAGAAGAGGCTATCAACAGAATGTTCAAGTGAGTCAGAATTTTGTATTTTCTTTTCCTTTTTTATTTCTTTTTTTTTGTGGTACTGGAGATGGAACCAACGGCATTCTACCTCCGAGCTATACACTCAGCCCTAATTTTTTTTTTAATTCTTTATCTTGAAATAGTGTCTGAGTTGCAAAAGGCCTCACTAAGTAGCTGAGGCTGGCCGCGAACCACCATCCTCCTGTCTCAGCCTCCTGGATACTGGGATTACAAGAGTGCGCCATCACACCAGGCTTCTTCTTTTTTTTTTTTTAATACTTTTATTAGTGCATTATAGTCTCCAATCATAGTTTAATTCAGAGTGATGGTGACATACACACAACACCTGGTATTTATTTTTAAATATATTTTTGAGCTGGGCGTGTTGGCGCACGCTTGTAATCCCCACGCTTGGGAGGCGGAGACAGGAGGATCGCACAGGTTCGAAGCCAGCAGCGCTGGCTTAAGAGACCCTGTTTCCAAATAAAAATATAAAAATGGGTCTGGGAGTGTAGCCCGGAGGTAGAAGGGTTTCCAGGAACCCCAGTACCACCACCACCAAAAAAAAATAAATAAAATATATATATATATATATATATATATATTTTATTCCCTAATATCTTATCAAGTCCAACAACAGTCCAGCATGTGATTCAAGCTCCTTTTCACAGAAGTTTTGTTGTGTAACTGAGAAAAAAAAAGAGCCTAAACTCTTATTTTTTGTTACGGTTTGGGGAAACTGTCCCCAAGGACTCCTGTTAGGGTCCCGGACACAATTTCCCTCAAACCACAAAAAAAGAGAAAAAGCGTGCGGGTTCTTGTCCTGAGCTAAGGGTGAATACACATTAGCCCGGACTCTTGCTGAAGATTTAAAGAAGTTTATTAAAAAGATAGAAATACAGAAGATAGTTACAGCCCATGCCATTCAAGAGTGGCATGGGGGGGTGGTTTGAATGAATTCACCAGAGATACAACACGTGGACCAGACTTTTTATACATATGACCTCCATCTTGTTCACGTAATTCTGATGTAGTAAACATCCTTGTAAGGTACCTCCTCTTACCCTGTAAGGTACCTCCCCTTACTTTCCGCCAAGGTTTACTTTCCAGCCTAGGTGTCTTTTCACGAAGGTCATGGTCGAAGGTCGACCTCCTCCTCCCATCCTAGCTAGACTATCCAATTATTATGTAAACCTGTCTTTAGACTGAGGATGAGGAAGTCCTAGTTCCCCTCTCCTATGAACTTGCTAATTACCTTTAGGTAGGTTAATCTACATTGGAATAGTTGCCTGCTTTTTTGGCAGGAACCAAGTCCTTTCACCAATTTTTGAAATATAATAAATCAGAGCTTTCTCAAATTTTCCGAGGCCATTCCCAATACTGGTACATTTTTGACACATGAGAGTCAGAAGGGCCAGATGAATGCTCACAGAGGGCTGCGCGTGTTGCTGGGCCGTCATCAACTTAACAGCCGCTCAGCTACGGACATTACTCATAATTTGTGTTCATGCTCAGGTGTCTGTCATAGTCTTTTCTAGAATGTTACCAGGTCTGGGCATTTCAGTTTCATTGACTTTGCAAACCATGTGGAGAGTGCCACTGCATATTTGGTGATAAAGCAGCTCGTGCCTTTAGTCGAATGAGATCTACTAGCTACTTCAAAGTTTGCAAGGAAACTTTCCTAAAAGAGCAGCCTGTTCTCGTATTCTTCTGAGGAAGAATGGGCAAAAGTGGTTGATGAACCAGCTACATTAATGTGGGCTTATTCCCAGGTTTTGCAGAGCTGGCCCCTCCTTATAAAACTCGATGGCGTGCTTGTTATCGCGGCATTTGGGAGGCTGAGACCAGAGGATCATGGTTCACAGACAGCCTCAGCTACTCAATGAGGCCCTTTGCAACTCAGCGAAACCCTGTTTCAAAAATAAAAAGGCTAAAAAAATAGGGCTCGGGGTATAGCTTGGAGGTGCAATGCCCCTGGGTTCTATCCTCAGTACCGGAAAAAACAACAACAACAACAAAAAAAAACTTGATGACCTCTTGCAAAGCCCTCCTTCTTCTGAGCCAAGCTTTCCTTGAGAACAGAGGACACCTGAATTCCATAAATCTCTATCACAAAGTTCCATTTTCTGTGCAGAGCAAGAACTGTCAGGGAAAAGGTAATGAAGAATAATAGCGTGGACGAGGGGAATTTAATGACATCCAGCTGCTGCTCTATGTTCCTCGCTGATAAGACTTTGTTTTAAGTTTACAATAGAGAAAGTTTGGGAAAAGTCTAAAAATTCATATACAGGAAGTGGAAGTCTTTATATTTCATTTGTTCAATTTCCGCTAACTCTTGCAATTACGTTCATAACAGGTTTGACTTTTAGACTGTTCAGATATGTCACTGTAAGACTTGACAAATAAAATTTAAATTGCATTAAAAAGTGTAGATATATTGCACGTTGGGGAAAAGACATTTAACCTGCTTGGGTTCGCCACATGTTCAGATGATAAGATAAACCTGGTATAGCGAGAGATTGTTAAAGGTTTGCTTATTATAAGCGCATGTCACTACTGTGATTTTTCTGCAGGGATTTTTCTAAAGGGAAAGGCTGTCGCCATTTCTTCGTAACAGAGTAAGTTACCATAAAATTAGACAAATGCAGTCTTTGAAGAATGGAAAACCCTGAGCAAATTACATTTTGTTAAGGATTCAAATTCCAATACAATGTGACCTTTGAGCAGCCTGATCTGTCATTTGCATATAAGATATTTAATGCATTACTCAAAGTGCTAACTAGTAGGCCAGACCCCTAGCTGAAAACCTGAATTTTCCAAGGGCAGGAATGCAGTGTGATTAACCCTTGTTTGGGTAAAGGAAGTTACTGAGAAAATTCCCTGTGGGAGCCCAGCTATGGCGACACAAGAAAGAATTTTAGCCAGCCTGGAGTGCTGGTGAATGCCTGTAATCCCAGTATTTGGGAAGCTGAGACAGGAGGATCACGGTTCTTCTAGGCCAGCCTCAGTCATTTAGGGAGAGCCCGTTTCAAAAATAAAAAAAGGATGGAGGTATAGCTTGGAGGTAGAAAGCCCCTGAGTTCAATCCTCAACAGCAAAACAAAAACACTTCAGATTTTGAAATGTGACTGCTTGCACTGTGCTCTGAATGCTAGAGGACGCATGAGTTAAAGCGAAGTTCTTCCAAGCTAATGAAGCCTTCCTGCCAGAAGTTCCTTCCCTAGTGAGCAGGAAAAGCCGGGATGCTCGACTGGGGCTCTGTGCACTTTCCCACAGGTCTGGACACGATCTGCAGCTCAGCATCTCGGCTCTGAGAGGAAGGAGACAAGGGCCTCACAGGGCGCAGACAGGAGGGCTGGCGGGACCCAGCTCAGGCGGCCCCAGGCTCCCCTGCCCGCCTGGCAGCTCTCTGAAACTCCTGACAAAGAAAAGCAGTGCTTCTTTTTTTTTTTTTTTTTGGTAAGGGCAAAAGGGGCCAGAGGGTAGGGTGGAGGCAGGTACCTATCTGGAGGCATTTTATGCTATTGGTGCAAACCTCCTACGAGTTGAACTTACAACATTCAGTCCGCACAGGAAGTCTCCAGACACAGGAAAAGCTAATAAAATGTAAAGGGAGGAGTCCCTGCCCTCCTCCCCCAATTGGGATCCTACAACATCTCACGTTACAAATTTGCAAACTAATTACTCAGAGCCAGACGTATTTAAAAAATTTCCCTTTCCAACTAAGTGAAATATACAGGGAGATTCAAAGTAGAAGACTTGGCTCCAGACTTAGATACAGGGCTTTGAATTTAAAAGTCTAATTAAGGGGAATCCTGTTTTTGCCACGTAGTTCTCTCAAACACTAGCATTATTGAAATTACTCCTAATGACTTAATTGATTTAACCAATACCTCAAGTAAAGATTATGCAGTAATTAGTTAGGCCTGCAGAAGCTGGTGTATTAGAGATGACGATGGTATTTTTTTTTTTTTCTGTAATGGCTTTGGCAATTTTTTTCCACATAAATTTATTTCTGCGAAATTCTAGATTTGCTTTCTTTTTCTTTTTTCTTTAAACAGATATAGCAGTTGAAGATAAAATATCAACACCAGCTGAGACGCTACCTTCCTGGGGATGATTTCTTGGTTGGCATGAAGACCGGGATGAGGAGTGAGGGAATCCTTCTTCCTGTCCTTCTTTTGTGGAGTTCTCTTTGGAAAGGGGAGATGGTAGCATTTGGTGACTCATCCTTTGGAACAGCATTCCAAGTGTGATTTACTTAATATAGCCCTATAAATCACCTAGTGCAGAAATAATCTCAAGATCTGCATGTAAACATAGCTATTAAAATATTACAATTACTCTGTTTGCTTAGCATTCATAAGGTATATCTCATCTTAAGGTAAACACCTTTTTCCCTGAGGTGGGGCATCCAAAGTAGCGTCCAAATTACGTGCCCGTCGAAGAATGCTGAACTTATGGAAAACGCTGGATTGCCCAACTCTAACAAGTGTGTGACAAGAAAGGGGACGATTAAGACCTTTAGCTAGGCTTTTTTCTGCCGTCAATTTGATGTGCTGGTTTAGAAATCTAATTCAGCTCATTTCAATAGTTGGCTACAGCTCCGATGGCCAATTATTAATCATGGAGAAAATTTGCAGCTCAGGAAAAAAAAAAAGAAAAAGTGAGCGTGTCTTTCGACTACATTTGTTTTAGAGATTTGCTCCGTGACAGCCGCAGGGCATTTATTTTTAAACAAAAAAAGTGAGCCAGGGGACCTGGATATATATGCCTTTTGGTAATACTTATTTTTGACTCACAAGATTTAACTTTGTGTCCTGTGGTAATCTGTAACTGTAAGCAATCATCCTCCTGATTCGTACTGGGTTAAAAACTGTAAACCACCTACAATTACTAGCACAATCCCTAACCTCTGTGAGGTGGTAATCCAGCATTGGTTGTTAGCTGTCAAATTTATTTCCCTTTGGTGAAATATACCCTGGGTTTAATTAGGAGTCATTCTTGATACTTCATGGAGCTGAGCCCGAGAGCTGTGGCTTTGACATTTAACCCCTGACCCTTAAATATTTACCAGCTTTTAAACTGGTTGTGTACAATTACCCCTTCAAGTATATCTCAGATCCATCATTCTGACCAGGCTAGTCAATTCCCAGGCAGATGCGCTATTCTGACTGATGTTGTAATTTTCACCTGGGAACTGCAAATAAAATTGTGTTGTTCCACAGTGAACTCTGTCAGGCAGAGCTGAAAGCACTAGTCGCTGGACGCCACCCACGGAAGAGCCGGGTGGGCTCCGGGGCAGGACTCACGCTGATGAGCCTGACATGCAGGAGATCGGTCCTGGGCTTTGTTGATCTACAGACCCTTCGTGGGGATGCCTTAGAAGCAATACCATCTGCATTTCACAACCACGGACAGGAACTGCTTCCCTTGGTTTGTTTAAAATTGACTTTATGAGCGTAGATTTGAGAAGTCAGTTTTCCTAGGTAGCAGACGCCTCCATGGAAAAGAAATGTGAGGAAGGAATTTCATTATTCCTACCCTAGTGAAAAGCCCCCACAACTCTAATAGGTAGACTGAGGGCTCTTTGGATGCTAGAATTTTAGAAATGTCTTTTAATTAAAAATCCTGGGGAAGAAAAAGGCCTCCATTTAAAACAAAAGACCTTCACATTTAAAAGAATAAAGATGAGCCAGGCGTGGTGGCGCACGCTTGTAATCCCAGTACGTGGGAGGCTGAGACTGGAGGATCGCACAGGTTCGAAGCCAGCCTCAGCTACTCAGTGAGGCTCTCAGCAACTTAGCGAGACCCTATTTCCAAACAAAATATAACATAGGTCTGGGAGTGTAGCCCGGAGGTAGAAAGCCCCTGGGTACTCCAGTACTACAAAAATAAATAAATGAATAAAAAGATAATGATGTGCTGTTCTATAGGCACTTTGCAAGACCTCACACTGGAAGGTGCATGGGGTGGGGGTTTACTTCTGGAAGGACGCTGCCCTCCTCTGCCTGCCCTCATGACATCCAGAACATGCACAGTATGACCGGCACACAGTAGGCTCTCAGCAGCATGTTGATGCGTGCGAAATAAATGTGGTGGGCAGGGACAAACAGGCCAATCAGAAATGTCAGCTAGGTTTGTGAGAACAGGAAGAGAAATGTTACTGCCAGTGAGAGGGAATTAGTGCCAGGAAAACAGAAGCCTGTATGGCCCAGAGCCCTCCCCACCCCCACCTGTGCGGGAGAGAGGAAGGAGAACCAGAGATGTATTTGCTGCTGCTAGTGGGGAGCCCATAAGCTGAGTCTAAATTAGGGCCAGATGCTAGTTTTTGGCTACTTGAAGAAACCCAAGTCTGGGTCAGCCACGCTTCCAAGTAGAACGCGAGTGGAGGCTCTGGTGGCCAGCTGATCCAAAAGCTGCTTCCTGCAGGGAGCCAGATGGGGCAAGTGAATCAGCTGGACCGGAGAAGATTCTGGAGAAGCGCCGCCATGTGTGGTCCTGAGCGGAATCTCAGGGCAGGGCGGCGTTGGGCTGGGCGAGACGCCTCCGTGGCAGTTCGGTGCTTACAGGATCCGGCAGCCACTGCGACTCCATGAGGACAGACTTGGTGCATAGCCCAGCCGCGCCGTGCCCCGTACCCATACTGCACGTTAAAACCAAACGGGAGGGCTGCGATTTGGGACTCAGATTTCTTTCCGGTGTCCCCAAGGCTGACATGGGGCCGGGGAAAGAATATACGAAGGTATCAGAGACTCGGCGAGCCAGGCATTTTACATCCCTCTTAATTTTTTTTTTTCATTCAAGCTTTAGTAACTAATGTTTTAGCGATGGGAAAAGAGCCTAAGTAGTAAAAGAATAAGACCGATAAGTCTCGGCATTTATCTTTAGGGAGTGTTAAAGTGCTCCAAGTGGTAAAAAGCGAATGGACTCCCCCTTCTATAATCCCTTGTTCTCAGAACATCCCGAAATATTTCAAGACGCTCCTTGTTTTCAGTCTGCTCTTAGTTCAAAGGTGAATTCTATGCAGGGAGGAGGCTGACTAAGCATATTTCAGTCATTTGTAAGAAACACGATACTAGAGAAAAGTACATTTCCTCCCAAACTCTAACTGCAAAGTGAAGCTTGTGTGAAACTCAACAAATTCACGCAGAGCTGATAACCCAATGCTGAGGTTCCTGGAATGACTGATTCTTGGGAAGGATCAGTGTCACAGCTCATTAACGTCACCCAATTATTGCTCCTTTAAAGAGCCATTTTTTTTTAATGTTTTCAAACAAATAAAAATTTTTCATTTAAAATATTTGTAAAAACTGGGAAGGGGGAAAATGTTAATATTAGAATAAGGAAAGAGAGAAAAAATTACCACTCTTTTGCATAATATGGTCTTTTTTTTTTGTGATACTGGAAATGGAACCCAGGATCATTCTACCTCTGAGGTATAGCCCCAGCCCTATTTTAATTCTTTATTTTGAAACAGGGTCTCACTGAGTTGCAAAAGGGCCTTGTTAAGTAGCTGAGGCTGTCTTCAAACCGTGTTCCTCCTGTCTCAGCCTCCCAAATGCTGGGATTACAAACGTGCGCCACCACGCCTGGCTGATATGGTCTTATTTTTGCTGCAATATCACTGCCATAGAGATTTTCTCTCTGGTCCTGTGGATGCAGGAGGTGTGAAGGGTATGTATAGCACAGAAAGATGGATGGGAAGGAGACCACAAAAAGGGGCTCCGACCAGGTGGTTGCAGTGACTGGAGGCTGGCAGGTGCTCAGGTCAGGCCCATCACCCATCTCCTGGCTTCTCCTTTGCTGATATCCCACTGGCTGGGAAGTCCTGCAGTGCACTTCAGAGGCTCTAACTACCACTCCCTCTCCATTTCCCCTACCATCGGCTTCCAGACTCGGATGTGACAGTCACAGACCTGTTCCTCACTCATCTCCCATTCTACTAACCCCTCTCTACAGTTGCCAGAAGACAGTTGTTTCACACTTCAGAACTTTCCATCCATGCTGTTCCATTGGCGTAAGGTCTGTGGCTTACCTGCTCAGCATGGAAACCCCTCCTCTGAGCGCATCCTTACCTCCTCCGGTACCTCACAGGGACCACCCACAGCTCTAGTCTAGAACCACTGGCGAAATCCAACTGGTAAACAACTTTTGCCTTCAAAGGCCACAGCAAGCTATGGAGGCTCACAGTGGATACATTTAAAAGGAAAATATCAAGCTGTCCAGCATCATGGTTGGGTGCTGCCTGGCCAGGAAGTCCAGAGAGATACTGACCCCCACACTGGAGTGCCCATCCTCAAGAGTTGGGCATACAACCCAAGTCTAGCCAGGTAGATGGAGAGAAGGCCTCCTAGGGACTGCCAGCAAGTCAGAGGGAGTCCCTCTTTTCCTCTAGATGGAAAAGAATGGGGTCCCAGCTGCAGAGACCATATGGTAGACAGCAGACAGAAGAGTTAGCCTGGGTCCCGGACAACTTTGGTTCCTCAAGAGGGAAGCCTGGCTCACCTGCGATGTTGCACCACAGGAGACGATATATAGCCTATGTGTACGGCCAGCGTGATTCAAATTTTCTGTTATTCGAAGCTAAAAATATCCTAGTTTTTTAGAGAGGGGATATACTTCCTAATATTCCTTGCCTTCAAAGGCAAGATATGGAGGCTCACATTGTGTATTGTTAATAATAAAATATCTAGCAGTCCAGCGTTGTTTTGTTATGCCTGGGTGGTAGATACCAGGCAGTAGAGACGGATAACGAGCCACATACCAATGACCAAAAGCCCTCTGGGGTGGCAGGAGGTGCTGCCCTCCGGCTGGCAGGTCCACTCATGAATCAAGCAGGCCATGTGGGCCCAAAAGAGGCAGGCGGCAACCCTGCTGGAGTTCTGGACTCCCACGTGAGGGAAGAAATTGCATTAATGTGCATTCGAGGCGGGAGGGCAGGAAGACCAGAGCCCAGGGCCCTACAGGGCTCTCCCAGATGAAGGACCACGTTGCTTAAAACAGCTCTGAAGACCAAAACCAGCCTGACGCTGTCACCCCCCCCCCAATACATCCACAGGGCCCTTCTAAAAGAGGAAAGAGAGAAACCGAGGCCACCATGTTCACGCTCCTCGTAGGGAGTTGTAGGGTCAGCTCACTAGTCACAGACTTCAATTCAATGTGACTCTATGGGAAGTCATGACAGTAATATCTGTCGTGTGTCGGGCACCAGATCCGGAGTCTTGTCGATGCCACCGGTTTTAATGCTCACCATGATCCTGCTCACCCTCGTGTATGATTCCCAAAGTCCACAGCCGATTAAATGGCTCACATGGGTTAGAACACAAGTCTGTCTCTAACCCTTGTATTTTTCCTAGTATGATGTATTATCTAAATAAAAAGAAGTCCAGAACAAAAAAGGCACAGAAACCCTGAAGTACAATGAACATTTCACAAATAAATGCCGAGGGTGAGTCCTTCATATATGGTGAGTGGTGTGTTCGCACACGAGCCATACGGTGGGTGTTTTGATGTGGTCCCAGGGGCCAGTGGGAGACGGGGAAAGAATGGTCAACAAGTCCAAAATTACACTGCAGAGAACTAAGTTCTGGTGTTCAGTAGGTGACTGTGGTCAATCTTGTATTATATACCTCACGGTAACTAAAATATTTGGAATATTCTCAGCACATAGCTAAAATACTTGGGAGGTCCTGACCATATATAATGTTGTGTTCAAGGCAAAGAATATGCTAACTACTTGATTTGATCATTGCATACTATATAGGTGTTCTGAAACTTCAGACTGTACCCCATAAATACGTATGATTATTGTGCATCAACTAAAAACACATTAAAAATTTTAAAAACAAGTCCAAAGTTAGTATTAAAGTGAATCTACCCTTAAGAGTTTTTCTTTTTCTTAACCTATGTTAGGATTATACTTATCATTCTTGGCATGCCATAATTTTTTGCACTTTGCCTCAATTTTCAAACTTAATGCTTGTCATATTTTTTGGTCATTTTTTCTACGCTTAGCTTGAATTCTCCTAAAATCAATGACAGATATAGCCTTGATAATCAGAGAAGGTATTTCATAATTTTATATCAGAAAATGTAGCGGCATAGGCCTTCTTGAGGAATCTGAGAGACATCTGATTTTTAGCAATGTCCTTTTGGTTGCTTGGAATACTTTTGTCTGCAATTATGGCAAAGAAAATGAATGTACAAGCTGTCTATACTATATTGAGCAACTTTTAGTAGCACTAATACTTGAAATAACGTTGGCCCAAGTTCAAATAGAGACTTTTAAAAATAGGCTAGCTAGCCAGGCGTGGTGGTGCACGCTTGCAATCCCAGCATTCGGGAGGCTGAGACCTGAGGATCGCGGTTCGTGGACAGTCTCAGCTACTTAGTGAGGCCCTCTGCAACTCAGTGAGACCCGGTTTCAAAAAAATAAAGAATAAAAAATAGGGCAGGGGCTGTAGCTCGGAGGTCGAATGCCCCCTGGGTTCCATCCCCAGACCTGCAATAAATAAATAAATAAATAAAGGCTAGCTTCTTCTCAATTTCCTTTAAGCAGAGAAAAAATGAACAACAGAATTGCATTTGTAATCTTAAGAGAATATTTATTTATGTGAATGGATAATGACTAAATGAAATGGCCCTCTTCAAATGAAATGGAAATTTGGTCTCAGAAGGGATCTTTAGGTTTTACTGCGCCAGCCAGTAAATGTTGCTAAAGCCCAAAGCGTTTAAATCATGTATTCTTAATATTTTTCTCATGTTCAAACGGATTGTAAAATGTGACTCTGGTTACAAAAGAAAAGTAGAAACATCTGAAATAATGCAAGACAAATTGTTTTCATGTCGCGCAGTGTTTCACATCTGAGACTGAGGCAATTGGTCAGTGTCATCGTCTGACTCTAATGGCTTCTCTGTTGAAAGTACAAGAAGGGCTCCTCTAAGGTCACACACCGAGTTAACGACACTGAGGGCAATGGATGCCATGGTCCCGGTTACTGTCCCATAGCCAAGAGTCTACTTCGTTTAGCAATCATGAACATAGTTATGGACATACAGAGACAACCACTTACATACACATAAATATAAACAGAGCTCTTATCAAAAGTGTACATGTAGCACTATGGTGGAATATTTTTCTAGTTCATATTTACTAGGTAACTACTTCATTTCTTATAAACGCCTACCTTCCTTCCTTCCTTCCTTCCCTCCCTACCTTGCTCCCATCTCCCTCTTTCTTTCTTTCTTTCTTTTTTTTTTTTTTGTGGTACTGGGGTGGAACCCAGGGGCTTTTCTACCTCCGGGCTATACTCACAGACCTATTTTATACTTTATTTGGAAACAGGGTTTCACTAAGTAGCTGAGGCTGGCTTCGAACCTGTGCGATCCTCCTGTCTCAGCCTCCCGACTGCGGGGATTACAAGCGTGCGCCACCACGCCCGGCTCTCCCTCTTTCTTTTTTCCTTCCTTCCTTCTTTCCTTTCTTCCTTCCTTCCTTTTTTCCTTCCTTCCTTTCATTCATTCTAGGATACATAACCTATTTAAACATTTGGGGCTATTTATTTAGGCCTGGGCATTGAACCCAGGGCCTCCAATATGGCAAGCAGAAACTCTACTCCTGAGCTATCCCCAGCCCCTCTTTATTATGTCCATCCATTAGCAGAGCACCCTTTGCTGAATGCCACCAGCTCCTTACAGCAACATTCATGTACACTGACAGCTGAACTGGGCTTGAAGCCTGGCTTACAATGTGTGATTCCCCAGGAAGCCACTTGTCCTGTGGTCTCCTAGGTAACAGGAGATGGGCCACCAGGGCATAAGGGCCAGGCAGCACAACTTCTAACGCCCCTTTCATTTCTCAAATTCTCATAACCAATAAAAACAAACGATTACAGCACTGGATTCGAGTGCATCATAGTTTTTAAGAGATAATAATGAGTATTTTTCTCTATAGAGAGTAGGAAAGGGTTGAAGATAGAGCTCAGTGGTCCAGTACTTGCCTAGTCTGAGACGCTGAGTTCCATCCCCAAACACACACACACACACACACACACACACACACACACACGCGGCAAGAGTGAAAGTAAGTAGAAAAGATGAGAAAACTCTGCTGCTTCTGGAAATGGTTTGCTAGGCATGGGGACCACAGACAGAGAAGACATTTAGATTCTTTGAAAGCCAAGACTGCCTCTATCTCCTCCACTAAATCATTAAAACTGCAACTTGAAGTCTGGGCAAGGCGGAGGCTGGGGGAGGGCTAGTCTGGGCAGAGAGAGTGAAAGTCAGAGACGAGGGCCAAAAATAAGAGCAGCCACCGCACAGCAAGGCCCCAGGAGGACCACCGAGCCGCTACTTTTGAAAACTCGGAACGTTGACAATGACTATCTTTCAGGAAGTGTCCTATTTATCAGAGTGGTCTGCACTGAACCAAGAAGGCCAAAACTCTGTGAAAACCAGTGAGGACAAGCAGTACAGTGGAAAAGACTTTTGCTAACAACTAAGATTTAAAAAAAGAACTCATTCTTGGTTCTTTGGATATATTTAAGAAGCATTGCCATGTACACTAGAGACAGCGATTGTTCTTGAAAGAATCTCGAAGGTGGTAAGAGAGATGTTGAGGACATTGAAAACCTCCATTCTTTTTTTTTTTTGTGTGTGTGGTACTGGGGATAGAACCCAGGGGCATTCTACCTCAAAGATATACCCCTAGCCCTCTATTTTTTTATTCTTTATTTTGAAACAGGGTCTCACTGAGCTGCTAAGAGCCTCACTAGGTAGCGGAGGCTGTCTGTGAACCACGATCCTCCTGCCTCAGCCTCACGAATGCTGGGATGACAAGCATGCGCCACCACGCCCAGCTTAACAACATCCAGAAGATGGAGATGGAAGACTGCTCTGTCTGTGGTTTTAAGCACCACCATTTCAGGTGCATTGCACAGTTAAGTCTGCAACTCGAGTTCTCTCCCGCGCTTCCCGGGCTTGCTAACTTTTTCCACACCAATACCAACCCGGGGCTCAACCTGCACACATCCAAGACAGAACATGTCTTCTCTTCTCTTCTGCTTTACATGTGCCAACCTATTTGCTTCATGGACAGAAATATTTATATTTCTGGTGCTTTTTTTTTTTTTGTGTGTGTGTGTGTGTGTGTGTGTGTGTGGTATTGGTGATTGAACCCAGAGACATTCTGTCCTTGAGCTATACCCCCAGCCTGATTTTACTTATTTGGAAACAAAGCCTCACTAGGTTATTGAGACCACGTGCCCCCCACCCCCAGAAGAAGGGCTTAAAGACCTAGGAACTAGTCTTCATCCTTTTACTCTGCCCTAGTATTAATTGCTTGGTAAATTCCACTAGGCCACACCAATGTCAAATAGGGCTGACATTCTAGTTTGCGCTGGTCTGGGTGTTCGGGCAGATAGAGACAGTCTCGGTCCCTGACCCGCGAGTGTGCGGTCCCCGAGGAAGAGCAGTGATTTGGAGGAGGGGAGGGTGAGGCGAGATTTATGGAAGAGAAGAACAAGGCGCCATGGGAGTGCACCGCAAGGGCATGGAGCCAAGCCCGTGCTGGGGAAATGACGTTGAAAGGAGAGAGACCCGAAGGATGCGAGGGGGAAGGCGGTGGGTGGTCCAGGGCCTGCTGGTAGTTTAAGCCTCTGGAAGCCCACCACAAATCATGCCAGTGTCCAACCTTCCTGGCTCCCGCGGCCTGCTAGATTCCCCATGTGTATAAATTCCCCATGGTCAGGCACCAACGTAGCTTTGTGTTTCATCTGCTGTGTCCCTTAAGTAGGCAATTCTGTGTATCTGCTGTGTCCCTTAAGTAGGCGATTCTGTGTATCTGCTGTGTCCCTTAAGTAGGCGATTCTGTGTATCTGCTGTGTCCCTTAAGATGCTCCAGCCACAGTGCTCCATCACGGAGTCTAATCCTCCATCACACGGTCTCTGCTTACAGTCTCCAGGTTCTTGGTCCTGGCTCGCCTCTTTCTTCACCCAGAATCCTGGCTGTCTAAATGCTACCCACCCTTCATCCCCGCACCAACGATACTTCGCTGCAGAATCTCCTTGGTCCCCAGTATCTTGGTCCACAGTGTCTCACCCCTTTGCTCCCCTTAAAGCAAGAAGTACTTTATCCTCTCAGAACTCCCAGTACATCTCTGGAGGCTAGCTACTCTCTACTTTGAGTCATTTATGAAATTTAATTTAACAAAATTCTCTCTCTTCTCTCGGTAGTACTGGCGAATGAAACCAGGAGCATTCTACCTCTGAGCTACTCCCCCAGCCCTATTTTATTTTTTATCTTGAAACAGGCTCTCACTAAGTTGCTAAGGGCTTCACTACACTGCTGATGCCGTCCTCAAACCTATGATCATCCTGTCTCAGCCTTCCAAATACTAAGATTACAGGTGTGTACCGCCATGCCCAACCCCCCGCCCACACACACACAATGTTCCCAGCAGGGTATTGTGCAGTGAATGCTCTGGGAAAAGATGATGAATTTCATGTTTGGATGCATGTGCTGGGAAGGGGCTTTGAGACACTTGTGTGGGAATGTCCATCGAGCAGGGCTGGACAGGGCTGAACTGAGGAGAGACTGAGCTGAAGGCAAAAATGTGGGAATAAGTAGACTCACAAGGCAGATGAAACTCCCAGAGAAGAACGGTGTATAAAGATGCTGCAGGAGGCTGGCAGGAAAGGGCGGATACGTTTATGCCATTTTTTTTTTTCTACTCGAGCAGTGTTTCAGCAGTGGCACTACTGACATTTGGGGCTAGATTATTCTTGTGAGGACTGCTCTGTGCTCTGAAGGATGCTTAACAGCATCGGCGGCTCTACCCACTAGACAGCACCTGCCCCTGCCTGGCCATCTCAACCCCCCAGGTATGCCACTCAAGCTCCACGACCAATAGGGAACTCCTGGCCTGGATGTGTGTGTGTGTTGAGTGCTTTCTTCCTGTGATTTAGTCAAGCCTCGATTAAGGAAATACTCAGTAAGCATCCATTATGTAGAAGGCCTATTTGAAATATGTTAGATGTGTAATAAACATTTAGTAAATAAAATAAAAAAGAAAGAGCTGCATTTTAGGAATCACAATAACAAAAACTCTGATAATATCAACCTGGGGTTCAGAAAGGAATAGGACCACGGTAAGAGTGTAGACCGTAAGGAACGTGATCATGGATGAGATTCTACGGGCCACACGTGCTGACACATAAACAACACCGGGGGTAGGAGCTTAGTGACTTGATGTTTACGATGGTCTTTCCCTAAGGGAGGTGACACCGGATAAAGAAGCAACTAACACTTAACTTTTTCTATTCTCCAGACCCAGGAAAGTTTGTTGACGCAAAGCAAAAACCAAAGTCTGTTGGCACAAAACACGAAGGCTCTTTATTTGCGGGGAGCCTGTGAATACGCAGTGAACGTTCTCAAGTTATAGGGAATAAAATAATTTTGTCAGTGCAAAAACAAATCCTAGAATTACTGCTACTATAGCCTTTCCCTGAATTTGACTTTCCTAAATCTTGACTATAATCTCCTCCTCCTGAAGAGTCTACGGTAAGAATTACCCTATTATATCCAGAAAGTCAACAGTTCAGATGGAAGCTCTTTGCGTATTACATAAAACAGCAACACCGTCGGGCTTATTATGACACGGTTTTGCAATCCCTTCGGTCTGTCGAACAAAGAACTTTTCAGAACCCTTTCGTGGAGCTAGAACTGCTCAGAAAAAGTGGGTGTTCTCCGCAAAATCTGAAGTTCGCTTTTCACAAGAAGGAAGTTCAGTCTTAAAGGGCTTTTGTACCTGAAGACATTCACTGCAAGTAAAATCCCATTTGTTTCCTCGTAAGTGATCCTTGTGTGTTCCAGAGTAGAATGTCAGAGTAAGTCCTGCTCCTGAGGCATTTTCTTCTGAACCCTCCTCCAGCAGGATCCTGGGCCTTCTGTGTGCTACCGCCAAATAAAGGCATGAACTGGCAGCGAGCGGATGGCCAAACCTCTGAATAGTTTCCTCCCTGTGCCAAGCTGCTATCGGATGTAAATACATTCCCAGACTGTGTTAGAAGCGGGCTGTTTTTGGTGTAGCCTCGGTGTCTGTTATCCCAGTTGTGTTCATTAGAAACTCATTACTATAGACATAAGTGTCAAAATACATGTGGCACTGATGCTCTTCTGCCTTGGCACCGGGGACACTTTATCTCGCCCACCAAACACTGCCTTTTTATCTTTGTCAGTTTTCAATTAATTTACAATACTGGCTTGTTTATCAGAACTGGAAATGGGCCAGGCCTTCAGAGTATTTGATGAGCTTTACAATAACCCTGAATGCACCTGTTAATTTTGCCTCTGGGTAAACAGTTGAAAACTCCTCAGCTATTTCCTCAAATTGGGTGGAAACAAAGAAACATGAGATTAAAAAAAAAAAAAAGGCTAGATTAGGGAATTGGAGATGCATTAATTTAAAAAGGGAACAGGGTCAAAGGAGGGCTAGGAGGCTAATAAGCACAAAGCACACAGCAGAAAAGCTCCCAGCAGGGTAAGAGTTCACTCAATTTCTCCGGCGATCTATTCCAGACGCAGTCAATGATACATTATTGGATCCAGACCTACAACTGCTTCCTAAGACCAACCTCGCTTAAGTGTCACGGCCCTCCCTTTTAGAAATATTGCTATTACCCAAACCTGTTCGCAGGGCGGGCTTACCCAGCTGGCAAACCACGGGACTTTTGTTCTTTATGATGTTCCCTCAAACTCCCCTCTCTGCTGTGGGAATTAGGCAGAACAACCACCATGCAAACCGCAGAACACCCAAGTTGATCCTGCGCGGCGAGATTTTTAGTACTTTATTACACGGAGAGCCAATCCCAGGGATAACAGACTACTAACAACGGCAAATGCTCTATCAAGCAGGCTGCACAAGGTTAAGGACTTTGAGAGCTTTACTGGAGGGGTTGTGGACAGGGATGTTCCATCAATCAAAAAGGCTCTTTCTTACAGATTAGAAAAGCTTTTTTTTTTTTTTTTTTTAAAGAACGGGTTCAAGATATTTAGAAAACGTGTGTGTTTGTTTCAAACAATGAGGGGAAAGGCCCAGTGATTAGCTGTAATTAAGGCTGTCTGCTCACCTTTTAATTATTATTAATGTGGAAATTTTAAGACCGAGAAAACATGTATTTTATTGCAAAAGTAAATAAGCTTTAGGTGTTTGCTGATATCTTTTCAACATTTAAATATTTAAATGCATTTGCCAAACAATAATATATTATACTCATATTAAGGGGGTTTACTGGAAATAACATACTTTATTAAAAGCTAGGACCTTCAGGGCAGGAATTTGCTTCTCGCCTGCGCTATCTAATTGTTCGCAAACACTCACACTAGACAGCAGACCCCACACGGAATGGCAGAACATAGACACTTAATAAGGGGACTGTGTTTGCAGGGCTGTAAATATGGTCCTACTAATAAGAAAAAGATCACCAATACTAATATACCAGGGAACTTTCCCCTGCCCTAGATTTTTACCATTAAATAACACATTTTTTTTTTAAATGAAAAAAGAAAAAAAAAAAAGAAAGAAAAGTTGGGCTGGGTTGTAGCTCAGTGGTTGGCAGAATGTTTGCTTAGCAAGGGTGAGGTCCCTGGGTTCTCTCCCCAGCACCACCAAAAAAACCAAACCGATCCGAAAGAAAACTCAAACCTGGAATTGAGAACTATTCGTAGAACAGGAAATGCTTGAAAGGAAAAGAACACCTTTTATTTTTGGAGATTAATACTTTCAAATGAGAGAAAAAACACCTACTCAGCAGGGCCTGTCTAAGCACAGGTCCCCTGTCACCTGGGCTGTTTCTATGGCCCCATGGCCCGGCTGTTGCCCTGCCTGTCCCCACAGCAGGTGGAGGATGAGACCCCCCCAGACTCTGAATCAGGCGGCACCCCTCAAGGGCACAGGAGAAATGGCGGTGGGATGTGTCTTTCTGGATCGCACCCTCCGCTTCGCTCTGGGCTACAGCGGGTTCTCTGAAAATGTCTCTGCCATAAAGGTCACTCCGACCACTATCGCTCTAAAGGAGGCTGGAATCTGAAGTCATACGTGGATGCCGAGTGGCTAAAAACTCAACACAGTGTACTGCACTTCCTTGAAGACAGAGGCCGCGAGGGCTCACGAAATATTTGCCTTTTGAATGAAGGAAAACTGTACGATGTGCATGTGAAGAACTTCAAATCTAACCAGAAATCTGGTGGTTCTTTGTTAGGTCGAAACCCTTCAAGTGCATTTTCTATACAACAGAAGTGTTTTCCTTTTTAAAAAATATTTATTTATTTATTTATTTATTTATTGTTTAATGAGTCAACTCAATGGCAGATCTAGGAAAACTTTAGTGTCTTTCTCCTTGTAAACACGGTGATATATTTTCTGTCCTAGGCTTGACAGAAACCATTTGATAAAAACTATTTCACTATTTCTTTGAGTTTTATTTTATTTTATTTTAGATTTTAGCTGTGCTGGGGCTGGGATCCAGGTCCGTAAGCAAGCGAAGCCAGCAGTCTACCACTGAACGACACCCTCAGCCCTTTCTGCCTTAATTCTTGCTTTGACAATTTGCCATTTTATTTTTCTTCTCATTTTTTTTTCTCTCTTGGCTTCATTACCAGCTGCCCTATATTATTTTTTTTTCTGACTCCGAGAATGGTGGAAGAGTGGTGGGAATGGAATCAGCCAAAAAAATCCATGGATTGGAAAACATTCTCATTTCTGCCCTTGTTGGGAGGAAGGGGAAATGCAAGTGGACCTAGCTAGAACGCCTTCCAGGTCTGTTCTTTCCTTCCGCATCAAGCATGCACAGGAATCTCTGAACGGTATCTGAGACAGGCAAAATGGCCAATACCGAGCACAAAACACCATGGCTTTCTGTAAAAGTTGTCTCAAGATTATGTGAGGAGACTGTGTGTGTGTGTGTGTGTGTGCGCACACACACATATACACAAATGCTTGGATGACAATATATATGAAGCAAGACATGAAACATTATTTCAGGCTGTCCATACTGTCTGTTTAGACCTTCAGAGCTTGCCAAAAGGATCCAGACAGTAAGTTAGATGACAGAGAAGTGATTAGTTACTAAAGAGAACACTCATAACCGGCTCATCATTTTAGCAGTTGGAGAGTCAGTTAAGATAGTGGGGGAGACGTGAAAGGCATTATTATCAGTGTGATTTACCCATATGTGGTGAAACGTATAAATCCTCTGTGGATCAAACCTACTTATTCATTTTAGAAAGTCCCCTGAGTTGAATGAATGAGTCATGCATGCAAGGTGTATGTTTTTTTATTTTCAGTGATTTCCCCTACTGATATCAGTGCCAAATCCTTCTCCACCTCAACCCTTAGCACCATTCACAGGCGGACAATGCGGCCACTGTTCTCAGAACACGGCCACGGTCAAGAGAGGAATAATACAAGGATGCCGTCTGAAGCGGGGCAGCTAGGGTTGTGTCAGCTTTTCCATTATAAAATTCTCTTTTCAAGGATTAGTATCTCAGTTGTAAAAATTCACACCCAGGCAAAAAGTTGGTGGCAGGAATGGTTCCATTCTGTGAGACTGGACTTAACGCGCGCGCGCGCGTGTGTGTGTGTGTGTGTGTGTGTGTGTGCGCGCGCGCATATGGATACGGCCACTGGATTAAGGCTGCTTTGATGGCATTATTTTACTGAAACCGAGGGCAAAAATACCATGCACCAAATTGGGATTTCGGAGTTAGCTACTCAGATTTTGTGGTAGTAAACACCCAAAGCACAACAGTCTAATGACAAGCCTCTGTTAAGGTAATCCCTGGCACAGTGTGGCCCTCATCCTTCATTGTTGAACAGTAGTTCTCAACTGGGAGTGATTCTATCCCCTGAGGGGCATTTGGCAACCTGTGCCCACACAACTGGGCTGGTGTGGTCCTCCTAGTGTTGGGAGGTTGGGAGGCCCTTGAACGCAACAGCCTGATCCCAAACTCTCATCCCAGAGCCCCGTCATCCCAGAGCCCCATCACAGAGCCTCCAGTTCAGTGTTCACAGCTCAGACACAAAGCTGTCTAGTCTCCCAACTTAGGCGCACAGGCCACATTCACAAAGGGCCTTCTCCTCTGTGTCCTGAACATTCATTCATTTCATTTCTTTTTTCTATCTTTTAGGGCACAAGAAATACCTCAAAGTTTCAAATTATTTATTCAGAGACATTTCCTTTATTAGCATACCTCTTTGCTGAAGGGTGGCTTCTTTTTAAAGCACAGAGACACGCAGATGAAAGGAAGAAAAGATGAGTCCTAGTGACTCCGTGCTATGAATGTGCGGCTAGTTTTTGTTTTCCTTACAGAAAGAGAGGAAGGCCAAGGGGCCAGAGTGCATAGATGTCCGAGAAGAGCTACGATGCCTCATTTATAGTAGGTACTGGACAATTAAACACATTTTTTCCTTCCCTTTATTGGTGGCAAATACATAGCTAAATCTCATATATTATCTCTCTTTCACATCAACCAACCAGTCTCTCCATTTTGTGTCAGGAAAGTAACAAATCTTGGCTCAAATTTCAACTTCTTTTCCTTTTTTATTTCTATCATTAAGGGGAAGGAAGGCTTGTGTGATAAAGGAAGAATAAAGAGGAAAAAGCTAGAGACTGGGCAAGGATTTATCAGTGAACATTAAACAGAAAAGAATTCTACTCTAGAATAGAGAAAGAATCCAAAATTCCAAGTCCAGAGATGGTTGGCCCCCCCTGTCCCTGCCAGCACCACCAAAGTGTCAAGACAGAATCTGATTTTTTTCACTTGTAATATAGGCAGTTGTTACATACTCAACTAGACCAAGTGATCAAAATGTCACTTTTGTTGACTAGAAAGACACCGACTAGCAGACTGATGTGGAAACCATATTTTTTCAGGAAAATTTAGCACACAAATTTACCCTTCCGGTATAAAAACACTTGAAAATGGAATTGAAATTTTGCTTTTCTACAAAAATCCAGGAACGATATCATCTACCTTCTCTCTCTTCTTTTTCCTATCGACTACTACTATAAAACACACAGACACACAAACACATGTATGTGTGAATCGACACATGCGTGCACATTATGATAAGATTCTGGAGGTAAGAGATTGGATTTATAAACAAATATTCATACACACTGTGTGTCTGCGTGTCTACTCTCTCAATTCCAAAATCTCCTCCAAGAGCTTCATTGTCCTCTAGGATTCCAAATGGATGAAAAATGAACATCTGAATATCTGGACAATTCTGAACTTTCCTGTAAGTGCACAGCTTGACTTAGAAGATCATTTTGTATTTTGGAATGATGTCTAATGAGGACCAGACATGGTAGCTGCTGGTGATGATGGTGATAATGATGGTGTATGTATTTAAAACATCTTAACTATTTCTACCTCTTGATTTTGGTGAACAGAGCTGTTGACAACAAGAACCTTCTTTCTAAGTTACCAGAGTGCACTGCCTTGTCACAGAAACCTGTGCTCTAACCTAGCTGTGAGAGGCTGCCTGTATCTAGCAAACCTGAAAGCTCAGCATCTCTTTCCTTCCATCAACCAGAAAATTCCTCCTGGCCCTGCAAACATCACCAGCTCCCACACAGAGCACCAAACTCTGCCACGGATGGAGACATTAGCTCTTCCAGTGGCCAAGAGCTAACCTATTTGCACAATTTGCATTTTAATAGTCTGCAGCTGTAGTTGAGTCTGTTCACTTTACGATGGGGATGCCCCAGCTTTGCTCAAGATAGGCTGGGCTGGCATGCTGCCTGGAGCATCACAGCCCTCGCTCATTTCCTACAGCGCAACAGCACACAACCTCTTATTTCCAATAGAAGTCAGCGCGCAGGGGAGTGCGCCCTGGACCCAACAGCTAGCTTTGCCAAGCTCACATAGGAAAACTCCTTCTCGGGCTGCATGGTTCTGATATTCCTTCCCAGATATCTTACCCCCGCACCGTTCACTGTGCTCCCTAGAGAGACACAGGGACGTGACCAGACCCATTTCTTACGCCTGCCTCGGTGGTGAGGGACCTTAGTGCTTATCCATGGAGAGAGGGCAAGACTATTACACCACATTCCTGGGAAGAGGTCTTGTGAGTCCCTGAGTTTTTAATCATCCTCACAATCTAAGAACCTAAACTGAGAAACTCGATCCCAGAATGCACAGGGCTGCCCCACGTGCTAAGAGGTTTATGCTTCTAGAGGGTTCCCGGGGTCTCTGGCATTCTAACCTGTCCTCGAGGGAAACACCCCAGAGGCTTTTGTCTTAGAAAATGTTGATTCCGTGGCCGAGTTATAAAGGATGATGGGAGCGAGGCCTTAGACATGGTATAAAGGAAAACATTTGCTTAACGTCGCTGCAGAACGTGCAACTGGGTCTTGGTGTTTTCATATTTCAAGAAATCACTTGGCGCTCTCTGTGCAGAGCTCAGTTTCGGCCATCAGAATGGGACATACAAGATCACTCAGGCAATAGCTTTCAGTGCCCATGAAGAATAAACAGGACCGGGAGGAGTTTGGAGACCGCGGACACTGTGGTGCGCTTACTCTGGATCCAGGCGGATGGTGGTAATCTGGTCCAGTATCCTCAGCTCTTTACACCTTGAAAACTGTGGTCTGGCTCTGCCTAGGAGCTGGTTTTTGGGTCACAGTAGGAGCAAATTTGGAGAGTACTCCGAAACTTCTTCCTATCAGGATGCCTCTTAAGGCTAAATAGATTCACGTCCACTTAGAGTTTGAGAACTGCCAAGCAAAATGCAAGCATCCCTAAGCCTTCAGAAGACAAATGTCTCTACCTTTTATGGCATTATTGAGGATATAATAAAATGTATTTGTGTTATTCATTACGCTTTATAGCAGGACTGAGCCCTGTGTACAGACTCCCTGGTTTTATTAATAAAAGTCATAAATATGGTTGTAACCATTTGGAGTCTAGAAGTCACTGCTGTTGTAAGCAGTCGCATTTCTGCTGATTGCAATCAGAGCACCTAAGGTAGTCATCCTGATATAATCATCCTCTTGGGAAATCCATCGGACCAATTCTAAGGCAAAGTACCGCCACACCCACCATAAGCTTGCGCCGTGTTATTGACATCTGAGCCACACCGTGTCAGAGGAAAGTGTGTGTATTTATAACGATCAGTGTCACCCTAATGATGGCAAAGCGCACACTGTATTTATGAAGATCTATGCCAGACCATATACAAGTGGAGTTATAGAGCTGAGAGCTGGGAGCCTTATATCCAATTAGCCCACAATGCCAAGAATCTGAATAAAACATATAAAAACAGACAAAAAGGGGCCGTAATGTAAAATCTTAAAAGAATAATAAAACCTAGAGAAAAGTGCTTAGACGTTACCCCTCATTTCTTGCAAAGTAAGCTCATATTTAAGTTCAGATGGACCGGGTTAACAATCACTATTTTTAATGTTAAAATGCCCCAGGGAAGTTATAAACGCACCAAATATGCTGTTAACCTTACTTTATATTGTGTGCAGCTGTATGGCTTTGTACCAGGGACCAAACTTCCTAACTGAGCCAGCGAAGTGAAAGAGGCTTTTTTCCCCCAAACCTTTCAATAACAATGCTTTGCTTGTCGCTACATTTCCATTTCATTTTTTTTTCTACTACTTCACACTAGTAATTTGGTTAGGATTTTACTTATTTCCAATTACTTTCTTTGGTTGTCATTTTTGCTGAGAAGCGTGCACTCCCTGTTACTAAAAGCATGCAGAGAAATGTAACGGAGAGAAGGGAAAGTTCAAATGTTTGCGTCTGATACAGAGAGTCAGATAACGGGTCATTCCGGCAGCCATCCTCAGGACAGATTGAAAGAGGCGCTGAACTCTTAGCAGACCTTCCTGGAATCCTTAAAATTAAGGATCGGGCCTTGATCTGAGGAGAACTTCACAAAGATGACAACAAGAAAGGTTAAAATTCACTCAACATTTTTGTTTTGTTTTTTGTTTCTTTGTGGTACTGGGAATGGAACCCAGGGGCTTTCTGCCACTGGGCTATACTACTCTCAGATCTATTTTATATTTTATTTGGAAACAGAGTCTCACTACGTTGCTGAAAGCCTCTCTTACTAAGTAGCTGAGGCTGGTTTCGAACCTGTGTGATCCTCCTGTCTCAGCCTCCCAAGTACTGGGATTCCAAGCGTGAGCCACCATGCCCAGCTCCACTCAACTGGTTTTTTTTTTTTGTTGTTGTTGTTTTTTTTTTTTTTTTGTGGTACTGGGGGTGGAACCCAGGGGCTTTTGTACCTCTGGGCTATATTACCAGACCTATTTTATACTTTATTTGGAAACAGGGTCTCACTGAGCTGCTGAGAGCCTCACTCAGTACCTGAGGCTGGCTTTGAACATGCACAATCCCCCTGTCTCAGCCTCCCAAGCGCTGGGATTACAAGTGTGCACCACCATGCCCGGCTCCACTCAACTTTTTTTTTTTTTGGTGGTACTGGGGTTCCTGGAAGCCCTTCTACCTCCAAGCTACACTTCCAGACCTATTTTTTATTTTTGGAAACAGGGTCTCTTAAGCCAGCGCAGCTGGCTTTGAACCTGTGTGATCCTCCTGTCTCTGCCTCCCAAACGCAGGGATTACAAGTGTGTGCTACCACGCCCGGCTCCACTCAACTTTTTGTGTGTGTGTGTGTGTGTGTGTGTGTGTGTGTGTGTGTGTGTGGTACTGGGGTTCCTGGAAGCCCTTCTACCTCCGGGCTACACTCCCAGACCTATTTTTACATTTTTTTGGAAACAGGGTCTCCTAAGCCAGCGCGCGCGGCTGGCTTCAAACCTGTGCGATCTTCCTGTCTCTGCCTCCCAAACGCGGGGGTTAGAAGCGTGCGCCACCACGCCCGGCTCCACTCAACTTTTTAAAGGAGAGTTTTACTGGTGTCTAGATTGCTGACAAGCATTGGCAGGGCAGATCCCTGGAGGAAATGCCCATAGTTCAGTGTTTGGTTGGTTTGTGTAGGTCTGGGATGAAATCAGAAACACTGTGATTGGGTTCTCAGGTCTGAGTGCTACAGTTTATCTTTGAAGAACTTTGTACTCAGCCAATAGGCAAGTGGCACTTTGGGCTAGCCTTGGTTCCTTGGCAGTGACTAAACGGGCTAGCACACTGTCACGTGACTCTTGCTGAGCTCCAGAGACAGCACTTACCTGGGAGGCTGCCCGGTGATATTGATAGCTCATGAGAAAACAGGATTCCCACTGGGAACCTTGTGCTCTTTCCCAGGTTTCTAGCAAAAATGGTTATCTTCAAATATCCCTACTTGAATAATAGCTCCCTACCTGAATATTTACAAAAATGTCTGTTATTATAGAGAACAAATAAAACAAAAATCTTCTTAGGCAGAAGGTCGAATTCAATGAGGCTACACGATATGTCACATGAAAAAGTCTAATACATTCATTCATTTGGGTGAAAACTGCAAAATTGTAGCTGCAATGCTAAAATTAATTGCACCTCCCAAAGTGCAGTGAAATGAACGTCGTTCCCTTAACGAGTCTAAGGCTCATTATGAGGCTGAACTTCAAAATTTGCTTTTTGGTTTTGATTTTTTTTTTTAGTTCGAGGAGAAATGTGCCCAGGGCCCTTCTCTCTGAATGGTCTTTTGAAAGCCTGGTGGTCTTAAAGAAGAGCTGGGGAGCATATGAAGTTAGTACAGAAACCAAGGCCAGAAGGCGGGGGCTGCCCTCCTACCAAGTGGGCAGCAAGATCCCAGGGGCTCAGGTGATTTCTAGACCTTTACAACAGTCACATTTGGGTTGTGACTCAGAACGCTTCATCAGATCCAAACAGCAAACGTCCTAATTAATTCGTAAGCACATTGAACAATACCCAGTCCTTGTTCTATTTCTTTCTGGTGATGAGGATTGAGCCCAGAGCCTTGGGTATTACAAGCACACACCCTACCTCAGAGCTACACTCCTTCCCCTCATTCAGCTCTTATATTAAGAAAATAATATTTAAGTAAGAATTTTAAGAGATGAGAAATTTTTATTTGATTATGCTTGGGCTAGAAGCCTATGATACACATTGACCCATACACTGACCTAAAGACTGTTGTGGTCTCTGCTGACCTTCAAGTCGTCAATCTGTAGTGAGGGAGAGAGACTGAGAAAAGAATAACCAAACCAAAGAAGACAAAGAAGAAACTTACATGACAATGGCATAAAAATAGTAATGCAAGCTGGGCGTGGTGGTGCAAGTTTGTAATCCCAGCATCGGGGAGGCTGAGACAGGAGGATCGCAGTTCATGGACAGCCTCAGCTACTTAGTGAGGGAGGCCCTTTGCAACTCAGTGAGACCCTGTTTCAAAATAAAGAATAAAAAAGTGCTTTGGGGTATAGTTTGAAAGTAGAAGTTCTCCATGCCCAGTAAGGTGGGGCAGGGAAGCAAGGCAAGCCAGGAATGGTGGCTCACACCTGTAATCCCAGTACTTGGGAGGCTTAGACAGAAGGACAACAGGTTTGAAGCCAGCCTCAGCAATTTAGCGAGACCTTGTTTCAAGATAAATTTTTGCTGGGCGTGGTGCCGCATACTTGTAATCCCGGCGCTTGGGAGGCTGAGACAAGAGGATTGCACAGGTTCGAAGCCAGCCTCAGCTACTTAGTGAGGCTCTCGGCAATTTAGTGAGACCCTGTTTCCAAATAATGTATAAAATAGATCTGGGAGTATAGCCCAAAGGCAGAAAGCCTCTGGGTTCCATCTCCTAGTACCTGCAAAAAATTTGAAAGAGATTATATAATCTTTTTTTTTTTTTTTGAGGGTTTGGGGATGGAACCCAGGGGCATTTGACCTCTGATCTATACCTCATGCCCTATTTTTTTATTCTTTATTTTGAAACAGGGTCTCACTAAGTTGCAGAGAGCCTCACTCAGTAGCTGAGGCTGTCCACGAATTGCAATCTTCCAGTCTCAGTCTCCTGAATGCTGGAATTACAAGCGTGTACCACCATGCCCTGCTTCAAGATAAATTTTTTAAAAGGGCTGGGTGTATAGCTCAGATGTAGAACACCCCTGGGTTCAATCCTGGTACCACCCAAAAATAAGTAAATCAAAAGAAATACAAGGCCGGGCATGGTGGTGCACGCTTGTAATCCCCACGCTTGGGAGGCTGAAACTAAAGGATCACGTAGGTCCGAAGCCAGTGTCAGCTGGCTTAAGAGACCCTATTTCCAAATAAAATATAAAATAGGTCTGGGAGTGTAGGCTGGGGGTAGAAGGCCCCTGGGTTCCATCCCCAGTACCACACACACACACACACAAAAAGAAATATAGAGATTCAAAAGTAACTATTGCACCTCAGGCTTTAATTATTACTTACTATTTATACTTTATTTTAAAATATTGGGAAAACATTAAAATTTGATATACAATAAAACTGTTTTAACCAGGTGTGGTGGCGTATGCTTGTAACCCCAGGACTTGGGAGTCTGAGACAGGAGGATAACAGGTTTTATGGCCAGCCTCAGCAACTTAGTGAGACCCTGTTTCAAAATAAGAATATAAATTAGGGCTGAGAGTGTAGCTCAGAGATAGAATGTCCCTAGGTATTCAATCCCCTAGCAATCCCCCCAAAATAAAGCAATGTTATAAGGAAGTTATTTTGTTTTCTCAATTCAAAAAGTGGGCCACACAACGGACTACTACTCAGCACTAAAAAAGAATGAATGGCTGATAAGGCAATAGGGATGAATATCAAATGTTCACGCTAGGCAAAGGAAGCCAGGCTCCCAAAGTAGCCTATTTTATAATTACATTTGTATAATCTTCTATAAAAGGAAAGCCTGCAGGAACAGACAACAGAATAGTGATTGTGGAGGGAAGGGGAGGAGACCACTGACCATAAAGAGGCTAGGCTCGGGGGGTTATGGCGACAGGCTGTTCTATAGCTTGATTATGGTGGTGATCACACAGCTATATGAAAATTTAAAACTCAGAGAATTAACCCTAAAAAGGGCAAATTTAGAACTCTGAATAAACTTTAAAAACAAAACAGCTACGGTTTCCCCCAATAAGAACAGGGACCAGAAGAGTTCCCCTGAGGTTGTCAGCTGTGAGTGAGAAGAGAGCCTGACCCTCAGGTCTGGGTTTTTAGGACAGGCCCAAACTCCAACCATCCTTTTAGGAGGTAAAATAAGCTAAGAAGTGCCAGGACTTGAGTTACTCAGCACCCAAGCAGTGCTGGGAAGGCGACAGGATCCGCGCATTCCTGCTGTTCTGATGGCCGCAGCGCATGGGCAAGGTGCCTTTCCTCATCCTGCTCTCGGCTGCTGGTCCATTAACAGCGGACTCACATTCACACACTTGGCCCCAAGCCCGCTGTCGTGGCAATGAAACATCACGCTTCTCAACGCACGGACATAATTTACAGAAACAAGACCTGTCTTTTCTCTGCTTTCCAGTTACTGCACCGTTAAACCAAGGCAGAGGTCTGCCTCGGAGTGGGGTCATTTGGAGAAAACTTTTATGAATCATCTGGAGGGTGCAAGTCACCTAAGGAAGCAAAAGGGGTAGGAAACTGGCCGCATCTTAGAAGCTCTGGGCTCACATGCCTGGGCTGAGCAGTAGGACACACACACACACACACACACACACACACACACACAGTCACACAAAATAAGGGAAGAGATGATGAGACATATTTAAAGAAAACTAAATAAAATTAGCCCACCTAATGAAAAAAACAGGGCTGGGAATCTTGAGTCTCAGGACAGCATGGGAGCTGGTGGAAGTTTTCATCTGACCAGGCTGCCAGTGGGGTTCGCATCTCAGGGGGAAATCGGGACAGCCTGCTCCTGGGGGAATTCCAGGCGACAGGGCCCGGCTGCCAGCCATAACCAGGCTGATCAAATTCCTCTAATTTCAGGGCATGGAGCAGAAATGTCCATGGCCAAAGGTCACCACCACTCTTTTTCCCCTAAGATGGTGATAAAACCAGGACGTATCCACCCAGGTCACAGGGAAATTGGCTAATTAACTAAGAGAGGTCCGGCCTTCCAGCAGCCCCCGACTTGCGGCCGTCTTACCCCTTCTATGCATGAGAGTAGACTTTGCACAGATGCACGCTAGGACCCAGCCACAGGGGAGCCCAGGGTCTCATAAGCACCCTGTCCTGCCTCGCTACCTTTCTGAAAAGGAAGCCTAGATTACAAAGACAGAAGTAGGTATCATCTATTACCCTGAGAATTATTTTTGCTAAGATCCAAACTAGAAATTAGTTATTACCAAATACCTTTAGGCACGGTGAACAATGAAATCACACAAACCTTAAACTAGTGAAAGAGCTTCAGGGAGAACACGGACTCCAGCCACTTTCCTAACCATCTATGTTTTGAGTTACACTTTCAGCCTTTGCGTATTTAACTGGGATTTACAGAAAATCACTCGGCCAGGAAGGGAGATAATGGCGATGAAAGCACAATACCTCCACACCAGGACTTCTCATCCTTCATAAGCCAGACCAATAAAAATAATGTTTTGTTTGATGATTTAAGCTCATTTATTTATTTTAGAGGCTGTGGGTGATCCATCAGTATTGAAACAGAAATAAAACTATTTTGTTTAATCTTTTAAACTAAAATAATGGTTCTCCCTTTACACGAACACACCTTGAATAAGAGGCAATAGGAAAGGACAAAGGATCCTGCCCGCCCAGCTTCGTGTTCTCAGTACACACCAGAGTGTGTCAGCCGCACACACCACTGCGGCATCAGGTGCCGGGCGCAGCTCACAGAGCTATTCAAAAGAATTTGCTGAATATGCCAAATGCGTCTTCCAAAAATCCTTTGCACCAGCTAGAATAAAGTTAGCATACACTAAGATCTGACTTAAAAGGATGCTGTGATTGATAGGTGTTTCCACAACTTGCTAGAGCTCACACTCATCAGTCTCTGCCAAAGAATCTTTTCCCAGCTGCAAGCAGTGATATCCTAGATTGACAACCCTGTCAAATTAATTTGAAAACGCCTAACGGTTCACTCATATAGTATTTCCCTAGGTAAAAATTGTGAAGTTAGTATTATTGGTGTCAGTAAGTCATATTCTTCTTTAGGATAAAATAGTGGTCATGGCATCTCCTGGTAGAGAGCTATATGTCCTATGCACACCATGTTTATGACACCGCTAAGAGTCTTTCTAAACAACCTCATCTTTTAGAAAGATAAAACCTGCACAAACCATCCGGGCGTGGTGGCGCACGCTTGTAATCTAGCATTGGGGAGGTTGAGACCGGAGGATCGCCGTTTGAGGCCAGCCTCAGGTACTTAGTGAGGCTCTTTGCAACTCAGTGAGACCCTGTTTGAAAATAAAAAAATAAAAAATAGGGCTGGGGGTGGAGCTTGGAGGTAGAAAGCCCCTGGATTCCATCCCCAGTACTGCCAAAAAAAAAAAAAAAAAAAGAAATCAACCTGCATAAATTGACAAAAAAAATATTGTGAAAATATCCCTAAAATTAGACAAGTTAAATACGGAGGGTACAGATAACTCATTAGATAACAGTTATTACTAAGAGTAATAACTGTTTAGAAGTCAAACTAATTACCTTATTTTACATTTAAGAAATAATGCTTGCAGTTTTTACTGTGCAGAACAGGATTTGCTTTTTTAAAGAGATCTGATTTTCAGAAGTTTCTGAGCATCATCTGCTGTTTCAGTGTCTGTTGTTACCTGTGTGACTGTGAGGGAGGGCCGGGGATCTGAAATGAACTGGGCGATATCTACTAGCTCTTAGGAAGCATTAAAATCATAAACTTTAGTTTCTTCTAAAATATTAAGGAGAATTCACCACTGAAAAAAATTCTAGTATAAAAGAAAATGTCTTAGGCTTCTACCTTAGAGGGTATATTTTCCCTCTAAGTGTAAGTGAACTTTTGTGTGTGCAGGGAGGCTGGAGCTGGATACGGCACCCACAAGCTCTTGGCTGGAGAGCGAAGGTATTATGTAACATGCCCACATAGTACTTCCTCATATGGTACTTCCAAACACAGAAAAACATTTCGTGTGTATTTGTGTGTTTTCCAACATAAATAGGGAATTAAAAAAACCCTCCTAGTAATTTTATTCAACACCTCTAAATTTACATGAAGTATCTGGCTTGCTTTCCTTTTAGTGGCTCGAAAAGAGGGTATTTTACTTTATTATTAGCAATCTAAAGATTCTGATACAACCTACTACGAGCTTCTTTTTAGTCAAATAAATTAAATTCAACTTTAAAGGTAAAAGAACCAGAATCACTTTCTCTTTTCCACAGTCACAAAGCATAGTATTTACCCATAAAATGCAAACACCTCAAACACAAGCACATTCCTTTATATCTGTGCACATTAGCAAGTCACAGATCATTAAAGTTATTGCGTTTATCGAAATAAAAAATAAGCTTGACAATATATATTTTCCAGTGTGTGCTATTTAAAAGATGCTAATCAACATCACATGAATCAGCCAATGAATTGGCAGGAGAAAAAAAGTGGCCACTGTCAATTGATAAAATTAAGTTATCTAAGAGGTGCAGATCATAACATTTTCTTTATAAACAAATGTGTACTCAGTTTTTATGAAAACAAGAAATGCACTTTCTAGGCATGTCAGTCAGTTTTAACAAATGCTCGAGGAGGTAAAGCATATAAATGTCAACAGTTCTATAAGCTTTATAAGTTAGAAAAGTTTTATCAGTTTCTCTACGTTTTTGCCATTATTTGTTAGTGTTATTACATAAGAATAATACTTGGATTAATTTTTTCGAACCAAGGATGGGAGACTATTAATGAACTTTTGTATTAGAAAAAGAAGGTATTCCAATGCCGTATATTTAGACGTAAGGTAGTCCTAACAGCACTTTTCAAAACAGAGGTGTATATTTACACAACCATGATAAAAGAACAACGTATTAATAAAACCGCACTCAACTCCTAATTCCGAAGAATTATGCAAGTTATTTATTTTTACTATAATAAGAAATGTTACCTGGACATTTCAATGATCAGATAACTAAAACCATGGGGCAAAGGTCACTCGACCAGGACATGAATTTTCTTCCTAGGTAGCGGATGCCAGCACATACCGGGGAGGAAACATACCAGTGTCCCCATATCTGGTCTTCGTTCATTTAATAGTGTTGACTAAATGTGGCAAAGGCAGCTTTGCTGGTGATGAACTCGGGATAAAATGGAAAAAATGTGAACCCTGACCTTTTTAACACCAGTTAAAAATCAGAACCAGGCCCATCAGCGCACCACCCCACTGCCTTTAGCTTAACAAATTGGAAACCTGATCTCCCCTCAGCCCAGGACTGAGAAGCTTGTCAGAGGCTAAGCTGCCGCTGACTCCTGGGGCTACCCCGCCAGCCCAGAGGCACAGAAAGACCCTGAGCAAAGCCAGCCTTCCTCCAGCTTCTAGGGTTTACCTTGGGGTCTGAGGAGAGCACGGGGTCCAACTGTTTCCTCCGCCTTGTTTGCATATTACACTTGCAAAACAACAGAGGCTCTAAAGTGTGATTGAACAAGAAACAACACGTGTATTTCTACTGCTGGGACCTAGAAGCCCCATCATCCCTGCTCCGCGCTCTGCTCTTCTCTCTAATCTCTCTCTTTGCCGCCTTAGCAAGTGAAATTGGCCAAAATATCCCGGCTGAGTCAGTCAGCACCACAGATATAAACTGCTTTCTCTGACAGATGTTTCCCAAGGAAGGCTTTCTTGGAACCCTTTCTTCCCCATTTTGTCCTTGATTAGAGAACCTTTGAATTTAGATCTGTATTTTCTGCTTCTCCAGCCCGGTAAATTTGTAACCAGCAGAAAAAGCACAGGGCCGATGGAAACTCCTGAACACCACGTGGAGTACAGAACCGAGTTTGTGTTTATTTCAAGGAAAAACAAAGGCTGCTGAAAACATCTGTTGTCCTCTCTTTTCCCAAACTGGCAAACCTGGGCTGACATTTTACAGCAAATTAAGCCAGGGTGGTAAAAATCCACGGAGGCGGGGGAGAGGGAAGAGGAGGGGGAGATTAAATGACATTAAAAAATATCCAAGTCTTCATTTGATTAACTGTAATCTAATTATAAAAAGTCACTTCTCAGTTTTCTACCAAACAAGGAGACCTCAGAAGGTTTAAGTAAAAGGGGGGGGGGGAGAGAGAGAGAGAGAGAGAGAGAGAGAGAGAGAGAGAGAGAGAGAGAGAGAGAGGTTAGAGAAGCAAAAATAATGCTGAATTAAAGCACTCGGAGACCAATGGCTTTGAACCTGGGCTCCGCCATCAGCCATTCCACCCAGCGAGGCAGTCTGTAGAGGTTTGAGTTCTTGTTAACAGAGCGCTCATTGTTTTAGAAGGCAGTTAGAAAAATGCTGTTTTATATCTTCTCACACCACAGGCTCAGTGCACAGCCCCAAGAAAAGGCAGTTGAGAGTGTACAATCCACAGGAAGAAGAAGGAGAAGAAAAAAATGCATGGGTATAAATATATATGCATATATATATACACACACACACACACACACACACACACACACACACACACACATACACACACGCACGCACACGCACACAGCCCCGACCACCCCCCACCCCCACCGAGACAGAAAAACACATTTTTCTGCTCTAAACTACCCCAAACTCAATTCCTGGCTGGCAAACTGTGGTAAAGGATGTTATGGTGGTGCATAATTTATAACTGGAAATTTCTGATTCATGTGGGATTTGGGGCATTTCTCTGCCCTTCACCCACCGCCTCTCGGTTTCCACCTCCAGCATGCAAAGAGGTGAAAGCTGTCAGGCGGCGTAGGCAACCAGGAGATAAACACTGCATTTTTGAGAGTGCAGTTATTCCACACCTGTTTAAAATGTTTATATAGTAATTAAAGATTAATGCTTATTCCAGACCAGATAAATATTAGACAGTGCGCGCGTGTGTGTATATACATATATGAATCTGCGATGCGGCCCTGAACAAAGATTTTATTGTATCCCACTCTGCTGAAGGAAGGGTGTGCGCTTTTAAAAGGTCTGGGCTTCACAGCGTTTACATTACAGAGGGGAAAAAAGGCTTAAAAATGTTAAGTGTTGGAGCTACTGAGCGCCATTCGGTAAGCAGGTCGGCAGGGCTATGAGCTGATTCTGGGGCTAATCATTCCATGTGCTCTGTATGAGAGGGGCAGGGCTCAGCTTCCTCTGGACCAGCAGGAAGTCCAGTAGGCCACTCAGAACCGCTTGCAGAGGTTCAACCATAAAACCTGCTGAACTCATCAAATACAAGATACTTAGGCTTTGGGGGAAAAAAAAACACAGTAATCATAATATATGTTTACTTTAATTTTTTTTTTTTTTTGGCCGTAATGGGAATTGAACCCAGGAGGATCCTATCTCTGAGCTATACCCCCAGTCCTAGTTTTTATTCTTTATTTTGAAACAAGGTCTAACTAAGTTGCAGAGGCCTCACTAAGTAGCTGAGGCTGGCAGTGAACCTGTGATCCTCCAGTCTCAGCCTCCCAAGTACTGGGATTATAAGCGTGTGTCACCATGCCTGGCATTATTTTAATTTTTGAAATCAACTGTGTTCCGTTAAAAGCTTGGAGCCTCACGACAGCAGCGGCATCCCAGAAGATAGAAGGAAACCCGCTGGGTGCGCAGAAGCTGCTGGGCCTGTGAAGGTACACTCACCAAGATGCCCTCCGGGGACCCCAAATCCTGGGCATCACAGGCAGCATGGGCAGTTGACCTACTCTCATTCTCTCTGGCAAGGAAAATCACCCAAGGCTCCCCACACTCATTAAAAGAAAACAAATACATTTCTTAGTTTATAATACATTGCTTGTCTTGTTTACTTTTTAATCCACAACAACAAAAGTTTAAAAAGATCAACGTCATCTTTCGGCTTATGCAAAGAAAAATGCCCCCGACAAACTGCTTGGGGCTTTATCAGTTCACTCTCAATATTTCACAAAAGATTCTTTGTGTTTCTTCTGATATTAATTCTGGTGAATAATACCTGCAAGAAGTCACTTTGAACTTGAACGTCGTGCCTTTGCTTAAAGGGCATGCTAATTGGCTCAAATAAAGATTACTTTAAAAAGTGGTTAAATAAATCTTGTAAAATAACCTTCAAATGTTTTCTATAAAGAAATAGAGCTTTTGTCTCTGGAAATGTTAACCCAAACATATTTTACTTATACTACTATAAGGTACTGTGAGCATGAGTCTTAAGAAGGCACCGGTAGGATTTCATCTGACAAGTTTGATAGTGTTTGCAGTCAAACAGAGACAGGTCATTTTGATGCATCTAGAATCCATTCATGTAAAATTTTACCACGTTGCGGACACAGGCCATCAGAACATTTTACATCCTAACACCCGCCATTACTGACACCTCATTTAGCCAAAAACTGGAACCTCTACACTGGCTTCTCTCTACGCTGAACACGACAGTCCCACCATGGAGATCCCAAGAACGAGAAGAGGCACGTCTGGGAGAATAAAGGGATGAGTGAGAACTTCCTTCTATCCCTCGAGGAATTTTGAATTATTCACAAGTGTTACTGGGATGATGAGTAAAAGTCAGTAAAAGAGAATGAAAGTTAAAATTGGATGAGAAGTAAAATATATATATATAAAACAACACACATGCTCGGGCATTTTGATAGGAAACAGAAGGCAGAGTGTTGTAGGGGTACCCAACCTCGTAACCTGCAGGTGTCCCTCATGTTGGGGAGGGTGATCCTACCCAAGAGGTGGTCCCAGGCAGGGGGCTCCTAAACAGCTTCCCTGGACACCTATTCTGCCTTCAAGCACGCATTACCCGCTATGTTTAGGTTCCAGTCTATTGGAAGGGGTTCATCAGGCAGGCTGGAAATACTTTCCTCTATTGATGAATTGACTATGGAGTGACCATCTGGATAGCCCGAGGAGACAAGCAGAGACCTGAGTTCAACGCTCCCAGGTTCACAGTTGAGAAAACGTCCTCACAAGATGTCCTCCAACTCAGGAGCCTAAAACAAGGGAAGGATTTTGACAGCCGTGACTGTGTAGGGCACTGAGGTGACATTTCTATCTTCTTGGCTTCATTTAATAATTTTTTAATGTTCTTTAAGAATTCTACCTCAGGAGACAGGCGTGGTGGCGCAGGCTTGTAATCCCAGCACTTAGGAGGCCGAGACAGGAGGATCGCATAGGTTTGAAGCCAGCTTCAGCTACTTGGTGAGGTTCACGGCGACTTAATGAGATCGTTTCAAAAAATATACATAAAGCCGGGCGTGGTGGCGCACGCTTGTAATCCCCGCGCTTGAGAGGCAGAGACAGGAGGATCGCGCAGGTTCGAGGCCAGCCGCGCTGGCGTAAAAGACCCTGTTTCAAAAATATAAAATAGGTCTGGGAGTGTAGCCCGGAGGTAGAAGGGCTTCCAGGAACCCCAGTACCACCAAAAAAAAAAAAAAAAAAAAAAAAATATATATATATATATATATATATACACATAAAAAATAGGAATGTGGGTATAGCCCAGAGATAGAAAGCCCCTGGGTTCCAACCCCAGTAAAATACACACACACACACACACACACACACACACACACACACACACTAACCTCAGAAGCAAAATTGAGACTTTCACCTCAGAGGTATCCAAAGCGTCAGGGCAGAGATTCATCCCTGAATCTCTAAATTTGAATGAGGATTCTTTCTAGATTTTGTGCTATAAATGTTACAAATATTTTTTTCTTTTGCTGTACTGGAGATTGAACCCAGGGGCATGCTACCTTTGAGCTACTATCCGGCCCTATTTTTTTTTTATTATTTTGAAACAGGATCTCACTAAGTCTTGGAGGACCTCACCAAGTAGCTAAGGTTGGCCACGAACCTTTGATCATCCTGACTCAGCGTCCCAAGAACCGAGATTACGAGCATGTACCACCACGCCAGGCTTACAAATAAACTTAATAGCTCTAGAATACACAGAATATATTATGTATGATTATGAATTCAGAGGCTCAATATCCAGGTAGAGCAGTTTGGTAGCTCAGAACGTTACGAAGCAAAATCTTTATATTGCTTGAAATCAGGAGTAGATGCTATGTATATTTTAACTTTAAAATGTTCATTTTAGGTTACTCATAATTTATGTCCACATTCTTTCTAAAAAATGATTTCAACGCAATTTCCCTACAACTGAAAGGCAAGAGATATTAAAACAGGAATCGGAAGCCTCACTGTGATGAGAAGGAACGTCTGGCGGCTTCGAGTAAGATGCTCTAGCTGTGAGCACCGAGCTTCTCTTAGTCTATAAGCCAATGGGGAAACAACGCAAGGAGCCCTGCAGGGGTAAGCTGTGCACACTGCGTGGACAAAAGAAAAACCCTGGCTCTTCAGGAATGCGTTTCTCTGGCACCAGATGCGTGGATTCCCACATGTGGACACTCGCTAATGGGTAGGAAGGCTTCCAAAGGCGTGTTCCTAGATGAAAGGCGCTCCTTGGTTGTTTTATTTCTGTTTTTAAAACAGCACCCATGGCCGGGTGTGGTGGCGCACGCCTGTAATCCCTGTGCTGGGGAGGCTGAGACAGGAGGATCGCACAGGTTCAAAGTCAGCCTCAGCTACTTAGTGAGGCTCTCAGCAACTTAGTGAGACCCTGTTTCCAAATAAAGTATAAAATAGGTCTGGGAGGAGAGCCCGGAGGTAGAAAGCCTCTGGGTTTCATCTCCTAGTATCACACACACAAAAAAAATAAATAAATAAAAAATAAAACAGCACCCATAAATAAGTGCCAAAGGCATGGCTAGGACAGGCCCTGAGGAGAGGGGCTGGTGCACCTGAGGATCAGGTTAAGTTCTGCAAGGGGGACCCAACTTCAGGCGGATCGGCGTTAGGAGAGCAGAGGTTGGTATGGTGGTGTTGTGACAGCCGTGACTTGGGACTCACCCTGGGCACACACTGGAGGGCTGTCAGATCCTGCTCCCGGGTGAGGGTCTGGTATTGAGGTGTTGGCAACGGCAGAGTACCGTTGCTTTGAGATGCTCAGGCAGTGGGACATGGCTAGGGACCGTGGGCAATGTGACCAGCAGGGGAGGGAAGTTAGGTAGCAGATGCGCATGCACAGAAAACAACCCTAAAGAGACAATGCTGTGTACCTATGGGACACACCAACGCCGTGTCCAAGGGGGTGGGACCGGAAGGGAAGTCTCTGGAAGGCTCTGGCGAGCTGCGCGCATGCGCATTCCCGTCTCTGCATCAGTGTGATGGGAAATTACAATGCACCGATTTAAAAAAAACAAACAGGCTGAGAATCTGCAGAAGAACAAAGAGCATAGAATCCAAAGTGAGGGGCCACGCTGCAGGAAGGGAACCCGCAGAGGGTGAGTCCCCCCTCACACTCTGCAGAGGACCGGGGAAGGACAGGAGGTGCCATTTTTCTGGGCAAAAGAGAGAACAAAGCCAAGACCAGCAGCCCCATAGCTGTGATCCTCCAGCAGGCACTCGAGTGGGAATATTTTCATCTCTGCTTTAATTCAGTGGCCACATGATTATTGTCGCTTTTCTTTAGGAATAAGCAGAGAACAGGGGCATGAGGTGCACACCTGTAATACCGGTTCTTGGGAGGCTGAGACAGGAGGACTGCAGTTTCAAAGCCAGCCTCAGTAATGTAGTGAGGCCCTCAGCAACTTAGTAGACCTTGTTTCGAATATAAAAATAAAACTGGGTCAAGGATGTAGTTCAGAGGTAGACTGCCTTAGGGTTCAATCCTGAATAACACACACACACACACACACACACACACACACACACACGTGTGCACGAATAAGCAGGAAAATCTATACTTTTTTTTTTTTTTTAAGTTACTGGGGATTGAACCCAGAGGCATTGTACCTCTGAGCTAAACCCCTAGCCCTATTTTTTCTTTTATTGTTTGAAACAAGGTCTCACCAAGTTGCAGAAGATCTCCCTAAGCAGCTGAGGCTGGCCGTGAACCTGCGATCCTCCTGTCTCAGCCTCCCAAGTTCTGGGTTACAAGCGTGCGCCACCGCACCCCGTTTATGCTGGGTTATTTCTGTCCCTCCTAGCTCCTCAGTGCCAGTGGCCACGTCCCCCGTGACCGGAGTGGCAGGCTTGAGTAAAGGAATAAGCTTTGCAGTGAGAGCCACATCCCTGGATGTTGGAAAGGAGACCAGAGCTCCCCTTCGATCTTCCCTGAGAAGGGCCAAGGACGGGTACTTCATCTAGCTTGTGTCTTCAGCCACAATTACACTCTCATCCTTAGAAGCAGAACGTGTATGTACACCAGTCTGTCCACAGTCTCCACTTACCCCACACTTAAGATGCTTGCGCACACCTCACAGGTGCAAAACGCTGCAAGGAATCCAGCCGAGGCCATTCGCTGTGATTTGGGGAGCCTTCGGTTGGCGGCATGGGTACAGTCTCAGTGTATTTTGTCTTCTTGGGGGAAGGAAATAGTTCCCTGCCAGTTACTGAGAGATACCTATCTTTAAATAACTCTTTCTTACACATACTCCTTCTTTTAATAGGATAATTATCTTCATTACACCCAAGACACACCTATTAAGCTTCAGAAGTCATTTAGAAACAGTACTCAAAACAAAAGTCAAACACACGCTGGTAGTGAAATTAGTTAAAAAAATAGGGAAGTGGCGTCTTCTTTTTTCTTTTTATCACTTCTTTATATCACATCTCAGAGAGGGCAGAACAATGCATTTCCCACACTAATTAATATTGTAAGCAAATACAAACACTAACAGGGCCTAGGGAACTAACAATATCACCCGTTTCATGCCACAGGTGGATAAACGTCTGGGTCTTCTGTAGACACTGCTAGTTTGTATATGCGACAATTTGGGGCTTGGGTGGTTTCCCAAATTAGACAGTAAATGCCTCTCCTTTCCAAAGGGAATACACCCAACATACCCACCCCCCCAAGCCACCATGCAATCACCATCAACATCGACAAGGGGAGCTGGAAAGCACCCTGGGTTAAAAGAGGCCTACCAGGGAGGGGGGGAGGGGCTGTGAGCTCAGGGACCCTCCAGCTGGGGCCTGTTTAGGACTGTTCTCAGTCTCACTGTTTGAGACTTTTTGGCATTTTTATTACCTGTTGTCTCAGCGATAATGTGCAAGCCTAGAGATATATTAAAACCCTAAGTAAATACATTCAAAGAGAGAAAAGGGATCGGTCATTAGAGAAACTAGCAAGAGAACATTAATTTCAAAGTGACACGCTCAGAGAATGCAATATTTTAATTTTTATAAACGCCATTAAACAGTACGAGTTGAGGCCATTATTTTTTTTTCAACTGAGTATTTGGGGGAGCACGGCTAAATAAATAATTGTTGCTGACGCTCCCTGAATTGAAAAGCTGAAACAAACCTTCTGTAAACTGGATTTTTCTCGTCTCTTTTTTTTGTTGTTGTTATAGATTTTGCCTTGTCATGAAACTGTAAAAAGATTCATTTACCCCTTTTATTAAAGAGCAGCATAATGATCCTTGTTTTAGTCATATGCATTCCATTCTAAATACAATAATATTGCTGTTCTAAACTGCTGTTGCTAATATTGAGGGAAGCCAATTATGATGTATTCTCATAAGGGCTTTTTAAAACCAGTTATGAACAGCTCAATTCTTTTCTTATTAGTCACAGGATATTTTCAACAAGAACACGGTCCAGATTAAGATTAATACCATGGCAAGTGACTTGCTTTTTTTTTTTCCCCGAATGGAGACAAGTCCATCATGATAACACGAAGCCAACCATGCATGCGTGTTGGCACCACGTCTTTCGGTGGGACACTCTGAGCTCCTTTGGGTACCAGGTTATTTGTTAGATAAATAGAGCACTTAATTCTTCTCACTAGCAAAATATTCTCTTTTACTTGAAATTGGACAGATGCCCTCCCAGATCCCCTTTTCAGAGGACTTTCTCGCAGTCATCAGCCTCTGTCTCCTACCAGGGGACAGCAAAGCTGTGGCGGGGCCCACGGCACCATCGCTAAACTGACGGCAGAACTGAGCTGACCTGCAGACGTCCACAGGCTCGAGGTGGGAACAGTTTATTTTCACAAAGGAGACAGACAATATTTTAACTGCAATAATTCAGTCCATATTAACTCTAATAATTCAATACTTATGATTAATATCCTTTTGCCCATGACTTGCATGATGTGTGATATATGTGCCTAATACCCAAGGAAAAAAATGATGATGAATGCTTCATGGAAAGGCTGAAGAAGTGAACGCATTTGTTTGTAACCAGACTCCTTTTAACATTTCCCCCCACCACTGGCTCTGTCAGAACGTACTCTTTCTGCAGGGATATGATAGTCCCGGGGATAAAATAGCCCACATTTGCTAGCGCCATGTGACAACATCCAAAAAGGGTCCAATATATCACCGAAACAGCTCGCAAACTGGCTAGTCACATTATTTATTACGAGCCACACATGTGACAAATTATTTAACTCAGTTGATCCTAATAAGTCAAAGAGCAAGCAATTAGCTAACTCCGTCAGAGGGCTGTTTGTGGCAATTTATAGATGCGCTCAAGCTGTCCCCGCACTTCAAAGCCCCATTAAGGGGAAACCTTTTAATGACTCACTTGAGATGACAGCCTTACACAGCACATATGGCAAGACAAGAATTTGGCAGCCGATTCTGTTACACCCCGGCCCCCAGCCCCCAACAGCTGTTTACGTGTTTTTAGTCTGTGCCCTGCTGCCGTAAGCAGCCTCGGAGCTGCAGGCCGGGAGGCGCAAGGCTTTCAGGACCAGCAAGTGGTATCAATCACACAAACTCCCCCCCTGTCCCGAGCCTGCAGGAGTCACCGAGACAGCGAGGGACTGCAAGTCCAGCTCTGTCCCAGCGTTGGCGGCAACAGGGAGATAAGAAAGCCCTACCTTCCAGGGGTGTTAGGGAATCAATGAACGGAGTGTTAGGAAGATGCTTTCGAGGTGAAAAGGGTTATCTCTGGAAGCCCAAAGGAGCGCAATCGTGCAGCACAACATCCGCTGGGCTGGTCACATGTTCTCCATGTGAACTTCCTCCTATTGCATTTCCTTCAGGAAATTTCCCCTTTGGCTGGATCTGCGTGCCTATCCGTCATTCCATCGCCAACCACGCCGCCCCACCTTTGGGAGACGGAGTGCAGCGCCACAACCAAAGTGTCCAAGAAAGGAAAGGAATTCGGAGCAACGGCTTCCCACAGAGAAGCCCAGATGGGACCACTTCCTTGCTAGAAATGGGCACGTGACAGGCTTGGACTCTGAACGGAAATCCCAGTGGAGACACTCGGGAGCTTTCCCATTGCCTACACCGTTCAGGCGGCACTAAGAGAGAAGGACTGGGATGGACAGGAGATGGAAGGTACTTTCTGCAGAAAAAGCTGGAGACCCAAACACCAGGGCAAGGGGCTTACTTTTGAGTGGTAAAGGCTGGACCTCCTTATCTGTGGCTTGAGTAGCTCGGTGAGGCCTGCTTGGTGAAAGACAAGCTTTAATGGATAGAAGTTGGTGACAGCAAGGATACACGAACCCTACCTTATTTGGATGGGGCCACGGTTTACTGAGAAAAGACAAGTGTCAACCTTTCCCAAAGTTCCAGTGACCCCCGGAAATCATTAAAGCCTACGCCATGCTCTTGCTTTATTCACGTGCAACAATCAGTGGATTGTAATTTGTGTCCCCCAGCGGCCTCAGATATATCAGAACGATGCTGTATTTACAGTTTGTAGGAGACAGATGGTCCAGCAGTAGGAAGGGTGACCGCTTCTCTAGTGGGATGCTACTTTCTCTCTTTGGCTTGATGGAATTCCAGGCCCAGCCTTTTTTTTTTTTTTTTTAAAGGAACTAAGGATTGAACTCAGGGGCGTTCCACCTCCAAGCCACACCCCCAGCCCTATTTTTTCTTCTTTCTTTTGAAACAGGCTCTCACTGAGTTGCAAAGGATCTCACTAAGCATGCTAATTTGGATAGAGAAAAGCTTAATAAAAGAAATATGAAAATCAACCAGTGGTAAAGAAAGAACAGAAAGAGCAGAAACAGTTGCTTTAAGGAATCTAAATGTTCAAATCTCCCTCTTAGCAAAAAGGAGTCACCTTATATTCAAGAATGCACGAAGTCCCATGCACAAGAGTGCAGTTTCAATTATATTATTCTGACAACTAAGCACCAGGAGGGGTGATGGAGGGAGACTATGTTAGTTTGAAATAACATCAAACCGTTCTCATTTCTATGCTTCAAGGGTCACGTGAGAGAATCTGTCAAAAATTAGCTGTATTTATTTGGGGTATAATCTCACAGTTATGAGGCCGATGTCAGCAACCTTTTAAAAATCACTCTTAGAAATAATATTTTTAGGAGAGAAGGGACAACACGGCCACGTGGTATCATTATCATGGGCCTGGGGGAGGAGCTCAGTGGTGGAGCACAGGCCCAGCATGCTCAAGGCCCTATCTCCAGTATCACGGTAAACACACACACACACACACACACACACACACACACACACACACACACGATGCATGAAACCCTAGATGTCTTCTTACACACCGAGGACTTGTGCTGTGGCCTTTTCTGAGACAGTACCTGCAATGGCTTTTCTGGAAAACATGACTCATGAAAAAGTGTCTCTTGGAGCCGGGCGTGGCAGCACACGCTTGTAATCCCTGCGCTTGGGAGGCTGAGACAGGAGGATCGCACGGGTTCGAAGCCAGCTTCGGCTACTTAGTGAGGCTCTCAGCAACTTAGTGAGACCCTGTTTCCAAAAAAATATAAAAAAGGGGTCTGGGAATATAGCCCGGAGGTAGAAAGCCTCTGGGTTCCACCCCCAGTACCACCAAAAAAAAAAAAAAAAAAAAAGTGTCTCTTGGTAATAAGGATGCTGATGTTAAAGGTATGGTGGGGAATAATGATAAAATTGTTTCATAAAACAATACTCAGGGAGAATGTGGTGGTGGAGTACTTTTCTATCATGTGTAAGACCTTAGGTTCAAACCAGGACCACAAAAGTCAGAACTAAGTTGTAAAATAGGGTAAGGATATCTAATAAAATTATATTTGAAGAAGTCATATTGAAGTTAATATGTTTAAATTTATTCAAGAGAAGCATCAATTTTGACATGATTCAGATGTTATAGAATGTATTTGAAGAAGCTTGATTAAATGAAATTTATTTTATATTCTACGCTTTTTTCCTATTTATAGACACAAAAAGTCTGAAAGAATATGTATCGACACAATCTTTAAGTGTTAGATTAAAAAGATTTTTAACCATATATAAATGCTATGGATATGTATTAAAGAAATTTTTTTTTTGCAAGTCTGGAACCCAGGGGCAATTTTTTCTTCTTTATTTTGAAACAGGGTCTCACTGAGTTGCAAAGGACCTCACTAAGTAGTTGAGGCTGTCCAGGAACCCACAATCCTCTGGTCTCAGCCTTCTGAATACTGGGATTACAAGCGTGTGCCACCATGCCCAGTGAAAGAATTTTTTTAGTCATTTAAGTAACACAGCACACAAAAAAAACTCATAAGTATTCTACTACTGTCTCAAAACCCGTAAACAGATCCATTGGAAGACACAAACCCTTAAAAAATTGTCAGACTGTACTATCCTTGTCATTACTTTTAAAGTCACTATGCTGTGTTTCATGATGCCTTTGATGTTTTTAAAATTTTTTTCCTCATAGTATTACCAAACATTTTCAGTATCTATTTGTCAAATATTATGCCAAAGTAAATTTGACAAAGTAGAATTTGCTTGGAATGAGAGTAGCACATTGTTGCTTGTTTAAAAAATTTGTGAGTACAAATGACTTTACGCAATCTTCTCTTATATCTTCATTTAGAAAAATAAAAAGATATATGTCAGCTCGGGACACCGATGTGTGCTGTCTGTTAAGTTCGGGCTTGATGGTGCTGAAAAAGAAGAGGTATTTGAAATGAAACGTAAACGGGCTCATTCATGGATTCCTTGGCGAAAGATGTACACAAACCTCACGGCATAATAACCAGACTCTGAAAGTACATGCGGTGATTTGCTAAAGAAACAAACCTATGCCCGGGTTGTTGGAAGGCCACAGCCATCCGCTGCTAGAAAGCAGGGTTGGCTGGAGCACAGGACCCAGGCCCTGCCTGCCTCTCAGACATTTCCTGAACTTCTAGGACACTTCTTTTTCTCTCTCACTTACAATGGGAATCGTAATATTAACTCATGTTATTGTGAGAATCGGTTAAAAAAAAAGGGGGGGTGGTGGAGGTTACACACAGGAGAACTTTCTAGAAACCCTAGCATGTTTTCTTAAAGGCAGGATATTCCTGTTCGTTTCTTTGACAAACTTATATGTGGACTATGCTATGAAATCAAATTCGTTCCTTCTTTGGGGTTTCTAGAGAAAAAGAAGATAATTAGTTTTCTTATATAAAGCTCTCTGTTAACCTTCACAGCTGCCACAGTGGGCAACCAGGAGAAATAGCCATGTAGGAAAGGTGGTCTGGGAAGCAGTCCTGGCTCAAGTGCCCCCGAGATACACCCTTCTGCTCTTGCCAGGTTCCAGAAGCTTCCTCCTTTTCAGCATCGCAGGAGAGCGGCAGCTCCAGCCCTAGTCCACCTGGCCTGCCTTTCCTTCCCCTCCGTGTCCTCCAGGGGAGTCGCCCTGCTGGGGATGGCCATCACCTCTGCTGGTGGGTTGGGGCGGAATCCACAGATCTTTTCTTAAGTCTCACAGCCAGAGCCACAGAAATGTGGTCTCAGTTTACAACAGATTCCCAGATGTTCAGCAGTTCTACTGACGGGAAAAATGAAAGGGCCAAGAAAGGGTAAGGACTGAAGACGGCGTGCCTCCTTCTTCTAAGTATCCTCAAATGGGAGACTTGAAAGGAGGCACGCCCTCTTCAGTCTATTTTCCTCTTTAAGCCCTGGCTACTCTATATAAAAGTGCCTTTTGCGCCGGGCGTGGTGGCGCACACTTGTAATCCCCGCGCTTGGGAGGCGGAGACAGGAGGATCGCGCAGGTTCGAAGCCAGCCTCGCTGGCTTAAGAGACCCTGTTTCCAAATAAAAAATATAAAAATGGATCTGGGAGTGTAGCCCGGAGGTAGAAGGGTTTCCAGGAACCCCAGTACCACACACACACAAAAAAAGAGTGCCTTTTGGATGGAAAAAAGTGCAATTAAGACACATCCAATACAGGACATTTGTACTATATCAAGACTGATTTCAAGACTAAAAAGGCCGGCACATCCAGAGGTGAACTGTCACCCGGCATGACGGATCTTTATCATGTATATCCTAGGATGTGAGGTTTAGGGAAATGTGAAATTTCCTAAAGGATGCCTCATTTAGGGAGTAAAAAATACACAAATATAAGATCTCTAAGCCAAATACCTTTGCTGTTTGAAGCAGACGTTTGCAATTTATTTTCAGTACTTTAATCGGTGCATTATAAGCTTGCATCATAAGGTAGTTCATCATGATGGTGACATCCATGCACACAGCACTTGGTGAGCTTCCCCTGGGCTCCCTCCCCAACCGCGAGATGAGATTGGTATTGCTGTCCCACATAAAACATTTACAGTTTAAAGTTTAGCCACACCTGTTTTCTCATTTTAGCTCTCCTGGGTGTGTGACTGGCTACATTCTTGTTTCCAGTAGCTGTAACATACAGCTATTTGCAAAAACGTCATCTCTTTGAAAAGTCCTTAAACTAGCAGGCAAAACAATCCCCCTTGATTTATTCCACAGAGACAGCCTTTCCCTCTAACCACCCTGGGTGTTCTCAGGGATTATGTGATGTGTTAACCCTCAGAAGTGGAACCAACAACCACGGGGGAATTCTTGGCTCTACAAATGTGCCCTGGGGTGCACAGACGCGGACATGTGATGTTTATTCCTGTGGAGCTCGGCTCTAATGTTTCTGCTGGCCACATGGGACTCTGATGGTGTGAAGAAAAGAAAAAAAAAAAAACATACAGAAGTGTGAGATGCAAAACGCAAATGTCCATGGTAATGCTCTTAACAGATGCCGTTTAATCCCTTGAAATATAAAGTACGGGGCGTGTTTCTGCAGAATCCAGCAAGCAATCAAGTAAATGATTATATATTATATTATATTACATACATGTGACAAACAGCACCTAAATCGAAAGAGTATAAAAAGGTGAAGTTTCTCCCGGGAGATATAAACTCAAGAAAATCAATGATGGAAAATCGATTTTTTTAAAAAAACCTTTTTCTAAATACACCTGGGCCTGAGCTCTCATCGCGGTCCCTAGCACTTACTCCAGCTGGGTTCACTGACTATATTTCCTTGTCCCATGGTGGGCCCTCTGGGGTCAGGGCCTTTGTGCTATTTATTTTACCATCCACCTCCAGGGTAAAACAATGAAGTCTCAATATTTGGCTAGTATTTAAGAGCTATTTGCTACCTGAATAATCCTTGTAAAAAGTTACGAGTGAAGAAAAAAAAGGGGAAAAGAAGAATTCAAGGGTTATTTCTAAAGTTTCACTGTGGAGGTGGAGAAGAAAACAGTGAACTGGTTTTCTTCTGTATTCTATTTCTGCAGGAGTTAGGTACAAAATGCTGAAGATATATGTGGTTGTAAATGAGAAGAACTTCTTGACTATAAGAAAGAAAAGACACTAAATAGTCTACCAAAAAGGGTGGTGGAATTTCTCAGGAACCTTTGAAATGCATGTCATAGATAGACTGGGATTGTCCTGCAAGAGAAACAAGCTGGTTCAATCAGTAAACTTTAATTGATGTCACAGCCAATGTAAGCCAATACAGGCATTTTCATTTTATATAAAATCTAAATATTTCTGGAAGACAGAAATTTATTATTTTTTACATGTTACCAAATATTTTATGTTACTATAATATAGAAAAATTCTTTTTTTAATACTAGAGATTGAACCCAGGGGCATTCTACCTCCGAGCTATAACCCAAGCCCTATTTTTTATTCTTTATTTTGAAACAGGGTCTCACTACTTTGTGGAGGGCGTCACTAAATAGCTGAGGCTGGCCGAGAAACTGTGATCCTCCTGTCTCGGCCTTCCAAGTACTGGGATTATAAGTTTTGGCCACCACACCCAGTTTTGAAAAATCCTTTCACTATAGATTTGCTTACATTTTTACTTCTCTGTGTTGAAGCAGTAACAGCCCTAGTATTAGTTGGTAAACATGCTAACATACCAATTCTCTCTTACCAGAGCTCTCACACAATGGATGGCTTCAGTTTTCAATTTGGAAATCTACTGTAGACATTTCTACCTGTGCCTATATGTTGGAATGGTGGACCTATGCCCTCCTCTAGTAACTTCAAAGTCTCTGGTCTAATTGTCAGGTCTTTGATCTATCTCAACTTCACTCTTATGCAGGATAAGAGGTGGGGACTTAATTCCATTTTTCTACAAATGGATAACCAGTTTTCCCAACATCATCATTTTTTGAAAAGGCTATCTTTTCTCCAAAGCATATTTTTGGCAATTCTGTCAAAAAAGTCAATTGGCTATAAATTTGTAGATTTCTTTCTGTATCCTCTGTTCTGTTCCACTGGGTTGTTTGTTTTTGTGCCAATACCATCCTTTTTTTTATTACTATAGCTCTGTAGTATAATTTCAATTCAGAAACTCTGATACTTCCTGTATGGTTCTTATCGCTGAGAATTGGTTTGGCTATTCTGAGTCTTCTGTTTTTCCATGTGAAATTTGAAATTCAGGATTGATTTTTCTAGCTCTGTGAAGAATGATGACCGTTGGTATTTTGCTAGGGATTGCACTGACTCTGTAGGTCACTCTTGGTAGAATAGCCATTTTGATAATATTTATTCTGCCTATGCAAGAGCATGAAGGTTTTTCCATCTTCTACTCTTCAATTTCTTTTATTGTTTCATAATTTTTCATTGTAGAGTTCCCCCCAAACTTAAGATATTAAGACAAGAATTAATAAATGGGATGACATTAAACTAAAAAAAAAAAATGTTCATCGGGAAATCATCAAGAGTCTAAAGAGAGAGCCTACAGAATAGGAAAAGATTATGCCAGCTATTCCTCTGATAGAGTACTGATATCTACAATAAATAAAGTGCTTAAAAGCCAAATAGACTCTAAATGATAAATACATGAAAGCTAAGCCAGGCGTGGTGGCGCGCGCTTGTAATCCCCACGCTTGGGAGGCGGAGACAGGAGGGTCTTGCAGATTTGAAACCAGCCACGCTGGCTCAAGAGACCCTGTTTCCAAATTAAAAAAAAAAAGTATAAAAATAGGTCTGGGAGTGTAACCCAGTGGTAGAAGGGTTTCCAGGAACCCCAGTACCACCAAAACAAACAAACAAACAAATAAATACATGAAAGCTGTTCAACATAATTAGTGATCAGGGAAATGCAGATCAAAACTATATTGAGATTCCATCTCATTCCAGTTACAACGATAATCATCATGAACTGAAACAACAATAAATGCTAGCATGGATGTGGGGAAATCGGAACTTTTCTACACCGTTGGTGGGATTGCAGGTTAGTGAAGCAGCTATGGAGATCAGTGTGGAGGTACCTCAAACAACTGGGAGTGGATCCACTGTTTGATCCAGCTATAATACTCCTGGATATCTTTCCAAAGGGACTGGAGTCAGAATATTATAGCAATATATGCATATTCGTGTTCATAGCAGCACAATTTATAATAGCCAAATTATGGAACCAGCCTAGATGTCCATCAGTAGATGAATGGGTTACAAAATTACGGTATATACCCACAATGGAATTCTACTCAGCAATCAAGAAGAACAAAATTATGCCATCTGAAGAAAAAGGGATGAACCTGGAGAACATTACATTACGTGAGATTAGCCAGTCACAGAAGGTGAAGGGTCATATGCTTCGTGTCACAGGCAGAGGCTGGGGAGTAATCAGGATCCAAAAGGGACTGTGAATAATGGAGGAGAGACTCGAATGGAGCCAAGGAGGTGGTCTAGGGGAGGGCTGGAGAGGGGCAGAGGGAGAGTCAATGAGGGAATCACTTCCACTGACGCTGTATACACATGTGAACATACCAACGCCAATATTAATATCCTGTCTGGGAAGGAGGAGTGGGGAGGGAGCCGGGAGAAAGCTTTACCAAGTGCCGTGTGTGTGTGTGTGTGTGTGTGTGTGTGTGTGTGTGTGTGTATCACTGTTGCTGTGAACTTCATTATGATGTGAGACACACAAGCACCAATGAAAGAATTAATATAAAATATTAAAAACATAAAGAAAAAAATATATTGTAAAACTTGTGTCCACAGACGGAGATCTGACTTCAAATCTGCATAGGAGACCTCGGACAGTATTTGAACGGTTGAGGGCCACCAGAGGCTCTTTCGAGGATGGCAGTGGCCTGGAATGTCTGGAGAAGTCCTATTTATTTTGCTTCAAGTCCCTGTGACCCCTTTTCCTATAGAAGAAGTAGAGAGAATCTGGCAAACATGAGAGGTAAACAAGGTGTTGATTTTGTTATTCAATCTGAGTCTGAGCTGACGCATGGTTAATAAAGAGAGTTTACATTACAGGACCAGGAATGAAGAACTTAGAATAAAAAGAAGGAGAAGTTGTAGAAGTATTTCACTATTATAAGAAATGGGGAAAAAAAAACTAGCTGGGCTATCTTGGGGAATTGATACACTTGCTTTTTCCAATATTTCTTAGTAGCCTTGCTTCACAAAGTAAAGTGGATGCTAAACATTTTGGTTAACATTCAAATAGCTTCCAGAATTGGTTATTTCTCGAGTTTTTTTTTTCTTCAATATAAAGACAGAAGTCAATGTGGTTGATCCAAGTATTTTCTCCATTGCAACTAAAACCCATTAACATATTCAAAAGTCTTCTAAAATAATGTCTTCGGCCTAGTTGGAAGTCTCAAACCCTGCCCAGGATTGGAGACTGTATTCAGTTGAATGTTCAGATAAATAAGTAAATACCTACCACTATTAGACAAAGACAGGTTCTTAGTAAAAAGAAAATTAAAAAGTTGAGTTAGAAAGGATAGGAATTGTTTATGAAATATGGAAGTAGAAGTCAAGGACCAAGAAACAAAAGAACATTCTGTATCTTGAAAATATTAGATTGCACCACAGGAATGATTATTTCTGTATGTATTTCACACACTGAAAAGGGAAACTTTAGAAATGTGTATTTTTCTGTTCTCACTAACTTAACTATTGATTTATAAGCAGGCGGGAGGAAAGAGAGGGACACAGGAAAAAAAAAAAAAAAAGACTGAACAGAGCCAGAAACTCTTCCTCTTCTTGCAAAAACAGGACCAGTGTAATAAGTAACATGTGGGGGGGGGGTAAAGCTTGATAATGAGAATAATAAATAAGCAGATAAAATAAAGAAGCCGTAATATTCTACACTGTACCTTATTCTATTTGTAGCTAAATATTTGTCTTGAAAATGAACATACAAGACAAAAAAAAAGGTTCAGAGATTAAGAAACAGAGAGAGTGATTGGAAATTAAAGCAACTTACTTTCTAGGAAAAATGAAGGCTGAAATTAGCTGTAAGGAAAGTGATTTTGAACGACTGCCTTTCATCTCTGCCATGAGGTGGGCTAGGGCAACACCAACATAATCAAAAGAAGCCACCGTGAAGCCGTGATGTGCCCTATTCAGACTGCAAAAAAGTGTGATTAAAATGAGAGCTAAGCCAACGAGACAAATTAATCTACACCCCTCAAAAAAATGCTCTTCTGTTTTTCAGCAAAGCTCTCATCTCTCATCCAGTTTTTCAGCAGGATGGCTCCAACTCTCATCCCAGAAATCCTACTGAGTTTACTGGAAATAACAGGATTCGAATTACTCCACTGATGAAGAGCATCTGCTTTCCTGCAAGACGCACAGCGGGATGAGGCGAAAGACATCAGTCAAGACCTGGCAAGAGGACCCGCAGCCAGCCAGGGATCTGGGAAGAATTACCAGTACAAGGGGCCTGTCAAAGCCTCCAGAACCACAGACAGCAGGGCAAGTCAGAGTCTTGCAAACAGCACTAAAAGTTAACAGAGCTTTTTTTCCCGCACCCCCAGACAAGATCCTACGCCTCCGAACCTCTGTCCATCAAAGATAATCAAAATGATTATTTCTAAATACACATATACGTAGGTTTATTTATGGTGAGTATTTTATTTTTAGAACTCCTTTTATAAGTCAATCAAGGAAGGCATTGGCTTAAAAACGTGGTGTGGCATTTTCGAGCTGGAACGTACAGTTTATGCTGTCTAAATTAAGCATGCAAAGCAGGCAGTGGGGGTCTGAGAATTCTTTATGGCATTGGGTCCCTCAGAACTGAAGGCAGAGAAGACTCAGGCACAGGCCTTTTGGTGTAAGCCCAAAGAGCTATTTAGCGGGCTTTTTATTTTATTTTTAATAGGCTGTGTATATGTGTGTGTGTGCGTGTGTGTATGTGTATGTGTGTATGTGTATGTGTGTGTATGTGTGTGTGCGTGTGTGTATGTGTATGTGTGTGTATGTGTGTGTGTGTGTATGTGTATGTGTGTGTATGTGTGTGTGTGTGTGTGTGTGTGCGCGCGTGTGTGTATGTGTATGGTATTGGGGATTAAACTTAAGGACATTCTACCACTGAGCTATACCCCCTGCCCCAGCGCTATTCATTTTTTTATTTTGAAACAAGTTTTCACTAAGTTACTGTATACCTAAACTGGCTTTTTAAAAGGAGATAGCAGTATACAATTTCTTAGAAATATAAACATTGGTTATAACTTAAGCACCTTCAGTTTAGTTGTGTGCATGTATGAGGATACGCACAAGTGTAATCAGAGGTACCCGTAGGACAGGATGACAGGCTAATTAAAAGATTTAATGATTTTCAATTAAAATGATCAATTAAAAAGAAGAGAGAAATAATAAAATGAAGGACTCTACACATGGACTTTTGGAGGGGAAAAGAATTCAAAACTTCATTCTTCAACTCAAAACCATTAGCCATACCCAGCAGAGAGCCAGTCGTCAGTTAACGAGCACAAACCTGCTACAGACAGGACCTTTAAAATCCGTATAATATTCTCTTGAAGTCATTGTCTGCTGATGCCCAAGAATGCATGTGTAAGGATAAGGCAACATGGTATTACAGAAAAGTCACGCGTTATCCAGGTCAGAATTCCCTTCTTCATACCTTCTGGGCTTAGTTCCATTTTTTCCCATCTGTATAATGGAGCTAATAATATCTATTATGAGGGACTGCTATGAGGATTAGATTTAAGAATGGATGCAATTTAGCCTGGTTCCTCATGAGCGCTCATAAAATGGTAGCTGCACTGGCAGTGGTAATGCAAACTACTGCTTAGAGAAATGATTATTTCTTTCACACACAGGCAATTTATGACGTTACAAAAACTAAGGCCTTAATTTTTTTTAAATGTGATTTTATGGAAATCACAACTGCCCATTGACTTAATTTTTAAAATATACTAGTCAATTGATTTTAAAAGTTGATAATAAAGAAGAAAAAATTAGCTGGGTGTGGTGGCACATGACTGTAATCCCAGTACTTGGCAGGCTGAGACAGGAGGATTGTAGGTTCAAGGCCAGCCTTGCTAATTTAGCAATATTCAGTTTCAAAATAAAAAATAATATAGAGTTGGGATGGATCTCAGAAGTAGAACAGCCCTGAGTTCAACCCCCAGTGCCAAACCAAGGAGAAGGAGGAGGAATAATTAGGCAAATATCTTAAAAACTAAATGATAGGATATTTCACATATTGCAAATTGTAGATTTGAGTAGCTAGAAACACCCTCAGGCATATGATCAATTGCTCTAAAATCCTGTTCTACAGAAAGATTTTGGGTGAGTCTTTAGCCTATACATAGATATGCACATATTAGGAAGATCTAGGACTATAAGCCAGTTCCTCGGGTACCCAGAGAGACTGTTTCTCCTACTTAAATGATTGCAAATTATCTTTTATACTGAGCCAAGTGATTAAAATGTCATCATTAAAATATCAGCATATGCATTTTAATTTTAATTTAAATAAGAAACATTCCAAAAAGAAACAGTGATCCCCTAGTTGTGTCTCATTATTAATTAAATAGCTTCTACAGACCTCAAATACATTCTTATATGTTTATTTCATCAAAACAATATTCTCCGATTATTTCAAAACTGATTAGTTTTAAGGTTGGTTCCATTAGACATAATACCCGTAACATGGTCATTTAAGTAATATTTATCATAGCATTTTCAGCTAGCAAAGACTTTTATTTAATGAGATAATAATTAGAGTTAAGAGCCTCAATCTAAGGAAAAGAAGCATGCCCATGTGCAATATTGCTTGGTACTATTTCATGTAAGAGTATCTAGGAACATAAATCCCCAATCATTTTCTTTCTGTCCTATGTATCTTAGTTTTCCCTCTACCGGGAACCAAAGACTCAACTCAGTATCTATGTGAAAAGCAGACCAATAGAACCACTCATCACACTCACACAGGTGGGAACTTCCTTTGGAAGAATTACCCAGGAAGAAGATCAAACATGGCCACGGAAGGAAAACATGATACAGGAGTTAACTCAAGCCATCACACTGAATAAAAAGCACACATCCCAGAGTTCTGGGGGAGAAAATGATGTAGCACCAACCAGGGAAAGTCCACAAATAGGACTGGTGGTCAGTTACGTCTTCCCCCGGATGGCATTTGTGCCAACGAGACTCTTGGCAGCCCTCAAGGGGCGAAGCCAGCCCGATTGACCAAATATGGTGGGGAATGTGAAAACACCACAGATATTAGCATTTATTTTTGAGGCTAACAGAACGCAGTCCACAGGCCTGCCACCAGAGCCTGCGGCCATTAAGTGATAGCTGAAGGACTGGAATGCAAATAATCCATTGGTTCACATTAGTGTCATGCTCATTTGTAAAAGTTCCCAGTCCCCTCCTGGCCCTCGGGGCTCCTCACTTGCCTTTGAGGGCCATAACCCATAGGCAGTATATTAAAAAAGGAGTTAAATTATGAGCACACCAGCGAGCAAGGATTTACTCATTAAAAAGTGCATTAGGCAGCTGCGCCCTGAGTGGCTCGACCTCGGAGCTGATCATTTCTAAGTGGCTCAAGGAGAAGTGAGCTATTTATCTACTGGCCGCAGCCCAAGGTGTATCTGTTTCTGTCACAAAGTTCTAGCATTTATCTATAAGCTCCCTACTCAACGTTAAATTTTGAAATGCTGACTTGACTATAGCAGGAGACTCCATTGAAATGGGTGAAAAATGAATGGAGAACGCTGATAAAACAGGAACTACTCAAGCAGTCTGGCAGTTTGGTCCTGCAAAGTTAAAAGGATGCTCCGAGTAATTTATGGAGGTGAGAGGATGAAGCCCTTGCTGGAAAGAGACAGGGTCAGGAGGCCCAGAGTACTTGACCCAAAGATGCTACGTTGGACTCCTGATTCTGAAAAGAGAGTTAAAAACTCTGTAATTTATTAGGAAAGCCTGCGTGGAAATTAATTTACAGCCTAGTTATCTCCACGCTGCAGAGATAAATATAATTATTTCTCATTTTGAAGTTGAAAAAGAAAAGCTATCTTAGAACAAGTGCGTCCTCCCACTCACTCTCCGGGGCTGCCATTTATGTCCGCCATATATCAAATTAATGCACGTGCAGATCCGGGCAAAGACATGCAGCGCTTAATCGGACTTGATGTCCCTTTCTCATGCCAAGGAAGAGTCGGAGACACGGTGGAATGTATCTGAACTGACACTGGCTGAAGACCACAAGGGCGATGGGGCAAGGGGGTGTTTTCAGAGTGTCAAAGCTGTGGTGTTTTTGTTTCTAAAGATCACAATGAAAAGAGAGAGGTTGGGCCACGGTGCTCCCGGGCCTCTGCAGTTGCGCGGGTGTCCGAGGGTAAACGGGGTCCACTTGGTCAGTCCGTGGGCTACCTGCTGGACTCACGACATTCCTGTCCCCTTTGTCCTCCTGTAAAACTCCACCTGACATTCCCCAGAACGCTGTGAGTCTGGACAGGAAAGCTGGCAGATCTTGTCTCCGTAGAGTCAGGGCCTGCCCGGGGCAGTGAGAAGCATCCAGCCGCAGCAAAGGGGCCAGACCTACCCTGTCCTCTTGTTCCACATCCCCAAACAAAGGAGACCTCTCAACCCCTGGACTGCACTGACAGGGCCTGTGAGCGGTTCCCATACCGCTCTGATTACTGCTGTCTGCAGAAATGCCGAGGGCAGGCTGAAAGCAAGTGACCGAGCCCGGAATCACAGCTTGCTATTCAAACTGGATGTTTCTGTAATTTATAAAAAATTTCCTACTTGGTCATTTGTCTGAGAAAAGGAAGAAAAGTTATGATAGGGCCTCCTCCCTGCCTCCCAAAAGGTAAAAGCAATGCCAAGAATGTCCCCTAAAAATATAACATTAATTTCCAACTTCAAGAACTTAGCATACTCCCATCAAGTTCAATCTCCATCAGAAATCCATTAGGGTATAGACTTTTAGGACCTATCAAATCATTCTTTCTCGGTTGTGTAATTCTCTTGGAATTTTACTGTAACAGGCACTAAAATATCAATGGAGAAATGATAATGACCAGAAATGGCACAGATTTTATTCTGTGATAAATCAAGTAACTTTATCACATATCAGAGATGAAAAGGTAAACATAGAGACCCTGTTTTTTATATTAGGAGATTTTATTTACAGGCCTATAAATCTGATAGTTACTTAACAACACTCTAAATGAGAAAATAAAGCTGGGCGTGGTGGCGCACGCTTGTATCCCACCATTTGGTAGGCTGAGACAGGAGGATCGCGGTTCGTGGACAGCCTCAGCTACTTAGTGAGGCCCTTTGCAACTCAGTGAGACCCTGTTCAAAATAAAGAATAAAAAATAGGACTGGGGGTGTAGCTCAGAGGTAGAATGCCCCTGGGTTCAATCCCGAGTACCACAAATAAATAAATAAATAAATAAATAAATAAATATGAAAACATATTCTTAGGACTACTTGTTAGAATAGTTTACTTCATATCAACAATTGCCACTTTATTTACTTCATTTTAATTAATTACACTTTGCTTTTAACTCGAGAACAGAAACAGCATTTACTTTATTTTACATATTAGCACCAGTGATTCAGGGAAGAGACTAAACTGTTCATGTCAAAGGCAATACTGTCTAGTTACTGCAATTGGTGATGAAATTTGAGTCTTTTAGCAAAATTTTATCACAGCACCATGCCTTAATTTGAATCAATAGTCAGTAGAACTTAATGGGTGCTGCTTATTAACAACTGGCCAAGAGTTCTGCTGTTCCTGTTGGTCTGTTCTTAGCATTTTTACTCTGAGTAGTAAGTAATAAAAGTCCCAGTTGCTGCTACTTTAAATTAGGAAGCGAACTTATGATGTGCCAAGCTTCATATATACATGCATTTTTCACTTATTTATCTTAGTAAGTAGTGGAATAAATACCTTTATCATACCCACTTCACAGATGAGAAAAACAAAGGCTTAAAGTGAGAAACAACTTGTGGGTTTGGAACCCAGGAGAATCCATTCTAGGGTCTTGTTCTTTATTTAGCAGCTATCTTAATCTATCAGACTTTTTCAATGATTCTAACAAAAACTTTTTAAGTACATATCTTATAAACCACATATTGGGAGTGGTTTACAAAACTGTGCCATATTTATGAGGCGGTGTGAGACCCCAAGTCACTGTACGGTGGGGTGTCTCACAGGGAAAAGTCCCTGGTATTAGGCGACAATTTAGGAACACTTTGTAAAACTACAATTTATCACACAGTCCTTGCCATTACCAGCAGAAAAAAAAAAAAAAAAAAAAAAAAAAGGCTGTCCTCCAGAAATATCTTCTTTTTCCACCCAAACTCCTTGAAAAACAAACCTACACCATTTCTTTATGCCTCCGCTCGCTCCTTACATATGCACATTCTGGGCCTGGCTTTTGGCTCCACTCACTGTAAAGTCCTCAGGTGCCGGCATCACACTCTGTGGTGCGCCGGGCCCTCCCAGGCTCTGCCCTTGCTGATACTGCGCCTCTGCCAGTCGGCCTCCTCTTCACCTCCGTTATCCCGTGCCATCTGGGTTCCCTCCTCACCTCCAAGATCACTCTTCCTCAGTCTTCTTACTGGTCCTTAAAAAAAGAGTCATGTTCCCAGGTTCTAAATTCAAATAACATCACTATTTCCCCACTCCAGTCAACTCCTGACTCCTTACTGGTCCTTAAAAAAAGAATCATGCTCCCAGGTTCCAAATTCAAATGACATCCCTATTTCCCCCGCCGCCTTTCTTTATGGACACTAGATTCATTCCCACAGTTTTACCCCTCCTTTGGGGAGAGACTTCACCTGCCTCTCAATGTCCAAACATCCACCTGACTTTACCCTCACACATGCTCTTGGCGTTTTAAGAGTCATTTGTAATCACATACCATGAGATGCAGTCATTTAAGTGTACGGTTCAACCGATTTTAGAATAGCCACAGCGTTCTAAAGCCATCATCACAATCTAGGTTCAGACCTCTTCACCATCCCCAAAAGGAACCCTGATTCCTCAGCACTCTCCAACCCCAGTGCCCCACCTCTGGCAACCATCAGTCAACTTCCTATTTGTTCAGATTTCTCTACGTTGGACGTTTCTTATACGTGAAATAGTATAATGTGTTGCCCTTGAGGTCAATCTTCCTTACTTAGGATGTTTTCAGGACTCATTCATGTTGTACCAAGCATTGCTACTCCATCTTTTTTATAGTGGACTAGCATGCCATTGTTATGGGTACCCACACTTAGTTTATCCATCCGTTAGTAGATGAGTGTCATCCCATCCAAAGTTCTACATTTTCATCATTGAGAATCACGCTACGATGAACATTCCTGCGAAAGTTTTTTGCATGGAACACGTGTCACATGTTTTAACTTCTCTTAGAAATAATGTCTGCATTGAACATTTTGAGGAACTACCAAGCTGTCTTACAAAACAGCTGAACCGTTTTACAATACCCATGTATGATATAGTTTCAAATCACGTTTCCTAAGAGACTATGATGATACACAAGGGTTTTTTTTTTTTTATGTGCTTACTGGTCATCTGGATATCTTTCTTGGAGAAATATCCATTCAAATCCTTTGGATACCCGGGCGTGGTGGCGCACCCTTGTAATCCCCGCGCTTGGGAGGCGGAGACAGGAAGGATCGCGCAGGTTCGAAGCCAGCCTCGCTGGCTTAAGAGACCCTGTTTCCAAGTAAAAATATAAAATAGGTCTGGGAGTGTAGCCCAGAGGTTAGAAGGGCTTTCAGGAACCCCAGTACCATAAAAAAAAATCCTTTGGCTACTATTTGTGTTATCTGTCTTTTTATTATTGAGCTCTAAGTGTTCTTTATATATTCTTGATAACAGTCCTTTCTTGTAAATATTTTCTCCCATTCTTAAGGTGGTTTTTCACTTTCTTAATGGTATCCTCTGAGCAAAGCAGTTTTTAATTATGATGACATACAATATTCTATTTTTTCTTTTGTTTTATGTGCATATCTAAGAAGGCTTTGCCTATTTGAAGGTCAGGAAGCCTTTGTCCTGTTTTCTTCTAAAAGTGTGTTATAGTTTTATAATTTACATTTAGATCTGTGATTTAAATTCACTTTGAGTTAATTTTTGTGTATGGTGTGAGGTTCTTTCCCATTGATTTTTCTTGTTATCCTTGTGGAAAATCAACCACAAATTAATGAGCTAATACTAAAAAAAAAAAAAAAAAAAAAAACAAACAAACAAAAAAAAACCCAAACCTTAGTTTCTTTTTCAAAGTCAACTCCTGACTTAAAAAAAAATAGTATTGCTACCTATTTTCCCAGTATTATACCTGAGGTCATCTTTTATTCTTTCCTCTTTAACTCTTTATTCTTTTATTCTCCCATGTGTAAGCATTAGTCAAATCATGTGGTTTCCAGTGTTATTCATTTGTTTGTGGTACTAGGGATGGGACCCAGGGGCATTCAGTCTCTGAGCTACAACTCCAGCACTATTTTATTTTGAATTAGGGTCTCACTGAGTTGCAGAAGGCCTTGTTAAACTGCTGAGGCTAGCCGTGAACCCGTGATCCTCTTATCTCATTTTCCCAGGTACTGGGATTGCAAGTGTGCACCACCATGCCTGGTTGCTTTCCATTCTTATGAGTTGAGTTCTTGTGTCCTTTCCTTTTCATTCTCAATACCACTGTACAAAAGCAAATACTCACTAGAACTGTCATCAAGAGGGTTGAGAAATGAATCCCTATCTAACCTGGCCTATTGAGCTATCACAAATCCAAGCCATAAGCCATCACACCGCTGATGGTCAAGGCAGAGGAGCCAGCTGTGCTGGGATATGAAATAAACTGGGGCGAGGAATGGCTTTTTTAGAGCCAGGGCCCTTAGAGCCAGGGCCCATTCAAATTCTCAACTGAATCCCTGAACTTCTAAAATCATGTTAATTTGGAGAAGCATTAGGAGCAGTCCCAGATGATTAGAAAACTTCCAAGTTATTTTAAAGAAATTGCCAACTCACTATAAATATTTGATCCTCTAATTTAGTCAGAGAGGCTGATGTTTAAAACTTGGTGATCACTTCCTTGTTGGTGGGTCAGGACGAGGTTGGCCAGTAAGACAGCAGTTCTCAAAACGTGGTGGCCAGAGTAGCAGGTTGATGTCGCCAGAGAACTTGTTGAAAATGTAAATCCAGCCAGGGGTGGTGGCACATGCCGTAACCCCAGCATGTGGGAGGCTGAGACAGGAGGGTCGCAGGTTCATGGTTAGTCTCACGTTGTGAGATCCTTAGCCAAGCCCAGGAAGAGGAGGGACGTATGCTTTCTCTACTATGCTCAAGCTAGGGAGTGTTAGGGATACCAGAGGGACTCCAGATAATGGAGGGGAAACCTCAGCAAAGCCAGAAAGGAGGGGCAGGGAGGAAGAAGGCTGAGGTTAATTAATGGAAAAGCTACATTTGAATATTGAGTATACATGTGAATATAACACTTAACTCAGTATTGGGAGGGAGGGAAAGGGGGAGGTGCAGTGGGGGGCACTAAGTACTATGTGAATATAAGCCGTGGTCAACATGATCCACATTATGATGTGAGACTATAGTGCGCCAATAAAATAAAAAATAAAGCTCAGTAAATAAATAAAAATGTGTATCTCAGAAGTAGGACACCCTTGGGCTTGATATCTAGTATTGAAAAATGACAACAACAAAAAGTTAATGCTTGGTTTCCACCCAGACCTTCTAAATAAGAAATCCTGGGGGTACGGACCAGAATCGGAATTCTAATTCTGCTTCCCAGTCATCCTCACATGCTCATGTCTATGTGGCTCTTCTACGAGCCCAAACGGCCAGGACAGCTAAAGACCTTTGCAAACCCAATGGAGTATCAGTATTCAGTAGTTAAACCTTAATGGTTTGGCTGTACATGGATATGTATGTACATTGTTATGATCCACGGTTAACTTTTGATGGTATAGGCTTTGAAAATTATTCAAAATTTAGTGTTCTCTGAAAAAAAAAAAACTATGAATAGTAAGTTACTTTTCTTGTGATCTCAAATTCCGTACAACAGAAGCAAAACAGTAGAGATTTGAGTAGAACTTATTAGGAAGTTATGCTTATATGTAGATTTGACATTATTTCTCTTGAGAAACACTGAAGTAAGTACCCAAAGAGCAAAGCAATAACAGATATACAGCTTTTACCTAGAAATATGTCCTCCCTGGCTTTGAAACAAATCAGCCTTGGGAATCTAGAATCCACATTTCCAAAATATATCTTTTGCCAAAGCTCACAATAAATCCACTTTGAATGAACCTTTTAGCACCCTGTATGAATCACTTAAAAAAAAAAAAAAAACTTGGATCAAATCGACTCCAGTTTAGCAGGGTGGCTTCAGGTTCAACGGTGTTGGTCAAAGGGAAGCGCTGCCATTTTTCATCCCCGGCTCTGTCCATGTGGACAGCCAATGGCTCGGCCAGCTCTGATCAGTCAAGGGTTCTCAGCACGGTGCAGTTTTCCCTTCCTGCGCTGTCCTTGGGTAACAGCATGTGACTCTGACTGCACCAAGCCTGGTCCTGGCCAAGCTGCCCCTTCTCTTCCAGGTGCCGGAGAGACTTCCACACTAGACCCTTGTTCGAGCAGCCCCTCGGTGAAACCAGGGCCAGGGTGAGAGGTCCCACGGAGGGCGACAGAGTGCGGGGCTAAACACTGATGTCTGGCTTCAGTGACCCTCGCTCCCCCCCCCCCCCCCCGCTCCATCCTACCCGACTGGAGGAAGATGGCAGAGGGGCCGCTCTGGGAGAAGACAGGAACACCAAGGAGGCTGATAAGGTTTCTCACCTCTCCTCTCCCAACCCATTCCCTCTTCCCCATCCTTTCTCAGTTGCCACTTTGGGGCTTTCTTCACAAATTGAATCCTGTTTTCCAAATTGGCCAGTGAAAGTTTTTGCCATGCTGAAATCATTTCCAGAGCTAAATCGGGAACTTGAGGCAGCCGGGCAACCTTACAGCTGGCTGGAATGAGGCAATAAAAGGCAGTGTGAATAAGGTGTATTGAGGCTAAATTGGATTCGTGTGAAGGGCCGCTTATGCAGAGGGGGCTGGAGGGAGAGGGAGAGGAATTAATGAACATAAGAAATTAAATTAGCTCAACCAAGCCTTTAAGAAAATATACTGAGAAATACTTGACCTGCTCTAACCTTTGTACAAAACAGAGATCTCTGGGTTTATTCCTGGCCCAAGAGAACCCCCTGGAAGGAGGCGCTCCAGAGTTAGATAAGACAGAGGGCAGGAGGCGGCGCAGGGGAATGTGGTTTCCCTTACTGGGCTCAAAAGGATGGAAGGCACATTTGGGAAAGCCAATATGCAGCAGAGAGACAAGAGGTCACCCAAACTGATGGAAATATTTAATTAACTGATCACGGAATACCTGGCACAAAAATAAACATGACTTCTCATCTGAGCGCTCCCATTTTTCTTCAGTGACATGAAAAGAAATCATGACCTATCATGTTTGTGAAAAATTATTGATCAATTTATGAGCATAATGCTTTAATTGATTGCAATAATATTTGACTCACACCTCTAATCTGATTTTCCTGCCACTCTCAGAGAAGCCAGGGGGAATTCCACTGGAAGAATGATGGTGTGGTTAAAAGCAAAAGGGTTTTATATTAGAGGCACATATGTATTTTATATTGTGGGTATTTATATTTGTTTTTTATGTTATATTTTATGTTACAGTATTGACATACTGTTCTGTTAAAATAATCTGGTTGTAGAAAAAATTTCCTTCCTTAAGTTATCATCTAATTTTAGTGTTAAGACATTTAATAATATTAAAACAATAGCAGAATAGAGTGAATAATGATATTAAATATCTGAAATACTGCTTAGTGCCTTCTTAACAGTTTCAAAATATTAGATGCTTAATATTTATATTAAACATTAAATATATTTATCTCACGCTGACCTAAATCCTTCTTATGATGTGGAAAGCGATCTTACACCTATTGTTTTATTTCCATATTAAGATACCCAGAAAGGGAATTAGTAGAAACACATATCACAGGCTTCTGCCAAAACCATTAGAGAAAAATAATAGATGAATGGGAAAAGGTATTTAAAAATTATGCTTTAAGCCAGATTGAGCTCCATGGGATCTGGGCTCATGTCGAATAGTTCTCTTAAATATGTTCCCAGTGTCTACTGATATTACTGGAGCCATGGTACTAGGCATTCAGTAGAATGGTGTGGGGATGGAATTCACTTTATTTATGGAAATTCTTAAAAAATTACATCCCCTCCTACAGATGAATGGATTGCAAAAGTATAGGAAATACACACAATGGAATTCTATTCAGCTATAAAGAATAAAATAATAGCATTTGCAAGAAGATGGAAGGAACTAGAGAACATTATGTTAAGTGAGATTAGTCAAGCACAGAAAGAGAAGGGACATGTGTTTTCTCTAATATGCTCTTTTCTTCCGATTAGGTTCTATAACTTATGAACAAGTTTGATCTCTTCTAGAATTAATTACTATCATTCCCATTAGAACTTGGCACACTCCAAACCTGCTCGAAGGTCACACATGTTTCAGGAGCCCTTATGGCACTGTGTGGCATGGCTTGGCATCTGGAATCATTTACCCCATGAGCTGAGTTTGGGGAATGTCCGAGGAGGTTGCCTGGCTTGCCCCTGACGGTTTCAATACCTGCCTTCCATCCGCCATACACTCAGGAATGACTGAACATTCGTGGCTGTTTCTCCACTGCATTTTTTTTTTCATTTTTCAAAAACTGTACCAAGTATCATTTTTCTTTGCCCAAAATGAGCTGTGATGAGATTAACAAAACAAGACCCAAGAACAGCCTAGATCATGGGTTGGCCTCAACACAGACCTCCTATCTACTGAACTGCCCATCAGGTTCCGCAGACCACACGAGACCCTTCACAGTTCCACAAGTTAAAATGGATGCCAGTAGAAACCGAGTTCCCCCGCTGTACAAGCCACACTTCAGGGCACTCAGTAGCCCCCGCGTGGCTGGTGGTGACTGTACTGAACTGTGCCGATACACAACATTTCTCTTGCTGCAGAATCTTCTAGTGAGCTGCGCTGCTTTAAATAATGACTCCTTGCACATTTTCCTATGTAAATTCTAGTTAATGGAGAGCAGAGAGGAATAACAGAATGATCTTGCACACCAATGATCTAGTGTCTGTTTGCAACTAGTTCCCTGGCCGCTAGGTTCTTTCACGACTTCTCAGCTCAGCCTCCACTTGACCCTGTCTGGATTTCTGATCATAACCACCTCATACAGAAACAGATGTGGGGCTGATCTCACTTTAAAATGTGACAAGATCATTTTTGCCATCAGCATCTTCCACCACGCATTTCTTTCTCCATCGATTCTCTTCAACCCCAGTCCTACGCAGCGTGGCAGCGTTCCAGCCAATAAGCTGAGCGTAGGATAGTGGGCACACGAGATGATATCACTTTTTGATATTGTAACTGTCTTTGTGTTTGGGTGTGTACTCTCTGATGTGTATACAATGACAAAACGGCCTAATGACACATTTCCCAGCACATATCTTTGTTGTTAAGTTAACAACAGCGAGTGACACAGGGACTGTATTATGTAATGAGACAGGGCAGGCACTGAAGACACAGAACTGAGTAAGTTGAGTAACTTAGACTCTGATCTCAAGAAGCAGAGTCTAGGAAGGGATAATGGAGACGTGAAGTGAAGATCAGAGACGGATAGCCGGAGGGCCGACACAGAGGCACAGCGGAGCTCAGGAAACAGAGAGCAGGGCTGGGGGACCGTTCCCTAAGGGACAGAGGCAAAGGCAGAATTTCTCGCACTTGGTCCTGTGGACAAGCTGGGCTGCATCATTCTTTGTTGTCTTGGGCACTGGAGGATGTTTTCAGTGTCCCTGACGTCAACTCATAGATATGTGCGCACCAAGATGTGACCAACCAGAACGTCCCCAGACATTACCAAATGTCCCTGGGAAAGGGGGCTGAAATTGCCTCTGTTGGCGAAGTACTGAGTTAAGGCCGTTGGGGACATAGTCTTGGATTTACTCAACGAAATTCTTGGGGAAAATGTTAAAAATGTAGTGGAAGGGATAATCAAAGGGTAAGTCCAAAGCTGGCTGTGGTGACATATGCCTGTGATCCTAATACTTGGGAGGCAGATACAAGTCGATCCCAGGTTTGAGGACAGCCTCAGCAAGTAGTGAGGCTCTCAGCACCTAGAGAGACCTCGTTTCAAAACAAAAATAAAATAAAATAGGGTTGGAGCGTAGCTTGAAGGCAGAATGCCCCTGGGTTAAATCCCTAGTACGAAACAAACAAACAAACAAACAAACAAATAAATAAAAAAGTCCAGGTCTTCATCTTAAGAAGTTTATGTCAGGTGGCAATGGTGGCAGATACCTGTAATCCTAGTATTTGGGAGGCTGAGATAGGAAGATCACATGTTCAAGGACAGCCTCAGCAACTTAGTGAGACCCTATTTCAAAATAAATAAATAAATAAAAGGGTTGGGGGGTGTAACCGGAAGGTAGAATAAGCTCATGTTCCATCTCTAATGCTCCTCCCCAAATAAATAAGAAATCAAAAGGGCTAAGGGTATAGATCAGAGGTAGAGCACTCCTGGGTTCAATCCCCATTGCCACCAGACACACACACACACACGTGTACACACATGAGGGATGATGGGATATGAAAAGGGGGAGTTGGGTCTTGACAGTATTCCTATGCTGCGTGTTGTACCAAAGTCAGATTGTATGTGAAAGAATTTGAACAAGGGAATAAATGAGCAGGATTAGAGTTTGGACTGTGGTAGGGACTTTGCGCTTTCCAAGTGGGGTCTGCAGCCAGGCACGGTGGCGCTCGCCTGTAATATCAGTACTTGGGAAGCTGAGACAGGAAGATCATGGGGTTGAGGCCAGCCTCAGCAATTCAGGGAGATCCTGCAACAAAATTAAAAATAGGGTTGGGGTTGTCGTAGCTTGGAGGTACAATGGCCCTGTGTTTGATATCAGGGCCATCAAACACATAAACTGCAGACAGGCAAGTTAGAGACTTTATCTAGATAAAGATAACAAGGTTCTAAGTCATGGATGATAGTCATAGGGTTGAATGGGGACTTGACTCTGTCTCTGGATGTGGAACAGACAGGACGCAGAGACCTACTTTTGGTGGTGGGGAGAGCAAGAGGGACTATCTCTAACGTGAGATTCCAGTCTGGGTAAGAATGACTAAGTATACGGTGGTCACATGAATAAAGGGGAGATTCAGGAGGAGGACTAGTATTGTAAGCACCACAAGGTCCCTAATTAAAATATTTTATTTATTCATTTTTTTGTTTTGTTTTGTTTTTTGTGGTGCTGGGGATTGAACCCAGGGGGGTATTCTACCTCTGAGCTACACTCCCAGCCTGATTTTTTATTTCGTATTTGGAAACAGTCTCACTAAGATCCTCCTGTCTCAGCCTCCCAAGTACTGGGATTACAAGCCTAGGCCACCACACCTGGCTAATTAGAATGTTTTAAAACAATATTGTACAGAAGTCATTCAGCATTTTGTTGTCTACAGAGCACAGAATCACTGCATATGAAACACAAATTTTAAGTTAGCTTTTGTGGTGTTCTTTTAAACATTACTGCATTTAAAATCTTTGTGAAAATAATCTGCCAAAGGAAAAATGCAAATATACTTGTCTCTACGCCTTTTATAACTTGCCTATCATATGCTCTAACTGAATATTTAAAGCTTGAAAACTTTCTCTTATAAACCGAAGTACTAAAAGTAAAAGAGAAACTAAACTAATGTTTTTACAGCTTAATTTTCAAATTTAGCTTGATTTTTTTTGCTCTAGAGAAATATTTATGTTGTCTCCAGTGTACATTAGAAAAGTCCTCTAAGGATTTAACAACACATGCAGAGTTGACACGTAGTTTATGTTAATTTTGAAAAACATAATGTGCTAAAAGGATGGTGATTCAGTATAGATATCCCCTTCATTTTGACTTGCCTACTTCATCTCTAAAATTTTCAAGCCAGGCGGGGCAGTACATGCCTGTAATACCAATACTTGTAAAGCTGAGGCAGGAGGGTTGCAGGTTCAAGGCCAGTGTCAGAAATTTAGTGAGAACCTCAGCTACTTAGCAAGATCTTGTTTCAAAATAAAAATAAATAAATAAACAAAATAGAGGTGTGGGTGTAGCTTGGAGGTAGAATGCTCCTGGGTTCAATCTTCAATACCACAGATGGAAAAAAAATTTAGAAAATTATATGCATTTCACATAATATATTCAGTTTAAAACAACATATGACTTCAAGGTGCTTGACTTTGGGCATGCTGAAAGTTTCTAAAAACACAGTATATACAGACTCAAATGTTCATTATAATATATCGAGAATACATTGAGGGAAAACATGCTCTCGTTGTTATAAAAAAAAAAGAAAGGTAAAACCAAGTATGAGTATTAAAAATGGAAGTCTTAGGGAAAAAAGATGAACTTTTGACCTCTCCAGCATGAATGGAGAACTGTTTCAATCATGCACAATGTACCTGTGTTACTGAGTAAATTATTTTTTATAAAGGGAGTAAGTGTACATGTGTGGATTTCTCATTTTAACTGGTTTATCAAAATCACTCATCTAGAAATAATTGCATAGAATCAAACCTAGACTCATGACTAAATATTGTATATCTATCTACACACACACAGCACAAAGTTTACAATGAATGCTAACTGAACATAATTTGTGGTCCTAGTCTTGTCTCCTTAATACTTATTTCCTGATTTAAAAAATACATTTTCAGAAATTCAATAGTGAGGTCTTAAGGTTGATAGAATGAGGCTGTCTTTTCAGCCCTATAATTTATTTTTTTCTTGGTTACTTGGTTACTTTTCTTGAGGACTGAACTCAGAGACTATCTACCTCTGAACTACACTCCCAGCCCTATTTTTTTTTTTTTTAAGTACTGGGGCTGGAACCCAGGGACATTCTACCTCTGAGATATACTCCTCGCCCTATTTTTTAATTTTTTATTTTGAAACGGTCTCACTAAGTTGCAGAGAGCCTCACTAAGTAGGTGAGGCTGTCTGCAAACCTGGATCCTCCTGTCTCAGCCTCCCAAATGCTGGGATTACAAGCGTGTGCCACCACACCGGGCTCCTAGCCCTATTTTAAAATATTAAAACAGGGTCTCACTAAGGTGCTGAGGCTGGTCTCAAACCTGTGATCCTCCTGTCCCAGCTTCCCAAGCACTGGGATTATAGGTGAGCATCACCACACCCAGCTCCTGTCATTGTTTTTAAGGGAGAATTCTGCAGAATTTTTGCTGGAGGCAAAAGGCAGCAAATGTTATAAAAGAAAATGTGGGTTGCTACTCGATGGCACAACCCAGGGAAAGATAAAGGTTCAGGAGGAGAGCTGGGTTTCAGCCACTTCCCAGGGTGCTGATGAAAATAAAGCTCCACCTTGCTCTGGAACCCAGCCATGAGCATTCCACAGGCAAGAAGGCCTTCCCTGGTGCAAAGAGCAGGGAGGTACAGACCCAGGGGAAGCGGGGTCACAGGTGTTGGAGGTCTTCAGGGCATTTGCCCCTAATTGCCAAACTAGGACATCTCAAGTCAACTGCTACACTGCAAGAAAAGTTGGGAAGCCCTATAGCACCGTGAGGCTTTCTCTTCTGAAGCGACAAGATGTTTTTACATCGCAGTGGGGCATTTTAGATTTCAACAAAGTCTGACACAGCATGGGAGGCACAGAAAGAGAGACAAGAGCTATGTGCTTTAAAAATGTGTATAAATCAAAAAGGTATTGCTTTGTATTTTGATTGTACGGGAAGAGCTCATGATTTCCAAGCACCCTGTGGCGCGGCCTTTTCTGCAATGATCTTCTGCTCCCCAAGACATCTAGTTTTGAAGAATGCATTTTCATAAATCACTGTTTGCATTTGCCTCTGACCCTTCTCCCCCACCAGGATTGTTCCCAAGTATGGTGAGAACTTTCCTATCTGCAAGTTCTGTACCCAGGCAGGGGTTAAGCATCTGACTTACCAACTCAGACTGAAAGTATTCTAAAACAGAGGAGAATGAAGCTCAATAGCAGAGGGTGTGCTTAGCAGGCACAAGGCTCTGGGTTCAATCTCCACCACCATCCAAAAAAAAAAAAAAAAGTTTGTACTGAATATGTAAAAATAAATAATTTTTGTCATTATTTCCCTAAAAACAATACAGCTTAACAATTGTCTACGTAACATTTATGCCAGTGCTATACCATTTCAAAACAGGACTTGAGCATCTGTGGAATTTGGTATCCAAGGTGGGTTCTAGAGGCTTCAGATAATGAAAAACTACAGTATTTGCAAACCATTCACACATCATAAAAAGAAAGGTTTTTTTTTTAAGTTTTAATGCAATATGGATAGTGCTATACAAAGACAACCTCAAACTTCTTTAAACTACAAGGCTGGTTCATGATAAGCCCCAAACCCACAACCACTAGAGCTAGACATGGACCCTGGCCCCAATTCCCTATATTTGGGACCAATGGGATCAATATTCTCTGTCCAATACTGATGACAGCTTTTCATCAAATAACCTCTCATAGCTGAGGATGTCTGCCACCCGTCCCAGGCCAGCAGCTCTTGGCTATCACCTGGCCATCTCCTGTTCAGGCTGGGCACTGGGCAGCATGCTCATCCCACAAGAGAGCCTCCAGGCCTCTCCCCTGGCTGCTTGCTTTAGTAAGTTACACAAGGAGGCTTACTAAAGAAAAGAGAAAAAAAAATACCTTCTAAATCTAATCATTTGGGCTTTGAAAGAAAGGACTGCAAGACACTTTAGGAATCATCTACTCCATAGCTTAAGATGAAGAAACACTTGCAGGTGAGGAGTCCCAGTTTCGTGTTCCCAGTTTTGTCTCTTTAATACTTATTTCCTGATTAAAAAAAATACATTTTCCAGAAATTCAATAGTGAAATCTTAAGGTTGATAGAATGAGGCTGTCTGTCCAGCCCTATAATTTATTTTTTTCTTGGTTACTGAGGTTTGAACTCAGAGACCGTCTACCTCTGAACTACACCCCCAGCCCAATTTTTTTGATGTACTGGGGCTGGAACTCAGGGGCATTCTACCTCTGAGCTATACCCCCAGTTTTCCCTCTGCTATGGTTGGAGTGTGCCCCGAAAGTTCCCGTGCTGAAATCTTGATCCCCAATGGAGCAGTGTGGAGAGGCGGGACCCTATGGGGCGTGTTCAGGTCATGAGGCCTGGGCTCTGAACAGATGAGGGCCGTCCTAGGAAGTGGCTTAGTTCTCACAAGTGGCTTGTTATAAAACTCGCTTCTGCACACACTCTCGTGGTCTTCTGCTTTTCCCACATGAGTTATCACTGCCCGGAAGTACTCAGATACTAGCACCATGCCCCTGGACTTCTCACCTCCAAAACCATGAACCAGACACATTTTTTTCCTTTATAGATTTCCCAGTCTGTGGTATCACATTATAGCAACACAAAACAGACTAAGACATTCCTGAAGTTGTAACATTAAACAGAGAAGTCTTTGCCTTGTAGATCCTCCTTAAGACCTCCTTTGACTCACTCATCCAAGCTAACTCTTCCTCAAACTCCTGGTCCTGGGCGTCTAGGAAGCCCACACTGATGCTCCTGTAACAGCTGGGCTCGTTGCTTGTATTACTCTGCACTGCGGCTATCAATTTCCATATCCCTAGACGTGAAGCTATTTTTCAGAGTAGAACTCTGCTAAGTGTTGGGTGAAGGAACACATGACTGAACGCTAACTGCGCAAAGGCCCTAGCAAGCAGAGTTGCCTGTGTAGCCTGGGATGTAACTCGGCACCTCTTCATCCCAAGGAAGCACTGCTCTACCCTGTGACTGCTTTCAGCAGGTGACAGGTGTCTAGATCACAGAGGGGCTTGAGGAACTCTGCAAAAGAGATGGCCTTCAAGGTCTATGTGGGTGTGGGCAGGTCTGAATAATACCTTCTGATCAGGAGCCCGACAAGCTGTGGTCCATTCAGGAATTCTCAAAGGGAAGTTGTAGGTGAGGGTAGCACAAGCAGGCCAACTGGGACTGCCCGGGGGCTTTGCCGTCCAGCCCTGGAGAACATGGAGGGCACTGGTGCTTCCTTCCACATCCCATTCCTCTTGCCTGAAGATGTGGCTCCTGGGCCGGGGAATTTTCCTACTTGGAGCCGTTGGGGTGATATGATAGGAAAGCACAGACCAGAGCCACCCATGGATGCCACAATTGCAGCCAGCCTGCCCACCCTCCCAGGGCCAGCCAGCCTCCTTGACTCTGGAGTGGGCTCCTGGAGGGTGTTTGTCCCTAGGGGACACCCCAGCCCCACCCTCCTGAGCCCTATAGTCTAGCATGGAAGGCAGACTTCGAACAATTGACTACAAGTTTTCTGTCCGTTACAAAATAAAGAAGAAGCTGGGCTTGGTAGCTTATGTTTGTAATCCCAGTACTCGGAAGGCTGAGACAGGAAAAACACAGGTTTGAGGCCAGCTCTCAAGCAATTTAGTGAGACTATTTCAAAATGAAAGATAAGCCGGGCGTGGTAGTGCCTGCTTGTCATCCCAGCATTTGGGAGGCTGAGACAGGAGGATCTGGGTTGGCGGACAACCTCAGCTATTTAGTGAGGCCCTTTGTGACTCAGTAAGACCGACCCTGTTTCAAAATAAAAGAATAAAAAATAGGCTTGGAGATGTAGCTCAGAAATAGAATGATCCGCAAAAATAAAGAAATAAATAAAATTAAAATTAAAATAAATAAAAATTTAAAAGAGGGCTGGGGGTGTAATTCAAAGGTAGAATGCCCCTGAGTTCAATCCTCAGTACTGAATGAATGAATAAATAAAATAAAATAAAAAAGACAAAATAAAGAAGATGTAGTTAGAGCTTGCAAATGAAGTATCAACTTAGTCTGGGGATCAGAACAGTTGGGGAGTCACACTCAAGGTGACATGCAATGAGAACCAAGTCCCACCATGAGCTGGCTGAGGGGACATGCCGCTAGCCTGTGCTGGGCCAGGGATTGTGCCAGTGGCTGAGAATTTTGGTCAAATAGAACAGACACAGCGGCTATCCTAAGAGAGCTCCTGAGTCAGTGGATGAGACAGATCACAGCAGATAACACAAATAACGAACTACTTATAATTTCGACAAATGGCATAGAAAAAACAGAAGACCCTAGAGAGTATATGCACAAGTGCTCCATGGACTTTCCCATCCCTTATGAGTGCTTCTTTCTGCCAAGATACTAGGGAGGACAATGGGGAAATGAAGTGGGAACTGAGCTTCCTTTCCCTGTCCTCCTCCTCCTCATCCTCCTCTCCCCATCCGCCCACCATGTCTGTCTGGGGGCGGGCAAGACTTCTGCTGTGAACGGGCCAGGCTCGAGGGAAATAATCCAAGTCATCTGTGATGTTTTTATTCTCTATTTTTACTCGGGGTGTCAGATTTAAGTGTTAACCCTGCCATTGTATTTTCTCTGACTGCTTTAATCCAATACCGACACACTGGCATAATTAATAATACCTAACTTTATTACTTGGAGGAGAGGTAAGGCCAGGGCGCCCGTGTATCCTGGCTCTGTGGCCAGGAAGTGAGTACTGGTTCCAGCTTACATGTAAGTAGGACAAAGGTGACCTGTGAGACTTTTTTTTTTTAAGGAGATTTTTTTTTTTTTTAAGACTCCACCAAGGAGAAAAGACCTTCACCAAGAAACCTGGTCCTAAAGCTGCTCTGAACCAAGATAGAAAACCCTCAGGCCATTTCAGGAAATGATGGAAGAAAGCAGAAGTTTTAATAAGTTTACTATAAAAAATATTAAATTTCAAAGCCAAGAAACAATCTCCTAAGGCTTCAGTAGAACCTCAGCTCAGACGGCTCTGTAAACATGACCTCATCTTTATTAAAGACAGCATCGCTGGGGATCTGGCGGCGGCGAGGAGGGCGAAGAGAACACAGCCACTTCTCCAAGGTCACTTGGAGACCTGTCACAGCGACTGTCGTCAGCCCCTGAAGGTCCACCTATCCATCCACACGCTTGTAGTTAACGTCTCAGGTTTACATCACTCGATTTTCTATGAACTGTCCTGTCCCTGGGAAGTAGAGTTTTGAGAAGCAGGGAACTCGGTTTGTGCCCAAGGAGTTGCTGGGAGGCCTGCTCCATAGCCGGGGTCTCCAGCTGTGTGAAGCAGGAGAGGGAATATGCTAGGTCGGCCCCTTGGGCTTCCAACACAGAGTCCATATCAAGATAAGATAGACGGTCCCTAAGCAGACACCCTGCGAATTTAACAATCTAATACTTTTATATGCAAGGTCTACCGTGTACACTGTCAACAACTACATCAAGAAAAAACCCCAAAGTGTCTGACATTTTAGCATAAAACACACAGTGGCAACCAAATCCATCTTTGTCACCACCACCTCAACTTTAAGAAATAAGCACCTGTGCTGGGCAAGGTGGTGCGCACCTGTAATCCCAGTATTTGGGAGGCTGAGACAGGAGAGTTGCAGGGTCAGGACCATACTCAGCAACTTAGCAAGACTTTCAGTAACCGAGAGAGACTGATTCAAAACAAAAAGGATAAAAAGGCTGGGGGTGTAGCTCAGAGAGAAAACATCTCTGGGTTCAATCCCCAGAACCAAAAGAACAAACAAAAAGAAATAAGCATAAGCATCTATTATTATTTAAATGTGTCAAAAAGGACCCACGCTGGTAAATACGATGTCATAGTTCATAAATCACCAAGTTCCTAGGCTGACGTGTTAAAGTACAAAACATTAATAAAAAGGTACTCATATCACGAGCATATGGTTCGATGATTTTTCGGAAACCAAGCATTAAGTTTTATGGCCAACTTGGACTAATCTTTCAAATGATGTGATAGCAAGGGCCAATTTAAATATGGACGGGAAAAGAGACCAGAGGATTGTGGTTTGCAGACACCTCAGTTACTTAGTTAGGCCCTTTGCAACTCAGTGAGACCCTGTTTCAAAAATAAAGAATAAAAGCCGGGCGTGGTGGCGCACGCTTGTAATCCCAGCATCCGGGAGGCTGAGACTGGAGGATCGCGGTTCGCAGACAGCCTCAGCTACTTAGTGAGGCCCTCCGCAACTCAGTGAGACCCGGTTTCAAAATAAAGAATAAAAAATAGGGCAGGGGGTGTAGCTTGGAAGTCGAATGGCCCTGGGTTCCATCCCCAGACCCACAAAAACAACAACAACAAAAATAAAGAATAAAAAAATAGGGTTGGAGGTGTTGCTCAGAGGTAGAATGTCCCTGGGTTCCATTCCCAGTACCCCCCCCAAAAAAGGCACACAAATAGAGGTAACACATCTTCCAGAAATATTTTATGGACGGAGATAATTCTATTGCTCTTCACGGCAGGCTGGTTTTGAAGCGCTGTCAGAGAATCCTGTGGTGGCTTCTGATAATCCTGTGGCAATGGTGTACCAGGCTGTGCTTTGCTAGTCTGAAAAGACAAGCGCCAGCCTTTGCTCCTAATCAGCCAGCATACGCTGGGCTCCTCCTACAAGCTTTTCACTGAGTTAGACACCGAAGAAACCCAAGGAAAAACACCGTTTTTGCCTTGAAGAATCAGCCAACTATCTGGATAGGTAGATACATAAACAGCTAAGTGATAAGCTACAGCTAGGCGGACCATGTGAGTCAGGGAGAAGAGCTATTATGTGTGCTTGGAAGAGGTCAGCCTAATAGTACAAGAGTATATTTTATTTAAGGGTGAAAAAATACACCAAAAATTGAAATACAAAGGAAAAAATCTAATGGTTTCGAAAGTCTGGAAGAAAATACCACGTTTTATGCCATTTTCCTGATGCCAACTGGAGCGAAGTTCTAGAAGGGCAAAATTAAAGTCTGTATGTTGAAAATTGAATATTTCAACAGTATTTAAAATGGGCAAGAAAATTTCCTGACTCTTAAAGCCCAGTCCTCACTATGCAGACACACTGCCCCGGGCTCCTTAACCCTACTTGGTGTTACTAAAATGAAAATATACAAGAAAAGGTAATGGTAAATATAAAAGTTATTAGCCAGGTATGGAGGCACATGTTTGTAATCCCAGCATTCGGGAGGCTGAGACAGGAGGATCATGGTTCACAGACAGCCTCGGCTACTTATTGAGGCCTTTCACAACTCAGTGAGACCCTGTTTCAAAAATAAAAAGACTAAAAAATAGATCTGGAGGTGTATCTCACAGGTACAATGCCACTTGGATACATCCACAAAAATAAAACAAAATAAAATACTTTAGTAAGCAATAAAGCAAGAAAAGGCAAATCTTTCAAAAATTCCAATTATCTTGGCAGGTAGACATGCAAATTTGCAATCAACTATTTTTTTCTAGATTATTGACTAAGTAAAGGGTTCTTAAGGAGAGACTTCAGGGAAAATATTATGCTGTTAGATCCTAAATAACCCCAAATAGTCTACCAGTCCTCAGTAATCACGATAGAAATATATAGCGAATCAGCAGGAAAACTGTTGAAATTTCTGTTTTTGAGAAATTGTACACGAATGTTAAAGTTTTCAAATTCCTACTTCAACCACAAGATAGCAGATTATCAGGTAAAAGTACTAAGAAGTTGTACATGATCACTTATAATGTGGATATTAAAAGTTGAATAAAAGTTTAAAAGTCTCCAGAACAAAACATTCCAGTCACTCAAGTTAAGTCACAACCTGTCTCTTAATTCTCTTTAATCTATATGCTACTTAAATTTATAAAACTCATGTGTACAATTTAAAGATCAATACAGCATTGTGAGGAAATCTGTCATTCTGGTAAAAGCTAAATTTTCCATGGATAAGGCTTAATGTTAATATAAAGATATACTGTATAAACAGCAAACTCTTAGTCACAAAGACCCTTATTTTTCCTATTAAACTATTCCAATCATCTGTATCCGTTATCTAATAAGAACTGCAGTCATCAGTAGATTCGCTTTATGTGTACAGTTTTTGTTGTTGTTGTTGTTGTTGTTGTTGTTGTTTTGGTGGTACTGGGGTTCCTGGAAGCCCTTCTACCTCCGGGCTACACTCCCAGACCTATTTTTACATTTTTATTTGGAAACAGGGTCTCCTAAGCCAGCGCACACGGCTGGCTTCGAACCTGCGTGATCCTCCTGTCTCTGCCTCCCAAGCGCGGGGATTCCAAGCGTGCGCCTCCACGCCCGGCTGTGTGTATAGTTTTTAAAGAGATGATTCTCAGACATTCGGTAAGGGAAGCATGTACACTCCCACCAGTAAAGATTATTGATGCCTTAGTCTTTGATTTTTTTTTTATACTTCAGAATCAGATTTCTACAAACAACGGCGAGCTTCAAGTCACACTACAGCATGGTCAGTGTGTATGGTTTTGAGTTATAAGTTACGTCTTGGTTTTGACTTCAAATGCAGTGTTTTAGACTTAATTGAGACTTAAGGAGACTTAGTTCCTGTTGCCTGTTCATTTTTAAACAGATTTGATCAATGAAAATTTAATCAAGAACTTTTTTTTTTCCAGTTATGAAGTCATGTCAAACTAAATGAAGAACTTGGGGGTAAATCCTCATCAGAAAGTTATCCCTAAGTCAACTTTCTATGAATAAAACCACCTCAGAATCTCTTATCCACTTGGCTTCCTTGGTCTAAAAAGTTTACAAGTTCAATGTAAACCAGACATTAATCTCACTACATCCCGCCAATACATTAAAAAATTTTTTTAATGAAACTCCCTTTACTTGGTTCCTTTTGACTCTTTAATTAAAGCATGATTTCTGATCTGTAATACTCTTCTTCCACTTAAAAACACCAAGTGTTCAGAGCCTGGCAGATTTCCCCCCTCGCTGGAACACCCGTCCTATTTTCTGCACACTAGATAAAGTCCACCCAGATGCGCTGACGGGCGCCTCCCTCCCTCCATTGGTGCCCTCCCAACCCTGGATGCCTTTCCATCCTCCTCCTCCATATTCTTGGGTGGGCAGAAACCCGGGGAGACGCAGCCACCAGACAGCTTGCTACTCTCCTGCCGCACATCTGGGCTTTATATCAGGCCTTTAATTAATCCTCAGTGAAAGCCAAGCTATGACATTTTGACTGGGCAGGCTCCAGTTCTGGACAGGTCTTGATTTATTGCGACTGAGTCTCAACCAACTTTGATTTATTTCAGCTTTGGGGAGGAGGGCAGACTCGGAACAGAAAAGCGCTGTTGAATGTCGAGCACGTGATGTCAGGACGAGACCTCCAGACTTCCGAGGGCCGCGGGGCAAATGGGTCAGAAGAGAATGACCTCTGAACAAGCCGTCTTTAAAAACCTGAGGCTCAAAGAACATGAAACGGTACAAAACAAAATAAACGCAATCACAGACTAGAGAGAATGGTTCTTGAAATAGCGGGTCGATGGCTGCAGAATAGGAAGTTTCGACTTCTCTCTGGGAAAAACGAGGAATCCCAGGAGCTTAGTGATCATTGGAGTTCTCATTTGCATTGGGAGCGGGTGGCTGGGCTGACCCCTCCTTTCTGAGAGTTGTCTTAGGGAGAAAAAGGGGGGGACCCTCCACTCCACCCCAGGTCACCTCTTCAGCAGCAGCAACACCAACAGCTATTGGCTCTTTGTGTGTGTGTGTGTGTGTGTGTGTGTGTGTGGTACTGGGGACAGAACCCAGGGGCATTTCTACCTCTGACCTATACCTTCAGCCCTAGTTTTTATTCTTTATTTTGAAACCGGGTCTCACTGAGTTGCAACGGGCCTAAGTAGCTGAGGCTGTCCATGGACCGCGATCCTCCTGTCTCAGCCTCCCAAATGCTGGGATTACAAGCGTGCTCCAGCACACCCGGCCATGGCTCTTTCAATAAAGGCAATTTTCTTCATTCAAGTAGACAGGTTAAGTCCAAAGAAGGCAAAGTTACTTGGTTACACAAAGACAAAGAGTTAGTTGACTAAAGCAATGCGTTTCTGTCCAGGGCAGGCTCTCCTGGTTAAGCCTTGACAAAGGGCTGCGTTCAGGGCCATGCCCATGAGCCCATCAAAATGGGCACATCAGAACCCAGCCCTCTGCAGTGAGCCAAGTTAGGGCCCGCAGGACAATGCCCTTTAGTGCCTCCCCCAGCCTGCCCCAGGCCCAACACGCTGCCTGGCACAGGGCAGGGGCCCTGTCCACGCATCTTTGCTGACAAAGCCCCACGTCCTTCCCCAGGGGACGGATTGCACAGGACAAGGTGTCCCCAGTGTCATGAAAAACCCACGGCCAAAAAATTAACAAGGGTGGATGATTGTTACAGGCAAAGTTCCTTAAAAGCAAACTAATCATAGGGGGAAACAGGTTTTAAAAGAAAGAAGAGTGGAAATAGAGAAGAGGGGATCAGGCAGAAGAGGTGGATGGGGGCAGAGAGACCCAAGGCAGCGGGTGGAGGACAAGCTTTGGCCTTGGGGCCTTTAGATTCAAACTCACAGCTCCTGACCTGCAAGCGCCCTGGGCCAGTTACTTAACTAAACCAAACCAACCTCCTATTCTTCAGGGGAAAATGGCAGTCAAGCGCTTACTGCATAGGCCCGCTGGGAGCTCCTGAGGACAGACCTGAGGAACTAAGGTTCTTAGCACCTTCCACACAGGGGGCTCCCACGGCCCTGCTGCAGACCCAATGGCGAGGGCGTCAGTGACACCTGTGTGCCTGCGTCCATGGGCAAACAGATGGTATCATTGAACCTGTAAGGTGGCTGTGAGCCCCTGCCCCAACCTCCTACTCTCCATGCCTTTCCTCCCTGGTCCACAGAGAATGGCCATTCCTAAAGACACAATCATCTTTGCCTGACATGACTGAGCGAGTGATGTTGTGAAGAGCCTTAAAGGTTGAGAGGTACATTAGAGACAGCAGAGAAGTGTATCCTATTAAAAACCCCATTCAAGATGAGCACACACACACACACACACACACACACACACACACACACACACACCATCTCGTGGGTGGTCGATTCCCTACTCTGCAAAGAGTCAAGTGCCAGCCAGGAGGGCTGGTGTGTCTGCCGCGTCTCAGTAAGCAAGCTACATCGGTAAGCTGTGAAGTCCACAGAATGCCTGGGATTTCTCTACACCCATATGCAGCTCACACTGAAACACCAACTTGCTCTAGATAAGATAATCAAAGTTAACAATCATGCAATTGTTATGTCAGCAAAGATAGCATATTTTAATTTTTATTGCCCTTTTTAAAACCTAAAGTCAAAGCCAGGTGTGGTGGTGCATGCTTGTAATCCCAGCATTTGAGAGGCTGAGACAGGAGGATCATGGTTTGCGGACAGCCTCAGCTACTACGTAGTGAGGTGCTTTTCAACTCAGTGAGACCCTATTTCCAAATAAAGAATAAAAAAAATAGGGCTGGGGGTGTAGCTCGGAGGTAGAATGCCCTTGGGTTCCATCCCCAGTACGAAGAAGGAAAAGGAGGAGGAGGAGAAGGGGGGGAGGAGGAGAAGGGGGGGAGGAGGAGGAGGAGGAGGAGGAGGAGGAGGAGGAGGAGGAGGAGGAGGAGGAGGAGGAGGAGGAGGAGGAGGAGGAAAACTAAAGTTGAAAGCTACCTGAAAATATGTCCTCATTGATTTTGGAATCAGATTCTTCCCATATCTACATGGTGTCCTAGTTTCTCAACCTGAAGAGGTTGGGGGCTATGGAGACACTGGTGAGAAATACTCGAAATTCACAAGACCCAGGAAGCCTAGAAGTCCTGAGTCTTCACAACATGGGGTTTCCTGTTCCTCCAAAAATATCTGGGCTGGAAAGCTGGGAAAAAGAAAGAGCCAAGAACCAGAATCTCTGCCCCTAGAGGACATTCTTTCTTGTTTCTTTTCTTTTCCTTTTTTTGGGGGGTGCTGGGGATGGAACCCAGGCGCTTTCTACCTCCAAGCTATATCCCCAGCCTGACTTTTTAGTCTTTATTTGGAAATAGGATCTCACTAAGTTGCAGAGGACCTCACTAAGTAGCTGAGGCTGGCCATGAACCCAGAACCTCCTGTGTCAGCCTCCCAAGTACTGGGATATAAGTGCGCACCACCGTGCCCAGCTTCCTAAAGGCGATTCTTTCTAATCAGGCAGAGGGGCCTATCTCAGGGGCCCCAGCTAACCAAAGCCCAGGTCAAGGTCCATCAGCCTGCAGTAAGTGGATGCAGGACCCTCTGCAGGTCTCCTGGAGCTAGGTGGGGCTAGATGACACACAGCCCTCTACATACCAGGCTGGGTGCTGCCAGATTTTCTTATTTTTCTGTTATTCTGTGAACAGGAAGATGAAGGTTGAAGTAATAGGTACCTATGTCTGTACTTGAAAGGGTATATCCTAACATTGCTTCCTGTTTTGCACACAAACTTTTCTCTCCCCTTTTGGTTGCTGGCTCTAGGGGAAGATGGCTGAGTATGGGTATATGTGTGCAGGTGTGTGCATGCGCATGTGTGTGCGTGTGTGTCTACCTTAATGTGAACCCACACACACAAAGACTTGGATAATTTAAGAGCTCCACCGGACAGAGAGAGAAACCAGTGGATGGGCTCTAACAAATTGAGAGCTTCCTGGTCCTGTGCATCTGTTTTCAGAGCTGAGTCCAAACAAAACGTAAACAAACATATCTGACACAAAGCGATACGGTATGGCCAACAGGTAGAGGTGACTTTCTAAGAATATTTCCCAGGAAGTTTTCTCTATGAAATCCAAAGTCAATACCTACTTTTGGCCTGAACAGTAGAGAAACAGAGCGATGATAGGAACCCTCTTGGAACTGTCCCATCACGGCTGGCTTCGAACCTGCGCGATCCTCCTGTCTCTGCCTCCCAAGCGTGGGGATTACAAGCGTGCGCCACCATGTCCGGCATGAAGGGATCTTCTAACACATGCAAACACTTCTGTGCCCCTTTTATTGTTGTCTAGGCTCAGAAAAGGCACCCCCAAATGTGCCACTTGGGACGTCCATCTGAGAGCAGCCAGGGAGGAGAAAATACAGGGTAGGGTTTTTCTCTGAAGTTCCCCTACCTAAAGAGCAGATTTGCCAAAGAGGATTAGGATTGCTCTCCAGCTTGTTACTGATACATCACTACGCAAGGACAATTAATCTCACATCACAGAGGAGGAGATCGAAGGTCACACAGCACACCCAAAGCCCAGAGGAACTCTGTTCCAGACACTACTCTCTGTTCTTCAGTCTCATTCGTCTCCCATAACAATCATTTCTTCTCTAAAGGCGCTTATAGGACGTTGCACTCCCCTCTTACAGGTACATAAGCCTCAGCCCTCTGTGACTTTGAGGCTCTTGTGCCCATGTGCACATGAATAAGTTTGCGTGCCTTTCTCCTGTCTATCTGTCTATTGTTGGCTCATTAAAGCCCACTCTGCCATAGATCTTTGGAGAGAAAGTTTGAATTTCCCTACAGTGTATTTCGCTTCCTGGAGGAACTGGCCAGTGATTTAATAAAGCAAATGTCAAGTGATTTGTTGTATATTACAAAGAAAGTTTGTTGAAGCCCAACCATGAAAGCTTTCTTTTCTGGGTCCTTATGTAGTTGAAACACATTTGACAAAATACAAGTAAATAAAATTTTCAACTCATATGGGGTTTTAAGTACATATTTATCAGATAGTGTTTTCCATAATGTCTTTTATCCTAGGACAAAAAAAAAAAAAAAAGAAATAGATGTTAGATTGAACTAGCCCAGAATAACTGACAAAAAATTGAAAAATAAAAACATGATGTCAGGCCAGGCATGGTGGTGTTTGCTTATAATCCCAGTACTTGAGAGGCTGAGACAGGAGGATCACAGGTTCGAGGCCAGCCTCGGCTACTTAGTGAGGCCCTCCGCAACTTAGTTAGACCTTGTTTCAAAATAAAGAATAAAAATTAGGGCTCAGGGTGTAGCTCGGAAGTAGAATGCCCCTGGGTTCAAACCCCAGTTTTGCAAAAACAAAACAAAAATAAACATGATATCAGGTTGCATAAATTACTTGTTTCACTGAGGAATTTCACAGTATTAAAATGCAAAATCATACTCGGTACCACAGAACACTATATTCTCTTAGATATTTAGAAACAACGTTGATTTTATACTAGCTACTAAATGCTTTCATGAGAGAAGAATTTATTAAGATAGAATCATATTCTCTGATTATGAATCTAAAATTAGGTTCTAGTTTTAGATTCTGTAGAAATTTAGCCCCTGACCCTGAAGATGAGGAAAACCAAGATGTGGGTTGACAAAGTGAGTTGTTTGCGGTGTAGGCAGTGGCGGCACAAGCCTCACCTAGCCCAAGGTGCTTTAGGTCAGACTCCATGATCAACAGTCTCGCCACAAGCAGTCTTCAGTCTAAGAAAAGAAGTCCAACCTGCACGATTAACCTCCCATGTTGAGATAAATAAAGTGTCCAGGCACATACATTTTCCAAAATAATAAGTGAGGGACTAGACTCCTCTAGAAAACATGGTGGAAGTTTTCCTCTGATGAGTCGAGTATTTAACTTTAAAAATTGCTACACATAGCCGGGCGTGGTGGCGCACGCTTGTAATCCCCACGCTCGGGAGGCGGAGTCAGGAGGATCGCGCAGGTTCGAAGCCAGCCACGCTGGCTTAAGAGACACCGTTTCCAAATAAAACATTAAAAAAAAAAATAGGCCTGGGAGTGTAGCTCGGAGGTAGAAGGGTTCCATCCCCAGTACCACTAAAAATAAATAAATAAATAAATAAAATTGCTACACATAAACTGGCATTGTGGATGCTCTCACCTTAAGGATGGCCCACCGTCTCCCTTGAATATCTACTTCCTACTTTCCCAAATAAACCTCCATGCATGTCTTTGAAAAAATAAAAGAAGACTGCTCTGACACTTTTAGGAAGAATCCAAAACTAGGGGATGCAGTTTAACATTCAAGTGCTGGCCCAGCTTGTGAGAGTTCCACTAAAAGAAAAAAAAATGAGAGAAAGGTGTACAATTTCAGGAAACTCTAGAGAAAGTGAGATTGATTAATAAAATTTATTACAAAAAATTTCGCCCCATTTGCCATTCCCTGGCATCGGTCTACAACATGTCTGGCTGTTGCAAGTAGACCGTCTGGCAAATTTATGCATCCCAGTGACTGAGGGACCCTCTCAAGTGGTCTGCTGCAAGATGTGTTCCCACAGTCTGGACTCAGCCGTCAAGGGTAGGGTAAGGTCTGGGATGCTCCTAATGTAAAGAAAACAGCAGTGTGTACCCACATTTGATGTGGGGTAATAGACAGGGCTATGCATGAATAACATTGCTAAAAGTAACAGGCTTTCCCTAACACGCTGATTAGCAAAACTAGAGGCAGGGAAACTGTCTCCAGGGGCGGGCTAATGTCTCCCAGAGAAGGCCAGGCAGAAACTTCAGCTGTTCTATCTTTGGACCATTAATACTGCATGTTGAGTCAGGCTACCTCCCAAAACACCTACAACTGAAAAGTAATTCCTCTCCAATGAAAACTGGCATATTAAGTGCACCCTCTGGGTTTAGAGAATATTTCCCATCCCAAAATAAATTTTTAAGCACAAAGAGACAGTTAGAAATGGCCACTCAGTTGATAACTGTGTTTTATTTAGTAATCTGTCAGATAGGGGAAAAATGGCAGACAAAACAGTCCTTTATATTTGAATCTCCTCGTGCCTGTTCTTTTTCCCATTTAAAAAAAAATGTGGAATTTGTCAAAAGAATGAACAGAAATCACGAGAGTATGATAGGCCTTCTACGTTTTCAAGGGAAAAGAATTATAGCCAGAGAGAAGATGTTGCCACACGCATATAATAATAGCATTAGCCATTCTGACTTGCAACATAAATTGAACCATTAAAGGATTTAAATGTTCCTCATTAACTTTTATTGGCCTCAATTTTTAACTTTTCCCCTTCCTCCTGAAGTTAAAACCAACCATTCCCTTCAACTTCACACACCTTCCCGCAGCATTCAGACTAAGCAGGGTCTTCCCGGGATCATAGGCTGCTTAGTCTACAGGGGAAACAACACCTTAAATAATTGGATCCTCCGGTGCAGAATTTCTTTCAAAGTCTCTAAACCCCTTCATTAAAAAATAGTGAGTCTGAGGTTACATTTTTAAAATGTTTTCAAACCTAATTCTGGGAAGAACAAGAGATTTTCATAATCCGATCGCTTTAGTATTAGCACGTCTATTACTTTAAAAAAATCAGAAAAATACTTTAGTATTAGCACGTCTATTACCTAATCGAAAGATGGTGGCGATGGCCCCTACTTTGTAGAGATCTTCCTACAATAGGCTGAGCAATTTATTATCTTGTACAGTAAAACCTGAAAGCTCTAAGTGCAGACAGTTACCCAACACTCTTATCCAAATGTGAAATGCAGTGCCTACTAGGGTTGAAGAATCCAATGCACCTATAATCCTGTACTTAGGAGGCTGAGACAAAAGGATCACAAGTTCAAGGCCAGCCTCCAGGAGATAATATACAGGGATACGAACTACCTGTGGGATATGCATAGACCACAGAAAAAGAAAGAAAAAGAAGAGAAACACAAACTTATATGCATATAAAACCCTTCTGAAGTTTATTTCTAAAAACAAAAATGGACATTAGGATGAAGCATGTCAGAAAACAGAAAAATAAGTGCTTACTGGTCAAAAACTTTTCAAAATCTCTAGAGTATTACAGCATAAAAGCACAGACTTGAGACCTTGTGCACACCCCCTCTGTAGAAATATGTCCAATGATCTGTTGACCTTTTCTGCTTGAAATGAAAGCCCAAAGTAGTATTACAAAGTGTCTTTAAAAATTCAAGCCTGGCTCAACATCACTGGCAATCAGAGAGATGCAAATCAAAACTACCCTGAGATTTCACCTAACTCCAACTAGAATGGCCATCATTCAAAACACAAACAACAACAGATGCTGGCGAGGATGTGGAGAAGTGGGAACTCTAAGACATTGTTGGTGGGATTGCAAATTAGTTCAACCACTTTGGAAAACAGTATGGAGAATCCTCAGAAGAATGGGAACAAATCTACCATTTGATCCAGCAATACCACTGTTGGGTATCTACCCAAAAGAAAAGAAACCAAACTATCAAACTAATGCATGTGTATCTATGTTCATAGCTGCACAATTTACCATAGCCAAACTATGGAACTAGCCAAGATGTCCATCAACAGATGAATGGATTACAAAACTGTGGGATATGTACACAATGGAATTTTACTCAGCCATCAAAAAAAACTCAATTACATCATTTTCAGGGAAATGGATGGAACTGGAGGACATTATGCTAAGTGAGATTAGTCAGGCACAAAAAATAAGAAATCAGATGCTTTCCCTAATATGTGAGAGTTAGGGAGAAAAGAGGAGCAAACAAGTCAACCTAAAGGAGGAGAAATGAGGGGGGAAGAGGAAAATCTCTAAAGCTCACAATGTACTTAAACATATCGAAGTCAATCACTAAGCTAAGCAAGGGACGGGGAGGGAATGGGGTGGGATTTGGGTAGGGGTTAAATCAGCGATGAGTACATGTTTGTACACACAAGTTTTTTACCCCAATAAGTTGTATGAATATAATGCACCAATAAAAAAAAAAATTCAAGCCTGGCATGGTGGTGCACACCTGTCATCCTGTACTTGGGAAGCTGAGACAAGAGAATCACAGGTTCGAGGCCATCCTCAGCAATTTAGCGAGGCCCTCAGCGACTTAGACTCTGTTTCAAAATTAAAAAAAAAAAATAGGGCTGGGGGAGTAGAATGCCCTTGTTGGTTCAATCTCCAGTACCAAAAAAGAAAAAGATAATATTTACCTTCCCTCTGTCACACAAAATACGAACTAAATACAGAGTCCATAGGTCATGTCATTTTCATGTATTTATTTTTTTAAATAATTTTACCCTGTATTGCTGTCAAAGCTCAAATGGAGTAATCAAGTCCTGATGATATCCCCAGTTACTCCACTTTGTTACCATGCAAATTTGGTAGCCCGCTATCTGAAAGACATTTTAGAAGCAAGCTTTCTTCTCAAGGACAAGAATGGTGCAATTCTTCTTAAAAGACTATATTGAGCTACCAGGGGGGGAAAAAATATTACTATGTCAAAAATGACAATAATAGGCATTTTTTCACCTTGGAAACCTTAGACTTGAAAGAAGCCTATAGTCTAAGTTTTCCATCACTCCAGTTGAATTCTAAGACCACCAGTGTAACAACACCACTCAGAAAAACGCAGGGGTGGCCTTGCTAGAATACACAGAGAGTTGCTGAGGGACAGGAAACGAAGCCAGATGGGCTGAGGGAAGCACTTTTTTTTCTTCATAAAGCCAAAGAAGTACTAATAGGTCAAATGCAAAAAAAAATACAGATATGGTAAAACAGGGAGATTTGTGTAAATAAGACATGTTCAGTTTTGCATTCTGTTCCCATCTCCAGTCAATAGATGTGCTGGGGAAGAGGGGGTGATGCGATAGACTTACCCCATAGAGCTGGCTGGTTTTCGTGACAGGGAGAGAAGTTACCAACAATTCTCGATGGGTGCTGCTGCAACCAACAGCACTGGGCATCTGTGAATTATTGTGATTTTTTTTTTTTTTTTTGGTGAGCCTTTAAATACAATCTGAAATAACCGCAACTTTTACTCTGGCTCCTTGCACATTCGGTTAAGTGCGTTATTCACAGTTACATGAAGTTCAGTGCAGGATGACACCTGGAACAGCAATCTAGGCTACTTCGGGGGAAATGGAGGCCATGTCTCCACGCTCCCTTGGTCCGCACTCATGCCTTCAGACTTCACAACTGCACCGGGTGCCGGGGCTTGGACCCAGCCTTGTGTCTCCCAGAGCTCCTGGCTGTCTGCCCTGCACGTCATGTGCCTCTGGGAGCAACTTTGTCTTGTCTTCCTTGATTCAAACTGTGAAGCTCAACACCTGGCTTCCTGGCCTCCCTTCCCGCTACTGAACTGCTCATGCTGGTGCCCAGAGCTCTGGAGCGTTCTCTGCCCTGACACAGGCCCACCGCTACTGCCGGGCCTGGGCAGAAAGTGCCCAGGATGGCTGGCACTGCAATGCCTTTAGGATCGCGAGATGGCTCTGGGATCATCCCTGGCCCTGGCAACTGTGAGGCTGCGGTAGCTGGTTGCTGTCCACCCCTGGGTTTCCTCCACCCCTTTACTGATACAAGAGAAAATGGAGAAGACCAGTGTTCACACCACAGAGCATGTCCGCTAGAGTAGAAAAGTCCCAAGGGAATTTGCGATTCTGAACCTTCTGCTTTACCTCAAGTGAGTAATATCTCTAAATATAAAGATTATCTGCAGCTATGGGATGACGGAGCTGGAGGAGATGATATTGAAGGCGTGGTGGCACATGCTTATAATTCAGGTCCTTGGGAGGCTGAGACAGGAGGATCACAGGTTTGCAGCCAGCCTCAGCAACTTAGTGAGGCCCTCTCCAACTTAATGAGACCCTGTTTCAAAATAAAAGATAAGAAATTGGGCTGGGGGGTACAGCTGGGAAGCAGAATTCCCCTGGGTTCAATCCCTGGAATCACACACACACACACACACACACACACACACACACACGTTGCTTTGGTGTGTAAATTAAGCTAGTAGATGGGGCCCATCTGGTTTGAGATGTGTCCCTGTCCCAGGGAGCCATTCACAAATGCACATTGAGTACCTGTATCCAGGGAGCTGTGAGGGTTACTGGGGGTTACAGAAGGAACCAGCCAGGGGCCTGCAGGGATGGGTATAAAAAACTGAAAGCCAAAGTAGGGAATATCAGGTTCTTCAGGAACATGGCTGGAAGGAGAAAGTTGGAAAAAGGCCCAGAGGCAGCTCAGGGTACCCCACAGCAGCCTAGAACCACGAGGTGCTGCAGTAGTCGAGGTGCTGCAGAAGTGGGGGGAAGGATGAGTCTGGCTCAAGAAGCCAGTGGGGGTCAGGCACAGGGAGGGAGACCCCCGCACCATGAAGGGAAGCAGGAAGGATGGGGTGGCTGAGCCGGGAGCTCCAGATGAGGATGGCGGGTCCTGCCCAGGACCCAGGATGCAACGCTTCCAACACCGGCCTCTATTCTGCGATGAGATGCTGGTGATTAAGGAGAAATGAGAGGAAGATGGGTGAATCTCAGGCGATTCTGGCAGCAGTGTGGGAGGCCAAGGGCACATAGCAAGCACACACAGCACTCAGCCAGGGACTCGGAGAACGAATGCCCAGGAGAGGCCTAGTCTGGGCCAAACTCAGGGATTGTAGCACTCCGGGCCTTCATTTTTGCTTCAAGAGGGGAAAAAGGGTGATAGCAAGTGTCTAATAGCTTACACACTTTCAGTAATCAATATGGTTTTAAACTTGGAAATACAGGCTAAATGGATATTTCAGTTAATTTTGTTTCAGATTCAGGAAAGGCTTTTTCTTTAAAATGAGTGACAATTGCAGCTGCCTGCAAACACTGGCCCTCTTGGGTGGGGCTGAGCGCTCTGCTTCTCAGACACAGGCCGCAGCCACCCCTGGAATGGCTCTCACGTGGACCGTGGGCTAATGAGCTTAGCATTTCTGCTGGTGTGAAAGCTGTCAGGAAATATTCTTAATACAGACTTATACAATCAGGCTTTTATGTAGCGGAGCCCTTTGTTCTTACGGTTGTTGGTGCTGTTCTGTTCCAAATGGAAAACAGAACTTCAGGGAAGAGGAAGAGCCCCGGCCACCTCTGGACACACAACACAGTCCCACAGTGACCAGTGTTGACAGAGCGGAAGGTAGCGAGGGAGCCAGGCGCTGTGGTGCATTCCTGCAATCCCGTTACTGGAGAGGCTGAGACAGGAGGATCGCGGGTTCAAGGACAGCCTCAGCAGCCTAGCAAGACTACCTGGAAGCCGGGCGTGGTGGCGTGCGCTTGGGAGGCGGAGACAGGAGGATGGCGCAGGTTCGAAGCCAGCTGCACGCGCTGGCTTAGGAGACCCTGTTTCCAAATAAAAATGTAAAAATAGGTCTGGGAGTGTAGCCCGGAGGTAGAAGGGCTTCCAGGAACCCCAGTACCACCAAAAAAAGAAAAAAAAAAAAAAAGACTACCTGGAGAGACCCTATTTCAAATCATAAGTAAAAAATTAATGAGGTGAAAGGGCTGGGGAAGCAACTTGGAGGTTGAATGCCCCTAAGTTGAATCACCAGTAGCACACACATACACATACACACACACGCACACACACACACGGGAACACACACGAGTAGCTCAGTGTGCTTTAAGAGGGCCTTCACTGCACAAAGCCAGAGGGTGAAGAGTCAGCGGTGAGCTCTGGCACAGAAGCCAGCAGGAGGAGTTTTGGATACCACCCACCTGTCATTTGGGAGGGAGAGGAAAGGGAAGGCAGGGGGAAGGGAAAGAAAAGGTGGGAAGGGAAGGAGGGAGAGAGAGCGGTGGAGAGAGAGGGAAAGCAAGGGATAGGAGTTGTCTGGGTTTCCTGGGTTAGGAAAGATCCTACCGAAACGCTTAACTCAGCCGATGTAATTTCTTTGAGCCCCACTAGACTTCCAACATCCCAGAGCCCTATACCATGCGCAATTAAACAAGCAAACCTGTAATTCATTAGGAATCGTTTTAATAGATGACTCATTGGGCCTGGCCAGTCAATGACGCTTTGGTTTTCCAAAGGCCCTGGCACACAGTTAAGCACACCAGAGCTTTCGGCCGCCGTTGACAAGCGCCGATGGAATTCAAACCACCTCTGCCACTTCTTCAAACTTCTCACTTGGGTGTTTTTGTGAAGATAAGGATCAAATGAAATGATTTCTGTTAAACTTGTATTTCCTGTACGGAAATGATATCTCCCTCAAATTATATGATTGTACGACCATTAAATTAATAGTCGCTGCCGAGGAAGTCTCCTGTTAGAACAGAGGACCTGGCCTTGTAACTCCCACCAGGTTACAGGGGCCTTGTCTTTCAATTTCTCACCTAAGAGTTGTTTCAAAGGAGGAGTAGAGAACTTAGCCAGCCAGTAACTAAAACGAATACTATTTACTTGCAATTCCTAGTGACAAGTATTTGTTAGATGACAAACGTGTTTGTGTGTGTGTGTGTGTGTGTGAGAGTGTGTGTGAGAGAGAGAGGGAGAAAGAGACAGATAGACAGACAGACAGACAGACACTGGGGATTGAACTCGAAGGCATTCTACCTCCTAGCTATACCCCCAGCCCTATTTTATTTTTAGTTTTGAGACGCAGTCTCAAGCTAGATTTCTGAGAGTCTCATTACATTGCTAAGGCTTCCCTTGAACCTGAGTCCTCCTGTCTCAGCCTCCCAAGTACTGGGATTACAGGCGTGTGCCAAGATGCCTGGCGATCATCAACACCTGAAGCCAGTGAAAGATGGCTTTAAAACTTCACAAGCTTTAAGTACATGTACCCAAGTCACACCAGAGAGGCAGTGCTGTATCGGAGCAAGGCTTTGCACCAAAGAGTGTACGCAGCAGGAGAGGTAGAGCCGCTGCTCAGGGCAGGCCACGACTTCAGAGGGGGACAACGCCTCTCCGAGCCAACCTTGTCTTAGGAAAAATACAAATAACTCTTGCCGTCCTAACTCCGGCTAGAGATCTGTTGTGAGAATCAAATCCAAAGATGTAAATGGTACAGCCTTACACAAATACAAGAGGCCAGCCTTCCCGGGTTTAAGGAAAATTTTAAAGGAAGCTCTTTGTATTTTATTTTCAAATTTGAAACTTAAGATCCAGGGAAAATCAGCAAATAAGTCTTGACCTAAGGGAGACACTATGTGAAGAGCCACGAAGCTATGCAGCCCTTGGGATCCCAGCTTGCCTTTTCCTGGTGAGAAAAAGGTAGGCGCAGCTGTGCTCCCTGGGATGAGTGGGGACCTGGGGATAGGAGGGCCGAGGCGGAGGCCACAGTCACCTTCCTGGAATGCAACCTGTCCCCTCCAGCACAGGCGCTCACACGCAGTCACTCTGCTCTGAGTCAGAGGCTGCAGGACGGAGCTGGGAACAGGGATCTGTCCTCTGAGTGTGTGGGTGCTGTGCAGCCAGAAGGAAATGAAATCACACCCACAAGGAACCTGGTAGGAGCCTGCAGGTTGCCTGTCTTACCTCTCTGCGGCAGTATGCATAAAGTTTCCCAGCTACTGTTAAGCAACTCTACACAAGAGTCTTTAAGGGGTTGAGGTAGGGGTGTATCTAAATGGGCAAGACTCTGGGTTCAATCCCTGGCCTCCCCAAACGGAATAGTTCAGTTACATTTTATAGATACTTAAAGACAAAAATCCCAAACTGGGCATGGTGGCACACACTGTAATCCCTATACCAGGGAGGCTGAGACAGGAGGATCGCACGGGTTCAAAGCCAGCCTCAGCTACTTAGTGAGACCCTGTTTCCAAATAAAATATAAAATAGGCTGGGGGGGGTGTAGCCCAGAGGTACAAGCTCCTGGGTCCCATTCCCAAGACCACACACACACACACACACACACACACACACACACACAGCATTTTGCTGGAATCAAGTGAATCCATCCCAACTCAATCTAAATGAGGAAAGATCACACTCAGTGGGAGATGTCTTGTGCTAAGAAAACAGCTTTTAATAGTAAAAGGAATAAACCAATGTCACATGCTCATATTCCATTTTTACAAATTTTACAGAGAAATGGCGGGACTTTTTAAAGTTTGGAAGTGACCGGGTATTTGTTGGACATCTGTTATGCACCAGGCATGTTGGGAAGTGTGATTAAAGATAAAGAGGGCACCAGGCGTGGTGGCGCACGCTTGTAATCCCCGCGCTTGGGAGGCGAAGACAGGAGGATGGCACAGGTTCGAAGCCAGCCTCGCTGGCTTAAGAGACCCTGTTTCCAAATTTAAAAAAAAAAAGTATAAAATAGGTCTGAGAGTATAGCCTGGTGGTAGAAGGGTTTCCAAGAACCCCAGTACCACCAAAAAAAATAAATAAATAAAAATAAAGAGCCATAAGAGCCAGGCCCTGCCTTCGAGGAGCTTCCCCGATGTCCTGACAGGAGATACCAGCAGTCCGATGGTTCTCGGGACTGACTGTCCCCAGGGGTCTCGCTCCTCTCAGATTCTGCAGGAAGGGATGAACAGCAGTGATTGGAACCCAGCCATTCTCTCCATATCATGAGAAAAAATAGCGCCAGCAATCCCAAGCATCTACATATCCCCGAGAGGGAGTTAGGTGGCCCTATCGTAAAGAGTAATTCCATCTCTTTCTTTGAGAACTTTACTAATAATTTCCCTATGAGGCTTAAACCAACAATGTAAAGCCAGTTTCTCAAAGGATTTCTCAATTTCCCCTTAGATGATTCTACTTCTGTAACACTGCACCTGTGAACTAACTGGGCACAGTGGATGTACAGTTCTTTTTCTTTTAGGAAGAATTCACTTAATGGCGGCCCCAATCCATTCGTATTAAGCATGTTTAAATGCTGTACATGACGTGCCCACAGTTTCTAGAGGAATCCAAGTAAGCTAGGAATTCCGGAAATTTGAGTCAAAAAGAGGACAATGACTTTTGAATATTCTCCTAACTACTATGAGGTCATAGAACAACATCATTAGCCTATCTTAAAGTTGTTCGCTGTAAGTAGAGATGTCAAAACTTTGTGGGGGGCAGTGCTGGGGATTGAACCCAGGGCCTGCACATGCCAGGCAAGTGCTCTACAATTGAGCTACATCCCCAGCCCAGCACCAAACATCTGATTCCTGCACAGTATCTTTTCTTAAATTTCCTGCAATCTTCATCCTGTGTCACCTGCTCTCACCATGGGCACACACGAAGGATCAGGGCAGCATTAACCCGGGTGATTTCAGGACCAACTGGGCTTGACAGAGCTACCAATGATCCTGGCTTTACTGAAGATAATGAGTGAAAAAACGCAAATGACCCAACGACGGCAGAAGGGATCAAACTCTTTTCTTTACCCAGGAAAAAAGGAAGAGGGGGGGTCTTTGTGACATCACTGCTAGAAATCTCCCAGCGAATACACAGAAGAAAAGGTGTTTACTAGCATGGAAAAAAATAGGACCAGAAAACAAACTCTGCGTGTGTGTGTGTGTGTGTGTGTGTGTGTGTGTGTGGTGTTGTTGCCTTAGGGATCATTTGACTTGGAAAGTCTTTCATTCTGTGGCTTTCGATGCACATGTATTAAATGTTCCCCTGAGACCAAGCCCGGGAACTTGGTCCCTAACGGGCACTCCAGTGGTCCAGAAGGACACTGGGGAGAATCCTCAGGCCTTCCTGCCAGGTTGTGTGAGAACAAAACATGTACTTTAATAAATCATTTCCTGCAATGAAGACCTGAAAAGTATAATAAAGCCAAACAACATGGAAGAATGTATTTAAAAACTGAGGTTTTGACTCATAGCTTGATGTGTGTGTGTGTGTATTTGTGTGTGTGTGAGAGAGAGAGATTAATTTATGATGTTCACATGCAGAGCACATGATGTAAGAGAAAGACTATCTCAACTGCAAATATGGTTTGTCTCTCCCAAAGTACATTAGTGTCAAAGAGAAAGAAGCATTGAATAGTAAAGATCTATACTTCTAAAAGCAAAATTATCGCTGAATTTAGGTGTTGTCAGACTTTATGAGGCAATTCCTTCTATAATACCTGAATAGTCACATAGTTAAAAATCAAACAGTCTTGTCTGTGAGTGGCAGTGGGTCTGAAGTGGTGGAGGACCTGGGGTGGGAGACCTGGGAGACCCAGGAGACAGTCAGAGCCCAGAGCCTTTGCTGCTTAGGGACCTTACACTACAGGGAGAGGCAGGAAGCTTAAGGGATCTTACATAAAGGGTAAGGAGACGCGGAGGGATCTTGCGTATAGGGGCCAGAAGAAGGTTAGGGACTCTTACACAGGGGAAAGGCGAGGCTTAGGGATCTCGCGTACAAGGGATTGCGAGTGCACCATCATTCAAGAGTGGAAAGGACCTCTTTACGCTGCTTTCCAAAAGTCTCCTTCTTGGGACTCGACCCAGGACTTCCTCTGGAGCACCTGTCACCCACAATAGCAGGATGACACTGCTCAGTGGGCATGGCTGAAGGGTGGAGTGCACACTTCCACTTCAAGCGGTTAATAGCTACCCATTAGAACTAAGTGGCGTTTACACCGAGTTTCCTAACTCATGTCCCCAGGCTCTCTGCCTATAGAACATGAAACCTACTCTGTGTACATTTCATCCTCTCTCTCTGTCTACACACACATACACACGCACGCACACACATGCACACACACGCACACCAGGCACTGGCATTCAAACCTAATATCATACGCTCAATTTGATATGTTTAAAGTCAAACTGAAAATATGATTTAAAAACATACTCGCCCTCAGCTTTCTAAATGAGCTAAGGATGAAGATTCAGCGAACAACACCCGAGGAATACAGGTAGGCTGAGTGCCTTTCATTAAACAACAGTTTACATGGGGCCTACAGTTTTAGATGGGGGCTGGCTGCAGCCACTCTGGGACCTTCATTCCCAACCAGGTTAGACCTGGGTGGTTCCAACAGACAACTCTGACTTCCTGTATTTCCTTGGCTTATTTTAAATAACACTGAAAATCTAAAGGTTTGCTGTACTTGGCTGGGCAATGTGGGAGAGTGTTTGCTTAGCATGGGTGAAACCCTGGGTTCCAGTCCCAGCACAAGAAAGAAAGAAAAAAAAAAATAAAGGAAGAAAGGAAAGGAGGAAGAAGGGGAGGAAGGAAGGGAGGCTGGCGGTCTGTACAACTTTTAACCCACAACCCTAGATAGCAGAGAATGATGGATAAAGGAGGAAATAGCAAGTTGAATTTATTACATGTAATTTTCCATAGCCAGATCAGGGAAATAGGTCTTTCCCTTCACTTGGGTGTCCATAGTATTTTCTCTGGGAACCAGAATAGTTACTTAGTCTAAACATTTTAGATTTCCAAATTGTAGAAAACTGTTTCATGCCCCACCCACCCAAATAAGGGTGTCCTTTCCTTTTCTTTTGTTAATTTAGGCCCCTGAGTTGCCTTTGTATAACAAATCTATAAATTATTAGAAACACAGAAAACCATCATGTTCTTCTAAGTATAGTTAGATCCTATTTATTTAGTTATTTTCATTTTTTTCTTGGAGAAATTTTTAAAGACTACATTAAATAGGCCCTTAGCAGGCTAGCAGAAAACAACAGTCCATACCTCACTAGTCAATATAAAAACTGAAAATTAAAAACTCAAGGACTATGGCAACATATTCTGCAAGCAGATTGTTGACATGTTTTCCTCCTACTCCAGAGCACCCACCCTAGGCTCCGAAGTAAGACTATGGGATTAGATTCCTGGAGAGAGCAGAAAGCCTACCATTGACTTATTCCCTGGCTCCTAAGAAGATTCCATTGAGACAGGTTTTCTAGGTAAGTCCCTGGGAACACGGTGCAGATGTCCATGTAACACACTAAAGCTGGAAATGATGCTGTTCAGAGAGAGAGAGAGAGAAAGAGGAGAGAGAGAGAGAGAGAGAGAGAGAGAGAGAGAGAGAGAGAGATCATCCACTTTCTTTTCTTCTTTTTTTTTGCTGTACGGGGGATGAAACTCAGGGGCATTCTACTTCTGAGCTACACCCCCAGCCCTATTTTTTATTCTCTATTTGGAAACAGGGTCTCACTGAGTTGGAAAAAGTCTGACTAAGTAGCCGAGGCTGGCCATGAACCGCAATCCTTCTGTCTCAGCCTCCCAAGTAATGGGATTACAAGTGTGCACCACCACGCCAGGCTACCGTATCCACTTTCTAAGTAGAACCTTGCCCTCTCGTTCTGGCAAGTGAAGCCTTACTAAAATACAGATTCGAATGCCATCAACACAGGAGATAAGCCAAACACCAAAGATGCTAATTTTACATGCCACTCTCCTGCACACACACGTGTGTGCCCACACACACACACACACACACACACACACACACACACACACACTTTCATATATAGTTTGTTGACAGTGATGCTGCAACCAGCAAACTTCCCTTAAATAAGATCTCAGAAAGTTTAAATGACATCTCTTCCTTTCAGATTCATATATCCTGGGAGGAAAAATATTAGCAGCAGACTGACAGATGGGGACGAAAGGGTTGGGAACCAGCGGCCAGTTCTCCCAGCTTGGTCCACAGCCTCCATCCCCTGCGGCGGCTCCTCATTGCTTCCAGGTCTCTGCAGCAGCTGAGACCTGGTAACTGTGCTGGAGTTCGCTCATTAGAGGAACTGGCCACACTGCACGTTTTCCCTACACACACCCTCTGCCTAGGCCTGATACAGCTGGAATTACAAGTCCAGTGAGATTCTTCTAGTTGTTGCTGCCAGATCCTTATCTTTGAGCTATTTCTCTTCCTCCTGGACCATGAATGGCAGGAAGAGAAAGGAAGAAAAACTCAATTTTCCATCTGCCTGAACCCTATGGCTAATGTCCCACTCGCTCCTTTCACAGATATAAATGAGGAGTTAGGAGAGTAATATGATACTAAATTCAGCTATACTTTAAAAGCTCGCCCCTAATGATCTGAATGCCACTGGGATTGCCTCTGGACAGTAGGACTCTCCAGAGGCCTCTGTGGGGTCCGCTGCTGTCAGGAAAACCTTTCTTCAATACATACATGGCTTTGGCCAAGTCCTGGAAAGACTTGTTCAGACGCAGGTCTCTTGATTACCTGGGTCTCCCAAAGGCAAGGGGGCTCCTTATGAGTGATAAAACATCAAGCTCCTTCCAGCCCAGCCCCTACCAATTAGCTTATCTCTCAGTGTGTTTTTGGCCCAAGTTGTGTTCCAGATACTTTTATCAACATAGGATCACAGTGGAATCTTGTTAACTGCATTGCTACCATACATTCTATGCACAGGCATGGCCACGCTTCCCGGGGCTGTACATCACTGCTGGATGTTCAGACTTTTCGTCCAATGGGCTCCCAGGTTAAATAAGTTTGGGAAGCTCTCAGTCGATATTAATTGGTTGTATTACACATATCCTACGTTTTGGGCAGTCAGTCCTCTTGCAAAGACGGCTGCTTAGTCTTATGCAATGTGGCATTTTTCTATCTTATCTGGCTTTGGGCCAAGCTTAGAGGACTGTAGTTTGCATTGCTTAAAACTGTGACCATGATAGGAACTCAAGAGAACATATGTTGAACGAATAGTCACAGGTTCTTTTCCTTGCTGTTTTCTGCCACCACCAACTACAGGGTTGACCGCTGGAGTCAGTTTGCTTGTGGTATAGACATGCCCAGTGAGGTATCATGAACACCAAGAGTTGCTTCAGTGTACACAAAGGAAGGAGTGCATGAAAACTGGTTGAGGAGGGCTGGGGGGGGTACATAGCAAAGAACATAACAGCAATTTAGAAGTTTGAATAGCAGGGCACAGTGGCACACACCTCTAATCTCAATGGCACACACCTGCAATCTAATGGCACACACCTGCAATCTCAATGGCACACACCTGCAATCTCAGTACTTGGGAAATAGGGATGCAGAATGACAGGTTCAAGGCCACCCTCAGCAACTTAACTGACATCTTATTTCAAAATAAAAGATAAAATAGGGGTAGGGGTATCTCTCAGAGGTAGAATGCCCCTGGGTTCAAGCCCCCGTGCCAAAACAAATAAACAAGCCAATCAATAAATTAAGGTTTGAATAGCTATCTGTAACTCATAAGAAATGTAATTCTTGATAACTCTTATTTACATAAATTTAAGTACTTACCGCTGTCAGCTCTGCAGTAATTACCAAGGGTAATTTTATATTTTTCAAAAATGCAGCGGTATTTATATCTATTAATTATAGAATCTGGGTGATGCATATGTGGGTGTTCATGATAAAATGTTCTCACTTATTCGGCCAGTTTAATTTAGTGCAGTTTTTATATTCTTTCTTTGTTTCAAGTTGAAATACATTTATCCAATTAAGTAATTTTGAAAGTATTTTGATCTGTGAAGCAACACTCTAAATGGATGGTAACCAATCCCAAGCAGCCACAGGAAAAGACATTGTTGAAGTTGTTGCCACAAATGTCTACAAGACAGAGGCGACACGGATCATATACATTCAGCACATTAATGCTGATTTTTTACTGGGCTGTTATTACGCCTTTTTTACAGATGGGTAAACTGAGATAAAACAGCTTGTCTAAGGCTGCGGGGAAATTCCACGAACCCCTACATCCTGTCTCAAAGCAGGATGAGCGGATGCTTTTTGACCTCAGCAGGGACATTGGTCTACTAGGACAAACACACAAATCACTTCATCTAAAGATTTAGCGACATGTCTGGAGTTAAATGAGAGGGACTATATAATTAAAATGTGTGTAAATGAGATGCTATTAGGAATTGCTTGAACAGCACTTGCAAACACTTGTTCATTTTAAAGCTGATTACCCGGTTAGGGTGTGTGTGTGTGTGTGTGTGTGTGTGTGTGTGTGTGTGTGTGTAATTTTTGGTGCTGGGGATTGAACCCATAGGTGTTCTACCTGGAGGGCTACACCTCCAGATCTTTTTTATTCTTATTTTGAAACAGGGTCTCACTAGGTAACTGGCATGGGCCAGCATGCCTGGCTTGCACATGTTTATGTGTGTATGGATGCATGTATGTATGTATGTATTTACAGTACTGGGGATGGAACTGAGGGGACTTCTACCTCCAAGCTCCAGCTCCAGCCCTATTTTTTATTTTGAAACAGGGCCTCATTAAGTTGCAGAGGGCCTCACTAAGTAGCTGAGGCTGGTAGTAAACTTATGCTCCTCTGCCTCAGCCTCCCAAGTACTGGGATTACAAGCGTGCACCACCATGCCTGGCTGCACATGTGTTTAAAAAAAAAAAACAGTACCATTTTAGAAATCAAGACATTTACACTTCCTTCAGAATACATAAATGAGAATTATAAAATGCTTCTTATATCACCAACATATGTTACTATTAGAACCCCAGGAGAGCCTTCTGATGTAAAACTCACTTGCCCTGTGGAACAAATCAAGTCTTGGATGCCAAAGAGAATATCTTAAGTGTGTGTGTGTGTGTGTGTGTGTGTGTGTGTGTGTGTCTATGGAGAGTAACAATTTAAAAATTTTATTAAAATCCCTGAGCACCTTAATTTCCAGGGGATATTTTGGCCTCTGGGTATTCTCTACTGATGCCATCTTGTCAAGCATTCATACAAATGACTTCATCTCAAAGGACCTTTTTAAAGTATTTAAGTCAAAATGTTTCTAAAGGACTTTTATTTTATATGAATGTAAATGTGGGCCTTTTGGCTGAGATTTGGGCTACGCAAGAGAGCGAGGAGGGCCAGCCTTGCCTGTAGGGATGGAGGTGACAGTGGGGCCACTGGTCCACAAAGGACTTTTTCACTGTGGATGTATTTATTGCTCCTTTTCTTTTTGGATTTTGGGTCTATTTTAAAAATGCCATTTTTCCTTCCCAATTGCAAGAATTTATGTATCTTCACTTCAAGGAATGAACCTCAAAGAAAGCAAAAAGAAGGAAAGAAACACAACCAGTAACAAACGCTAGCAACACCATGGTATGGTGTGTCCCTTACTCTCAAAATTTAATGGATTTCTGAGCTACAAATCAAACTTCTTCCCCCCCCCCCAAAGTGTTAATCTACTTGGTTCCCAGATCAAGAGAAGAGTTTGGATATAGCTTTCCACAGAGCTCTAATATATGCATATTGCTAGAAGGTGATACATCAAAATATTATTGAGAAAACAGTACTTTTTTTTTGCGGTACTGGGGATGGAACCCAGGAGTATTGTACCTCCGAGCTGCACCCCCAGCCCTATTTCTTAGTCTTTTTATTCTTTAAACAGGGTCAAACTGATTTATGAAGGCTAAGTAGCTGAGGCTGTCCACGAACCACAATCCTCAGTCCTCAGCCTCCCGAACGCTGGGATTACAAGCGTGTGCCGCCACGCCCGGCTCACAGTACTTATTTTTACAAAACATGGTCTTGTGTTTTTCAGTAGGAAAGCCCATGTGAGTTAGTCAAGAACATTTTATCTTTTTCTACCCGTATCTTCTCTTACCTTCTTATAAATTCTAAAAAGTGAGGACCTATATTTTTCCTGATGTAACGTTCTTAAATTATACCTATACTGCAATAAAATGTTCTTTTGTAATTATAGATTGGAAGATCACAGTTATTTATTTGTTTGTTTGTTTTTTGCAGTACTAGGGATGGAGCCCAAGGGCATTCTACCTCTAAGATACACCCCCTAGACCTATTTTTATTATTTATTTATTTATTTATTTATTTATTTATTTATTTATTTATTTATTTATTTATTTATTTATTTGGTGGTACTGGGGTTCCTGGAAGCCCTTCTACCTCCAGGCTACACTCCCAGACCTATTTTTACATTTTTATTTGGAAACAGGGTCTCCTAAGCCAGCGCGCGCAGCTGGCTTCAAACCTGCGCGATCCTCCTGTCTCTGCCTCCCAAGTGCGGGGATTACAAGCGTGAGCCACCACGTCCAGCTATTCTTTATTTTATAACAGGGTCTCACTGAGTTGCAAAGGGCCTAAGTATCTGAGGCTGTCCGCGAACAGAGATCCTCCTGTCTCAGCCTTCCAAATGCTGGGATTATAAGTGTGCGCCACCATGCCCAGCTAAAGAAGATCACATTTAAAAAGATCAAAATGCCATAATGTTCAAAATTTTAAGTCAAAACTGAGTTTTTCTGTCCAAAATTTAAATAATTGGTCTCAGGAGCTCAAGCACCTACATATTTTTAGTTGTTTAAACAAAAATAAAAACACAGAGCAAGCTATCCTCTGTATTAACAAGTGAGCTACTTATCTACTTTCTTTTGAAAATGTTCAAGTTTCTTACTGAGTCATATAAGTGCACAAGGAAGCCAGATCTGGTTTCGCCCAAGAAGAACCTTTGGGACAGAGAGCTGTGTGAGCAGAGGGGATCCGTGAATGGGGACAGACCTCTCTGATGAACAGGACTCTACTGCTATCTTGTGCCTTCAAGTCTAGCCACAGAGACCAACATGGCCATTTTAAAGCATACTAATCCAGGCAGAGGAAAATGTAACCAATTGTTTGTTTAAAAAAAAATATATATATCTTTGTAACTAAAGTCCAAACATGAATAGAAATCTAGGAGTGAAATACCTAAATTTCCCTTTAACTATACCCATCATCCAGCCATAGTACATTATCATCTTCTCCTCTCTCTCTGTCTCTCTCTTTCTCTCTGTCTCTCTGTCTCTCTCTCTCTCTCTCTGTCTCTCTCTCTCTGTCTCTCTGTCTCTCTCTCTGTCTTTCTCTTCCTCCCTCTCTCCTTCCCTCCCTCCCTCTCTCTCTTTCTCTTTCTCTCTCACACCCCCCCCACCTCATTGATATACAACAAGCAACAAGAATATGGTGTCCCAGTCAGGCAGCAAAAGTTCCCTAAGAATATTACTCCCAGAGGAATTTCAGAGAATAATGTAAATATAAGGGTTTTAGATTACAAGATTGAAACTGGTGATTATTTCTTGAAGATCTGAGAATGCACATTTTATATAAAAAAGGGTCTTTTCCAGTTGGTGCTGTGCGTATTGGGCAGGCAGAATGTGAAACGAGAGGCCAGAGATAGAACTTTTAGAAAGTAAACGAGGGCAACACTAGACCATTTTTTCCCCCCCATTTGTCTAACCATCCATCACCCAAAACACCTACTAGCACCTTTGTTTTAATTAGCGAAAAGAAAATTTGTGAGAGATTTTTTCATTCAAGTAACATTCATTACAAGCCTTCGATTGAAAGTAGTGTGGATTTAAATGCACGTGCATTAGCAAAATTTTGTATGTCACCACAATTTTTCACTACAGGCTTGGCGTTTCAAACCTCCACTGATACAGGTCTTTTTAAGAATGTAATGAGTCAGTTCCTACCTCTACATAGTCCTTGGCGTGGCCCCAGTCTCGTTTGGCATCCAGATTTCCCAGACTGAAACATTCCAGTTGTCCAAGGTAAATCTTAGCTACTGACCGGCTAATTTTTCGAGTAACAAAATTAGCTCCTAAAAAGACACAAAAGAAGTATTATCAGTGGCGTACATTTGACATTTAACAGTTTGGTGAACCGAACCCGGCATCAGCCTCTGGGTATTTCTTTCATCCCCTACTCCCTTAAAATAATATAAGGGAAAAAAAAAAAAAAGATCATTAGCTGTCATTTAGACAAGTTAAGAAGCTCTAATTCTAAGTGTCACATCAGCTCTACTTCCATAACAAACATTTTTTTCTTTGGGGGATGTCTTAACATTCCTAATTTGCTTCTTCAAAATTCAACCCAGGCAGCGGGCCAAAGAAAAGCTATTGGAATGCCAGTTTTTAAACAGAAAATTCTAAAGGGTTGTATAAAGGGAAATGCCAGAGTGGGAGACAGACATCTAAGACCACCCTGATTTTTTTTTAAGAACACAAACATCATATATTCCTATTAATAAGGCTATTTTGGGGCCCATGGGAAGATGAGAGACAGTAACTTCGTTCACAGGGTATAACTAGTTAAAAGAAACTAAGAAGAAATTTATCTGGGCTGCTTTTCTCTTAACAAAATAAGTGGTGATCACTCTTATTTAGAAACCTGCAGAGCTATCCAAATATGAAATATGACATAGTTCCAAGTCAAAAGTTTCTCTATACTATCCCTAGTGCAGTGCCATTCTCCAACTTCATATAAGTGTTATCTACAGAAACGAGCTCCTAAGCTTTATATAAATATTTTGAAATGATTGAATGAAAAGTCTCATAAATTGAAGAGAGTACTTAAGTTGTTTTAATGTTCTCTGGTTTTAATGAAATGCTCTATTTTTACTTTATTTTTTATTCTTTTCCTTAAGAGTTGGGGGGCTCTCACTTTATTTCCCAAGTTTGCCCCCACTCTGGGCTCAAGCAATCCAGCTGCCTCGACTTCCCAAGGAGTGCTGAATATAAATGTCTACCAGTTTACCTCGTTTTTATTTTTATCTTTTTTTTTAATGCGGGTTGGGGGATGGAAGGGCATTTGACCTCCGAGCTACACCCCCTGCCCTATTTTTTTATTCTTTATTTTGAAACAGGGTCTCACTAAGTTGCAGAGGGCCTCACTAAGTAGCTGAGGCTGTCTGCGAACCGCGATCCTCCAGTCTCAGCCTCCTGAATGCTGAGATTACAAGTGTGCGCCGCCACAACCGGCTTATCTTGTTTTAAAAAGATCACAAAAGGCTGGGCATAGTGGCTCATTCCTGGAACCTCAATATTTGGGAAGCTGAAATAGGAAGGTTGCGGGTTTGTGGCCAGCCTCGGCAACTTAGCAAGACCCTGTTTCAAAATGATAAATAAAAAGGGCTGAGGGCACAGCTCATTGGTAGAATGCTGCTGGGTTCAGTTCTCAGTACCCCCCCCCCCCATCCCACAAGATAAAACTAAAGATCGCAAAGGACAAAATTCCCAGGCACTTTGAAGACAATTTTATCTGAGTCCCTGTATTTAGGTCAGGTTATCAGAGAAAACCACTGTTCAGTTCCCGAGGTAACAATCCACATATGAGTTAATGCACCTTCCTATAGTTCAGATACATAAATATCACCCCTTATCACATATCAATAACTTTACCTTTGTTCTTGTGCAGATGAGGCAGAGAAACAAATATGATGAAAGGATTTGGCTTCTGGAGAAACTGGCACAGGAATAAGGGGAATATTTCTAAATAGGTTTTCTAAATTTTGGCAAGAACGTGGTCTAGCACAAGTTCAAACATATACTAGACTCACTATACCAGCTTGGTAAATACATTTATACAAATGCCATATCATTAAATGTGTACCAGTGTTGGGAATGGCTTAGGAAGATTTGAGAAAGCTCTGATTATTAATAGATATATTTCAGAAATAAGTGTGTCAACATGGCGGACCTGGAGAGAGAAAGGCTTGGCTTCGGTCAGGAAGCAAACAGCTACTGAAACTTGACAGGAGAGGGGAGAACTAGGACTTCCTCTGTTGAAAGACAGATCTACATGATTAGATAATCTAGCTAGGATAGGAGGAGGGGGTCGACCTGACCTTAGAAGAGACCTAGGCAGAAAGGACACCTGGGCTCCACCTTGGCAGGGAAATAAGAGAACTAAGTCAGAATTACGTGAACAAGATGGAGGTCATGTGTATAAAAGAGCCGGGTCCACGTGGTCCCTTTGGTGAATTCGCTCCAATTCCCCCATGCTATTTGGGCTTTAACTGTCTTCTGTATTTCTATCTTTTTAATAGACTTCTTTAAATCTTCAGCAAGAGCCTGGGCTAATGTGTATTCACCCTTAGCTCAGGACAAGAACCCGCGCTTTCTTTTCTTTTTTCTGTTTTTCTGTTTTTCTGTTTTTTGGGGGTTTTGTTGTGGTTTGAGGGAAATTGTGTCTGGGACCCTAACAGGGGTCCCCGGGGACAGTTTCCCCAAAACCTTATCATCTCATACACAAAATGCACGCGCGCGCGCACACACACACACACACACACACACACACACACAATGAGAATAAGATGAAAATCCAAATGTGCAATTTCCCTTAGCAATTTCTAGGATACATTAAGAAACTGAGGTCCTGCCGGGCGTGGTGGCGCACGCTTGTAATCCCCGCACTTGGGAGGTGGAGACAGGAGGATTGCACTGGTTTGGAGCCAGCCTCACTGGCTTAAGAGATCCTGATTCCAAATAAAAAAATATATGTAAAATAGGTCTGGGAGTATAGCCCAGAGGTAGAAGGGCTTCCAGGAACGCCAGTACCATTAAAACAACAACAACAACAACAGCAACAACAACAACAACAACTGAGGTCCTGTAAGAAAGAGCCTTTGGAAATGAAGAAATATTTACCAGAAATGATTCTTTTAAATTTATTACTAATCAGCACATTTTTAGTTTTTAATTTTCTACTAACTTACAACAATTGAATTTAACTTTTAAAATAAATTTTTTAAATATCTATCTTTACTTCAACACCAGGACTAAACAATCATTCCAATGTAAACCAGGTAAACTAGCAATGCCATATTATCAGACAAAGTCCCCAACAAACAGTTAAGATTTTCCTAGACTCCAGCAGAATAATGTTAAGGTGTCCAATGCAAAAACCTGGTCCTGTGTAATGTATTTATTCTTTCACTCAATTTTACCTGAGCACCTACTGAGCATAAGCACTGAAGAGGGAGGCTCTGGTGTCAGGCAGCAAAGAGGGGAAAATGGCCAAGTTGCCCAGGCTGAAGCATTTATCTTACAGATTTGCCTACTGCGGACACTTCATAAACGGAACCCTATAGTATCTGGTCTCCCGTGACAGGCTTCCTTCATTTAGTATTACATTTTCAAGGTCTACCCGTGTCTTGGCTCAAATAAGTACATCATTGTTTTGTATGAAAATGCCCCATTTTATTTATGCACTTGTCAGCAGAGACATCAGAGACATTCTCATCTTTGGGTTATTCCGAATAACGCTGCTGTGAACAATCACGTCCAAGTGTTTGTGGGACATGTGGCTTAGTTTTGTTTGGGTTCCCTAAGTAGGGAATGGCGGGGTCACATGGTTACTATAGTTACTCAATTACAGCCCAGCAGACTCTCTTCCTTCGCTGGCTACACCACTTCACTATGGTCTCTTTGAGGACAGACATCCCAGTGGGTGCATGATGTCATCACGTGGTGGTTTTGATTCACATTGTTTTTGATAATCAATGATGTCAGGCATCAGTCTTTTCATGTGATTATGGAAGATCTGTTTCCTTTGGAAGAAATGTTTTACTCATGTCCTTTGCCCACTCCGCAATCTTAAGAGTCCTCAGGCAGACATGGCAGTAGACACCTGTAATCTTAGTAGTTGGAGGGCTGAGACAGGAGGATTGCAAATTCAAGGCCAGCAAGAGTGACTTGATGAGACCTTGTTTCAAAATAAGAAAAAAAAACAAAAAAAAAAGTCTGAGGGTGTATTTCTGAGGTAGAGTGCCCCTGGGAGTTGTAACACACAGCTCTTGCTGTCTCTGTCTCTCTCAGTGTCTGTCTGTCTGTCTGTCTGTCTGTCTGTCTCTCTCTCTCTCTCTCTCTCTCTCACACACACACACACACACACACACACACACACACACACACACACTCATTCTTTATATACTCTGGATCCAAGTCTCTTATCAAACACAATTTGTAAACATTTCCTTTCATTCAGAAGGTTGTGCTTTCACTTTCTCAACAGCATCATTTGAAGCACAAAAGTTTTTAAATTTTGATAAAATCCAATTTGCTCTGTTTTAGATTTGTTTCAGGTGGTCTCAGTGTCATGTCCAAAACTGTCTCACCTAAGGTCATGGAGACTTACTCCTGTATTTTTCTTTATAAGCTTTATAGATTTCTTTTTTTCTTTTTTCTTTTTTGTGGGTTTAGGGATGGAACCCAGGGGCATTTGACCTCCGAACTACACCCCCTGCCCTATTTTTTATTATTTATTTTGAAACAGGGTCTCACTGAGTTGCAGAGGGCCTCACTGAGTAGCTGAGGCTGTCGGTGAACCAGCATCCTCCGGTCTCAGCCTCCCGAATGCTGGGATTCCAAGTGTGTTCCACCGCGCCCGGCTATAAGTTTTGTTTTAAAATACGGATCTTTCATCCATTTTTTTTTGTAATTTGTACACAGTGCAAAGAGAGTCCAACTATATTCACTAACATGTAGACATCCACTGTCCTGGTACTATTTCTTTTGGCATTTTTGTTGAAAATCAATCATAAATGCAAGGCCAGCCTGCCTGCCTGCTTTCCTTCCTTCCTTCCTTCCCTCCCTCCCTCCTTTCTTCCTTCCTCCTTCCCCTTCCTTCCTTCCTTCCTTCCTTCCTTCCCCTTCCTTCCTTCCTTCCTTCCTTCCTTCCTTCCTTCCTTCCTTCCTTTCTTCTTTCTTCCTTCCCATTCCTTCCTTCCTCCCTTCCTTCTTTCCTTCCTTCCTTCCTCTCTGCCTCCCTCCCTCTCTCTTTCCCTTCCATACTGGAGATTGCATCCAAGGGTGCTCTACCAATAAACTACAACCCACCCCCTTTTATTTTTTATTTTCAGACAGGGTCTCACTAAGTTTCCCAGGCTGGACTTGAACTTGTGATCCTCTGGCCTCAACCTCCCAATCTCTGGTATCTCAGGTGTCCACTCCCACCCCTGCCCCAGCCTGCTCTGGGTCTATGTCTGGCTATCAGTTCTTTTTCATTGTCCGCCCTTATGTTAATACCAGAGGCTTATTTACTGCAGCTTTGTGGTAAGTTTTAAAATCAAGAAGTATGAATTTCCCAACTTCTTTTTTCAAAGAGTATCTTGGCTATTCTCACCCTTTGAATTTCCACATACATTGAAGAATTAGCTTGCTGATTTCTTCAAAAATGCCAATTAAGATTTTGATAGCCGGGGCGTGGTGGCGCACGCTTGTAATCCTTGTGCTTGGGAGGTGGAGACAGGAGGATCCCGCAGGTTCGAAGCCAGCCACGCACGCTGGCTTAAGAGATCCTGTTACCAAATAAAAAATATAAAAATAGGTCTGGGAGTGTATCCTGGAGGTAGAAGGGCTTCCAGGAACCCCAGTACCACCAAAAATAATAAATAAATAAATAAATAAATAAATAAATAAAAATAAAAACAAAGATTTTGATAGAGGTAGTATTGAGTCTATAGATCACTATTTCTGTCCTAGCAATTTAATATGTCCCTATCCATGAACACAGGGTATCTTTCTTTTTACCTCTGTATCTTTTTTTTTTTTTTTGTGGTACTGGGGTTCCTGGAAACCCTTCTACATCTTGGGTACACTCTATTTTTATACTTTTTTTTTTTTTTTGGAAATAGGGTCTCTTTGCTTTGAACCTGCACGATCCTCCTGTCTCCGCCTCCCAAGTGCAGGGATTACAAGTGTGTGCCACCACCCCTGGCTACCTCTGTATCTTTTTATCTTTTGTCTTTGTAAATATCTCTCAACCCTGTTTAGTAGTTTCCAGAGGAACTTTTTTTAGTTCTTTTGTAAAATTTGTTCCAATATACTTTATTCATTCTGACCTTAGGCAAATGGAATTGTTTGCTTACTGTCATTAGTTTTGCAACTATATATTTTACTAACTCGTAGTAGAGGCTCAATGCTTAAAACATCCATTCTCCTCATATTTTCTCCTCATCACACAAGATTGATATCTTAAAGAAAGAAGTACACAAAAAATCACAGAACACAAAGGCTAAGACCTCCTTGGTCACTTTCCCCAACCTTCCAAGTGTGCAGATGAAGGCAGAGGTCCAGGGAGCCTGGCCACGGGAAGGATCGGCATCCACCATTCCTAGCCTGCCCCATCGCTGTCTAACTCCACGCTGCTTCTTGTAAGCCACAGAGCAGAACTCGAGGTCTCTCTCTTCTCATTAGATGGCTCTGGTGGTTGTGAATTATAACATATGCAGGTAGTGGAGCCCTCATACTTACTTTAAATACATACTTGATTTTTTAAGAGGCTCAAACTAGAAGACCCTAGTTAGGAAGAGGGCTAAGAAAAGTTATCTCAGTGAAATGCACACGGGCCAGCTCTGTTAGTTAATGGTTTGTGTTATCTTACACAAACCACTTCACAGCTCTGAAGTCACAGTCCCCTCTATAAACTACCCGCCTATCAATACTGTCCATGCCAAACCACAGGCGCACTAATGTAGGTGAAACACATCGTAGAACATAAATCACTATAGAAATGCAAGGAATGTCATCAAGTCCCTGTTTGTAGAATAAGGCTAGTAACGGGCGGCTTTGATGTTAAAAATGAGAAAACCTAGGTAATACGATTAGTAAGTACTCCATAAATGTTAACCATTATTATCATGTTTCCATTAAAATGGTAATGGTATCTACAATTAAGCCTCAATGAAAAGTTCAGATTTCTGACTTCGTTTATGGCTATGTCTCATAAGTCTGGTTTTGAAAGTCTGAGATGGAGACTAGATCTAAATAAACGGCCCTGTGGCCCAAAGCAGACGTGTGGACTTACACACAGGAAGCACTAATAAACACTCTCGAATCGTTTCAGGTTAGTCTTCAATATAAACTCATTAACCTAGAGAAAAAAGAGGACCGCATAAATGTAAACGCAGAAGAAAGAGATCAGTTCAATGAGGCTTTTAGTCTAAACATTAGTTTTAAGATTGAGATCATGAGTTTTGCCAGATCTGATAGAAAGAAGAGAACAGAACTTATATTCAATACAGTGGACCAAAGGGGGAGAAAGCCACATTAAAAACATGAATATATACCGGATTAAATATCATTATTACCATTTCTTTAAATCCAGAGGTGAGCCTTCAAGAACTACAGGGAAATATGGGGCGGAGGGGCCTCCAGGACACAGGCTAAGGTGGCCCCTGTGGAGTCGGGCTGGGATGAGAAATGGAAGGACACCAGCTGGGCGTGAGGGCGCACACCTGTCATCCCAGACAGATTCGAGTCAAGCCTCAGGAGCTTAGTGAAACTCTCAGCAACCTAGTGAGACCCTGTTTCAAAATCAAACAGTCCCAAGAGCTAGAGGTGAGCACTCAGAAGTAAAGTAATCCTGCATTTAATTCCCAGCATAATGCACACACACACACACACACACACACACACACACACGTGCACACACAGAATACAAGGATATCTTTGAAACTGTACACAGGATTCAGCCCTAATAATCAGCTGAAACATAAAGATCCTCAAGGTGGGAGGCTAGAAATGAAGGCATCACACTGTTATTTACTCCTGTAATTCTGCTACTTTTATCAGCGCTATGATTTTAAGCAGGTGTCTTAGGCTCCCAGGTGTCTTGTCTGCAAGACAGAATCATAATCTGTCCTGAGAGTAAGACGAGTACCACACATCCCAAAGCCTGCCGCACACTGATGATGTAAAGTACTTCCATTAGTTCTACATGATTGCCATCTTGGGTACCATTTTTTTGTGTATGTGTGATACTGGGGTTCCTGGAAACCCTTCTACTTCTGGGCTACACTCCCAGACCTATTTTTTATTATTTTTTTAAATTTAGAAACAGGGTCTCCTCCTAAGACAGTGAGACTGGCTTCGAACCTGCGCGATCCTCCTGTCTCTGCCTCCCAAGGGCGGGGATTACAAGCGTGCGCCACCACGCCCGGCTTGGGTACCTTTTTTGTGATAAATATTTTTAAATATTTAAACGAGCATGTCCTTTATTTCCCCTCTCTTTTGTTTTTATTTATATGATCTTCTCCACTGTAACCCTAAAGTTGGGGAAAGATTAGAAGAGCTACATTGGAATTCAAAAAACAATGTTGAGTTTATTAAAAATAAATTTTTAACGAGCTGGGTATGATGGTGCATACTTGTGATCCCAGCATTTGGGAGGCTGAGACAGGAGGATCTTGGTTGTCAGAGAGCCTCAGCTACTACTTAGTGAGGCCCTTTGAAACTCAGTGAGACCCTGTTTGAAAATAAATAAGAAAAAATAGGGCTGGGGGTTCAGCTCAGAGGTAGAGTGCCCCTGGCTTTCATCCTGGTACTGCAAGTTAATAAATAAATAAATAAAATTATTTATTTTTAACTAATTTTAGCATGTCAAAGTCCTGGAGTTCCTCCCTCAGTTTATGCCCTGTGGGTTAAGATGGACAGGCATGTTGCCTGTGGTCCTTGGGAGGAGGTTCCAGTCCATCTTTACCTAGACTAGCAGAGTAGAATATAAATAAAGGTAGAAGTAAGGCTTTGGTCTTCCTGCCTGTCCTCTTTGGCCCAAAGCATATGAGATAAGATAGTGAATTAAGTTGACTGAGGAGCCCCTGATAGGAGCAACTAATTCTTGCTTGACAGACATCGGGCAGGGCAGGGGACCCTACCCTAGAACTTGAGCAGGGACCAGAGTACCACAGGTCTGCCCTGGGACCCTGAGGTAGGCCGAAGGTGGGGAGGGGATGCTCTGTAGTCGAGGTGCAGAGGAAAGACCACCCCAGGTGGAGTGAATCTGACTCACCCCAGGAGCCTTGGAAAAGAACAGCCTGGGAATTTTACCAACATCCACCTCCAGGAAGACCAGGCCAGTTTGCCCATCAAACCTATAAAAAAAGCAGCTGGACCCAGCAGCTCTGCAGCTGAGAAGAGGAGACATTAGAGGGTCCCACATGGTCCACCAGTTGTCCCTTTGTAAACACAAGTCAGATAAGCCACACCTGTGTCTCACGGACACAGATGCCATCTTGAAGAAAAACAGAGGGATGGCAACACTCAGAAAGACTGGCACTGGCATGTTAGGGCAGACCCTGAACTTCCTTTTTAAAGTTTATGCCTTCTTTTAGATAAAAGGCAACCTTTAAGGACCTTATAAATTTCCTATGGCTGCTATAACCAAGACCCACAAGTGAGGTGATTTAAAACGACAGAAACCTATTGTCTCACAGCTCTGAAGGCTGAAAGTCCCACAGGGCCACGCTTTAGAGAAACTCTCTCTGCCTCTTTCAGGACTTGATAGCCCCTGGCATTCCTTGGCATGTGGCCCATCGCTCCCGTCTCCACCACCATAGCCACATCACCTGCTCCTCTGTACATCCGCGGCTCCTCTGTTTTCTAACAGGATACTTTTCCTGAGATTTAGGGCTCACCTGATAGTCCATGAGAATCTCTGCCTCTGAAGATCCTTAATTATTCCTCCAAATACCCCTCTATCACAGAAGGTTGCATGCGCGTGTTCCAGAATTAGCTGTGAACATAACTTTCTGGGGCTTACCGACCACTCTGAACATGGACCAAGAGTCAAATATATGACAACATATAAATATATCTGCTTTTATTTTTTGTCATAGTAGGAATTGAATACAAGGCCTCAGCCATAATAGATCTTCCTACGTATTGTTATATTTTGTTATATTTTGTTACCCCCTCACTTATTTTTGTGGTTTAGATTTTTATTTAAATCAGTATGTTTTAGTAATTTTATATTGTGAATTTGACAATTCTAACACTTGAAGTTCTTGGCAGACTAATTTCTTATTTGTTATCTCCGCTGACTTTGACTGATGGTGGTCTACTTCCTTGTGCCTTCGGTGAGAGCTTATGTTTAGTCATCTTAAACTGCTGGAGACCAGAGGAACTTTATGATAGAGTGATGCTTTTCTCCCGAGAGAGTCTGTGGTTTTTTGTTTTTTTCTTTCTCGTGAGAATCAGGAGATACTAAGAAGACCTGGGATCTCACACCCTTCCAGAATCCCCAGGACAACAAGGCTCTGCACCTCCACCTTATTGCCAAATCCTCATTACAGAGGCTAGGCACTCCCTAGAAGCCGGCGAGTGCTGCCACGCCACACTGAGTGAAGGGGATTAGACACCACACTGGTGTTTTAAGTGCTCCCCACCTGTCAGAGAAGGGAAATCATCAGGACGAAGACAGACCTAAAGAAATAAACTGCATTTGCCCCATGCAAGCTAAGGTAATACCAATTATTGTGACACCTGACATGTTATATTTATCTTCACTTTAGAAGTTCAGAAAAAATTTATGTTTTATTTTATGATAATTATGTTTGTAGAGTGAGACTATATAAAGAAAATGTATGTTTAAACCTAAAATTTGCCTGTTTTTGCTCACATCCTTTCTCTAACTCAAATGCAATTATTTACAACTTTTTTTTTGACATTCCAGATGAACAACACTTTTTTCCTTATGAGGTTCTGAGCCTGAAGATCATCTCGACTTTGTGGTTCTCTCCTTTGCATGGGCCTCACTTCCTGTGAAGACGGATGACCTAGACGGCTGTGAGGCCCAGCCAGCACTTAGCACCAGGGGGTGTCTTAGACACAGAGTCACAGCCAAATTCCTAATTTCCTGGCTTTGTTCTTTTGTCTAATCCTGACACTGATCTGTGCGTATGTGTGTATGGGCACACACACATGCATATACACACAGAGTCCTTAGTAATTCAAATTTCCTCTTACAATGCTGTCAGGCCCACCCATATACTAGCCCAGTGTTTAAATATCTTCTCACACAATAGCTGAAGGAAAAGAACTAACACAAGTTTTTAAACATTAGCCATAAATTGTTAGCATGAATCCAGAAACTATGAAATTACCTTTAAGATATGAATAGCAGCAAACTTTCTGGAGTAAAAAAATTTGATCAGCTGCTAAATTACCTTTTCACAATGTACTACTTCCTTAAGGGATTATTTTTTTAAGACAAAATGCAATGCTGGGTATTCAATGCTGACACAGTGGAAGCAGAGAAAGAAACCAGCCACGGTTATGTTGCTTATCGCTTTAAACAAAACGACTTCTGTTTCAAATCTGTCTTTCCCATGGTCCTAAAATTATCCTATCTAACCCTAAGAAGTAATATAGCTCACAGTGTGTGGCAACTTTTATGGATCACACAGACACAGGACTGTGTATGCACATTTATACACACACACACACACACACACACACACACACACGTGTGTGTGTGTGTAAAGCTGAGCCATCAGCAGCCAAACAGCACTTGAAGTAGCCCACAATTTCTCTAATAAAAATTCTATCCCGTTGCCCTGTACTTCATCCAAATGCTTTTGATTTAAAGACCTTTTTTGGAGTGAGATAAAGTACAAAGACAGTTTGGATGATAGTCATTGCAAAGAAGAAATCGTTCCAGTTTATCCTGAACCCCACATGAACCTCCGCCATGGGGCCCGCATTTTTCCCCTGTGGTAATCTCTGGCCACCCCACTGAGAACTGCCTGGGCCGTGGCTCAGCGCAGACAGGGTGTAGAAAGAAGAGACACTGAGAAGGTCATGGCTGACTGAGCAGACTACTGAGATCAGAGAGATCCTACCTCATTTGCTCGCCAAGCCCTGCCAAGAGCAACACTATTTAACTGCAGGTACTCAAATCCAGCGGGCATGTTTAAAGGAATCCCAGGCTTGAAAGAGGACAATTCACAATGCACATTTGTTGGGGCTAGCTACCACCTTTTGGCAACTATTTATAAATATGTGCTTAAAAAGAAAGACAATCAGACGGCTTTGTCATTTGCATCCACGGTTCAGGGCATTCTCCACGGACGGATCATCCTCATTCGTAAATTGCTTCATAAATTGTTTGAAAAGTGTGTTTCAGGGTTTCCCAACTTTAGCACTATTGATACTTAGGGTGGGTAATTTTTTTTTGGTTGGGGCTCCCCGTGCACCCCTAGCTTTTACCCACTAGATGCCAGCAGCACCCCCCCCCCAATTATGACAACCAAGAACACCTAGAGATATGGCCAACTTTCCTCTGGGGACACAAAACTGCCCTGGGTAAAAATCACTGCCCTGGGCCAACAACATCACCCCGAGAGACAACATGCCACAGAAGCGACACAAATGGACATAGAAAGGCCCACCTCGTGCGCGGACACGCTGTGCCATCTAACGCATTCCCGTTCATCTGGCACCCTAACCACGCTACCAGAGAACTAAGGGAAATCAGGACAGGACGGGCAGGGAGGGGGCTGCAGCTGAAGTCGGGGTGACCCCTGAGCCCAGCCTGGCCAGCAGGGGGGAGGCTGAGAGCACACAGATGGAAACCATGCCGGTGTGGATGGTATTTCAAGTCTGGAGACTAGCAGAGACCACCAAGAGAGGAGGGCGAGCAGAAAGACAGAAATGGTCCATGAAGCTGACCCACCGACACTGCGCCACTGAGAGGCCAGACAGCGGAGACAGCGGCAAAGACACCAAAGGAGAAAGAAGCAAGGCCGAAGGGATATAAGAGTATGGAGGGCCCCTGATGGCCCATAAAGCCTGTGTCTGGGAGGGCTTCACCCAAGGCTGCCAGGCCAGGGGACAAAGATAGGTGGGAAAACTATAGTAGGATGAGGGCGACGACCGGGGACTCTGACCCCTTAGCGAGCTGCTAAGGAAGGTGAATGAGAATCTCAGAAAGAAGGTTCAAGGAGAATGGAGAGATCTCTCTCTCCTCTCTCTCTCTCTCTCTCTCTCTCTCTCTCTCTCTCTCTCTCTCTCTCTCACACACACACACACACACACACACACACACACACAGTCATATCTCTCTCTCTCTCTCTCTCTCTCTCTCTCTCTCTCTCGTTTTTATGACACTGGGGATTGAACTCAAGGTGCATGTTACCTCCAAACTACACCACTGGCCCTTTTTATTTTTTTAGTTTTTGTGGCCATGGGGATTAAACCTAGAAGCATTCTATACCCCAAGCTACACCCCTAGCCCAATTTTTTATTCTTTATTTTTGAAACAGGGTCTCACTAAGTTGTGGAGGACCTCACTAAGTAGCTGAGGCTGTCCATGAACCCAGATCCTCCTGTCTCATCCTCCCAAGTACTGGGATTACAAGTGTGTGCCACCACGCCCAGCTCTTATTTTTATTTTGAAACAGGGTCTCACTAGGTTGCTGAGAGCTTTGCTAAGTTGCTGAGGCTGGCTTGGAACCTTCGATCCTTCTGTCTCAGCCTTCTAAGTATTGTAATTACAGGCATGCACCACCATGCTCAGCTACACAGATGCTTCTCTGAGGAGTTTTGCTACAAGATGAAGAAGGGCACACTGGACCAGGGAGTATTTTATCACAGAATGAGAGTGCAAGCAGTATCTTTGCACACTAAAATGAAAGATGTAGCGATACAGGAGACACTGATCCACAAGAGAGGTGGAATTGATGATGTTTGATTTTTTAAGAAGACATGAAGACACAGGAGATAGAGAAGGAGGTGGGTTACACAGACAGCTCAGGCCAGGCCACAGAGAGAAACCAGTAGAAGACACAGAAGTGGGCAGAGTCTAAGTGTTCTGTTTGAGAGCATCTATCCACACCCCCCAAAAAACAAACCCTCTTCCCTACTAAAATTATTTGTCCCTTCTCCAGCATGACTGTGGCCCCACACAGGGCCACCTGTTCCTTTCCTGTGGAAACCTATCCTCTACACACACGGTCATCCCCAGTCTGGCTACTCAGGCCCCCAGACTTTATCCCCTTCCTTTCCTTTTGTAACCCGTCACCTGGGTCCTTTTGTGGCTGATGCTCTGAATTTCTGTGCACACCTAGTCATTCTACCTCACACGCTGCAAAGTCTCTCGGGCCATCTCCCCGGAGCGATTCCTCTCAATCTGAGCTCTGGGCTTCAAGGGAAAAGCACCCACGTTTGTGCTAGTTCAGCTTTCTAGCAGAGCTAAGCTGTCACTCTTTGGCCACCATGCTAGCTGGGCTGTTGCATACCAGTCTTCCTCCTGTTCACCTCAGAGGGGGCAGCCTCTAGCTCCCACATCTCCTTTGAGTTCATGGTAGCAGGACTTTCTGGATGTCACTGCTTGGTGAACGGCCGGCCCCTCTGCCCAGTGGCCCAGGAGTGTCTCTTGACCTCTCTCTTTCTTCTCCTCCTCCTCCTCCTCCTCCTCCTCCTCCTCCTCCTCCTCCTCCTCCTCCTCTTCCTCCTCCTCCTCCTCCTCCTCCTCCTCCTCCTCCTCCTCTTCCTCCTCTTCTTCTTCTTCTTCTTCTTCTTCTTCTTCTTCTTCTTCTTCTTCTTCTTCTTCTTCTTCTTTCTTCTTCTTCTCCTTCTTCTTCTCTCCCTCTCATCAACTGCTCTTCTGGTCATGCCAACTCTACTTCTGAAACACTATTAAATCTCTCCCCAACCCAGTCTCCAGTAGACCACAGCTGGGATGGCTGCCTATTTAGAGGACACCAAAGGACATTTCTGTATTCTTTCTCTCTTTGCATTGGTCCTAGCTGGATCCACCTGACTCTGCCAATTTGCCTGCACCATTTATTCTAAAGTAAGAGCCTGACCCAAGCTGGCCCCCAAAATGGCACTCTCCTCCCTGGGTCTTTCTCCAATGGAATTTAGAGAGAAACTCCTTTTCCTCCACAGTGGTGAGACTGAGCCAATGGTGGTCCTAATTCTGGCTTCACAGAAGAAGCCTGTTTGAAAAGATGAGGCCAAGAGAGACCAGCGAAGACCAGAGACAATGAAGGAGCCTTGAAGATCTCCGAATTGTGGTTCCTGCTGTCCCTGAGATCACGCAGCCCCGCCACCTCCAGACTTGCAAAACATCCTTACAACACCCTAGCATTACTTGATTATTTTGCTGCGGCCTACTGAAAGGTTTTTTTTTTTTTTTTTTTTTTTTTTTTCGGCCATTTCTAAACTTAGTCCTGACAGATAAACAAGTCCCAACTCAATGAACCATTCCATCTGGGTTCGGGTTCTTATCATTTTCTCTTCTGGAATTTTGCCACCACTACCACATGCCCTTCTGGCCTGAAGTCTTTCCAGTCCTAAAAACATATGCTTTCTATGTACAAATCCAACCACAGACCTTCCTCTCTTTCTAGATGGGCTATGAGCTGCCAATGGGCCAGAGATTCCCATGTAGCCTGTTGCCAGCCACCGCCCTGGGGTCCCTCCTTGCCCGTATGACCCATCACAATTCTCTCCAGCCACATCCTACTGTGTGCAGACCCCTCAGCAGGCACAGGTCTCTCCTCCTTCTCTGGACATCCCCTTCTCTTGGTGGGGACACATGTGCCGAGTTCTCTCTCTCCACCTCCTTCAAGGAAGGATTGCCTGAGTCCCATCTTCCCTGTCACTCTCCTTTGCAGAGTCCACCAGATCTTACACTCCACTGCAGTTTTTAGTTTACTTAACCTAACTGGGAGCTTAAAAAAAAAAAAAAAAAACCAACAACCCAGCATCATATAAAAATTTTATCTCTTTCATCAGGGCCTAACTTGGTGCCTAACACATAATAGATGTTCAACTGACATTTTCTTTTTTAAGAAAGAGGCAGGAGAGCAGGCCTACTCAACATTCTAGGCAATAAGAGATCTTTCCATTTGTAAAGTGAGTGCATAATTAGCATTAGCATTTTGGGACTTCTGCCATAATTCCAGATTGTTGGTTAAATTCAAACTGATAAATTATTTTCAAGGTCTCCCAAATCAGAAAGCATCCAGGTACTATCATGGATGTCCATGAATAATGAGTGACCTGGCCCTAAGAGACTTGTCTCCCTCTGACACATTTGAGTTTTTCTCTGCCTTCACATTTGTGGGGATCTCTGTATCATATGTCACCTCTGCAGTATGTGGTGGGTAAAGAAGAAACAAAATTTCTGCCACTAAAGACATTCAATATACATAAGAATGAAAACCTCCTGGGAATAATACACAGATACATGCATCATCTTTTGAAATCAACTCCTTTTTGTAGAAATGATTTACTAACATTCAAAGAATGGCCGGTCCCCCATCATTCCATGCTTTGTTTGGGTTTTATTTCAGAACTGATAGACAGAGATGTTTCAGCATTTGTGTTTATATTTGACAGTGCTCATACTTAAACCTCTGGGATTAAAATTTCTCCTTCACTTCCATCCCCACACGGAAGGGTGGTGACATTTAAGAAGTAAAGCGGTGGCTTCATGTTAAATTTCACGTCCTAAGTAACTTTAAAGAAACAGTGTTGGCTTGTAGCCATCCCAGAAAGAAGACGGCAAAGCAAGACAATCTTCAAAAGGCCTTTGATTCAAATTCTTTATCTGACAGAAAATCAGGACAAGGAGAATGTGTATGAAATTTGGCACTTTTGTCTCTTTCCATGATAATTGTCCTCGGCTCTCCCGACGGGCTGGCTCTCTGTGATTTTCCCAGTCACAGAAAAGTAAATATATACAATACAGCCGGGCGTGGCGGCGCACGCTTGTAATCCCACGCTTGGGAGGCTGAGACAGGAGGATCGCACGGGTTCGAAGCCAGCCTCAGCTACTTAGTGAGGCTCTCAGCAACTTAGCGAGACCCTGTTTCCAAATAAAATATAAAAAAGGTCTGGGAGTATAGCCCGGAGGTAAAAAGCCCCTGGGTTCCACCCCTAGTACCACCAAAAAAATAAAAAATAAATATATGCACTACTCTGAAAACAAATGAGTACACGTGATATTTATTCACCCAAGGAAAGCGAGTAGCATTGTGCCCTCTGTAATACTTGTGCTGATTCCTTTCTGGGGGCTAAAAACAGTTCTTCTGAGAAGGGTTGGATTCCAAAGGCAAGAATAATTAGAGATAAAGGCTGACGGCTAAGGATTGCATACGAGTCTATAAACACTGTCCCAATTGTTAATGTGGGACACACACACACACACACACACACACACACACACTTGTTGATGTGGGACACACACACACACAATTAGGGAAGAAAAACACAAGGAAGAAAAATTATGATATATAGTCTTCTCCATGAGGAACATCTATGTATTCTTGAGGCTCCCATCCCTGTGGGGTTCTTGCACAGAGGTGTAAAAGGTGAAGCACGAGAGACCCTATTTCTAAAAAATAAAATAGGTCTGGGAGTGTGGCCCAGAGGTAGAAGGGCTTCCAGGAACCCCAGTACCACCAAAAAATAAAAAAAAATAAAAAAATAAAAAAAAGATGACGCACACAGGAGGCATGGCATCTGTGAGGCTCACCAGGGAAAAGAGAGAGAAGCTGTGCCTGCCCTTTATTATGGAATAAAATAGAACATCCACTTTCTGGAAATTATAATAATGTGAAAAAAACTTTGGGGAGAGGTTTTTAAGCTATGCATATATTGGACAATTACTCTGCAAGGAGATCATTTTTTTTAATGGTACTAGGGATTGAACCCATGAGCAATAGGACTGGGGAATGTAGCTCATAGGTAGAATTCCTCTGGGTTCAATCTGCAATAAAACACACACACACACACACACACACACACACACACACACACACCCCAGATAAATGAGCAAATCAATAATTGCACCTACATGTTTTAGCATAGCGAAAAAGTAAAACAGAATTTCTTTTCCTGGTTTGTAACTTTTTTTTTTTTTTTTTTTTTGGGTGGTACTGGGGTTCCTGGAAGCCCTTCTACCTCCGGGCTACACTCCCAGACCTATTTTTATATATATTTTTAATTTGGAAACAGGGTCTCTTTAGCCAGGGAGGCTGGCTTCGAACCTGCGGGAGCCTCCTGTCTCCGCCTCCCAAGCGCGGGGATGACAAGCGTGCGCCACCACGCCCGGCTTGGTTTGTGACTTTTTTTTTTGACAAAACCATATGTACTTCATGTAAGATTCTGAGGGGTCATTAATAAAAATACATGAATCACTTAAAAAATACTTGCGGAATTCATTAAATGTCTCAAGGGTCTTTCATAGCCCTTTGATATCTATCCACAATTCTTTCATTCACATCTTCTTTTTTTAAATTTTACTTCCCTTAATATTAACTGGCTGACCTGCCAGAATCTCATTTGAACATGGTTTCTCCTGTGATTCCAGCAGCCCTCCAACACTACTTACGTTTTATCTTTTTTGCACTTTGTAAACACCCCAGTGACTACCCTAATTCATCTGTAAACATCTTTGACAAACTCGTGGTTTTCTTCCCAGACCATCTCCAGTTGGCAGGCCCACTGCAGGCCCATTCCTCTCTATCCTCTCTTAGATCAGCAGCCACCAGCATCACACTAACATGGCTCCAACAGGGTCTTTCATTTGGGAAGGGAGGTGTAAAGAAATAGGACTCAGTGTTGGGACTTGGCGCTGAAAACACAGGAAGAGGGGGAGAGAGAAGAGAGGTGGGGCAAGGAAACAGATGAACGTTCCCATCTACCAGGCACAGTATTAACCTTTGCCATGTATATTCCCTACATATAGCATATAACCTTTATCCACACAATGAACTGATAAGGTAGGCGATTTTCACAATCCTACCAGCCGGGCATGATCATCCTCTCCATGTGCAGAAGGCAGAGGAGGAAACTGAGATCCGAGTAAGTAACTCGCCCAAATATTTGCACAACGCTGGCCCGGTTCTTTGGGCGCACTGCTTGGCTGTAACCCCACAGGGAGTTGCGCCTTTTGAGAACAGACAGTCATTAGCTTGGTTTCGAACATAAATGTTGCATCGATTATGAAATGTCATAGTTAAAAAACCCAACACCAGCCTTAAATTCAATTTGACAATCCCTGAAGTCTCACCTCAATTGGTGGGAGGGACATCATTTTGTTTGGTGGTAATAACCACCTTCATTAGCCCAAGGATTGCTTCAAAAGTCTTTCATGTTGAAGGCAATTACATCTCATCCCTCCACAGAGAAGAACGCGGGCCAGACAGCATTGTGATGGCCAAGCATACATTTCATCTGGGGAATGTCATAGTCTACAAATGCGATGGTAAACCACATGATGTCACCTTGTGCTCCAACCTGAAAGGCCACCCAGAACCTGGTGGGTCCAAGGGTAGTGGCCAACAATCTAACCATTTATGAACAGACAAAATGGCATTGTATTAGAGCTGTAATGCGCTGCTGAACTCTACCAGGAGGATTACTTCATCCCCTGATTTCACAACGGGCAACTACATTTTTTTCTTTTCAGTAAGTTAAGGCTCTTGATGTTCATCTAAAAAAAAAAAAAACACACAAAGCACCTTTGATAGATAAAAATATAAGTAAAATATTGAGCTATTTGATATTGGTTGGTTTCTTGATATTTTTAATTTGCTAGTCAGACTGACAAATCCTAACCTAGTACTTTTTAGATGATTTTATTTATACATGTTATTTACATGGAAAGAAAGAACTTTATGCCTATTTTGTCTAAATAAAAACAAGTTCCAGTTATGTGAATTATCATACATTCTATCACCCCCTAAAGAACTAAACTTTCTATGAATTCTATGCATTTAAAAAAAAATTATCACTTTTCACACTAATATTACTGTAATCCCATGCACTAGAAGATAATCTTGAATCAGTTTTTGTTTGGTTTGGTTTTGCTTTTTTTTTTTTTTTTTGGTACTGACGATTGAACCCAGAGCCATTTCCCTCCAAGTTATACCTCCAGCCCAATTTTATTTCTTATTTGGAAACAGGGTCTCACTAAGTTGTGGAGGGCCTAAGTTGCCGAGGCGGCTTCAAACTTGCGATCCTCCTGTCTCAGCGTCCCAAGTACTGAGATTATAAGCCTGTGCCACCATGCCTGGCTTCAATCAGTTTTATACGAAAGGCAGAGAATGAACTTGACAGCTTACTCCCAAGGAGAGCTCTGCTCTTGTTATACAACCAGCAGGTGCACATGTTCATTCATCTGGGAGATGCAGGAGGGTCACTGCCCCATCTTGACTTCATCTGTGGATCAGCAGGACCCTCAAGAGAGAGCTCAACCTCCAGGGAGCAGCAGAGCCTGAAGTCACAACTCTGCCACCTGGGCTTCCCTGAATTGGGTCTGCCCTGCAGTAGACCAGAAGGTAGAAGGCCGAAAGAGATTCCTGTGAAGTTATTGAAAGCGGAATGTTTTTTCTCTAGTATTGAGGCGAATGTTTGCTAAATCTCTGTGAAGGATTGACTGCAAAGTAAAAGTGATCTGTCAAGAAAAATGAGATTCCTACCCCTACAGAGGACTTTCTGTGATGACATTTTTGGGGGTGAAATGACAGAGCTGGATTTCTTGTGTTTACCACGACCGACATTTTGGATGGGGTCATTCTTTGCTATGAGGGACTGTCCTGTGCCCAGCAAGATGTTCAGCAATGTCTTTGGCCTCTAGATGCCAGAGAGCAGGGGCACCTTGGCCCTCCTCAGTTGTGACAACCCCAAACATCTCAAGACATTGCATACATGTCGCCCTGGGGGCGGCAAGCTCACTCTCTCCCCAGACTCACTCCCCACTCCCAGATGAGAAAACACTATCCAAGAATATGAATCTTATATCTTTTTAATGCTTTTATCAGTACCATGTAATTACACATCCTAGTGACAGCGGATCTTCTATCACTAAACCAATGAATAAAGACTACATTTTAGAAGAAAAACATTTAAGTTTTTATGATGACTTCAGTAAACTTTGTATATGAATTAGTTTTAAAAAACTCAAGATTAACTTATGATAATAAATATAGTTAGGTATCTTATGAAGCAAAACACCCAGCAACCAAAAAAAAAAAAAAAAAAAAAGCCAGTGGAGAATACAACACAAAACCACAAGTTCGTGAACCTTAAAATATCAGATTCTCTCAGTGAGGAGAATACTGTGTTTAGACTGATATATATGATTTCTTATGAAGCCCATATTTAGAGGAATGTGCTATATCATCTAAAAATGGCTCAATATCTAAACAGTGGTAGTACACCATCCATTTGTGGTAGTCTCAAACTGTTAATTACAGGTACATTTAAAGTACTTTATAGCTTCTTATTGCCTCGTGATTTTTTATGTATTTTATTAGTTCTATCTCTTCCCATCGCCAGCTTCTCACTGACGATCACGATCGGTTGGTTATAGGCTTCATGCTCCATTTATATTGTAATAATAAAAATTAATGTTTTTAATTAGTATTTCTGTTAAACATCTAAAAAGGAATATTGCCTTTAACTAAACCAGATTAATATTTTCTTTTAAAAAAGAGAGAACAATTAAGATGTTAAATTTCTAACTTCTCCACTTACTTTATTGGTAAGTCCAAGTACCCACCCTGCCTCACAGGGGTCAATTTGCTCCAGTTCCAACTCTAAAAACCATATAGATGTTATTTCCACACATATGAACATGGGTACACGACACCCTCTTCCTCCCAGCGTCACTTTGAGACTCGGGTGATACCTGTTAGTGTTACAACCTTGGAAAACTCAACTTTGTGCCCTTTGTTTCTTCACTGATGGACAAAAGTTTGATGGAATGACCCTCAAATGGTTTTCTCTCAGATAACTTCTAACGGGATTTTGGGAGAGCTGGCCACTCGCTAGAAGTTCTTTCAAAGAATAACAGCATCTGATGGGTTAGTAATACCTTTTCAGTAATAAACATTTTTAAATATAAATTTTCATATATGCATAATGAGTTTTATAAGATAAACAAGTTAACTGAGATACATTAGGAAGTACATTTAGAGTACTAAATCCCCATGTCAACTGTACTCCAAAGACCTGATGGCTCTATTTTTCACTATTATAACCCTAGGACGCTTGATGGCGATGATGACAATGATGAAGAAGAAACTACTCTGATTCCCTAGCTTGAAAAAAAAAGGAAGTGTGAAATACACAATCAAACAAGCATATGCACTAGGTTTTCATGGCATTCTAGGGAAACCAGAAGGCCGGCAGCTGCTGAGCCCTTGAGGGGGGTCTTGATGGCGTCTTTAAGGGCCCCGCAATCACAGAGAAGGGAGCAGTTAGTTAACATGGCAGGGGGAATAGGGCATCAGCCAGGGGCAAACAGGAAAGGTGAAAGAAAAAGAAAAAAATACACTGGCAATAGAGGATACTTTTCCTAGACCTAAATAAGTGTGTGTGTGTGTGTGTGTGTGTGTGTGTCTGGGAATTGAAGCCAGCAACGCATAACTTATGCATCCTAGGCAAAGAAGTACTCCACCCACTGAGCTACATTGTTAAATATCAAAAAGGAGAGAGACGAAAAGAAGCATGAGGAGGAGAAAGAAGGAAGAAGAAACAGGAGAAGGAAGAAGAAAGAGGAAGGAGGAGGAGAAAGAAGGAAAAAGAAGAAAGAAGGAGAAGGAAAAGGAAAAAGAAATGAAGGAAGGGAGGGAGGGAGGGAGGAAGGATGGAAGGAAGGAAGGAAGGAAGGAAGGAAGGAAGGAAGGAAGGGAGGGGCAAATGGAATAAATGCATGGTCCACACAGTGTGACTTGTTACTCAGGCCAGAGGTATCCCAGGATGCAGCCCATCGCTGGCTGTGAGCCACTGCTGGTAAGCCAATAGCCATGAGGTGGCTTCACCAAGCCCAGCTTTACCTCCTCAGTCAGCTCTGGAAGGAGCAGTCAGTATATTGCTCAGACTTTTCTAATGATCAAAAGATTACGATGACTCAACATAAGAAAAATAACCTCAGTGCACCAATAAAACTGCCAAATAAGAAGAGGAAATAATATGTGTGAATATATATATATTCTCACATATACATGTATATTCTCATAAATATTCTCATCAGACACCTGGAAATCTAAATGTGTTCCTTCCACAAAGCCAGCATTTTGAGAGTGGGGTGGGGACTGTGCCACACTGGGCCAGGTTAGCTCCCGGCTGGTCTTTCTCCTTCAGGACAGAGACCATGGGAAGTTCTGCAGAAACCTCAGTCACTCCTTAGCTGTAGAAACCCAAGCCACTAATTCTATACTGACATTTAAAACTGAAAAACCACAAGCATGGAACAAGAATGCTCAATAGCCTGTCTCAGGCCCTTAGTCATGATGGCTACAAGCATGAGTCAGGAAATGAAATTCAATTAATCAAGTGATTTTCTTTTCATCTACTGAAACTAGAAGATAGATATATCTTTTTTGTTTCCGCTTATGTATCATACAAAATATTTTATTTTGCTTGGAACATGTCTTTATTAATGTTACAATTTTGTAAAGATGGCCAAATTTGTACTTATGACATGCCAATGTACCCTGCCAATATACTAAGAATTAAGATGTGATATAAGCTGGTTACATTATCCAGGTGACAAAGAGCAGTAGTTTTGTTTATTTTTTAATGTAATAAACAATCAAAACTAGAAACATACACAGGGCGTGGTGGTACACGCTTGTAATCCCAGCATTTGGGAGGCTGAGACAGGAGGATCATGGCTCGCAGACAGCCTTAGCTACTTGGTGAGGCACTTTGCAACTCAGTGAGACCCTGTTTCAAAATAAAGAATAAAGCCGCGTGTGGTGGCACGTGCTTATAATCCCCGTGCTTGGGAGGCTGAGATAGGAGGATCGCACGGGTTCGAAGTCAGCCTCAGCTACTTAGTGAGGCTCTCAGCAACTTAGTGAGACCCTGTCTCCAAATAAAATATAAACAATAGGCCTAAGAGTATAGCCAGGAGGTAGAAAGCCTCTGGGTTCCATCCCCATCACCACCAAAAATAAAATAAAGAATTAAAAAATAGGGCTGAGGGTATAGCTCAGAGGTAGAATGCCATTGGGTTCCATCCCCAGTACCGAAAACAAAACAAAACAAAACAAAACAAAACAAAACAAAAAACCAACAACTAGAACCATTGCTGTTAGCTTTACCAAATAAGTTTGCTTTTAATGATCTAATGTGCAGAATCATCTTAAGTTTAAGAGTAGATTTTATTACTGGTAAATAATATATTTGAAAAAAATGCAGATATCTTTGTTTGATGAGCTACTTCAAAGTAATTAGAAATTCTTTCAAATCTTTCCTAGTGGCTAACTCGTGTAATTAACAGCCTTACGACAACATAGTCTTATCAACCATGTAGCTTTTCTAAGACACTTAACAACAAAAGCAAAGCACACTCCTTCTTCCTAAATAAAGAATATTTAAGTCTGTATTTCCAGCAGGAAGATATCCCCACAACTACATTTGTGGTAAAGAGAACATTATGTTTATGTAAATATAAATATGGAGCTGTGAGCCTCTCTGCAGCCAGGCAGGGCTAGATCGATATGGAATTCCCAGTTTGGAAAACAATATGGAGGAGGGGAGTTTCAGTTACATAAACAATTTAGTGTAATTTATTCATGAAATAAAGAGCTTTTATTCATTCAATTAATAAGTGGAGAGTACATTTTTATTTTAAAAACAAAATATTTTCATTTTTTTTGTGAATAGGAGAGCCTTATTAATGCCTGTATCAGCACATAATATAAAGTAATAATTATTTACAAACATGCCCATATATATATTTTCATGCCTTATGGACATAAAGCTCTAAAATTTTAGTATTATTTCTTAGCTTACAGAAAATGTTGCTAATGCGTCTGCATTTTATACAGAGCAAACTTAAAGCATGAGTTCATAGATAATGTCGGTCTCACTGCAAGTGATCAGATGGCTATGGAAAGCCACGTCCTGGGATGGCTGGCTGTCTTGCCTAGATTAATGAGTCTAAATTCTGATTTTTTTGTGTGTGTGTGAGTATGGTACTGGGAATTGAACTCAGGGATGACCCACCTCTGAGATACATCCCCCAGCCCTATTTTCTTTCTTTCTTTCTTTTTTTTTTAAAAAGCATGGTCTCAGTGGAGAGCCTTACTGAATTGTAGAGGCTGGCTTTGAACCTGCAATTCTCCTGCCTCAGCCTCCCCAATACTGAGATTACCAGCATGGCAAACCATGCCTGGCTATAATTGTTGTTCTGTTTTGCTTTGCTTAGGTACAAGCAAGGCAAGGAATCCACCCCTGAGCTACATCCCCAGGCCGAAACCCTGATTTTATACAATTGTGGGTGATTCTGACCACCTCCAGATGTATTATAAAGTTCTCATAACAATACAAATATACTCTTAAGAAAGCTAAATCAGTACGTTCTTAAAAAAGGAAAGAAAGAAACCCCAAAGACTTGAATGGGCAAAAGATATATCTTAGGTGGGGTGTGGTGGCACATGCCTGTAATTCCCAGAACTTGGGAGGCTGAGACAGGAGGACGGCAGGTTCACGGCCAGCCTCAGCTACTCAGTGAGGCCCTCTGCAACTTAGTGAGACCCTGTTTTGAAATAAAGAATAAAAGATAGGGATGAGCAGCCCTTGGTCAGCTGCTGGCTTGCTTGGCGTCACGATGTGCTGACAACTTTCTTTCCTTTTACTGTCCAGGCACTCGAGTACAAGAGGAGGGGACAACAGAATTCCCGCAGACCAAAACCCCTCGAGAGCTCAGCGGAAGAACAGCTGTTATGGGCTCTGACTTCCATTGTTGAAAATCTTCCTAAAAACCTGACTCCTTTGGGATAAACCCAACTGACAGTTTCGTAGTTGTTGGGGATCCATCTACAGCCTGGGTCAACAAATAATTTCTTTCCTTTTCCTTTTCTTTTCATTTTGTGGTAATGAGATTTGAATCCAGGGGTGTTTTACCTCTGCCCTACACACACACCCCCAGCTCTATTTTATTTATTTATTTTTATTGCTACTGTGCATTGGCCTAAATCCTCCTGTCTCAGCCTTCCAAGTACTGAAATTACCACACCTGGCTACAGATATTTTCTTAAAGGCCTAGACAGTAAATATTTTAGGCAGGCTACATATAGACTATTAATAAGCAGTCATAGCTGATATATAAACAAGGAGCTGGGCTGTGTTCCAATAAAACTTTATTTACAAAGAAAACAGGCTGGTCGGCTGGATTTGGCCCGTGAGCTATATAGTTGGCCAACTTCTGGTCTAGAATCTCTTTATTTTAAAAAATACTTTTCTTCCACACATTTAAAATCAGAAATTCTCATTTAAGTGTTATTCATGCATTCCAAAGAGACCTTGTCAATTATTTTCCACTGGAGAAAATATATGTCTCTCCAATACAATATCAACTTAGGCTCTGAGCATTTGTGACTGTACCTTGGACTAGACTGAGGATTACAACTACTCCATCCAGAAAAACAGTATTATTTCTCTGTGAAAATAGGGCACAAGAGGACTCACAGGTAAGTGCTCAACCAGCTTCAGAAAAGAAACTAATAGTCTCAGAGCAAGTTATGGGTATACCAACTAAAATGCTGAAAATGAATTCATCTATTGAGTAAAGGAACTCAAAGTGAATCATTACTTTATAATAGTTTGTTAACTTTAATTACTACATGTGTTCAATCAATAAAACTTTACTTAAAACTACTTATAAATTTCTACTATTCTCTAATTCTGACCATTTAGCTTTCAGGTCAGTAAAGTTTTACTGTAACATGAGATTTCCATTCTCAAAACCTATTGGATGCCTACTAGCAGGCAGACACTAATTTAGATGCTGGAAGTTTAAGAATACGATTCAATCTTGCCACTAAGGGATTCTCAATTTGGCAAAAAAAAAAAAAAAATCTCCTTGGAAAACAAAAATTAATCTTTAAAAATAACATTATTGCCAGGTTCAGTGGTAAACATCTATAATCCTTGCACTTGGGAGGCTAAGACAGGAGGACTTAGCTTCAAGACCAACCTCAGCAATTTAGTGAGATCCTGTTTCCAAAAATAGATGAGAGGCAAAGGTATAGCTTGGAGATAGAATGAGCCTGAACTCAACCCCCAGTGCCAAAAAAAAAAAAAAAATTATTGCCAGACTAACTTACTATGAAAATTAATTTTCAAGTTTTAAGAAATGCTATAAATAACGTTATATATTTTATCAAAGTTTTAGTATAATTTTCCTATGTAACTATATTTTCTCATTTTTTGATTAAATAATCAAAATAAATAAATGAAACAAAAGAAACACACTGATTTCCAGATATGTAATAAAATAAAACAAAATGGTGCATGCAACAAGGTTAAAGTTTTTAATAAACATTTAACAGAGGCCCCGGGTTGGAGAATGATCCATATAGGATAACTCTCTTTGTAGGTTTGAGGTCACACGGGGCATTTCTGAAGGGATGCTAACAGTGCATCTGGGTGTAGGGAAGTTAAAGTAGAGAAGTAACTTTTTAATTTTCCCTTTAGTTATTAAATAATTTATTATTTTTCTTTTGAAGGTACTGGCAAGGAATGCAGGTCTCACATATGCTAATAAAGCACACTACCAATGAGCTATATTCCTAGCTCTAATTTTCTTTTAAATAAAGAAGTATTACATTTTTGATTTTTTTAAAGAAAATGATTAACAGTGACTGAAATAAAGGTTTTCACTCTGAGGTACAAAGAAAGAATGGGGAATTATATTCAAATTATTATTATTATTATTATTATTATTATTATTATTATTATTTTGCAGTACTGGGGCACTCTACCTCCCAACTACAGCCCCAGACCTATTTTTTATTCTTTATTTGGAAACAGGTTCTCACTAAGTTGTGGAGATCCTCCCTAAGTAGTTGAGGCTGTCCGCAAACCTGTCTCAGCTTTCCAAGGACTGGGATTATAAACACGCATGCGGCACCATGCCTAGCTTAAAATTTATTTATTTATTCATTGTTTTTGTACTGGGGATGGAACCCAGGAGCACTATACCTCTGAGCCCCCAGGCCTATTCTTTAGTCTTTTTACTTTTGAAACAGGGTCTCACTGAGTTGCAAAAGGCCTCGCTAAGCAGCTGGGACAGTCCGTGAACCACGATCCTCGGGTCTCAGCCTCCAGCATGCTAGGATTACAAGCGTGCACCGCCGTACCCGGCCACAATTTATCTTTTTAACACTCTATTATCTAAGAATGCTTTTCCCTCCCTTATCCTAATTCACAATAATTGACTTTTTTTTTTTTTTTTTTGGTGGTAGTGGGGGGTGGAACCCTTCTACCTCCGGGCTATACTCCCAGACCTATTTTAGATTTTATTTGGAAACAGGGTCTCTTAAACCAGTGAGGCTGGCTTCAAACCTGAGCGATCCTCCTGTCTCCACCTCCCAAGCGTGGGGATTACAAGCGTGCGCCACCACGCCTGGCATAATAATTAACTTTTAACTATTTGCTTTTCAGGTGGAAAAGCCGGAGCAGGGAAGAACACAGAAACCCAAAGGCTGTGTGTGATCATGCTGGTGAGAAGGAAGACAGATCACAGATTCCTTGAGCTCCCCACATACCAGATGCTGCAGGTAAGGACAGCTTAACACTAAGATCTTCCTTTTCCTTTTCTCTTACTAGTGACACCCAGAACCACAAAATTAATTAAAGAAATGTTTCTGGCTGTTGGGGCAACGGATGACCGGCTAGCATCGTACGCTTTCACAGTCCATCATGGGCTATTTAACGTCAGCAATTATAAAATAAAACTGTACCGACGCTAAAGACACCTTTATAAACCTGTCACTTTAATCTTTCTTCATGATTTGGTGGTTTAATTAGGTGGTTATACAGACATATAAAGTTTCATTGAAAAATTATAAGCATTACGAGTATGAGTTGCCGGGCAAGAAACAGTCTGTAACACGGGTCTTTGCTTTTATTCTCACACTAAAGGACTGCGTGATAGTTAAACGGAGTAAGAATTCTGGGAATTAGATTATGTAGATAATTTTTACTTTGTAGAAAGTGCCGACGCTTGGCTAGGATTCCTCATGCTTCATTAAATCAGAAGTAAGGATGGAAGTCAGGCGTGGTGGCGCACGCTTGTGATCCCAGCATTCGGGAGGCTGAGACAGGAGGATCGAGGTTCGCGGACAGCCTCAGCTACTACTGAATGAGGCCCTTTGCAACTCAGTGAGACCCTGTTTCAAAAGAAAGAATAAAAAATAAGGCTGGGGGTGCAGCTCGGAGGTAGAATGCCCCTGGGTTCCATCCCTAGTACACACCCCCCCAAAAAGAAGAAGAAGAAAAGAAGTAAGTAAGGATGGAGTCTATTTTTTCTCATTTAAAGCTGAATTCTGAGGAACAGGAACATTAGCAGGTTGCTAATAGTCTCAATGACAGTGATGAAGAGGTAATAAGCCCATGCAAACAGAAAAAAGCTGATAGTGCTTCTCACTAAAAGAACTGCTTTCAAACTCATTCAAAAATAAACTCTAGCCGGGCGTGGTGGCGCACACTTGTAATCCCAGCATTTGGGAAGCTGAGACCTGGAGGATCGCGGTTCGCGGCCAGCCTGAGCTACTTAGTGAGGCCCTCTGCAACTCAGTGAGACCCTGTTTCAAAAATAAAGAATAAAAAAATAGGGCAGGGGGTGTAGCTCGGAGGTCAAATGCCCCTGGGTTCCATTCCCAGACCCACAAAAAAATAAAAATAAAAATAAAGATAAACTCTAAACCGGGCACACTTGTAATCCCATATTTGAGAGGCTGGGACAGGAGATCGCAGTTCCAGGATAGCCTTAGCTACTACCTAGTGAGGCCCTTTGCAACTCAATGAGACCTTGATTCAAAAAAATTAAAAAATATATATGTATATGTATATATATGGCTGGGGGTGTAGCTCGGAGGTAGTATGCCTCTGGGTTCCATCCCCAGTATCAAAAAAAAAAAAAAAAAAAAGCCGGGCGTGGTGGCACACACTTATAATCCCTGCGCTTGGGAGGCAGAGACAGGAGGATCACGCAGGGCAGCTTACGAGACCCTGTTTCCAAATAAAATATAAAATAGGTCTGAGAGTATAGCCCGGAGGTAGAAGGCCCCTGGGTTCCACCCCCAGTACCACTAAAAACAAAAACAAAAACAATAAAAAAAACCCTCTTAAAGCTACTTATTTTGGGGTATCTGCTTAATGGAATATATATATATATATAAACTGAAATGCAACTGGTTGAGTGTACGAGAACAGGAGAGACCGCCAGAAACAATCAAGAGTTTCCTCTTTATCCTTCACATTCATATGGCAACTTTGGGCTAAAAACATGCTTGATAAGACCTACTAATGAAAATGGTGAAACTGGTCCGCTGCCCAGTTTTTCATGTTAAATTAAAAATACCCACTAGCAGGGCCTGGTGGCGCAAGCTTGTAATCCCCGCGCTTGGGAGGCAGAGACAGGAGGATCACACTGGTTCAAAGCCAGCCGTGTGCGCTGGCTTAGGAGACCCTGTTTCCAACTAAATAAAATAGGTCTGGGAGTATAGCCCGGAGGTAGAAGGGCTTCCAGGAACCTCAGTACCACACACACACACACACACACACACACACACACACACACAAACCCACTAACCTGATAAGCAATTAAGGTCAGGTTTATATTACTTCGTTTACCACTTTTGACATTTATAATAATTGGAAATAGGTATAAAAGTGTTCACAGTCTATAGAACATACGCAGAATGAACTTAATGCTCTATGCAACACACACTTAGAGAGCGTAAGTTCTGTAGAACAAGTGCACAATGAACGTACTACTGTTAACGTTTGCAATTCTCTCTGCAATTACTAGAAGAGTTACTAACCTCTTCTGGGACTCTCGTGATTGAAGAGAATTCCATTCACGGCAAAGAGATTGTATGCCTCCCGGAAGTTCACCACAATCCAATAGGCGTAGAGCTTTGCTGCCCCTGTTGGAATAAATTTTTAAAGAAAGTAAAATTTATTACCAAAGGTTTTCACTCATCTTAAAGAGTCACAACTTGTAAAAATTATAATCTTCACAATTATGATTTTTCTAATAAAATAGAAAAAATATGAAATCAAAAGCCAGAATAAACAATCAAAAAAGTTTCCTATGCCAGCTAATCAGATTTGCCAGGAAAATGTTTAATAATCTCCTATTTTCATAAGGTCCATGGTTTTTATTCTTTTACCATATAACTGGTTCAACTATATTGTTTATGCTTGCAGAATATCAAGTGCACCTTTATGTCATGTTGCTTTCATTTATTTTTAGTTTTAAAGAACTAGAAAGCAAGCCCGGCGTGGTGGTGCACGCTTGTAATCCCAGCATTCGGGAGGCTGAGTCAGGAGGAACGAGGTTCGCAGCCAGCCTCAGCAGTTTAGTGAGTGAGGCCCTCTGCAGCTCAGTGAGACCCTGTTTCAAAATAAAGAATAAAAAATAGGGCTGGGGTAGCTCGGAGGTCGAATGCCCCTGGGTTCCACCCCCAGTATCACACACACATAAAAAAAAAAAGTATTAGGAAGGAAAAAATTGAGGTTCTGAAGATGCAAACTGCTTTGAAATTTTATCACTGAAGTCATTCATGAGTATTCTCTTTACGAACGTACTAGATATATAATAGTCTTTATTTTGTTTTGTCTTTTTTCTTTAAGGATTTCAGGGAAACTTGCATGGGGAAATAAAAAACATGAAACTTTTATCACTGCAGCGCGATCTCAGAACGGTTTAGCGAAAGAATTAGGTTGGGTCTGATTTTCTTTTTAAAGCGCTCAGTGTGGAAGGGTTGAATGAACACAGACTGGGGGTGTGAGGTAGTCATTTCACCCCGGAGGCGAAGGCAGCAAATACTTGTAGTTAGCAGTGGATAAAGGTATGCTTCTCAACAAGTCGAGTCACTTGAGTCTATCTTAATGTTAATCTCACACTCAAATGACATCAGCCGTGAGACACGAACAGAATGAAAGCCGAAAACGCCCGACACCCACGGGGAGCGAGCGCCCGGGGCAGGCGTGTGGCCGTGCACACGCGTTCTCACCGTAGGGCGACCGAGGGTAGAAAGGGGTGGTCTCCTTCTGGGGTATTTCTTGCACTTTCCCATACAGCTCGCTGGTGGAGGCCTGGTAGAACTTCACGGAGTTGATCAGGCCACAGGTCTTAATTGCATCCAGAAGCCGCAAAGTGCCAACCCCGTCCACATCCGCGGTGTACTCCGCCAGGTCGAAGGAGATCTGGAAGAGGCGCAGACGTGAGGCTGCATTAGTGGACGGCAGTTGTGAAGACGGTGGCTGGGCCACAGGGACTATGGTCGCACATACTGTGAGGGGGATGTGGGCTAGAAACGGTAGTGTTGTCTAACAGTGGAAGAGTGTGGATGTCACCCAACATCAAATAGCTTGAAAATACTGTCATGTCCATTCATGTACCTGTGGTGATGTGACCACCCTTAAAGATTACCGCCTCTTTACCGTAGTGCAAAGCCCTACTCCTCGGGTGTTCCTTAAAATCTAATTTGATATCTCTTCCTCCTACTCCTCTTCTTCTTCCTACTCCCCTCCCTCTCTTCTTCTTTTTCTTTTCTCTCTCCCCCTCCCTCCCTCTTTCTCTTGAACACAGAGGCATTCTACCTCTAAGCTATACTCCCAGCCCCTGTGGGAACCTAGGACATCAACTTTTATTTATTTATTTATTTTTTTGGTGGGTCTGGGGATGGAACCCAGGGGCATTCGATGTCGCTCTGAGCTACACCCCTTGCCCTATTTTTTTATTTTTCATTTTAAAACAGGGTCTCACTAAGTTGCAGAGGGCCTCACTAGGTAGCTGAGGCTGTCCATGAACCACAGTCCTTCAGTCTCAGCCTCCAGAATGCTGGGATTACAAGCGTGCGCCAAGCCCGGCTTGACATTCACATTTTTAATGAATGCCAATTGATATGTGTGCACAGAGAAGACTGAGAATGTGTGCTTTAGGATACCATTAATTTTTAAAGGGTTCTTTTGTTTCCAATTTTAAGATATAAGGATGACTTTGTAGTATATTAAAAGTATCTATAATTTTTTTATTATAAGGCACAGTACATATAGCAAGATGCTAATGTTTATTATATGAATTGACTAACTTCTAAGAGGGTGCTGATAAATATTTCAGTATCGTGCAGTTCTTGAAAGTAGTTATTTTTTTAAAAAATGTGACCAGTGTACTTTTTTTTTTTTCGTAATCATCCCTATACAAAATAAGCAAATTAGCTAAGGTTAAATCCCCTAAAATGAAGAGGCTGAAAATAGTTCCCATTGTGTTTCATGCCTTGGGAACGGCCTCAGTCTTCATGTGGAAAGACCTCTGGATAGGGTGAGTGAGGTCAGCAGCCTTCCGTGTATCCAGGTCCTGGGCATCCCCTGAGCAGACGCTGCGGTCTGTACACACAGAGATATTGCGGGAACTTGGGCAGCTGCTCACTGAGGACTCAGCTCAGCCTAATTTTGTCTAGGTCTGTGAGTAAAGCTCACTACGGAGCTATGAAAGAAAGAAGTATGTCTCACCCATAATCTTTCAAAGCCACGAAGGCAAATCTAGGACCTTTTTATTCTTTTTAAGTAACGGTTTTATTGAGATATAATTTACATACCATAAAATTCGCCATTTTCAAGTTTACGATCCTGCGGTTTTCGTATAATCACAGCATTATGCCATCATCATTACCATCTAATTCCAGAACATTTTCATCACCACAAAAAGAAACTCTGTATCCATTAGCAAACATTCCCCAGCCCCAGCCCACTGTGGGTCCAGACAGTCACTAATCTACTCTACAGAAAAGTCTCTGCAGAATGTCTCTACCAACTGTGCGCATTTCGTAAAAATGGAATCATACGATATGTAGGCTTTTGTGACTGGCTTCTCTTACTTAAAGCTTTCATTTCTCTTGGATACGCGTACAGAGAAATAGAATCGGTGCACCATCGTATACTGACACTATGTTTAACATTTTGAGGGGCTGCCAGGCTGTTTTTCTAAGTGGCCACGCCAGTTCACATTCTCACCAGAAATGACTAAAGGTTCCAATTTCTCCCCGTCCTAACCAACATTTGTTGTGGTCTGTCTTCTTGAACACGGCGATGCTCGCGGTTTAAAGTGGTACCTCATTGTGGTTCTGATATGCATTTTCCTGATGACTAATGATATTGAGCATCTTTTCGTGTGCGGTTGGCCATCTGTATGGGCTCTTTACAGAAAAGTATAATCGAATACTTTGTCCATTTCAAAACTGGGCTATTTGTCTTTTTGTTATTGACTTGTAAAAGTTTTTTATATAGTCTGGAAACAAGTCTTTTCCTCCCAGGATGAGGGTTGTCTTTTTATTCCCTTAATGGTGGCTATGAAGCAAGAAAAAAAAAAAGTTTAATTTACCTACATTTTATTTTATCACTTATATTTTGGGTATCACGTTTCGATAACCCAAGAACATGAAGATTTACTCCCATGCTTTATTCTAAAAGTTTTACAGTTTTGTCTTTTGCATGTGTTGCTATGGTCCATTTTGAGTTCATCTCTGTGCATGGGTAAGGGTCCAACTTCACTATTTGAGATGGATATCTAGTTGTCCCAGCACCAGTTGTGAAAAAGGCTATTATCTCACGGCTGAATGGTCTAGACACTTGAGCTGTTTTGTTTCTCAGGAAAATCAATGGCTGCGTGTGGAGGGGGCTGTGCACAGAGAAACCCCAGACAGCAGATATCAACAGCCATGTGAAAGCCAGAGCCAGTGATACTAAGCCCTCCGTACGTGGCAGACCTCAGTCACAGCAGTGTGCCTGTGAACAAATTATTTTATTCTAAGAACAGATTAAGCACTTAATCTGAAACAGAGAAGTTTCGGTATGTGGTAGAGGAGCGTGTTACATCCATGGGAAATGTAATGCATTCTGCATGTACTATTTACTCGCAATGTTATACTCAATTGTGAGCCAAATGTCCCCTCCACCTTTGAACACAGAATATACAACGTAAAATAAATAATAAGATATTATTCAGGGACATATCCATGAACATAAAAAAAATTAGGCAGAGGAAGATGGGATGCGCCTATCTACACCTGTCTCCAAATTGTGATTAACTCTATCAAGGGTAAAGCATACATAATTAAAATTCTGGAAGATGAGACTGGCAAATTTAATTTTTTATAAAGTATTTTTAACATAAAATAACAAATTAGGTAGTTCCCTTTTTAATGAAAATACATTTAATTAAAATACTTATACATTGATGGACTCCTAAAGGTTCCAGTTTGACTCTGAAAATGCACAGGGTCTGGAGAATTAGGACTCATGGGCTAAACGTGGCCAGGGCCTGTTGGGGAATAAAGTTTTACGGGACAGAGCCACATCCGTCCTTGACAGGTTTTTCCATAGTTGTTTTCAAACTTTAACCACAGAGTCGGGTAGTTACTGCACAGAATATAATTTTCACCAAGCTCAAAATATGTATTATCTGGTTCTTTATAGAGAAAGAGCTTTCTGATTCCTGAACCAAACCCATTATGTCTGAGAGCCAAAATGAGTCATATGTCAAATTTTTATCATTATTTGTATCTCTATCTTTTCCATGAAGAGGCTCCTGGATGTGTGATTTACGTAATAAAAAATCATCAGTAAAAAATGCACTCAGTACACCTGACCTACCTAGTGCCCTAGATCAGCAACACAGCACACCCCTTGGTGTAAGCTGTCTCCCAGGATCAAGGGGCTGGCTGAAGGGGAGCTATAGGTGCTGTTGCAGCCCAGCTTCCAGAGGGAAAATCAAACCTCATGATCCAAGCCAAAGACACCATCCAAATTCAAAATTCCAAGAGGGTTTTTTCCTGAATGTGTTCATTTCGCACCAATGCCATGCCAGCAACTTCTAAATTGGTTACCTTCTATACTACAGGATGATTATGGGGTATGTGTCCCATCCCCCCAAAATGAGCTGCCTTTTTGCAGGGACATTGGAGACTTAGTTCAACAGTGGAAACTTATGTCACCTGAGGAGGAGAACCATAATGAGAGACATCAAAGCTAACAAAAAACATCATCCCAAAACAACAAACCCAGCCTACAAAATATTGGGCAGACTGCCTTTCTAGAAATATCTTCTCCCTCTGGCTTGCAGAGCCCTACATTCTTCCAGGTCTCTGCCCTTCATTGGTAGCAGCTCTCTACACTCTGGTTCTGCCCCTACCAGGTCTTGCCAGGGCCCCCACATCTCTGTTCAAACCCCAGGGCTCCGTGAGGAGCTGCCTCTCTCCTGCCCATCCTCCAGGCGAGCCACCAAGGGTCATTGCCGTCCTACCATCACTATACAGATGGCTCTGAATGCCAACGCCAGGCCTCCTTCCCTTGTCCATCATGTTATCTCCAAAGTTTGCCTTCCCTTGGCCTCTCCCTCACTTGTACACACGTACCCATTCAGAATAAAACCTGCTAACAAAACCTCGGAATCAGCCCTTTTCCGTTTCTTCAATTCACAGAAACCTATGAGCTTCTCGGCCCTCGGTAGACTGCCCTGTCACTGTTCACGGGCGCTACCACAGGAGCCTCCATTCCTTCAAACACAGCCTTGATCTGCACCCAGTTTCCACTGTCTGCCTCGCTACTGATCCGCCGGCCTCTCTGGCCAGCCTGGTGTGCACGGTGGTGGTGGCCTGTTCCTGCCTCAAGCCTTAGCCTATCTACATATTAGCAAGCATGTCTATATATTAAGGTTTAGCATAACAGTTATAAAGAACGTTTAACAGTTACACTATACAGTCAGAATTCAGAATGAAGGGGAAATATTTTGGACCATAGCTGATGAACTGGGCGCAGGAGGAATTGGTTACTAAAATGTACAAAAAACCTTGTGAAAGGGTGTTCATCTGGGAGCCACCATCAAGATGAAAGAAGAGACAAGCTGTGAGAAACCAGGGAAAGATCTAAAGTCAAAGGAAAACAGTAAATTTAAGTTCAAATGTAAATTGAGCTTAAATAAATATAAAACAAACCGGGCGTGGTGGCGCACGCTTGTAATCCCAGCATTTGGGAGGCTGAGACAGGAGGATCGAGATTCGCGGGCAGCCTCAGCTACTTAGTGAGGCTCTTTGCAACTCAATGAGACCCTGTTTCAAAATAGAGAATAAAAAATAGGGCTGAGATGTAGCTCGGTGGTAGAGTGTCCCTGGGTTTAATCTTCAGTATCGCCCCAAAAAAGTGCTTTCCCCACAATGTGGGCCCCTCCCCCAACTTTGTTAGACCTCTCTCATCCATCGACCATTGTCTTATTTACAGTTATTGTTTTCCTGCATATTTTTTTTAATGTTTAAAGCTGAGGTTGGCTGCGAACCTGAGATCCTCCTCAACTTAGTAAGATCGTTAAAAAAAAAAAAAGAGTAAAATCAGGCTAGTGGTGAAGCTCAGAGGTAGAACCATCCTCGGTTCAATCCCCAGTGCCTTAAAAAAAATGTTTTTAAACAAAAACAAATGCTCATACCCATATTTAAAGATATAAACAGATACCCCGAAAATTATCTGCATTTCTTTCTGAGTGGTAATACATTTCTTAAAACAAGGAGAATATTAGGAATGGTCCCCTATATGCTTCAGCTGTTGTGTCTCTTTCCTGGAGAGGCACAGCACAGAACATTCTAGCTGCTGAGCCCTGGCTCTGGCTCTTGGATGGTGGCTGGGAGGTTGCTGTCAATAAGGGGATTAGAGGGGGGCATCCTGGGCTTCTTGGGTTCCCATCTCTCCCCAAGCCCGGGACCAATCCTCCTGCTCAGAACGGGGTGAGACAGTGCCAAACCTCTATCTGGGATTTCGATTTTGGAGTCAGGAGCAAGGGAAACTGCTCCAGTCGAGAGGTGACCGTGTGGGTGTTGTAGCAGGCCTGTCTCAGCCTCGTCCTCCCACGTTTTCTTGAGAACTATATTCTAACCTCAAAATACTTGCTCAAGTGCATGCAACTTTATGATCTACAAATCTACTAATAGTAAAAGCTGAGGCAAATGAAGACACACACACACACACATACACACACACACAAACACACACACACACACACACACACGCGCGCGCGCGCGCGCACGCGCCAGCCGGCCCCTACACTTCTTAGGGGCAGGGATCTAGACTTTCTGTCAAGCAAATTCCCTAGGATGGCCCTGGGAGCCAGATGTATCTGATGCTTTAAGATGGAGAGCCATGTGACCAAAAGCCCTATTCGCTTACAGCAAACTAAACACAGTACCCAGCCACGCATGGCGGCACAGGCTTGTTTGAGGATAGTGTGTAGAAGCTTGATGAGACTCTTGTTTCAAGACAAAAAATAAGAACTAAAAGGAGCTGGGGGCATAGATCAGGGAGGTCGAACATGCACACACACAGAGTATATATTTATTCTGTGATATATGCTACCATGCTATTCTAAAGTATAATTGGGAAAACGACGTGAATAACGATTTTAGTGAGGAAAAAGAATTCAAACACAGCAAGCGCAAACTGCCCACCACACTAGTGACTGAGGACAACCCTCTTTCAGGCTTTTCAGCTGAAACAACACAAAGAATATACAGAGGAATTTAAAGATCAGCTTAATTGTTTGCAGCGTATGTCCGCTGCCTCTCCAGGACTGGGGGTTCAGCCATGTGGCCTCCAGGCCCCTCAGGATTTGGCCCCTGCGGCCTGGCTTCCTCCCTGGCTCCAGCAGCCCCACGGGCAGCGCTTCCTCCTCTCTCTGCTAAGAACATTTTGCCTACGCCTCCGTTTTCCCCCAGAGCCCTTCCTGCACCTGGCCACCCAGAACAACTCCATCCTCCCACTGTTGTCCTTCCTCCTTTCCTTTCCTTTCCTTTCCCCTCCCCTCTTCCTCCTCCTCCTCCTCCTCCTTCTTCTTCTTCTTCTTCTTTTCTCTCCCTCTTCTCTCTCTCTCTCTCTCTCTCTCTCTCTGTTGGGGATTGAACTCAAGAGCAATCTACCCCAAACTATACTTCTAGCCCTATATTCTTTTTATATTCTTTTTTTTTTTTTTTTTTTTTGGTGGTACTGGAGATTCTGCCCCTAAACTACACCCTCAGACCTATTTAATTTTTAATTTTGAAACTGGGTCTCACTAAGTTGCCGGCTAGCCTTGAACCTGTGATCCTCCTATCTCAGCCTCCCAAGTACTGGGATTACAAGTGTGTGGCACCACGCCCACCTAGCTAGAACAATTCCTTGCATCCCGCGCTCTCCCCCTCCAGGCGGGCTTCAGCTCCGACTCACCACACGCTGGACCTATGAATCCTTGTCTCCCGGTTTCAGGCCAGCTTGTACGCTCCAGGACAAGAGAGCTTTGTTTGTTTGTTTGTTTGTTTGTTTCCACCACTTAGGAGAATGCCTGTCACACAGAGGCACTAACAAATCTTACTTGCATGAACAAGAACCATTAAAAAGTCTGAAGTTTAGGCACCTGACCCTAATGATCTCATTTTATAATAACAGAAAAAGACTTTCCAAAAGGAACAAGTTCCAGTTTGAAACTCTCAGTGAACGTGCCACAGCTCCTCGACTATAAATGTCATTTCAGAAAAGAGATTTGTCTGCAAAAGAAGTAAATGTGGCACAAGATAACCAGAGACCAGAGGCACGCTTCCTCTCACACTTGATCTTGTTCGGGTGCCCAAGAGCTGGGGATGCCTGAGACCACACAGGCAGCCGGCTGCTCACCGCGCCTCTCGGGGGGGAGAGTTATTAATCAAGGGGAGCAGCCAGGGAACACTGCCCACCATCGGGATCAGCCTCTCCTGGTTAGTAGGAGCCCAGCACAGCTGACAGTTCCTTAGTAGTTGGGGCCAGATGCAGAGCTGTTTTTCCAGAGCTGGGGAGGCAGGTGTGGGTCTAGTTGGCGGACAGGGAGGGCATTCAAAGAGGGTGCTAAGTACCGCGCGTGACCAGCAGGGCCTGATTACACATGGTGGCGGCTGGGTAGGGGACCTTGTCTTCCTTGTGGCCCCTCCTTTCTGCCTTCCGGGTCCAGGTGAGGAGGTGTGCAGAGGCCAGAAAAGCTGCACAGGAACCGAGAGAGGCCTGTGAAGTGTGGGCAAGGGGCCAGGCGTGGTGGCCCACACCTATAACCCCAGTACTTGGGAGGCAGAGACTGGAGGATTGCAGGTTTGAGGCCAGCTTTGGCAATTTAGGCCTTCTGAAACTTAGTGAGACTCTGTTTCAAAATTTAATCATAATATCAATTAATAATAATAATAATATAATAAATATAGGGCTGGAATTGTAGCTCAGAGGTAGAATGCCCCTGAGTACAATCCCCAGTAACACACACACACACACACACACACACACACACACACACACACATGCAGGCATGGGGCCAAGGTTTAAAGGATGGCAGATAAGAAACAAAGCTCAAAGAAGGAAGGAGGGTGCAGGGAAGACATGGCCACGTGGGGTGTGAGCTCTCCTAGTGCAGGTGGGGGGCACCAGGCTGAGCACAAGGACCGAACACACACTAGCCACATTTCGGGGATGAGGTGTTGTGCATTCATGCACGTGCAAACACTGACGGCTGGGCGCGGTCTACCTGCGCTGGTCTGCAGCCTGTTAAGGGCCCGGGGAGCAGCAGACGGTGGCATCATGGCGGCAGGGCCTCCTCGCTCTGCCTTGAGGCCCCAGCCTCCATCCAAGCACCCCTAGCTCAGCCCCCAGCCCCAGCTCTATACTTCAGAAACTTTTATTCTGCAAATCCATAAACCCATTTTTATAAGATTTTGCTATATCCTTTTGCAATTATATTTTTGCTCAAAAACATTTATAATTAAGTTTGGAATATCAAACAATCCTAAGATTCTTATTCTACCAGAGTGATGAACTCCAGCTAGACTAAACAAATGTGACATCTTTGAGCAAAGGCAAATTAAAATGTATCTTCCATTAAGTATTTTGGAGTCCTCAGAGCAGTAGGATGTCACACTGCTGCCGTCTTCCCACTCCATGCTCTGTGGCCGTTGCTTCCCATCCTTGGCCCCAGCTGCTGAGTAAACAGGAAGATACACAAACTGTGAAAGCCGGAGCCACTGCGGCCTGTGCCTGTGATCTCAGTGCTTGGGAGGCTCAAACAGGAGGGTCCCAGGTTCAAGGCCAGCGTGTGATCATTGAACAAGACTCCATTTTCAAAATAAAAAAGGGCTAGGGTTGTATGGAGCTCAGGAGTAGAGTGCCCCTCCCCCCGTAATAATAATAATAAAATAAGGTCTGCTCTATGAATAGGGTGGTTTATATGAGTTTACATCTTTAGCTATAAAAATGAGTCAACACTTTCACTAAACAGAATACAAAAATATAGGATACTTGCCAGGCATGATGGTGCACTCTTGTAATTCCAGTACTTGGGAACCTCAAAAAGGAGAATTATAGGTTCAAGGCCAGCCTCAGCAGTTTAGCAAGGCCTTCAGTAACTTAATGAGACCCTGTTTCAAAAGAAAATAAGGCTGGGGGTGTAGCTCAGAGGTAGGATGCCCCTGGTGGTTTAATACCCAGTACAAAAAGAAGGGAGAGAGGGAGAGAGGGAGGAAGGGAGAGAGAGAGAGAGAGAGAGAAAGAGAGAGAGAGAGAGAGAGAGAGAGAGAGAGAGAAAGAAAGAGAAAAGAGGAGGGAAGAGAAAAAGAAAAAGAAAAAGAAAAAAAAGGAAGAAAATGGGGTGCTCTACCTTAAAAACAAAGTTCTAAAGTTTTTGCTTTTTTTTTTTTTTTTGGTGGTACTAGGGGGTTCCTGGAAGCCCTTTTACCTCTGGGCTACACTCCCAGACCTATTTTTTTTTATACTTTTTAAAATTTGGAAACAGGGTCTCTTAAGCCAGCAAGGCTGGCTTTGAACCTGATGGCTTCAAACCTGTGCGATGCTCCTGTCTCCGCCTCCCAAGCATGGGGATTACAAGAGTGCGCCACCACGCCCGGGAAGTTTTTGCTTTTTATTAAGGCTCAAATTGTGTGCTCAAAGGCCAACCTTGCTGTGATACCTTACCAAATCTGCTAGCCCTTCTCATTATCTAAGCCCAAAAGAAGATCAGTGCTCCCAGAGTCATGCCTTGAGTTTGAGAATATTCATGCTCTAAGATGCCAGGTGGATTTACTACTGAACAGATCGATTATTGCTCTCGTATCCAAGCTGGTTGGGAACAAGAAGCCCCCAGTCTAGAGCTGGCTTCTAGAACGTAGAAGCAAACACAGGGCCATTAACAATATAGAATAAGGAGCTGCCGGGCGTGGTGGCACACACTTGCAATCCCAGTACTTGGGAGGCTGATACAGGAGGATCGCAGGTTCACGGACAGCCTCAGCTACTTAGCAAGGCCCTTTGCAACTCAGTGAGACCCTGTTTAAAATAATTAATAATAATAATAATAATAATAATAATAATAATAATAGGGCTGGGAGTATAGCTCAGAGGTAGAATGCCCCTAGATTCCATCCCCAGTACCACACACACACACAAATATAGGCCCAAATGAAAGATTCTAAAGCGATTCATATACAATTCTCAAAACAGAATACACACTCAGCAGGCCTCCAAGTATGAGAATTGAAGAAAGGCAGAATTCTTTATAAAATACACCTAGAGGCCTCATAGCAAGAACAGATGCCAAGAGAAGGAGGGAACTTTGTGAAGACGCATGTCTTACTTCAACCATGACATTTAGCGCAATCTCAAGACTATACAAAGGATCACACAAGTAGAGTGAAAAGGGGAATGAGGGAAGGAAGGAGGATCGTTGATCAAAAAGAGGGGGCCTACCCAAACCTTGGCCTTCCAGAACCGAAAGGAGGCCCGAGTTGGCTACTCATGAAATCTACTTTGGAGGAAGACGGGCAAGTCAGGATTTGCACAGGGCCTGGGTGGTATCTGGGAAATGGCAGATTTCCACATTATAAGTGGGGCCACTCTGTTCTTACGATTCCATGATGCACCAAGCTCTGCGTGCTCTGCTGACATATTTATGAGTTTGAAAAATGGTCCTAGAAAACGACTGAGTGCCTATAATTTCAAATTTCAACATTCCTTTTATTTGAAAAGAACATCGCTTTCCATTTCAGATTTATTACAAGGAGACAAGGTCTTGAGTCACAGATCATCGGGAAACGATGTGCTTTGTGATTAAAAAATGAACTTTCTTGGGACTTTGCTAAAGTCAAATGAGAGGTGGTTACCTGCTTTCCGTACCTGAAAATACTCCTGGTACTTTCTGGCTAAATTACTCAGGGAGGTACCAGTGCAGTGTGGACAGGTATGATGTGCGTCTGTGTAGCCCATGAATGCCAGACACTGATCTAATACTGTGTAGTAGCAGAGTCAAAGCTGATGGGGCTTCTGAATTAACCATCCACAATGACCCGGAACTTGAGTTTATGAGAAGTTTTGATTACTTGGTTCTAGTTTCCCTGTTAAATCTGGACTTTCACTACCTCCATGAGAGAGAGAGAGAGAGAGAGAGAGAGAGAGAGAGAGAGAGAGACAGACAGACAGACAGACAGACAGACAGACAATGAATATATTGATAATATATGAATGTTGCCTTAAAAGCTGAAGAGTTCGGTCCTACATAATCACAAAGCTTCATCAGTAGCATATCTGCAAGCTTCTGTATGAAGGCAGACTTCCCATCTACGAGCTCTCTACCATAAAAGAGAAGCCTGTGATGGAGGAGCCATGTGAGACCACGAGGATCATGATGCCTCTAAGCCTCTGTCACAGAACTTAAACCCTGCCATTCTTTTGCTTATCTCTCCACCCATTCCTCTTAATGCAATGGTCTGGGGAGCTGTCAGGGATATTTGGCCAAAGCAATTTATCTTTCAGGATAGTCTCAATCCCACTATACAAAACATTTTTAGCTTTAAGCCACACTGAGTTTTGAGAGCAAAGGGTCTGGGCAAGGGGCAAGGTAAAAATGATGTTGAATAAGCAAAGACGCAATATGTAACTTTTTTTTATTCCCAAGGAGATATTTTACGCACTTTCCCCCCTTGTTTTACACTGCTAAAGCACAGCAAACCATGCGGAGAGAGTTCTGCCACGTGTAGCTATGGGCGCCCTCCGTGGTGCATGGTACAGCCTGCCCCTTGAATTTAAGGTGTCTTTAAGCATCTCCTCTTCCTCTTCCTCTCCGTCTCCTTCTCCTTCTTCTTCTTGTTGGTACTGGGGATTGAACCCAGGGGTATTCTACCACTGAGCGATACTCCCAGCCCTTTTCATTTTGAATCAGTGTCTTGCTAAGTTACCACCCACTGGCCTCAAAACTGTGATCCTTCAGTCTCAGTCTCCCAAGTACTGGGAGTCCAGGTGTGTGCCACTGAGCCCTGTGTAAGAATTTTTGTTGTTGTTGATGTCATTCACTCGATAAACATATATAGAAGAACCCTGGCACAAGGTCCTGGCGCTATTCTGGGAGCCGGGATACAGTACTGAAGGCAGCAAGCAGAAATCCCTGCCCTATGGAGATGATGTCCTAGCGAGAGAATAGACAATATTAAAAAATACAAAGTAAATTCAGTGGTGAACACGAAGCGAGGAACAGAGTGGGGAATGCTGGGTGATAAATACGGGAGGGCTTCACGGAGTGAAAGGACAGTGACAGAGATGTAGAAGGCAGAGAAGCAGGAGTTGCAGGCGTCACAGTCATTTCAAGTGTTTGATAACCTGCCACGGCTCAGGCCCTGGGCCAAGGGCTTTCTGAGCACTCTGCCACCGAGCACCACGACAAGCCCATGAGTCAGAGACGACTATTGTATCTATTTTACATCTGGCAAAACCAAAGCTCAGAGCAATTAAGCAGCGTGCCTCTGGTCACAGTTAATAAGTAGTGGAGATGGAACTAGCACGAGGGGAAAATAATACGGGGAACAACCACCAGCAGCAGACTCACACCAAGTGCATCCTTTACATTCATGTTTCCTGTAACCGCAAGCGAGACCTGCAGGACTGGTGGTCTAACTTTTCTGTGCAACTCAATACCAAAAACGAGGCCTTGCTTTTTCTAGGAACAGGCTGGCTGGAATTCAGAATCAAGGCTGCTTGTAATAGTATATTTTCAGGATCATTTTTCATAATTCTCATAAAAACTCAGTGATGCTGTGAATAGCGGCTTAGTTTTCATAGGAACCTATTTCATTTAGAATGCAGCTAAATAAACACCCACATACAATTAATAAGCAGGGCGTGGTGGCGCATGCTTGTAATCCCAGCATTTGGGAGACAGACAGGAGGACTGAGGTTAGAGGACAGCCTCAGCTACTTGCAACTCAGTGAGGCTCTGTTCCAAAATACAGAATAAAAAAAAAAAAAAAATAGGGCCAGGGTGTCGCTCGGAGGTAGAATGTCCCTGGGTTCCATCCCTAGTACCGCAAAAAGAAAAAGAAAAAAAAAAAAAAAAGGATTCATAGAGGGCCATAAGCTTAGAATTTTCTTAATGTTCCCAACAATGAGAATGAAAAAAGTCTAGGAAAGTTAGTTTCATGAAATGAAAGAATTTGTCAAGGGTATATGAGAACTTAGGAAAAACCTATTGATTAATGACTACCAATTGGTCATTAACGTAATTTTTTTTATTCCTCTGTGGTACTGAGGATTGAACCCAGAGACATTAATCTCTGAGCTATACTCATAGCCCCTTTTATTGTTTTAAAACAGGGTCTCACTAGGTTGTTGAGCGTCAATGCTAAGTTGCTGAGGCTGGTCTTGAATCTGTGATTCTCCTGGCTCAGCCTCCCAAGTACTGGGATTGCAGGTGTGTGCCATCACTTGGGGCTTAATGTAACCAGAACAGGCAATAAAAGATAACCAGAACAGGCAATAAAATAAGTGCATAGGACTGAATAACGGCAGCATTACGGAGTCCCCAACCTGCCCTCTTGGTGGGTGGAAGGTGGCAGAGAGAAGGTAAAGGGGCTGGGATGGCGGAGGTGACACGTGGGAACCGCCACAGCCAGGCTGCTGTGAGGTCAAGGCCAGGGAGAAAAAGAGAGATTAAGGCTTTGCTTTGGGGTGAGAAAGAAACCTGAAGGTCCCCAAAGAAGAAAAGCTCTGCTTTCCCACATTAGTGATTTCACTAAGAGGGACATTTTATATTTATATTATGGAGAAAATTCACTGTGAGAACTTATAAGAGGTCCAAGAGACTTTGTCTACTCTAGGAAAAAGTCTCTCCTTTGGTGTGCCCTAGGACAGTGGGCATCCGATGATGACTTCCTTGCGCGGGCCTGCCACAACACTCTGGCGGGGGCGGTGAAGGGCGCTGGCTTTTATGGAGAAGGACAAAGGCGGATGGTGCCAGGTGCGATGGGTGGATAAAGGCGTCGCCCACCTCAGGCTTCTCTCCTCCTCACTCAGCATCCCTGGGACCCCAGGGCTTACGACTCAGCTACCGCAGCTTCCCAGGAAGTGCAGTCATTTATTTATTTTTTTATTTATTTGGTGGTACTGGGGTTCCTGGAAGCCTTTCTACCTCCGGGCTACACTCCCAGACCTATTTTTACATTTTTATTTGGAAACAGGGTCTCCTAAGCCAGCACGTGCTGCTGGCTTCGAACCTGCGCGATCCTCCTGTCTCTGCCTCCCAAGCGCGGGGATGACAAGCGTGCGCCACCACGCCCGGCAGCAGTCATTTATTTTAGCAGGAAGGACCTCCGGTGAGAAGGTGGGTTGAGTTTCCGGATATTTGAAAATCACAATACAGAGATCTCTTAATTTTTCACGGTACTGAAATGTTAAAACATTTCCCATCTCAAGCAGAACAAAAAATAATAGAATGATATGACAATTCCTACTAGGCCAAACCTTGGACGATTAACACGAGTCACTAACCCTGGGGCCTACAGAAGCGTTTTCTCCTGTATTGAGTGGGTTCCGTGTTCTCTGTGGAACCAGGGCAAAGCAGAGACGGCGCTGGGGGCTCCCGTCCCCCTGCCAGTCGGTGGTTAGGGCGCTCGCAGCCACGGCCGGCCAGCCTCAGGCCTCAGAGCATCCCGCAGCCTGCTCCTCGCCGGGGGCCAGGTTAAATGCACAGCAGATGTTCATTGAGGGAAATGAGGAAAAGAGGGCTGGTCGTGACAACAAAAGAAAGCTAAAGAGGAACGGTTTTTTTAGACCAAAAGAGAGAAGTAAGAAAACAAGAACCTTGGAAGCAGCAAGGGATGCTGTGCAGAAATATATCCAGGTGTCCAAACGGGCTATTCTGACTTCGAAAACAAACGTGGAGGTGTGTGACATTCCCCAGGCAAACAAAACAGGTGTTTCTTTAGAAAAATAGATGCAAAATACCAATCCCGGACAGTTTAGCATAGCTGAGGCTGAGGCTGGCTTGCTTGCTTTACTTATTTATTTATTTATTTATTTAGAGTGCTGCAAATTGAACCCAGAGGCATTCTGCCACTGAGCTATACCCCCAGCGCTTTTTATTTATTTTATTTATTCATTTATTATTTATTTATTTATTTATTGTTTGTCTGGGGATGGGACCCAGGGACATTCGACCTCCGAGCTACGCCCCCTGCCCTATTTTTTATTCTTTATTTTGAAACCAGGGTCACTGAGTTGCAGAGGGCCTCACTAGGTAGTTGAGGCTGTCTGTGAACCGCGATCCTCCGGTCTCAGCCTCTCAAATGCTGGGATTACAAGTGTGCGCCACCACGCCTGGCTTTTCTTTTTTTTATTTTGAAACATGGTCTCCCTAAATTGTTGAAGCCAGCCTCCAACCTATGATTCTCCTGTCTCAGCCTCCTAAGTCCTGAAAATACAGGCGTGCACCACTACTCCCCGCCACATTAGGCTTGTAAAGTTCTTGCTTTTGCCAAGTCATGCAGTGTAAATACGCAAGTCAGCCTTGGCTGGGCATGGTGGTGCAGGCCTGTCATTCCAGTACTTGGAAGGCTGAGTGAGGAGGATTGCAGGTTCAAGGCCAGTGTACAATATCTTAGCAAGACCCTATTTCAAAATAAAAAAAAAAAATAAGGCTGGGGATGTAGTTCAGTGGTAGAACACCACTGGATTTAATTCCCAGTACTACCAAATTTTAAAAAATCAAATATATAGAGTTAAAGTTGTTTCCTTCCCATTTTTAAGCGAATCACAAGCTAGATATAAATTAAAATGCCATATACATTGTGCATATTTTATAGACTATTAATTACTTCGGCCTTCAGCTCAAAGTGGTAGGAAATGCCCAGGAAAGCAAGCAACACACTAGAAAAAAAAGTTACCTTCAGATTTTTTTTTAGTGACTTACAAATTTTCTCCTTTGAGGTGATGCTTCACTTTTCTCTTAAAAACTAACTCTTCTTAATAAGCCTTAAAGGGCTGAATGTTCACACAAAAATTTACCCTTTAGAAAGGTAATTTTTAGAAGCTCTGAAAAGTTAAGAAGGGCTTGAGGGGAGAGCCTGGACGGGGTGATGTTGACTCAAAGTGTCCCCGTGAGGGACAAAATCCAGGCACCATGGTTCCAAACTATGGGAGCGGAGTTTTATGGGTGCGATAGAGATGCGAGCCTGCAATCACTATATACAGCTGGCTCCACTATGGCTTGGAAAGGGTGTCAGGCTTGGCAGCGGGTCAGCAGAGCCTGCTTTCTACTCGGCTGACAAAGTGGACCTCTGAGGTCACATGACTGCTCGCTGCCCTCTGACGACAGTAACTTTCCATCAGCTGTCCTATGGTTAGAAGTACAGTAGACTCTTGACACTTTGTGCTAATGGAAGAATAAATATATGTCAACACATTTAAAGTTATAAAAGCATTATTAAAAAATAAAAAGAAAGAAGGAAAGGAGCTGGGCACAGTGGCTTAGTCCTGGAGCTGGGGCCATGTGCGAAGAGATGTTTGTCCCCGACTTCTGCTTTTCCTGTCGTATAATGCGGCAAATAGCTTTTGTTTGTTCTATGAATCTATCTCAGAGCTTAAGTGCTTATAAATGTCTTTGAGATTCTTTTATGTAATACACAATAAAAATGAAGAGAACCTTTTTCTCATGCACACTTATCTCACAGAATTATAAGGTGAGTTTAGCTGGGGCTTCCTGTGAAGTTGCTGCTGCCATGAAACTCATCATCTTGGGCTAATTCACACCAAACCTTCCAGAATTTCCCATTGCCCCTTCCCCAATTGCGACCCTGGGCATCCCACCTACTGTTGTGAAGAGGCTACTGGTACTCTCACACAGACTTCAAGGTTAATTTTAAATTGTTCACTCTTAAGTCCAGGTTTTCCCTTAGCTGACTTCACCCCACCTGTCCACACCCACCTGTCAAGAGCTGAGACCATGTCTGCTGAGAAGAGGTCAAAGGGCCTCCCGAAGCAGTGCACACAGGAGACAGCCTTCCTGGCCATGTGGGGGAGGCAGCAGCTCGCTCTTGCCCTCTTGTTAGTACCAGCAAGAGTGTGCTTCCAACACATGCCCTCAGCTCCTGAGAGAGACACTGTGCCCTACCCTGATTTCTTAAACTGCAATGATAGAATGTATCTCCAGAGCGCAACAAGGCAGGGCCTGGCATACTACCCTGTAATCCCTCTTCTCCAATGCCTCCTCCTTGGCGCTCCCGTCTGGGGACCCGCAGTTGCTTCTTGGAGTCTGCATTCTGGACAGACCAGCCTTGCACCCCAGGTCTGGAGGGCCAGGCGTAGAAGATGAAGGCAACCGGGGAAGGGCCCCTGTGTTAGTGAGCCTCCCTGTGCCTTGGTTGCCCCACTGCAAAAGAGGGACGCTGATCTCACTTAGGCTACAAAGCCCCTGTGGATGTAGTCAAGTACCAAAGGACCGTCAGCCACACTTTGGTCACCCCCCCTTCAGCTTTCCACTGCGACCTTCAGAAGCCATATCCTGGGGCGCAGAGCCCTCCCCCCACACCCGTGACTGAACCTTTTGCTCAGATGTTGTCTTTCCTTCCTTTTGGTAAGGTAGCTGGCTCTCTGCTGCTCAATTCATGATCCTGTTTTGTTAGTGATACTGGAACATATGTCCTGGTAAGTCCTCCTACGAAATCTTTCTGATTTTCCTTCTATACTTAACTTTCTGGCTGCCCAAGAATGAGCCTAAGTGCGTATTATAAACGTATGTATATTGGTAGTAGTAAAGCATCAGTGTAGTAATTACTCAGCTAGTGTGTGAGTGCGTGTGTGCGTGTGTGTGTGTGTGTGTGTGTGTGTGTGTGTGTGTGTGTGTGATGCTAGGGATGGAGCGCAGGGCCTCGCCAAGCCAAGCATGTGCTCTCCACTGAGCTCCCTCCCCAGCTCCTCTCCACCTATTTTTAATCAGCTCATCCACCCTCCCCATCACTTCTCGCCCTGTCTCTACTCTCCTGTTTCTCTCATTCTCCAGCAGCCTGGCCCTCTGCTCTCCCAGAAAACAGAAGGCACAGGAGGAACCATCTACTCTGCACAAATACACTCCACCAGCCTCCCCTGCTTTCTGCCTCTGTTGGTGAGCGAGGCATCCGTCCTCCATGGCGGGGCTGAGCTCCCCCTGCCCATGTCTCTTTCCTGCCTCATCTTCCTGAGCCTCATCTTCCTGACCATCACCCTCCACCTCTTCCTCTTGTCTCATATATGTGCTGAAGGGCATCCCAAGGAACCCTATGTCTTTTCCGCCAACCAACATTCTTTTCATCCTCTAAGGATTAGACCACACTCCATCAATGTGAACTACATTATGATGTGTGAGATATATATACATACCTAAACACGGATACATCTCCACTGTTACTCAGCGGCCAGGCTCGCTGCTCCCACTGGCTGCAATGTTTTTCCTCCAGAAATCTGCCTAGCTGACACCTTCATTTACTTCATCTTCTGATCAAATGTTATTTATTTATTTTGATATATGTTTGTTTTACTGGGGTGCTCTACCTCAAAGCTACACCCCTAGCCTTTTCTCTCTCTCTCTCTTTCTTTCTTTCTTTCTTTCTTTCTTTCTTTCTTTCTTTCTTTCTTTCTTTCTTTCTTTCTTTTGAACAGGGTCTCCTAGGTTGCTCAATTTTGTTAAGTTGCTGAGGCTGGCCATGATCCTCCTGTCTCAGCCTCCCAAGTCCTGGAATAACAGACATGTACCACCTTACCCAGCCAAATGTTACCTTATAAATGACACCCACATCACCCATGCCTCATGAGATCTAGTGCTCTTGAGCCCTTTGGCCCCAAATCTGACTTAAACCTACTAAGGGACACACGCGCTACATGCCTGCTGGCTTACTGACCATATGACAGCCCATCTTCCATGATTAGCCCGCTCCCTACCAGGGCTCACCTAGTTCCTTGACAGATCCCAACCATCAGACCAGCACCCGGCACAGAGAGGACGCTAAGAATCGTCTGCTGAGTCCATCAACCCACAGGCAACTAACAGCTTCTTAGGGGTGTTCTCATCGCCAGTTCAGTCCCCACACAATGGATCCCCCGCCTTGACCCCCAAAAGCACAGACACAGGTCTTTGTTTGGCATACTTCATGAACTATTAAAAGAAAAATAGCCCTATCTCACAGAGGTGAGAGCAACCGACTGCTTTTCCTATATAATAAAATCCCAACTCTAGCACAGGAAAATCCCAGCCCTTTGTGACCCGAATACAGCCGTGGCCCCTTGTCATCCTGTGCTTGAGCCCAGACCACACTGTACTCTGTATTCAACCACAAAAGCATCCTTCCTTCTCTAAACAAGTCACAGCTCTTGTTATTCTAAGACTGCCAAGTACTTCCAACTCATCCCTCTCCTGGTAATCCCCAAATCCCAGGAACTGAATTAGCTAATTCTTCCTCTTCTATGTCACTATTGATATTACACAAACTTTTGTGGGGGGGGGGCTAAAGATTGAATCCAGGGGTATTCTACCTCTGAGCTGCATCCCTCGGCCCTTTTTATTTATTTTATTGTTTTTTTCAGAAACAGTGTCACTGAGGCTGGTCTCAGACCTGTGATCCTCTTATCTCAGCCTCCCAAGTACTGGGATTACAGGTGTGTGCCACTATGATTTGCTGGATAATAACCCTTGTAGTGATGTATGGGGAAGTTTACAAAGGAAAAATTTAAGAGCGGGTTTTATAAGTTATAATATATGTAAGACTAAGAATAAAATTCTTGTTCCTTCAATTTGTACTCCATTTCTTTGGCTCCCAAGACATATAAGCTCATTTTTTTTTCTCATTTATACTAAAAAAAAACCTTTGGATTGTCATGTCTCCAAATACACCAAGACACCCATACAAAGACCTCTCCAACTCTCTCTCCTCAACTTAAACAAATATGGACACAATCACAACATAAAGTTAGTTTGTAAAAGTACAAGAGTGCGCTCTAAGGTGACATTAACATCACTTCTGAAAATAATTCTTGGTGTTTCAGTTTTCCCACAAGGAAAATGATATGCTATATTCCATAATTTGTAAGCTTATAATTTTCATGAAGCGTTAAGAAGGCGAGCCATAAATAACCCTTCGACAAACGTTTATGGGACATTTACGCAGGTCAGGCACTGTGCAAAGTTTGGAAGCAGAAAGAGGAATAAAGAGCAGATCCAGGGAGCCCATGATGTATCTGCAACACATACATGAAAAGAAGTAATAATCTTAAAATCTATTTAGCCGAGGCGTGGTGGTGCACGCTTGAAATCCAAGTTCTTGGGGATGCTGAGACAGGGGGATCAAGGGCATCTGCCTCTTAGTAAGACCCTGTTTTAAAAATTAAAAAAAAAAAATAGGGCTGAGGATGTACATCAGAGGTAGCATGCCCTTGGGTTCAATCCCCAGCACACACACATGCACTCAAATCTATCTAGTGCACAATAAGAACTGGATACAAGTGATAAGCACAGAAAATGAGAGCCTAGGGCTTGAAGATGGAAGTTGCATCACTGGGCGGTGATGGATGGTGATCTCTGCTGGGCAGGCGAGGGCAAGGGGCACACAGAGGAGACCACACCTGCGCACTGCAGGCTTCCACAGTGGGGTGGAAACACAGGGCGTGCTCATTCACCTCTCTTCCCCCGGACAATTGCACCCAAATCACCAAAGGTGGAGAAAGCGGAGAAAAATATCAATATGGCCCTAGAAAGCAGAGAATGGTACAATCAACAAAGAAAAAAGCAAAATGCTTTGAACAATATAAAGCATTTATGAACCAACTGACCAGACCAGAGTAATCAGGGTGCAGCACACACTCATAAGTGAACCCACAAGCCCCTAGATCTACCTAACCCCCATAAAAGCGGCCACCCAGAAACCAGGTGGCCACATTGGGATGCCCAGACAGGACAGGTAGAGCTCTGAACTCACCAGAAAACAAGGCTGTGCCAGGGACAGTTACGATGGAGGACGCAGGAGTGAATGGGGGGGATGGGATGAACGGGGAGTCCCCTGCTTACTCCCCCCAAGTACCTCTCAGTCTTGTTCCCCGCTGGCTACAGCTCTGAATGGACAGACAGCCTGTGTATCAGCCCATGCATCCTGCCCCCAGGCCTCAGGAGGGAGGAGAGCAGAGGGAGTAAGCCAGCAGACTTGGGGGTCCCCCAGATCAGAGTGGCTGGGCACACTGCTCTCTCTTGGAGACAGAACACAAAACTAACTCCTACCCCCTACCCCAGGCGACTGGTTGACTAAAGATGAAGAACTGGGAAACAGTTCACATAAAACATTTAATGATCTTTCCAGCACTGCCCCAACTCCACCCTGTCCAATGTTTTCCCCTAAGTAGACCTTCAACCACGAGTGGGCAGGTCCCAGAACTTCCGCCTCACTCTCAGGTGTCACAGCTTGGATTCTCTAACTCCTCCTCCCCTCGGGCCAGCCTGCTGGCGCAGGACCTGCCTTGGCCACGGCCCTGCTCAATCAGGGTCTTCTTCCCAGGGCAGCACTGGAGATAGAGAGGGAAGCCCGGTTCAGGGATAAGCCCTTCTTCACTGCTTGGCTTCTGGTAACCTTCTGCTTCTGTTCTTCCCAGCATCGAGCGGGTCACTGCAGCGAGTGGACCTGTGCTAGCTAACTCGGGCAAGGTTTGGGCTCCGGGCCTCCCAGGTGGGACAGCAGAAAGAGAGTGGACATCCTTCAGCTCTCCTTTCCCCACCCTACCACTTCCTCCCAGGTCACTCTTTCTCTGCGGGGCTAGACTGCTTCTATCAGTTAGGGCTGGCTTCCGTGAGAGCGACAGAAAAGCCGGGATAAAGATGCTTAAACAGGATGAAAGTTTATTCATCTTTCACTTAAGGAAGCCTACTGGTAGAGAGACAAGGACCGTACGGCACTCCCACTTATCAGGGACCACTTTTATTCCAATTTATTGCTCCACTATCCACATCATGTGCCTTCCAACCCTTGATACAAAATGGCGGCCATAATTTCTAAAGTCGCATCCAAGTCCCCATCAAGAATCCTTTCCCTTCCCCTTTACAGATTCTTCTGGTCATGTAGCCCGCATCATTTCTGCTTGAAAACAAATTTCCTTAGAATCTAGTCACAGGCCCACGATTCGCTCTAAGGGAGAGCTTAAAAATGTAATTCCTCGGCCGGGCGTTGTGGTGCACCCTTATAACCCCTGCATTCTGGAGGCTGAGACAGGAGGATCGTGTTTTGCGGACAGCCTCAGCTAGTTAGTGAGACCCTTGCAAATCAGTGAGACCCTGTTTCAAAATATAGAATAAAAAATAGGGCTGGGGTGAAGCTTGGTGGTAAAATGCCCCTGGGTTTTATTCCCAGTACTGCAAAAAAAAAAAAAAAAGTAATTCTTCTGCTAGAATACATTCATATAAAAATTGAGAATTTTATTATATAGACAAGGAAGACAGACAATGTACAACAAATAGCTTTCAATGTACTATCCAAACAGATTTCCAACCAGGGAGTAAGATACCATCTTTAACATCCCTAATTTTTCCAAGTGAGTCTTTGATTGCCCACGTGGGTCTTCTCCTGGCTAGAAAGAAAGCCTCAGGACTGCCCAGAGGGCGGGGGACTCGTGCGTGGGCATGGCCTTCTGCTCAATCTTCCCTGAGGAAGACAGAGAAAGTGCTGATTCTGATGGCAACGCCTAAGTCCTGAGGAAGGAACGAGGCTCCTGTTGTCGGTGGTCTTCCTACAAATATGAGGACTTCGTGCCTCTAGGATCCCTGGGGAACACAAATCACCAGTACACAGGAACAGAAAACATCCACTGGACATCCTGCGATGTCCAGATGAGTGTGCTGCATGCCACACTCTTCTCATCTGTTCCCAGGAGACACCCCTGGAGGGAAAGGCCACCTTTTGGCCTTGCACCCCCAGGGAGCTCATCCCCCCCACCCCTGACCAATTGGTGAGCAGAGCCCCCGGGGAGGGAGCAAAAGGAAACTGCCACCTCTGCTGGAGGGAAGGGCTTGCTTGCTTCCAACACCAACCAGTTCACACCTCCCTTTATAGAGATGAGCGGGCTGTGAAGAGTCCCTGCCTGCTGGGAAAAGTCCAGGACCCAACACCGGAGGGAGAGAGAGGAGGCAGGTTAAGTCAGCAGAGGGACCAGAAAGATGGTGCATCTTGGGAGAGGACAAGGCCACTGCAACACAGAAAGCACAACTAAGGCCCACGAGGAGCTTCCGGAAACCAAAACCCAGTTGCTTAGGAAAGGTAGTCACTGCAGACCCCAGGGGAACAAAGGAACAGGGAGGGGAACCAAGTTCCTGATTCAGGGCTGACAGAAGAAAGTGACCGCGCAGAAGGCAAAGGGAAAATAAGGAGCGAGATAACGGGAAATCAGTGACCTATTTAGGAGGCCCCAGAGCTGGGATGCTGAAGGACGCAAAGGGAGGAAAATGAAATGAAAAGCGTCCCTGAGAAGGAAAGGCCCACCAAGAGCCAGAGGAGAACAAGGGCACTTACTCCCAAACTCCTGGCAGGATTTCAAAATGTAAAATGGAAGAGAAAACCACCAGAAGCTCTCTAGAAAGAGATAAGGAAAGCCCAGTGGGTGTGATGACCCCCACCTGTAGTCCCAGTACTTGGGAAGCTGAGACAGGAGGATCTCAGGTTCGAGGCCAGCCTCAGCAACTGAGCGAGACCTCAACAGCTTATGGGACACTATTTCAAAATAAAAAATAAAATGGAGCTAAGGGTGGAGTTCAGAGGGAAAACGTCCCTGGGTTCAATCCAGTAAGGAAGAGAAAGAAAGGAAGGAAAGGAGAGAGAAAGAGGGAGGGGGAGAGGGAAGGAGAGAGAAAGAGAGAGATGTAATCTAAAATATAATTTGTTAAATAATGTGGCCAGAAATGATCTTTTATGAAATTTTAAATCTTCACTAGTTTCAGGGACTTAAGTGTTAAAGAAGGTTCCAGGCTCCATTTTATAATAATTTTTATTTTCATCATAAGCACCACTGATTTCATAGTCCCAAATCAATAAGTGAGTTTTGTTGTGTGTGTGTGTGTGTGTGTGTGTGTGTGTGTGTGTGTGTGTGTGTGTTTGTGTGTGTTTGCAGTACTGGGGATGGAATTCAAGGTCATTCTACCTCCAAGCTACACCTCCAGTCCTTTTTTTAAAAATTATTCTTTATTTCAAAACAGGGTCTCACCGACTTATAAAGGGCCTTGCTAAGTAGCTAAGGATGTCTACGAACTGCCATCCTCCTGTTTCAGCCTCCCAAATGCTGGGATTACAAGCATGCGTCACCACACCCAGCTAGTGAGAGAGATTTTTTAAAAAGCCATAACATAAGTCACAAATTCTACACTTAGAAAATAAAATTAAATTCAATATCCACTGGAGTACCTAGCCTCTTCAAAGCATTATATCTAAAGTAAATCACAAACTCAATACAGTATTGAGTTTTCACAAAGCGACACTTTAATAAAATAATCCTGGAAAACCCCATCACTTTTAGCCAGGTGTGGAAAAGTTCTTGGTGTACAAGTTATTTTGCAAGGTTGGGATTTTTCGAGAACCTATTTTACAACTCTCATACATCAGAAAGAAAATAAAGAATGCATTTGAAAGGAAGAGTCCGTGTCTGCACTGCAGGACTTGGGCTAGCCAAGACCTTCTTCTACAACAGACTACACGAAAATGAGCTATATGCTTCCTAAGCTTGTAAAGGAACGTCAGCGGGAAAACAGAGACCAACCGTGGGATGATTGGCTGCTTGGTCATAATTAGGTAGAGAGAAAGCCATGATGATAATGTTGCTGACGGGTGATAGTGACAATATATATTTATGTGGCTTCAGCACTTTATGGAGATATCTTATTGCTAACCTTTATATCCCTCTGATGTAGGAGAAAGCACACACTATTCGGATTTTCCAAATTGGGAAATCATACATAAAATAATTTACTGAAAAACTACAACTTATTATCCCTTGTCATAAAAGAGCTATTTGTTACTACTTCAAAACAACTGAAATTTTGAGGCTGGGCGTGGTGGTGCACGTTTGTAATCCCTGCGCTTGGGAGGTAGAGGCAGGAGGATCGAGGCCAGCCATGCTGGCTTAAGAGACCCTGTTTCAAAAATACAGAAAATAGGTCTGGGAGTGTAGCCCAGAGGTAGAAGGGCTTCCAGGAATCCCAGTACCACAAAAAACAAACAAACAAAAAAAAAAAAACAAAAACTGAAATTTTGGAAACATTTAGCTATTTTTTTAAAATTTCAGATATCATTAATTACAGTCACTATTTGGTTTCAAAGATTAAGTTCCTTTCTCAACATCTTTCAAAAAAAAAAAAAAAAACAGATATCATATGCCAGGAATCTCTTATCAGCCCATAAGCTAGCTAATAGAGGACATGATATGAAGACTCCAACCTTCCAGGCTGGTCCAATATTCCTACTGATTGAAGCCTCTAAACTATCACAAGGTCTGGTGACTAGTTCTAAAATTCTTGACTTTTGACACTGTCCATGAGGGGACAGGATAGAAATCTTGAACTGATGTAGAAGCTCCACTAACATTTCCTAAAATCCTGGGGGAGTGCTAAAGTGACAGAAATAAGGACCAAGGGATGAAATAAGAGAGTCAAGTTTAAGGTGGGTTTCTGATGTATGAATTTATAATACTGTTCTGTAAAAAAAATAATTTGTGCTAATGTTCGATATTAGCTGCTGCACCTAGCTATAAAATATAGCAACCAGAATTAAATTAATTTTTTTGGTGATACTGGGGTTCCTGTAAGCCCTTCTACCTCCATGCTACACTCCCAGAACTATTTTTATTTTTTGAAAGAGGGTCTCTTAAGCCAGTGTGGCTGGCTTCGAACCTGAGGGATTCTCCTGTCTCCGCCTCCCAAGCTCGGGATTACAAGTGTGCGCCACCATGCCCGGCTAAGTTAATAAATTTTGACACATTATCAATCCTTAGATTAATACCTAGATAAGGATGATTTGCCATGAGTATGCATAGATAGCTTATAAGCGAGAACTGCTCAAGTACTTAAGAAGTACTTAAGGGCACTTAAAACAAAGTCCTGTTTTAAGTAGTTTGAACATTCTTGCTAAAATCTTGTTTGCACTATTAGTTTGCTCAGTGGAACTTTTTTTCAGACACTGTTATGGTGAGTTTCAATAAGGCTTGTGTCTGGAATAGCTCAAATTCTGACTCAACGGGGCCTGGATTAATAAGGTTTTAAATTACCACAAAATACAAGGCCTCATGCAAAATGTTAAGCATCCCTAGGATTCAGGGAATTCAACTGTATGATTCAAGCTGAAGGTAAGAAAACTCTAGTCAGAGCCAGCCTATAATGGCCATCTACCCCACAGAACACAATTGCCCCTTTATGATTTCAACTCTGTGAAGAAGAGGGGAGAGACAAATTTATGTGTCCCAGAATGGACAGAGACTGGAGTTACATCCTAAATCAACTGGCATTTTGACATGGGAAATCTGGTTTAACAGTTTCAGTTTTTCTTGGCTGGTTTTCTATCAAAAATTTCAGGACAACTGAGAAATGCCTAAACCCCATGGCCTATCACTTTACCCAGTCTATCAAGACCACGACTTCACCTTCTTGATTTCCCATTAATTCAACTGAAGCCTACATTCCTAAACACCCTGCACTGAACCTCACGGAGAAAATCATAGAGATAGCTCAACAAGCACACACAGCGGGATCCTAACAACGCTCTGGGCTCCTTCTGCCCGCACTCGACTCGTGGCTCTCGAAACAAACTCCTTCCTTGGGCTTCTGTTTGCCACCACCTCTAATTGCCCTCCTATTTCTCTGATCACTCAGAACAAAGCTATTTTCACCCAGGACACTCTTAGCCGGTTGTCCCCTGTCATGGTTAGATAAAGAACACCCACCAGAGAGCTGAGGGTTGATATAGTTAAGTCAAGAGGATTGTTATGAATTTATCTGGGTGGTGGCCAGGGCCAGTAGGGTACGGCTGGAGCAGGTGATCTGCTGGGGTTATGGCCCTGAGGAATATGCTTTGTGTCTTGAATGCCCTTGCTTGCTTGTTCTGTCTCTGTCTTACTTCTGGCCTACATGATGTAAGGAGCGAAGCCTTGTGCCCTCCCTCTCTCCCCTTCCGGCCACCATGTTCTAGTATCCTCGATCCCTGGCCTCACGTGGACTGAATCCAAACATCGCCACGGCAGCCGTGTGCAAATAGATCTCCCTTCCTTCAAGTTACATGGTCAGTTCTTTGGATTATAATAATGACAGGGACATTCCCAAATCCAAGCTTTCCCTCATAGAATGCTATTGTGTTGATTTCTTTACATTCAGTTATTACTTAATCCACGAATGACCCTTAAATCCTCCTCTCCAGATCAACCATCATTTGAGCTCCAGACAAGCATGTGCGGCTGCCCCTCAGCTCTAGCTACCTGGCTGCCCTGACAGCAAGTAGAAACCATCAAACCCACTGGTCTCAGAGGCAGAGGAGAAAGAGTTGGGTTCTAAATCCCTGCTCAAAATAACACATTTCTTAGCAATCGCCACAAAACAGATCTATCGATAGGTAAAGCCCCCAATGACTCTTTTACACATTGTCTTATTGTGATATTTATGCATATGCTCTATATTAACTGAAAGATCACTTTTCAATGTCATTCTACTAAATCGGCCGTCAATAATTTTCATCACCTTTTCTGTTCTGTGAGTAGTGTTTTGAACAATATGCACAGTGTATGTTTTATGTAGGAAGAAAATACTAATCTGTTGTATCATTTTCCCCAGAGTTAATGAAAAAGTGACCTAAGATAGAAAAAAACTTTCATTTGGAGTATTCATTGTACTCTTATGAACACAATGGAAGATAACAAATTTTTCTAAAATACGCAGACTGATCTGAGTGCGTTTGGATGGGGTGGAGGAATAAACAGGCCCAGAAATTCTCAGCCTTAAATACCTCGAGGGTATAAAATCAGGGCACTGTCCTGGATTTCCTCAGGCATGCAACTGTGCCTTACAACCAGTCCCTTAAGAGCTTTCTTTTCCTTTTGGGGGTGCAGTAGGGATTATGGTGAAGAATACAAAGTGTGCTGCTGAGCAAACATCTCAAAGCAAATAATAATGATGTAACATACTATGGACTTTCCTCTAGTTTTAAAAAATGGCACTCTTACACAAGTCTAATCATGTGAATCTCTAGAGAACATTAGCTCTATTTTATTTATAATAAAAATTCTATAAAATTCTGCCAGTTTTTTAATATCATCCTCTTTTGTTTTTTCTTTCCTATTCAAGAATATTACATAGTTTGATCCTGCTTTCACTGAGTTCTCAAATTTATTTGGTTTTCTCATAAAAGGTTTGACTTTTTATGTATTTATTTTTTTGGTTTTGAAATTTCAAGTTATTAGCACAGTTGAAAACATGAGCTTCTGGGTTTTTTGTTTTGGCTTCTACTTCCTATCTACTTCACTAATTACTATATTAAAGAAAGTTGCTAAATATTTATTTATTTTTTGTGTGTGTGTGTGGTACTGGGGATGGAGCCCTTCTTTCTCCAGGCTACATTCCAAGACCTATTTTATATTTTTTATTTGGAAACAGGGTCTCCTAAGCCAGCGAGGCTGGCTTCGAACCTGCGCTATCCTCCTGTCTCTGCCTCCCAAGTGCGGGGATTACAAGCGTGTGCCACCACGCCTGGCAAGTTACTAAATTTTTAAAAGAGTTTGTAAAAATAAAAATAGAAAGCAAGATATGCCAGGCATCATGGCACATGCCTGTAATCCCAGCATTTGGGAGCCTGAGACCGGAGGATTGTGGTTCGCAGACAGCCTCAGCTACTTAGCGAGGCCCTTTGCAACTCAGTGAGACCTGGCCTCCAAATAAAAAATAAAAAATAGGGCTGGAGGTGTAGCTCGGAGGTAGAATGCCCCTGGGTTCCATCCCTGCTACCAGAAGGAAAAAATAGGAAGCAAAATATAAGTACTAGCTACAATTACTATATTTTATAGCCAACATTTCATTTAATATTCATAACAATCCAATGTGGTGGGGCATTATTAGTCTAATTTAAAGAGAGAAAATGGTTAAGTTTATGCTTAGTTCTACCTAGTGGGCCAGTCACATTTGGGAATACATTTCAGACCTTTTATCCCCAGCTAAACTCTCCACATGTACATTCACTCACCCATCCTGAGAACTCTTCACATGTATCATATAGACACACACACAGAGAAGAACATCATAATTTGAGACAAGAAAGTAATCGCTTGACTCCTAAGAATATATATAAAAGCAGGCTGTGTCACCTCAGTGAGTTTTCATCTCTATCAGTAGAATTCTACAAAATATCAAAAATACATGTCATTGTAGTCTCCATGAGATTGCTTACATTTATTTGAACAAAACCTCAATGACCAATATTAAATATTAAATAATCTAATAAAATTATTTAATAAAATATTAAATAATCTAAATGTCACTGAAACTCAAAAAAGTATTTCCAAGATATTATGACTTAAAGTTGCTGAGGCCGGCTGTGAACCTCCGACCCTCCTGTTTCAACCTCCCAAGTACTGAGATTACAGCTATGCACCATCATACCCACCCAGCAAAAAACAACAACAGCAACAAAAAGGCCAAAAGAATATTTGGTATGGTAGAAGAAAACAGAATCACATAATATGCTTAACGAAAATGTGAAATGGGGAAGATGCAAAACCAGAAATAAAATATAAATGTAAGAAACAGAAAATATATACAAATAAAGTAGCTATTACTCCAGCTATATTAAAAATCATTTTAAATGTGAATAGTCTAAACACACCAATTAAAAGAGAATGCCAGAATAGATACAGAACATAATACAGCAAATATATGTTTGGCTACAAAAAATTTATTTTAAATATAAAGACACAAGTAGTGAAAAGTGAAAAGAGTGGAGAAATATACGTCATGCTAATGCTGATCAAGAGAGAGTTGTAGTCAGTATGTCAGTGTCAGAGAAAACAAAGAAAATTATCAGGAATAGAGCGAGTATTGGCTCCATTCGCTAAGTGAACCCTTAACAAGTTTGCACCCTACAAATGAGGAGCAAAACTCATCGGGAATGAAGAGATAAATCAAAGAGAAACAGACAAATCCACTAGTAGTGATGGAGGTTTTCACACCCCTATTATCAGTAGTTCATAAATCCAGCAGGCAGAAAATCAGTAAGAATATAGTTAAAGCGATCACCAGCATCGATCAACTCATAGGATTGATATTTACAGACTACATCATCCAACAGGCAGAATAAACATTTTCCCTCAATCTCATATGAAACGCTTACCAAGACAATCCACAGTTGGTGCCAAAAAACACATCTTAAAAAATAAAAAAAACCCAGAAATTAAAGTGTGCTCTCAGATCGTGATGAAATTGTTTAGAAAAAATTGGAGATTAATCAATATATTTCTAAATGACAAATGGGGAAAAAAAGTATCAAAAATTTAAATATTTTGAACTGATAAAACCAAAGTATAAGTTGTCATATTTTGTGAGATGCAGAAAAAGCAAAGCCTAAAGAAAACTGCATAGCACTAAATGCAATATGAAGAAAGAAAAAAGATGTAAATATCAGTTATCTAAGCTTCAACCTTTGGAAGCTAGAGAAAAAAGGGCAGTATAAACTGAAGCGAGAAAAAGGGGAAAAATCAGAGCAGAAATTGATGGTATTGAAAAGAGAAAAATCAATGAAAATGGGAGTCCACGCTTTGAAAATATCAATAAAAGTGATAAACCTCTAGCTAGACTAATTTTAAAAAAAGAAAACATAACTTACTAACAAAAAATAAAAGAAGGGTCAACACTACTGGTCTCGTGTACTTTTAAAAAATATTAAGGACAGCCAGGTGTAGTGGCGCACGCTTGTAATCCCTGCACTTGGGAGGCTGAGACAGGAGGATGGCACGGGTTCGAAGCCAGCCTCAGCTACTTAGTGAGGCTTTCAGCAACTTAGTGAGACCCTGTTTCCAAATAAAATATAAAAAATAAGGTCTGGGAGTATAGCCTGGAGGTAGAAAACCTCTGGGTTCCACCCCCAGTACCACCAAAAAAAAAAAAAAAAAAAAAAAAATATATATATATATATATATATATATATATATATATATAATAAGGACTATTCTGAGCAATTCTCTGTTAATAAATTTGATAATCTCGATAAAATCAATTCCTTAAAAGACACAGCTATTGAAATACATACAAGGAGAAAGAGACATCTGAATGCATCTATATCTACTCAAGAAGTTGGATCAATAACCTAGAGCCTTCCAAAAAAGAGCGCCCAAGGCCCAAAGAGATTCACTGGCAAGTTCTACCATACGCTGAAGAAATAAATGATACCATTTCCCTACAAAAGCAGAATAAACACCTCCCCAACTTATTATATGAGGCCAGCATTACCTTAATACCCAAATCAAAGTAAAAGTGACAGGAGGGAATGACTGGCATGTCTTACAGAGCTAAACACAATCTTTCCATGCAGCCAGAATCATGCTCCTGGGTCCTTACTCAACTCAGCTGAAAACTTGCCATTCACTGGAAAGCCTGCACATGAGGCTTTATTCATAATCATCAGAACTTTATTCATGACCATCAAAAGCTAGAAGTAACGCAGATCTCCTTTGATGGGTGAGTGGTTAGACAGCAACACACACACACACACACACACACATAGATTAATATTCAGGAATAAAAACAAGTGAGTGATCGAGCCATAAATAGATATCAAGGGATCTTGACAGATTCAGTAACACAGGCAGACCCTCAGCAACCTAGTGAGACCCTGTTTCATACTGTCTGGTGAAATAGGATAGTCTAGGACGCAATATGCCATATGATTTCTACTATATGACATTCTGAAAAAGATGAAACTATAGGGCTGGTAAAAAAAAAAAAAAAGTGGTTGCCAAGCAGTGGTCGGGAAGGAAAGAGAAACCAATGAAGCAAAAGATATTTTTAGTTCCGTCAAAGTTTTCAGTTTGATACTGTAACAGCAGATATCTAACATTAAATATCTGTCAAAACCCACAGACTTGTGTAACATAAAGAATGCATCCTAATGTAAGCTATGGATTTTAGTTAATGGTGATGTATCAATACTGGTTCCTTAATTTTAACAAGTATCTATATTGTTTTACACTAATATAGATACTAAAGGCAACTGCTGGAAACAGGAGGCAAATATGAGAACTCTGCATTGTCCCCCCCCCCCCGTAAATCTAAAGCTGGTATAAAAGATTAATAATAAGAAGAAACATGAGCACCAAGCTGGGCGTGGTGGAGCACAATTGTAATCCCAGCATTTGGGAGGCTGAGACAGGAGGATCGTGGTTCGCAGACAGCCTCAGCTACTACTTCTTACTGATGCCCTTTGCAACTCAGTGAGACCCTGTTTCAAAATAAAGAATAAAAATAGGGCTGGGGGTGTAGCTCTGAGGTAGAATGCCCCTGGGTTCTACCCCCAGTACCGCAAAAATAAATAAATAAATAAAATAAAAAATAAATAAATAAAGGAATACGAGCACCTATATTAAAAACAGATAATGATCCAGCAAAGAAACCAACCACAGAGAATAATCAAGGATATCACCAAAGATAGAGAGGGATAGGTCCCAGCAACAGCATAACAAAGCTGTCAATCAATGAAGGAGGCATAATAGCCTTCAACCTGCACGCGCCCAATAACAGAGCTACAAAACAGGGCACAGGGGCTGACCCAACTGAAAGAAATGGCCGGATCAGAATTGTTGCTGGAGATTTCAACACTGCTTTCTCTGTAAATGCTAAAACAAGGGGACGGGGATCACTGAGAAATGAACAACACTGTCAACAGATGCACACTATGTCAAGAACAGAAGACTGCAAGTGCTTTTCAAAGTGTTCACAGAAAGAGGCAGGCGCAAGGTGGGTCATAACTCTATTTCAATCAATTTAAAGGATCAACATAGCTGTGCGTGTTGCATGCTCAGAATCTCAGTCTTTGGGAGGCTGAGACAGGAGGATTGCAGGTGCAAGGATAGTACCAGCAACAAAGGAAGATTCTCAGCAACCTAAAGAGATCCTGTTTCAAGACAAACAAAAACAAAACCAAAAAGAAGAACAAATTCACTAGTCAGGTTTTGCCTGGTTTAAATTTACTTGGTAGCCAAAAGGTAAAGTAACCTATTAAGTCTATCTATAACTCAAAGAATCACTTAGGTGTGAATATTCATACATTTGAGTTGGAACATATTAGTATGCTTGATCCAGATCCCACTAAGAATGTTAAATAAATAAACAAACAAACAAACAAACAAACAAACAGCTGGGCAGAGTGGTGCACGCTTGTAATTTCAGCATTCAGGAGGCTGAGACAGGAAGATCCAGGTTCGCGGTCAGCCTCGGCTTCTTAGTGAGGCCCCTTGCAACTCAGTGAGACCCTGTTTCCAAATAAAGAATAAAAAATAGGGCCGGGGTGCAGCTCGGAGGTAGAATGCCCTCGCGTTCCATCCCCAGTACTTCAAAACAAACAAACAAACAAACAAACAAAGTGCTAGTCTTCCTGATAAAGTGGTTGTGGTGAACACTCAAAAGTTTCTGTTTACACAGGTAACAGTGGTGCTGTTGACTAGTTGTGGAGAGAGCCCATACCCTTCTCTTGTTCTTCAAAGTGAAGGGAAAGTATAGCATCTTTAATTCACTATTAGTGCAATGTGAGTTGCTGGGGGTTTGTAGATGCTCTGAGGGTTTTCTCTTGTATTTCTAGTTTGTGGAGCATTATCATGACAGGGCATTGTGTTTTTTCCCTGTCTACTGAGATGATTGTGTGGTTTTGTCTCTTATTTTGAGGTAAAAGAGAGTTACACTACTCAACTGAATTATGCTGTTCAGTCGCACTTGGTCACGGTGTCTAATCCTTTTATATGTTACTGGATTTAGTCTATGAGTGTTTCATTTGGGATTTTTCATTTTTCAAAAGTGACACTGGTAACTATTTTCTTTTTGTGTGTGTGAATGACTCTGTCTGGTTTTTAATATTTGAAACTATATGCTTATCCTAAAATCTTAAAAGTGGCAAAAGTCCAGAAAATTGCTATGAACCTTAGAATTTTGTTTATATGATGGATGCTGTACACATTTATGATATGTATACCAAGAAAATGATATTTTGAGAAGATTATCTTCAGGAATATTATAAGTATGCATAAAAATTGCAAGGATTTAGATATTCATATATCAACATTCAATATGCATGCCTAAAGGCTATGATTTGGGAGTAAGTAATATACTTATATATTATACAAATATATTAAGTAATATATATGTACCAATAATCAAAGATAACATACAGAACACTAAACAGCAATAGTTAGAAAATAAAATAAAATAAAAATCTTAAGTTTTTTTTAATACTTTCTCAGGTCTATAATTTAAATCAGAAGAAGTAGATGCTTCCATTCTAAAAATTTATCTTCAGGAAAGCAGATGTTTAGATTAACTTTATAAAAGTATTAAATATCAATAGCACATTTTAATGTTTTAATCCACCATGGGAAATATGACGATGAATCCAGATGTACATTTTTTTAAAAAAATTCAAAATTGAAGAACATCTTAATGGGCTAAAAAGTACTTAATAAAATGGAAGCTCAGTGGGAAAAATCATTCATACTTAATGTTAAGTGAAGACAGTGATTGTTTTAAAAGTTCCACTAAATGCCCAAAGAGAAAAATTTGGCAAAATTACAATGATACAGAATTGTTTGAAAAGAACACATCTCCTTACACAGGAAGAAATTTTGCTTAAAGCATACATCAACAGATTTATTGTTTTCCTTAAATAGTACCAGAGTGTTGTTTTAAAAAAAAACTTAAAACCTGAGACTGAATATGTGCTTATCTACTAAGCATATCTGGAAAATAAAACAAATGTGGAAGGTTTTTCAAAAAATCATTTTCCTCTGAATTTCTGTAGCTGTTCTACCCCCAGCTGAGCTGTTCTGGAGCTTCCTCTGTCTCCCAGCAGCTCCTCCTGCGTTTGGCTTTAATCAGGTGCAGAGCAGGAACTCCACATCCTGTTGCCTTACTCTGATTAGGAGGAGTCAAATTCTACAAATTGGCAGGTTTCTGCTTGTAGTGATTCTATTTGATGAATCATTTGCTTTTAAGTATTTGAAAAAGGGCCATTAGTGAAGCAGCAGCTCAGCCTGTTGCTATTTTCCGGTCTATTTATAACCAGCCACTCCAAGGAGCCAAATGTTGGTCCTCTTTATCTACCCAGCCGAAAATTTAGGAATGCAACAGAGAAGAATGGAGAACTATCTAGTTCTGAAATAAAAACAGTAGTCACCAAACGCTAACAAACTAGTTGTAGTGATCTGAAGGCAATTCAAATAGCAAATTAGTAAACTCGGGAATCCAGATGCCTTTTCCCTAATAATCAAGAGGCATGGAGTGAACATCTAAAGGTTTAGCCCAAAATAAAATGAGGATCCAATGACTATTAATAGCAGGTGTCAAATGAAAGATTCTAGGTGAATCGGCACAGTGGTACACACCTGTAATCCCAATACTTGAAAGACTGTAACAAAAGAATTGCAGGTTCAAGGGCAGCCTCAGCGACTTAGCAATACCCTTTGCAACTTAGCAAGTGCCTGTTTCAAAATAACAAAGAGACAGGGTCTTGCTGGTGGGTGTATCTCAGAGGTAAAATGCATCTGGGTTCAGTCCCCAGTACCAATAAAAATAAATAAATAAGAGCCGGGCGTGGTGGCGCACGCTTGTCATCCCCACGCTTGGGAGGCAGAGACAGGAGGATCGCGCAGGTTCAAAGCCAGCCGCGCGCGCTGGCTTAGGAGACCCTGTTTCCAAATAAAAAGGTAAAAATAGGTCTGGGAGTGTAGTCTGGAGGTAGAAGGGCTTCCAGGAACCCCAGTGCCACCAAAATAAATAAAGAAATAAATAAATGCCTGAAATTAACATTATCAGTAAAACATGTATGGCTTTCATCAGGTCTTGTCTGAAACTCGATTTCTAAAACTCAAATTCTAGATAGAAGATATGAAAGCCACCATCCTAGACAAGTAGAACACAGCAGTTCTATGGACTAATAATGACCATGTGCCAAGAAGTTCCCATCCTCACCCACACGTGGAAATGACTCCCCAGCACTCCACAGAGCCTGCACTCCCAAGCTCCATCGCCCCACAAGGTGATAGAACAGTGCGTATACCACCCAGCTGGCGGGGTGGCAGGGAGCCAGGCTTCCTCAGCTGGATGGTCTTGATTTAAAGGTTGTGAAATGGCCATCTCATTAAGACTTGGCTGCTGTCTCTTTCTCAACATCATTAAATTGCTAACACAGCAGGACCAACATCAAATGGCCTTGGTGTAATCCTATTAAGCCAAAGGATGAGAAAGGCTTGACTTGGGGATGAGGGAATGCTTTTCATTGAAACCTGAGTTTTATAGCCTGACAGGCTCTCTTAGCAAAGCAACAGAGTATGGGAAGACAGCCGAAACAACATGAGTAAGTCACACCAAACTCAGGCAGACGCAGCGACACAAGGACCGGAAACAGGGTGGTCTAAAGGACCCCAAAATGGGGCAAATTTTAAAGAAATCTCATAGGAGGGTAGCGTTTAAAGCTAACAAATAAAGAGTATGGATAGATATGCCCTCAGAAAGCAGCTCTTAATCCCTAGCTCATGCTCCCACAGCAAGTGACAATGGTGGCATTCTTCTGGTACTCTTCTGCATGTGTGAGATTCCTGAGATTAAAAAGTGGCGCGAGGCGCTACACAAATTGAAAAAAATACCAAGCTTCAATAATTTTTAGAATTTAAATCTTAAAAGAACAGCAAGAAGAGAATTACCAATGAGATCACTTGCTAAATCTGGTGGCAATAATACACTTTGCAACATAAAAATCACTACCTCATTTAACATAGGAGAAAAATCAAGCTCCTTGGGTACAAAGTATCTGTTGTTAGGTATACCATAGGGTGTGTAGAAGATTTTAGACTGAAATACGTTTGTTTGGTTTGGGTACTGGGCATTCAACCCAGTAGCCTTCTACCGCCCTGTGTTTTTAGTTATTTTTTTGTTTTCTTTTGAAACAGGATCTTGCTAAGTGATTCAGCATTTGCTAAGTTACTGAGGATATACTCAGAACTGCGATTCTCCTACCTCAGTCTCCCAAGTACTGGGATTAGAGGTATGCGTCATCACCCAGCTTAAAATGTGTATTTTTAAATTTTATTCTATTGATTGTGTATCTGGATAAATATGAGAACAGATTTCCAAAAATAGTAAATTGTACTTTATATGTAAATAATCTGGAAATCAGTGGACATAAAGCACTGCACCCAAATAATATTAAACATTTAGAACACATAAAGCAAAACCTCTAAACTATAAGATTTCCAAGTAATAATAAAACTACACAGACACTTATGTCTTAAGAACTGTACTCAATCTAAATTCACATAATTAAAGATACTTTAAAAATATTCATTAGTGAGTCCTATAATTTATTTTCTTAAATATATAGTTCCTAGGTCTTCTTGGCCAACAATGTCAAATAATATTGACGCAGGTCCTACAATATTGATTATCAAACTGTGTTTCTATAAGATTTGGGGCACTTTCAAATACCTGACTTGTATTTCATTTTATACTGTGCTGAAAACTATACTCAAACTCACATGTAAATTACACCGACATTTAAATTAGTGGCAACTAGATAGTACATATGTTATCAGGTTAAACTCATTTTAGTTAGACTAGAGAATATATTTTTTCCAGAAATTTTTACAGATACTTGAACCTTTTAGAGGTGCCATTAATAAGGATGGTCAGAAGCTACAGAGGACTGTCTCATCTTCATAATAAAATCTTGGTGGCTAAATTGTGCTATGATTATCAAAAATCCAAACATAAAAAGGATGTTGGAAACTGGTTAATTCTGTGCAGCCCTGGAAGACGCAGAGGTGTGGCCTCATTCGGGGATCTTCTGAAGCCCAGGTTATAAGTTTGTGAGCAACCTGGGGGCAGAGACCCTAATTGCAAGTCCCCCCCCCCCTCAGTACTAGGAATGGAACTCAGGGGCATTCTACCTCTGAGTTACACCCCCAGCCCATTTTTTATTCTTTATTTTGAAACAGGGTCTCACTGAGTTGCAAAGGGCCTCACTACATAGCTGAGGCTGTCCGCGAACTGCGATCCTCCTATCTCTGCCTCCCAAATGCTGGGATTACAAGTGTGCACCACCATGCCTGGCAGTGATGCCTAGGTTAGACAAGTGTTGCACAGAGAACAGTGGTTTGAACCACAGAAGGATGTGCACTGATCCAACCCAACATAGAAGAATACAAAGAGCTATGTAAAATAAGCATCTTTGAAATAGTCAAGAGATAAAAGAAAGAAGTAAAGCCACAAGGTAGAAAAAGGATGGTCTGAAAGGAGCACTGAACAGAAATTCAATATGGTTACTAAAATGATAAAAAAAAAATAAAAGCATCCATGAGGAAGCTAATTAGTGGGCAAGGCATAAATTAGATGGTCTGAAAGAAAGTACCGAGAATATCACCCAAATAAAGCACAGAACCCCCAAAGTGAAAAATACATGTAACAGTCTTAAAGCCATGAATGGGAGACAGGTACCAACTGTGCCTCGTAGAAGTTTCACAGGAAAAAAATGATTAAATGTGGGGGAGGCAATGGTCATGGAGTTAACGGCTGAGAATTTTCCAGATTCAAAGGAAACCACAAAGGCTCAGAGGAAAGGAAGACCTTGTATTCCACCCAAGATTTCTTCAGTTCTACTGCACTGAAACCGATGAACATAAAAAACAAGTGGAAGGTCGGATATTTCCCCTCATATGTGGAAGCTAGGGAGAAATTGGGACACAGGAGGGACCCAGACAAAGGAGGAGAAATCTTAGTGGAGGAAAGGAGGGGACCTGACCGAGGGAGATGGGGAGGGGACGAAGACTTATAGAGGGAAACACCTCAATGGACATGCGCGTACACAAACCTACCAAAGCCAATCACAGGAAGGTGGGAGGGAGAGGGAGTGGGGTGGGAACTGAGGGTACTGTGCACACGTGTGCCCTATCACCCTGAACTTCATCAAGCTGTGTGATTACAATACAGCAACAGAGAAAAATATCAGAGACCAAAAAAAGAAGTCTTAAAAGGAGAGAAGAGTAACCAGATACAACAGAGTAAAAATTATACAAATAGTAAAAAGAAATATCAAGCTATTTTATTTCATATTATTAAGAGAAAATGACTGCCACTTTAGAATTTGGCAATTTGGTCTGGGGGTGGAGCTCAGGGGTGAAACATTTGCTTAGCACAGATGAGGCCCTGGGTTCAGTCATCAGTACCACAAAAGGAAATTATATATATATATATATATATATATATATATATATATATATATTGTAAATAGTCAAGCTGCCATTTTAAAGAGTACAGGAAATAAATATATTTACATTCAAAGATGAAACCCATCCACCTTCAAAGAAATCTTCACTAAAGAACATACTTTGAGTGAAAATAGTGAAAAAACATAATGTTAGGAGAAAACTGAACTCAAAAGTAAAAAAACAGGTTGGAAGAAGTAATATTAAGTTAAGAAATTGGTACTCATATAAGTAAATCTGAACAATTATCAGCCATCCTTAAAAACAACAAAAGTAACTAATTTGGAAGATAAACAGAGTAGAAATAAATTAGCAGACAGTAATAAGTTGATACATGGGAGGCAAAAAGAATTCTAATAATTAGATTTAAACTTCATAATGCATGCATGTTAAAATTAAGCCAAATAAAAAAAATAAGATAAACAGAAAGGGTTAACTCTGAACTAGGGGCTGAGGAAAAAGAAATGTCAAACTAGCCACAGATAAGGAGAGCAGAAAAAAGTTGCAGAGAAGAGGTGAAAATCATGAATTAATGAAATAGAAGTTGGTATCTGCATATTAAAATGACAAGGCTGTATTAACTCCTTGTAAAAGTAAAGATAATGGAACTGAAGGGTTTTTTAAGAAAATGCCTAATTATTGATTCTAAATATATACTGAAGACAAAGGACACTAAATGATTGAAAATATTAGTGGACAGAGAAATCCCAGGCAATTAAGTACAAAAAGATAATCAGTTTAACAATACCCATAATATTTTTTGCTTTAAGTTCTAGTATTGACAAAAACTTAAAAAAGTATACTGAATGTTGTAAAAGCATTCACCAAAAAGACACACTAAGCACCAAAGGAGAAATAGATAAATCCACAATGACAGTGAGAAACTTTAAAACCCTGTGGGAATATTATGTTAAATGCATTCCTTTAGAAAAAGATACTACAATATGCTTAGCATTCAATGGATAACCAGAACAATAACAACAACAACAAAGAAAATAGAAGAAATTAAAACTGACTTTTATTTTGAAAAGAAATCTGGTTTGCTTCTATTTGTATTCACATTTTGTTAATTCCATAAATTCAGGTCTGACACAAAAAGATAGTATAAGAATTTTAAAAAAGCTAAACTATTAGTTCTTTAAATCTGATGGCGTGAGTGTGTGCATGTGTGTGTGTGTGTGTGTGTGTGTGTGTGTGTGTGTGTGATATAAATATTTAATAAGGACTAATTAAATGGCCAGGATAAATAGCCATGTCAAAAGTTTACAGTCTATTTGAAATAAATATTTAGAAGTCTTAATGGGTGCACACATACAAATGAGGACTTTTTTCTTTTTGTACTTAAAAAATGTCAAATAAAGCCTTCCCTTAGCTTTATAGATGCTATTATTAGCCAAATAACTGAAACTAACATGCTGCATGAACACTGAGAAGAAAGTACTTTGTACTGCTCATACTTTAACCTTTAGATGTAGAGGTGAATTCATAAAGACATACTCCACATAGTCAGCTGCTAGGGCCAGATATCACCTGGCAATCTGAATATATGTTTCAAACTAAAGCATTAAATTTAATTGAATATAAGAAAATACTTTCATAATCCTAAGGAACCTACATAGAAAATGATGCTTGTTTGAATGAATAATGAGCTCTGTAAAATATATTATTTTATCAGGCCAAATGTTAAATTACCAAGATTCTCTTACTTTAAGATCTTAACATTTAACATTTCTTTTTCTTTTTTTTTTTTTTTGAAAGAGAAAAAAAAAGTTTTAAAACTGCCATGCGGTCCTCATAATTTTTTTGATCTGACAAAATTACTTTTCAACTTAATTTTTAGATCACTTAACAAACGTTTTACTCAAATGCTCAAGTTTTACTTTTTATTTTTTTCCTTAATGGGAAAAAGTTTAACCCTCAGAACAATCACTCTAGTTCAACAGCTGCCCACTAAAAACAGCGCTCAAAAGGCAGAGGAAGGTCAAAGGGCCACCACTTGGTGCTGGGCCAGCGACCCCCTGGGCTCTCTGGCCATGTGGCTGTCTCTTTATCTAGCGTTGTGGATATCCTGCAGCTTCTTCTCCCAAGGCTGTGCTCAGCTTTGGTTCCCAGGCGCACACCTTCACTCCCCACTCACCGGTCTCCATTTGTCCTATCCCCCCAGACGCTGTACAAATATCTTCAGTATGCATCATGGGCTTAATGAAGCGGAAAATAAGGATAATAAGGGCTTTTCCAAACACAAAGGCATGCAAAAAGAACTTTGTCATTTAAAAGTAAGACCGAGAAAGAAAGTGTAAAAGATAGATCATTTTTTTTCCCCCTTAGGAAATGAGACCTAGTCAAGACCGCCGACACTGGGAACATCCTTTTTAATTTCTCCATTGCTGGCTAGGGCTGCAGGCTTGTTGTGAACCTCAGCTCTGTCCTTTGTATGATTTGTATACGTTATCAGCAAAATGTGTAATTTTAGCATTAACGTTTCCGAAACGGCTCACGGCCACTTTCAATGTTTCCTAGGAATTTTTTCCAGTGACTGGTCTGGATAATGCTTATGAAAATATAACAAATTGAGCTTTAGTGCCTCTGAATGAGCCAGTCAGCGGTGGCCAACGGGTAATGTGATGTTCGTGCACATTCATCCAGCCCCAAAGAGTTGCTTTGTAAAACAGGTGTCATATCTTGATTAGCTTATTAAATATTGCTTACGTGAAGAGCATTGTACTAATTTTGAGATGTTACCAAGAAATAGGAAATGAGGTAGATATATGTGTCCAAGAATGGCTATGAACATCATGTAAGAAATAAGATAGTAATGTCAAAGGAAACATTACCCCCCCAAAAAAATAATGCCCTGTAAATTATGCAACACATATTAACTTGCATGGAAGCAACAATATAATGGTAAACTAAGATCAGGAACCAGAGAACACAGCCTTAAACAAGAGAATTTAGTCTAAAATGGTGTCATGAAGGAGGCCCATGCCTGCCTTTTGGGGGTGGAGACCTTCAAGAATACCTTTTGGGGAAGGGCGGCTGGGCGACGGGACAGGGCCGGGGTCAAGAAAGGGCGAACCCTGAGCAAGGGGATGAACGAGTTAGCTCAGCTGCAAGAAGAGAACATGAGAAGCTGGCCAGAAGAAAGAGAGGTCAAACATGGAGAAAGCTCATTACAGGTAGAAAGCTCCGCAACCCAGCTCTATTGATACTTTTCCTTTGGTATTGAGCGTGTTTAGGTGGGGAATGAGGTAATTTTCTCTCTTTCTTTCTTTCTTTCTTTCTTTCTTTCTTTCTTTCTTTCTTTCTTTCTTTCTTTCTTTCTTTCTTTCGTGGTGGTACTGGGGTTCCTCGAAGCCCTTCTACCTCCGGGCTACGCTCCCAGACCCATTTTTTTATATTTTTATTTGGAAACAGGGTCTCTTAAGCCAGAGCGGCTGACTTCGAACCTGCGTGATCCTCCTGTCTCCGGCTCCCAAGCACAGGGATTACAAGCGGGCACCACCATGCCCAGGTCTTTCATTCTTTTTAAAATAAGAGACCAGAAGCCAGGAGGCACAGTGATGTGCGTCCATGATCCCAGTATTTAGGAGGCTGAGACAAGAGGATCACAAGTTCATGGTCAGCCTCAGCAACTTAAGGAGATCCTGTTTACCAACAAAAATAAGAAATATGTATACATATACATATATAGATATAGATATAGATATAGCCAGGGGTGTTAAGCTCAGACAGAGGTGGAATGCTCCTGGGTTAATCCCTAGGGGGGGGGGGAGAGAGAGAGAGATAGATAGATAGAGAGAGAGAGAGAAATACTAGAAAAAATATTTTTATTGGAATATATAATAAGATATGTATAAAAGGTGAGAAAAATACTTATATAAAAATGCAAGTTACAGACGAAAATCACTAGGGTCTGGAGTGGGACTAGCTATGATCAACATAATGACAGGCATATTTGGCATTTTTAGTAAGAACTATCAATGAAATTTACTGATCTCTGAACAACTAAAAGGCAAAGAGGATTCTTCCAGAACAAATGAAACGAGAAGACAGCAAAGTACATGGCAGGTATTACAAAATAGTACAGTTGGCCGGGCGTGGTGGCGCACGCTTGTAATCCCCGCGCTTGGGAGGCAGAGACAGGAGGATCGCGCAGGTTCGAAGCCAGCTGCGCGCACTGGCTTAAGAGACCCTGTTTCCAAATAAAAATGTAAAAATAGGTCTGGGAGTGTAGCCCAGAGGTAGCAGGGCTTCCAAGAACCCCAGTACCACCAAAAAAAAAAAAAAAAAATAGTACAGTTGGCATGTCACAATACAGATATAAGAAGACATAAATATACATCTCATATAGTTTATGAAAACATCTTTTTACTAAAGATGGAATTATAATAAAAAGTAAAAACTTGAGAAAATTCTCTGCATAATCTGAATATGTACAAAAGATATAAAACAGATATTTTTGTTCATATTAATCTGAATATGTACAAAAGATATAAAACAGATATTTTTGTTCATATTAATCAAGTTGGCTTTCTTTCTTGGTTTTCTTTTGTTGTTCGCGTGTGAGTGTGTGTGCGTGCATGTGTGTGTGTGTGTGAGTGAACCCAGGGTCATCTACATCTGAGCTATACCTCCAGCCCTTTTTATTTTTTATTTTGAAACAGGGTCTTGTTAGGTTGCTGAGAGTTCTCTAAGTTGACAGATTGCTGAGGCTGGTCTCGAACCTAAAATCCTCCTGTTTCAGCCTCCCAAGTGCTGGGATTACAAGCATGAGCTACCATACTCAGCCATGGAACTGGCTTCCTATCATAATACAGTATGTTCCTTTTCTTCTACTCTTTCAGACTAAAAGGAATCTAAGATCTATTACTTTTTTGTACAAAGGTCTGAAAGAACTTTGAATCTAAAAAATTTTTTTGTGGCAAATGGACATTCTTAAAGGCAGCCATGATGAAGAGCCTAGTTTTATTTTATTTTTTATTTCTATATGGATCATATTGAGAATGGTATACACTCACACAGTGCTTGTTTTAAAATTCTAATTTGTAAGACAGTATCAAGCACATTTCAACACATTCTGTTTTAGATTTCTAATTTAGCCTCTTTTATCAAATATCTTTAAGTATTAAAAAGAACACTTCCATCTAAGCAAATACAATCTCATTCTATTAATATAATTGGGAGAAGACGACTTGGAGCATGACATGCATATGAAACACCTTTACAAACGAAAAAGAAACACAGACAAGAAGACTTTTTAATAGAAGTTAAATAATGTTTCAAGTTTCTGAGTCTAGAAAAGGTAAACATATTTTAAAATTCTAAATCATTGACCGTCTGTAATTATCTCATCTACCAGAACTCCAACTCGTTTCGACTGAGCTCTCATTTATGCTTTATAATAGGAAAAAATGACACATTTCCAAATTTAATTAACCAAAACAAAAATCCCTAGGACACCCCATGCAACTCTGAGTGGACCGAACAATACATCTTGGCTGCTCAGGACAAAAGGTCATTAGAAGGGATGTGCCTTTAAGGGTTTACAAAGGCTTAGTCTCCAGTCCTGTAATAAAAGAGGAAGCACATCTCGGTGGAGGAAGGATGCCCACTTTAAATAAGGAAATGGGCTTGCAGGATGCACACATGCCGCTTTCTATTAATGATAAGCACATTCTACAAAAAGACCCCAAGACTGCTTTAGCTTTCATGTTGAATACCTGCCGAGAAAGCTTAACATAAACAAGATGACAAGCAATGTGTCCACTCGCCGTTTTATGAAATGATTTATGTGTTCATAACACCGGCTAGTAAATACTGACGACTATATTCCAGCTAAGAGCTGTAATTATGGATGTGATGACTGGATGTCAGGATCAATGCCAATAATGTTTTGGGAGAGAGACGTACTTTAGGGGTTTATGAGGATAATTACATAAGATAAATGGCTTTGCTGTGTAACTTTTTTTTTTTTTTTTTTTTTTTTTTTTTTTAGCCAGAGAGAATGAGAAGGCAGGGATTTCTTAGAACCTTTACCTTACTTTTAAACATATTTTTATTATCTCTGTTTATGAACTTTAAATCATTTTGTTAAAACTTTGCCTTCAAGATAGAGAAACAATTGGATATCCTAATAAATATTAATTTAATTTGGGTTTTACCTTTGGGCTTCTTTTATCCCTGTCTCTGTGCATATGTGTCTCTTTCTTTTATGTATGTACACACACGTACACACACATACACCCTAACCTGATATTTTTGACTACAATAAATCCTAACCTTTATTTAATTGGCGAATGACTGTGCCATTTGTCAACTTGCCATGCCTCTGACTACACTCCTTTCCTTCCCAGCACCTACTGACTCAGCACCTCAAGTAGAACACAGGCCAAGGCAGATAAACTGCCTATCCAGTGAAAACAACTACACACTGTGCCTTCTGGTACTTGCCAAGAGTTTCCTTCATGATGGGGAAAACTATGTAAGCCGCACTTCTTGTCCAGCCCAAATGCTCCTCACAGCGTCAGTGGTGAACCTCATACACCTGGACACTCAGCTCATTTTACAGGACTTGTGACACGCACTCATCCCTTCTAGAATGAAATGACTTTGCATTGTGTCCCGGAGGGATCTGGGGCTGACACCCTGCTGAATTATAAAATAAGCTAAGTACATGCACAGGAGTCTGTGTGACCCTCCCCGCCCACGAAAAGGACTAGTTCACTTTCCACAAATTATATAGACTTTTCACCAATACTTCAAAGAACTGACTTTAATTGAAAGGTGAATCGAAACGTTGTGCCATTTTGAATTAGATGTGGGGAGTGTGGGGGTCAGCATGGGATAATACTTTCTATGGAAGTTTCCTTATAAGAATTTGACTCTATTCCTAGTCAGACCTTTGCTAGGAAACAGATGGCGTGGATTCCATCAAACCGCTGAAGCGTCTCTCTCCCTCTGACCTGACAGACAGTGGCGATGGTATAGTGGGGACAGGAAGAGATATGGATGCCATGTGGAGCAGACACCGAGGCCCCTCCCGTGGGGATTCTGCACCCTGGCCAGAGGCCAGTTAAGAGGGGGCACACAGCTTCAAATCTTGCTCTAATTTCTAGCTTCCTGGGCCTCGCTCCATATATACAATGCTTGCTTATCTAAATTTTCCCAAGAATTTGCAGCAAGCAGTCATTACCACTGACTTGACCACAATAAGTCTCAGGGCTCTAACTCCTCCCTGGGGATCAATGACACGTGTGCGGAGAAGAATTTATATGACCCACTCTAACAGTTCCCTTGGAACTATTACTTTTTGTTGGTGAATGTAATCGATTTAAAAAAAATAGTCTATTTGCCAAAATACGTACACGCTCCAAACAAGGCAGTGCGCATTAAATAAACATAGTAAAACTGTTATAAAGCGGTTCACTAAAATGTGAATATAGTGTAGGCCAAAAGATATTCCTGGGAAGCACAGTGATATAGATATATGGAGATATATATATATATATATGCCATGTTTCATTACAGGGCGAGCGGTATTGAAGTGCATGAGAATTATCCTTTTGACTCAACACCAAGACAATAACCAAGATTTTTCTAATTACTATCAACAAAGTCAATTACAACTGTGTCAACTCTCCCACACGTCAAAACGATCATATTACTCTCTATACCAGGGTCACCAATCCTAATTGCACAGGGGCAAGCGTGTAATGTTAATAAGTGCAGCAGACCAGGTGCAGACCGAATTGTAAATTCAACAACGCGTCTCCAACTTTAACATGCATAAAGGAATCCCCTTGTTAAAACTCATCTCCTGGGGTAGAGCCCAAGAGTTAGTTTCTAACCAGCTCGTGAGAGAGAAATGGAACGAGGAAGTTCCTCCCTTTGTGTGGACAAGAAAGCCCCCGGGTTCAATGCTGACTGAGTTCTCAAAAGACGAGAGCATTCACTGGTTCATTCAACAAATGCCCCAACCTAGTCTGTGTTTCAGGAATTCTAGGGACTGAAGACGCAGCAATGCCTCAGGTGATTTAGAAAGATAGAAATACTCACCCTTGTAAACTTGATAAGAGGAGGGAGATAAGAGAAGTGAAATGCACAGCCCAGTAGTCAGTACCCGGGGAAGCATCAGGTGGGAGAGAGGCCAGGTGTGCTGAGCTGGGGGTCGGTCCAGTTTTAGGGAGGGTGTCCAGAGATGGTCTCAATGAGAGTATAACACTTGAGTCACTTAAAGAAGGTGAAGGATAAAGCAGTGAAGATATCTGGGGGAAGAATAAAGCAGGACTCAAGAGCCAGGATGAGGGCGTTCCTGGTGCATCACTTTGGCCTGGTGGGGAGTCCAGGCAGCAAAGGAGCAGGATGAATGGAAAAGACTGGAAGGATAGCTTAACAGGGAAGAGCTCTACATGTGTTCTCCTGATTTCTTTCTTTCTTTCTTTCTTCCTTTCTTTCTTTCTTTCTTTTTTTTTTTTTGTGGTTCTGGGGGTGGAACCCAGAGGCTTTCTACCTCTGGGCTATACTCCCAGACCCATTTTACATTTTATTTGGAAACAGGGTCTCACTGAGTTGCTGAGAGCCTCACTAAGTAGCTGAGGCTGGCTTCAAACCCGTGCGATCCTCCTGTCTCAGCCTCCCAAGCGCTGGGATTACAAGCGTGCGCCACCACGCCCAGCTTAAATTAGTAGTTATTTTTATCGCTGCCTAATTCCTTCGCTTCAACTACATGGATCAGGTGATGGTGGGGCTGGGAATGATGCTCAGAAGCAGAGCTTAGGCTTAGTATGCACAAGAGCCAAAGAATTTGATTCGATCCCCAGCACCACCACCAACACCAACACCACCACCACCACCAATAACAAAATGTATACAATCATATAATCAGAACTTATAACTGAAAATGTGTACAAAAACAGAGAGACCCACAAAGAATAAGTGCGGCTGTTTGGGCCCCTCAGTGATCAAAGGTGGGATAAAATCTCAGTAAGATAATGCTTGTCCTTCCCCTCTGACTGGCCCGCAGTAGTTCATCATCTGCAAGGCCTATACGGTGACATGTGTTTCTGGTGCTGGTGATAGGTTTGTAGTGGAGACCCTCGGACACTGCTGAGTCTCTGTGATCCACATAAAGCATTTGAAAGGAAAGTGGCCCAGGTCAAGGGTGTCTTAAGGGACAGTAAATCTAACTTGCCTTTTATCCTCCTGATATAGAATCCTATGCACCTGGAAATCTTAGCACCAAATCTTCAAGCCTTCTGAGGAAATCTCTAAAATTTCATGGATGTCATTTGTGTACAAATCTCATTCCTGGTACTACCTTACTGAGCTACTTGTACTTTTCTTCTTCTTTTCTTCCTCGCCAATATTAAGGTAATTTTCTGTCAGCACTCGTAATCATTAGGCCAATGTAAATCCGAATCAAAGTGAGGTCTGAAATATATTCATTCATTAAATATTATTCAGTGCCTACTGTGTGGCAGGTATTATTTTAGGTTCTAGGTATATATCAGAGAGCAAACAGAGATCCCTGCTTTCCAAAGCTTATAAAAATAAAAAACATATGTAAAGACAAAGAAGAAAAAGGTAACTTGCTCTCAAGGAGGCTGATGTAACCAACAATATAATTCAGAGTAGTGGTATCTCCACTCGTTATTATAAAACTGCTAATGCGTAGCATTAAGTCATAAAGACAATATTAAATACTGTTTAATGTACCTCTTAAAGACATAGAGTCACAGTACTAAATGAGGTAGCATTTAGTATATAATTAGTATATTATATTAGTATATAATCTGATTGGCTACTCAACTAATTCCTTTAAAAAGATACAAAGAAAATCTATATATTTATACAAATTTGGGACTTCTTTAGTTCACTTTTAAGAACTGTAAACAAAAGTTATAAAAATTCTTAAATAAAACAAAACTTCTGTAACATGTAGTAAAGCTAAGTTAAAGGTATTTAGTTGAAAGTAAGATATGTTAAATCATGTACAGTTGAATGAATTATTATGCAGGAAAAGAAAAGATTGACGTCTTTACAATTCTAGTAGTTTCCATTCCTGGATTATTTTAAGCTGACGTGTCCTTCATTTGTAGTTTGAGCCAAACCATATGACCAGTGGAATGATAATTACATAATCACTGGATCAACATTTCAATGATTCATTAATCAATGAATAATAATTGCTGAAAGATACCACAAACCCGATCAATCTCAGCAAGAAGTTCCCAAAGTATCAGGTTATACTACTCTTAAGATGATTAACTGGAACAATATCTCACTCAAAATTTATGTTATTTGATTGGGAGGGTGCTCCAATTATTTTTGTTCTGGGGTCCAAGAAAACCCTACAAAAGATTCCGAAAAAAAAAAAAAGTGTACACTGAAAACTGGAACAAATCTTTCATTTTATCACCAAACCAAATGGTGTCTGTTCTTAAATCTTTGTATTTTCTAACAAAAACGTGGCATTTGTATGACACAAAGAAATGAATTTATACCTTGAATGAATGCTTTTAACATATAAGAAGGCTTCTGAAAATGAATTTTTTAAGGGGTCATCTATCAGCTGTTCACTGTAATGGCTTCACTTGTACCATCTGCCTGGTTCTTCAAACAGGTCCCACATCAAAATCGCTGGTCTCCCTTTCCCCTCCCTCCCTTGCCCCATACATGATGCTGAGATCGGCACTGGCATGTTCCCCTATGCATAAAGTGCCAATGAAAGTGTTTCTTTCATTAATTCTCCCCATCCCCAGCCCTACCCTACACCACCTCCCTCGCTCCACTGGGGTTTCTCCTCCATTAACTCAAGTCCCCCCCATATCCTGCCTACTCATACATGAGAGAAAGCATAAAGACCTCTAACTTTTTGTGACTGGATAATCTCACTTAACATAACATTCTCCAGGCCCATCCATTTTCCTGCAAATGATATAATGTTATTCTTCTTTTTATTACTGAATGGAATTCTCTTTTTATCCCATCCACTTAAATTTTTGAGGCAAATTGAGTAATGGCACAAAATATGCTGGGAGAGGATTAAAGGTATACAACTTATAAATCTATGTAGATGTGCGTGAATACAGAGGATACATCTTCAACTAGAGACATGGCATTTTCAACCAAAATGTGCATTGATCTTTTATAATAGAGGCCAGCAAATTTTTTCTGTTAAGGGTCAGACAGCAAATATTTTAAGCTTTTGGGGTCATATACCATCTCTGATGTACATAATTTCTTCTTGTTGTTTTTATTGTAATCCTTTAAAACTGTAACAGCTGTTAGTCACAAAAGATTACACATTGCACGATTCCATTTATATGAAATGTCTGGTCATAAGTAAATCTAGAGAGACAGTGATGCCGGGAACCGGGAGTACAGGGAAATGGAGAGCGTGTGCTAATAGATGTTGGGGTTTGGGGGACTAAATACAACATGCAAAAATTCACTGCAATTGTGCAGTGAATCCACAGACAACTCTCTGAATATATTAGAGACCACTGAAATTTAGATTCGTAGTAGGTACGTTGTGCGGCAGGTAAATTACGTGTTGAGTTGTTTTTAAGACTGTAACCTCTGTTCTTATATCAGGCTGCATTTGGCACACAGGCCTGGAGTAGCATTTTTCCAGGTGTAATCTAGGAATTTCTGAAGGTGTCAAAGACACTTTTAGGGAGTCTAGAAAGTCAACTCTATTATCAAAAAATATTATGAGAAAATTTGTCTTGGGTGGGGTGGAGACTGGACCCAAGGCCTCCACTGAGCTACACCCCTAGCCTATTATTTGTCTTTATTTTTACATTTTTACAAGTGGATAGTGGAATTTTCCACTGCCTTCATGCTCTGCAGTATTAAAAGACACCGGATGCAGAAATAGGTTTGAGAACCCAATCAATCATTTTTCCTGACTAGAAATAGGGCACGATGCCCTAGGCGAAGCAGCCCCCTTAAGAGAATGAGAAGAACCCAAACTAGGTTTAGCTGAGTGGAAAATAGGAGAGGCTGCCATCCTTAATGGCACCATGGAATCTCCACACCATCCTTCACATCATTTCTCTAGACTTCCTACTATAGGAGAAAAGAATAAACTGTTGTTACAATCCTCTAGCTCGACAGTTCCGACAGAGCACGCCTGTGGACCACAGTTCCTTCTCAGTCTCCTGCAGGTATAGGAAGAGGAGGGCAAACCCCACAGTGGAGCACTATTGGTCAGCAAAGGCACCAAATCAACTGCTTTCTCCTCCTGTGTTCTCTACTGGTGCTCTTGAAAGCTCTTCTTGACCTACTCAGAGCTCCTTCTTTCCACCTTCCAAGTCTGAAGCTGATCCATTTTTCAAGGTCAACACAACAAATGAGTGACCATCTCATGCTATGGATTCTATTATTTCCCAGGGAAACGCCTCCTTCCTAATCTTACCTTCTTCATCAGTGACTCAACAGGCCCTTGCTTTTTGATTTATATTTCACTCATGTCTCTGTCTCATGATTCTACTAAACTATCTTGTTCAGCTCTGTGTCCCCCATCATCCTGAGCACAGCACCCTGCACTAAATCAAAGCTCACATTTTTCTGTCCATTGTATCAACATCACCGCCTATAATCCAGTTACAGAGAAAACAGAAAACACCATGGGATGACACAGCCGAAGAGTACTTAGAACTCCTCCCTCTGCAGGCCACTCCCGTCCTGTGCCAGGTTGTTCTGCTGGCCTGTGTCAGCCTTGAGGTCAGTAGACCATGAAGAGTTAGTTAGGTGACCGTGTTGTCTTTTCACCAACTATAATGCAAGAAATTGTGTGCCTAATGAAAATCAACTCTACCCCGAACTCCCTCTTAAAGTCAATGAAGGGAATCAGGGAGACTTAATTAACTGGAGAAATAAAGGCCTTTTAAGGAGGATTTATGACCCTTCTGTGTAACATATTTAAGATAACAAGGTGTTGATAAATTAGGCCTTGGCAGGATACAGATCTGAATGCATCAGCACAACAGGTTATGAAGTTGTTCATAAACGCACATCCTGGGAATAAACTACTCTATTGATTCTTCACTAAGTCTACTAACTGAAAACAAGGCCATTGTTTTTTTGTTTTGTTTTTTTCAGAGCCTTCTTTCTTACTGGTACCTAGGAATCCAAGCTCTGCCCACCATGGGAAGGGCTGTCTCCTCATAGAGTCTGTCTAATCTAAGTAGACAGCACACCAGGCAAAAGGCCCAAGCATGTTGTACAACAGGACCATAGATGCTGATTAATGATAATTCTCTTCCTAATAAACATCAGGAAGCTAATAAAGGACATACTGAAGGTAAGCAGTTTTCCTCCTGAACAGTATTCTCTGAGAAAAATAAACAGTGGGCAAGGCAAAAATAAGCTGCTTTAGTGAAGACTTCCCAGCCTTTGCTACACTACTAAGGACTGGGAAGGTCACATAGCAATCAGGATTTTATATATATAGCTCCTCAGATTAATGTGGCCCAGCTCACAGTGTGCTGTCTTGAGCCATAAAAGACCCATCCATAAGCAAGATTTTAAATATTCACTAGATACCTTCATTTCTATTTTTATTCTACCTATGATGATTTTGGGGGAACAGGAAAATATTGAGGTGCTGGATGCAGTGGCACACATCTATAATCTCAGTTATATGGGTGTCTGAAGAAGGAGGATTGCATGATCAAGGCTAGCCTGGGCAACTCCGGGAAGGAAAAACTATCTCAAAATAATAATAGTAATAATAATGATGATGGTAATAATAACAACAGCAATAAAGACTAGTGGAAGAGCTCAGTGGTAGAGCATTTGCCTACCATGTGTGAGGCCATAGGTTCAATCCCCAGTACCACAAAAATCAAACAGAACAAAAAAGATATTGAGGTAGGATCAACCTGAAGTTGTGATGTGAAATGGGAGCACGCGCTGCAGCAGCGTGGATCTCGACATAGTTTCCTCTAGCCATGGTGGCTCCATGGACAGAGCTGGGGAAATGGGTCACGACCTACAGAGCTCGGTAAATGACTTGTTCCACCTCGACCTCCCTCTCACTCGGTCCTTGCAGCCTCAGCCTTTTGAGCATGCTTTCTAAGAAAAGAAAGGAAGGTAAGAAAGATGAAAATCCTAGCCGAGAATTACCAATGGCCCCCCAAAGAGGAAACCGGGATCGATTTTCTTCTTTGTGGAATCAGACAGAAAGCTACAGTTGCAAGAGCCTTCAAACCCAACAATCCCGCTGAAATACACTGCTAGCCCCTCACCACTCAGCTGAGCACAGGGTTCTCCCCACCCTCCACCCCAGGGACAGAGGGCGTACCCCTTCAAGTGCTCCCAAAGCAACAACGGGGCAGAAAAGAAACTCTGCTTTACTTAAGTCTGATTTCTTTAAACATGTGTCTTCTGCAGAAAGGTGAGATCCTGCTTTGCACCCAGAACAAGATATCTGAATATTGATAAATGTCATCCATGCCCGTGCCAGCATTCAACACTGTTTGTTTGTTTGTTTGTTTGTTTGTTTGTTTGTTTGTTTGTTTGTTTAAGATTCTACATGTCAAGCAGTAATGTAACACAAAGTGCCTGGATCTTGTGACGAGGGGCAACTGGCCACTTGGGATTTGATTCTGCTGCTCTCTAGTGTTTACAAACACAAAAGTTTTCCTTCCCGTTAAGATCTAAGAGTTGCTGAGAGCTTGCACATTATTTCTGAAGTCGCCTGAAACGGAGACAGAACGATAACGCAAAGGTCGACGAGAGCAGGGTAACGAAAGGAGAAGAGGGAGAAGTGGCCAGAGAAAAGGCCCCACGCGCAGTCCAGCAGTGGCTTCCAAAGGTAAATGTTTGAACCGCGCCTCGCCACAGTTTGCTGACAGTTTACCTGCGTTGGTAAGCCATCCTTTTAAAGTTAACCTTGAGCGTAGAAATCCAGAGAGGAGGTGGTGGGGGAACCTAGCTCATCCAAGGACCTTCATTATGTAAAGCTCCAAGTTGGGCTCGGCCGGCCACTTTTCATTGAAGATCGACCCCCTCCCTGCTGCCCCTTCCTGATACAAAGCTGGCTTTGTCCCCAGCCTGCATCAGCTGCGCGGTCCAGGGCGTACATGTTGAAAAGCAGCTGTTTGCTGACAGATTGTGAGCTGGGAAGTTAAAGCTAAGTGAAGTGGTTAACCCACATCCCTTCCCCACCGATAAAGTGCTTTGATAAGCGGGATACGCTGGCAAAAGTTGGAAAGACTGCCAGGAGGGCCCGCGCTCAGGAATAATGCAGGCCTGTTTTGGGGGGAGCCTGAGCTTCCCGTCGCCCTCTCTGGCATGCACTTCTGCTCCCCAGCCTCCGCTGGGCCCACAAGCTTCAGCATTCTTTTAGCTAGCGATTAAGACCAATTCTTTGATATGTCAAAGCTATATCCTGTCCGTGCAAGGAAACAAATGTATATTTTTTAGAACAGCAAGAAACCACCTCTTCGTCTAACTTTTCTCAGAAAGTATTCATCCCAACTCAAACTCCCACTAAAAGTAGAACATTAAAGAAAAACACTGCCCTGAAAAACGCCCGTCAGCTCATTGACTGCTGAGTAACCCCGGCATAAATTCTTCTCCGTTCTTTTTTTTCTTTCTTTCTTTTTATTTTTTATTTGTGGTACTGGGGAAGAAAGCCAGGGGCATTCTACCTCTGAGCTACACTCCCAGCCCTATTTTTTTATTCTTTATTTTGAAACAGGGTTTCACTGAGTTGCAGAGGGCCTCATTATGTAGCTGATGCTGTCTGCAAACTGTGAACCTCCTGGTTTTGTTTTGTTTTGTTTTGTTTTTTGTGGGTCTGGGGATGGAACCCAGGGGCATTTGACCTCCGAGCTACACCTCCTGCCTAATTTTTTATTCTTTATTTTGAAACCGGGTCTCAATGAGTTGTGGAGGGACTCACTAAGTAGCCGAGGCTGTCCATGAACCGTGATCCTCCTGTTTCAGCCTCCCAAATGCTGGGATTGCAAGAGTGCACCACCACACCCAACTCCGTTCTTATGAACAAAATGAAACTTGAAGTTACAAAAAAAAAACCCTGGTTAATTTAGAGTTCCAATGATTAGGTACCTCTGAGCAAATAATGGCTAAGTAAAGTCAGGGGATTCGAGCAACACGGTTCCACACTAACCCTAAGGAATCATTTCCTTGGAGAATGTGTTTCTCTTTTAGATCAGTAGATAACAGGCCGTGAATTCTGTTCTAGCAGCACAACACAGATAGCTCCTTCCCACCTTGCTAAGAGAGCACACTAGACCACGCTGTTCCTTTCTGCAGAGAGAAGAGTGTAGATGAGGTTGGGCAGGCCACCATGTCTACAGGATTCACGGCAGGGTAAAGAGTGAGGCTGGGCCTATGTGCACATTCATCAGTATCAATGACTACCAAGTCACGTGTACATTATCCACGGACTCAAATCCTGCGTAAGAAAATACAATTTTAAAAGCATGCTTTTTTTATTTTGGGGTGTGTATGTGTGTGTGTGTGCGTGTGTGTGTGTTACCAACGATTGAATCCAGGGACATTATATCCCCAAGCTACACACCCAGCCCTATTTTAAACTCTTTATTTTAAAACAGGGCCTTACTAAGCCTCGATCCTCCTGTCTCAGACTCCCAAGTACTGGGATTACAAGTGTGTGCCATCACACCTGGCTTTAAAGACAGAATCCATGGATGTGTGAGACTGCAGAGTATCATATAAGACCATATATATATATGGGTTGTTGTTTTTTTTTTTTTTTTGGTGGTACTGGGGTTCCTGGAAACCTTTCTACCTCCAGGCTACACTCCCAGACCTATTTTATATTTTTATTTGGAAACAGGGTCTCTTAAGCCAGCAGGGCTGGCTTCGACCCAACGCGATCCTCCTGTCTCCGCCTCCCAAGCACAGGGATTACAAGTGTGCGCCACCACGCAGTATCTACTGTAATGGTTACAGAATTTGGATTCCTGGCTATCAGAAAGTGTTATTCTTTATAATGAACACATCAATCACATTATCTTTGTGCTCATTATTCCTATGTTTTTTTCTAGCAGTGATGCACATTAGCTCTTAAAACGAAATATATCAGCCTGTAAGAGAGTAGAGGATTTTATGAGGTGGAATCAAAGGCAGAAAGTGATGGTGTTACAAACTCCCTACAAAATAAAAAAAAAATTGTATATCCAAAGACAATGTAAACAGAGTTAAAAGTTACTGATAGAATGGGATAAAATATTTCCAAATGCTATATCTGAAGGCCCATTCCCGAGATCGTTTTGGTATCTAGAGTCCACATTCCATATTAGAATAGATTTTTTTCTGAAAAATAAATAAATAAATGTATGATAGTTTCACCTAAAAAAAAAAAAGAAAAAATATTCTCTGAGAAGAAAGAAAGCAAAAAGAAATATTGAAATGTTATCTTTAAGTCATCAAAAGCTTGGTATCAGACAAATTAAACTGTTATGTGAGATTATCTTTGTTAATTTTGGATAAATTGCTATAATACTAGATGTCAACCACTAAGCCAAGCATGGGAAGGAGGGATCGGGAGGGAACTGGATGGGGATCAGGTAGGGGCTGACTGGGTGATGTGTGCATGTATGTCTACAAAAGTTTTTTTTTTTTTTTATCCCATTATGATGTATGAATACACTGCACCAATAAAAAAAATTAAAAAAAAAAGAAAGTGATGGTGTTGAGGATGCCCTAGACCAAAGTGTGGCCCCTTGGCATTTCAGGAGAGAGCAGAAGCAAGACGGTCCCTGTTACCTCCCTCCTCCCCTTCATCCTTGAAGCAGGTAATAAAGCCCCCATTCCACAAGTGTCACCCCCATATCCAGAGGAAAGAAACATGCTAATCTCTGAAGATACTAGGGCACAGAGGAGAATGTGAGCAGCCTGTGAGCTCCCGACCGCAGCCTACTAGTACGCACACCTTTTGTCCTCCAATCAGACTTCTCTTCTGCAAAAAAAATATATATATATATATATATCTCTAGTCTTTCTTCTCTCTTCAGTTCTTCATTTTTCTCATGTCATGTGAACTTGGCTTTTGTCGTGGGGGATGAAGCCACGAAACTTGAGATGGATGAGAGGTAACCTTTTTCTCCCACGCAGGCACATTTACTTAGAGATGTCTTGCTCTGTCATTCTCAGGACAAACGCTCCGAAGGCACATGGCAGGAACACATGCATTTACACCTTCATATAAAGATGTACACATCTTTACGCGTCTATAGGTAACAAGAGAATTTCTAATAACCGCAAAGGCTGATGTAAAAGCTGAAAACAGATTAGAGAAAAAAATCTAAGAGTGCTGAAGTATACAGGCACAACAGCGACAAAACCATAATGAATTAGGGGGAAAAACGAAATGCGAGAGAATGTGACCATTTCTGTTGTCTGCAGAGAGGCACATTAACTAATGGGCCGTACGTAATAATGTCTCCACGATATTTATCTCACACCGTTTAATTAAACTACTTTTTTCCTGAGACATTTTTATAGCGACATTTTGACACCAAGGCCATTTCGACTGTGCTTAAAGAAAACAAACCAACTGACCTGTTTCAACTATTTAAATATGATCGACTCACGTGAACTGCCACCGTTAATCCCACCCCTGGTCCTCCTTCCATCTTTGGGCCTGGGGGAGGAAGAAAAGAGATGGGGCACAGAGAGGGTGGGGTGAGGAGTCAGAAGTACAGTAGGGCTCAGAGGTGTCTGTTGAACATATCACTAGATCCATCTATATATATATATTTTTTTTAAACATTAATGGGGGAAGGAGACTTGATTAAGAAAAGCAGTTCAAATAATGCTATGTACATACTCAAAATTATCAATGCCAATCTCAGTAGCAGGTAGTACAGGGAAGGGGAGGGAGTGGGATGGAACCCTGAGGAGAACACCAAGTGCTGTGTGCATGTGTGTTCTTATCACGTGAACCTCATTATGATGTACCATTGGAAAGTATCTGTGTGTATGTGCGTGTGTGTGTGCGTGTGTGTGTGTGTGTGCGCGCACGCGCGCTACTGGGGATGGAACCCAGGGGATTTCTACCTCCAGGATACACTCCCAGACCTATTTTTTTTATGTTTTATTTGGAAACAGGGTCTCACTAAGTTGCTGAGAGCCTCATTAGCTGAGGCTTACTTTGAACCTGTGCAATCCTCCTGTCTCGGCCTCCCAAGTGCTGGGATTACAAACGTGTGCCACCACACCTGGCATAAAAGTATATTTTTAAAAAGTCCCCTCACAAACGAAAAATTCATTTCTCACTTCTAGTATTATTAGCTATTCATTTCTTGATTGACACTGTCAATAAATAACTATATCTCTGGCCAGGCGTGGTGGCGCACGCTTATAATCCCCGTGCTTGGGAGGCGGAGATAGGAGGATCGCACAGGCTCAAAGCCAGCCTCGCTGGCGTAAGAGACCCTGTTTCCAAATAAAAATATAAAAAAATAGGTGTCTGGGAGTGTAACCCAAAGGCAGAAGGGTTTCCAGGAACCCCAGTACCACCAAAATAATGATGATGATAATAATAATAATAGCTTTATGTCAAATTCATTAGTCTATCATTTATACATTACTGCTTAATGTTTTTATATTTTTCAACTCCTTCCTACATTGGGCATGGGAAGGGTCTTTTCTTCCTCTCCTTTTTCTCCTGAGCTAGAATTGAATATTTATGCATAACTTAGTATTCCTTCTTGTTTCATAATACAGTTTCAACAAGATCTATGCTATTATTATTAAGGTCAAAATAATCAGTTCCCGAAGGTTTTATTTCTCATTTTCATTCAAAACATAAAAAATATATTGCAATTTTTTAATAATTGTTAAGTTTTTTTTAATAAGAGGTAGGGTTGGGGTGGCAGATAATACACATTTCCTGAGTAATCTTAAACATCATAATAATGTAATTAGTAACTGTGATCTGAAATTAAGAAGAGCCGACGCTAATTTAAAACTGTTTTCAAATTAAATATTCTTTACTGTGAGTTTGATTCCAATCAGCCCATTTTGTAAGCAGTCACAATAACACTCTTCCTAGATGAGAAATCATGTTCATTAAAATCATATTAAGACAGCTTTCTCTTAAAAATCACAAAGCCAAGAAAACTAGACAAACCAATCAGTTTTAAAATACTCACATGAATGCCTAAGCCGACTAATTTTGTGTTGAGTGCAATTTTCATATAAAATAACTAAGTCATCCTAAAAACAGTCACTAATCAAAACCCAAGAGATAATAGGTTTACAAGTCGTTTTCTTCATTACCGTTGTTGAAAAGTTCCTCTACGAAGTTTCTTGCATTCGTACATCGTTCCTGTTCAGAGGCCCAGTTAATCTTTAGGTTTCGTGTTTACATTATTTGAATTAAGTAGCACTAGTCTGCTCACTCTCAGACACATTTTTCATACTTGTTGGGGGAGAGCAATAAAGAAATATGGATAGTGATTACAAGACTAAAAATATCCCCCAAATCCATCATAATCCTTCCATTAAATGGTGGTTTGAGGCATTAGTTTTACATTCAAGTAAAAATATTTTTCTACTTATATATATCCATGAATGTGTATAGTGCATAAGCATGCTCGCACACACAAAGGAATCGCTAAAAATTCTGACTATGGCGCATACGAATTTCACTTTTCAGTTTTGTTTGGAAAAGATCCAGGCACTAAAAAATCAGAAGCAGTCTGAATATATGCTAAAACCAATACCCAATTCACACCCTAGATTATAGTCTTATTGCAATTGATATTTGATATTATCCATTAAAACACAAATCTTCTGGTAAAACTCATTGGCTTGTCTTGCACCGTTGAAGTTACAGAAAGGGTTGTGAGCGTAAACTTGTTGCAAACTGGCTTAACCAAAGTAATTTTTACCAAATAATCAGCGGGAGGAGTGGGAAATGGGGTGTGATTGCTATGGTCACAGAAATAAGGTCTAGCTATTAATCTGTGTGTGTGTGTGTGTGTGTGTGTGTGTGTGTGTGTGTGTGTGGCACTGGGGATTGAAGCCAGGGTGTTCTACCTCTGAGCTACACCCTCAGCTCTTTATATTTTTTGTTTGAAAACAGGGTCTCACTAGGTTTCTAAGAGTCTCACTGGGTTCCTGAGGCTGTCTTCAAACCTGCAATCATCCTTTCAGCTCCCCAAGTACTGGATTACAGGCACGTGCCACCACACCTGACTCATTCACACAGATTTTAAGAATAAAATTGCACAAGATGAGACATATAATGAAAATACTCCATTATACCCTGTCCTGGAAGACAGGTTACTTTTCCTTTCGTGTTCACAGGCATGACGTATGCAGAACTGCATGCTCTACAAGGCACTGCAGAGTCCTTCGTAGGCTGTCCCATGGGTATCCTTGTTCCGCTCAGGCCAAAGCTTCATTGCTTTAGTTGAGATGACTTCAAATTAACCTTAATAACCAGCGGAGCAATTCTTCCCACACACTATGCTCTTCTTCAGGAGTATATGGGCAACTCTTACTCTGTATGTACATGGGGCAAGAGAATAAATTCTCCTGTACCTCCTCCAGAAGAAACACAGTTGAGTGAAAACCTTGACTTCCTGTCTAAGGCAATAATTTCTGTTTTAAGACCTTAAGTATATGGTAATCTCAGAAACCAACATATATACGACAGTAGATTTTTAAAGTCCCCTCATTATTAGATAATATTCTGCCTTTGGTAATAGAATCATGTCATTTTCTCTTTTATTAAAATAATATGGTGAAGTATAATACTTGACTTTAAAATGTTAATGCACCCTTGCATTCTTGGGATAAACTCAGCTGGCTAATGTTAACTTAGCCTTACTATATCTTGCTGGCTTTGGCTCACAGGTGTTTCGTTTTTGTCATCTTGGTTTTTGTACAAAGATTCACAGGTGAGATGGATCTGTAACATCCATTTCTCTTAATATTCCCGCCAACTTGGACTATCAACGTTATACTGCTTCATAAAATATGTGCAGGAATAATCTCCATTTTTATATTCCCTTGGAAAACATGCTTAAGACTGATAGCATATAACTTGACCTAAGGACATAGTAACCCCAAGCACGCTACCCATGGTGGTAAGTCTTCAATATCATCTATTTTTTTTCCTTCTGTTTCTAGCAGTTACTAAGCACAGCAGGCTGGAATCTCTACGACTGTGATTTGTCCCTTTTTCCTTTTTGTTCGGTCAGCTTCTATTTTATTGGAGTTTGACGCAGACTGTTTAAGCGTAGGAAACTTAGAATCACTATCTCTTCCTGGGAATTGAATCCTTGCCATAATATCCTGCTTTACCCAGAGCAACATGTTTTTAAAAAGTCTTGTCAATTATATATATTTATATTTAGGAAGGCTTTCTAAAAGAAGGTCTACCTAAGCTAGGAGCCAAAGAAAATGTGTGTTGTATAAAGAGAGGGGGAAAATAGAGACTGCCTCATTATCTTGAGGAATGAATGGGCAGAGTTCAGGCCATCCATAGTTACTAGCAATGACCATGACAATGCTGGATTTCCCAGTAGAGAGAGAAAAAGAAGATGAGGCGTCAGTTCTGTGTATGAACTCTGTCCAAACCTCTGGCTGACCTATAACTAGGCTATGACTAAAAGAACTGAAGGATGATTTCAGTGTCCAGGAGACCGAGAGTGTCGTTTGAGTCATCCAAATTATTTTAAATGCAAAACAAAACTGTTAGGAGGAATGTAACAGAACCCAGAAAACATGATGCATTCCCCCAAAATAAGACAGTCGACCACAGCTGAACTGTGATGGCACAGATGTTGAAATTAGCAGACAAGGAATTCCTTTATTTTTTTTAATCCTATTTCAGAAAATTTTCTGCCTACTTTTTTACTTACAGTGACAACTTTTAAAGGACCAGTAAACTAGACAATCAAATAAGTAGAAATCTCTTTACATAAAGAAGGAAAGCCCACACTGCCACTCTGCACAGAGAATCTACAAGTTAGTTTAACCCAGAGTAATGAGGAAAGAAATTTGGATCAGACTAGAAGATACTCAGAGATGGATTTGGAATCTGTCCTCAAGTGCAAGTGTGATTTGGACACTAAGTATTATGCTGACACAACCGACCTGTGCCTGCATTCATCCACTGTTTGTCTACTAATATTAACAACTGTAAACAAAGCGGTGTGACTGTATTTGGAACAATCCCCACATTGTTTCAGCGTCAGCGCAGCATTTCAGCCTCTCTTCACCCCACAGCCCTTTGTTTACCTGGGCTTCCTCCTCTGCAGTAAAGTCCTTTTTTGTGTCGAAGGTCTTGCGAATCTCCTCCGGAGGCTGCCCCTTGATCACACGGGCCACAGTCTTCCATGGAGCATCAAGGAAGCCTTTGATGTCTATGTAGTTTACAGCCAGAATAAGTTCAAAAAGTGTTCCCTGGTCAACTTTCAGGAATCCGTGGTCCCAAACAGGGACGCTGTCTTGTCCGCTTCTCTTTGTTCTCCCCATCTCAGGCGGGGCTGCATCCTCGGGGTGGGCACACCACTGAAGAGCCTGTCTGATACTGCTGCATTAGCACTTGGTAGGGCAACTGGGTCATCATTTCCTCGGCCTCCTTTCCCGAATCTTCCAACAGGGACTCGATCGTCACAGATTGTTTGGCAATGTCTACATCAACTTTAAATCTCTCTCCGTCAGAACTTTCTAGTTTAACTGAAGGCACGGTGTTTGGTTTCATTGAGATGTAGAGAAGCTTTTGGGGTAGGGGGATCATGTAAGAAGAGAAAGGCAGAGGACAAACAAGGATCTTCAAGCAGATACTGTAACCAATTAAGAACATACAGGGACATATGCCCAGAAGAGATGGAAAGAAATAGCACCACAGAAGCAAAACGTGTTATAAGAACCAGGTAAAAATTCTAGACCACATACCATGTTGAAATAAAAAAATGGGCATGGCAGCAGCTTGCTGATGACAAAGAGAAGAGTCATTAAAGTTGAAAACAGAGCAATAGAAACTAGGAATGGAGAGAAAAAATATATTTAACAAAATGAAGAGACCTTAGGGGCCTGTGGGATACTGTATAACATTCTTATAACTATGTGCCCAGTAAGAAGAAAAAAGAAAAAGAATGAGGAAGAAGAAACAAATTTCTCCAATGAACTATAATTGCTAAATTTTCAAAGATGTAAAGATTGGAAAATCCCAAGCAACATCAATTACATAGAAAACTGCAGCTAAGTGTGTCAGTTAAATCAGTGAAAGCCAATGATAAAGACAATGACCTGTTACTTGGTCCACTTTTTATTGTCTGAAAAGTTGTCACATCTAGGTATGACTCCTCTGGTATTTGTACTACCCAGAATCTTACCTCGAGGGTGTCAAATTATTTTCTCTCTTTCTCACTTCTTCCCTCAACCTAACAGCTTGTAAGGCTAAGTTGATGACGGGCTGGGAATACAAACTTGTATTTCCCCCAGTTTATATGTTTCTTGCCATTTTATCTTAAAATAACTAACCCACTCTGAGAACTATGCATGCATCTGTTGACCAAATATCAGGATAGTCAATATAAGAAGTCAAATGTGTTTGAATCTTAGTTTGAGATTTTTCTATTTACCTCAAAAGCAACTAAAATGGCTATCATTATTACTGTTATGAAAATCAAATGCTTAGTACAAACTTAGAATGTAGAAAATGCCCAACATTTGTTCAAAGTTAAAATTATAATTAATCAATTATTAACTTTTGTGTGTATGTGTGTGTGTAGTACTGGGTTCCTCGAAACCCTTCTACCTCTGGGCTACACTTCCAGACCTATTTTTATACTTTTTTATTTGGAAACAGTGCTTCTTAAGCCAGAGCGCCTGGCTTCGAACCTGCGCGATCTTCCTGTCTCCGCCTCCCAAGCACAGGGATTACAAGCATGCGCCACCACACCTGGTGCTCAATTGTTAAATTTAAAGAAAAGACTAAGGTATCCCTGCCTTATTAAAATGAATAAAATTTAATACAACTAGCCATCAGCTGTATACGCAATAAATGAACCTAAGAAATTACTGATTATAAAATACACCCTTATTTAATGTACCACACAGGAAAAGCATTGCCAAGTGAACCAGAATATTTTATTGCTTATATGTTGCCTCATGGTTTTAGAGTGAGTAACATGTACACCTTAGAATCCATTAAATAAGGCATATAAAGAGTAGTTCCCTCTTATCCATAGTTTCACTTACCAGCAGTCTATGAAGTTCTAAAAACATCAAATGGAAAACTCCAGAAATAGAGTTCAAATCGCACCCTGTTCTGAGTAGCATGATGAAATCCGATGCCATCCTTTTCCATCGTCTTGGGAACATGAGTCATCCCTTTATCCGGTGTATCCACACTGTATATGCTACCTCCTCATTAGTAACTTGTTAGCTGTCTCAGTTATCAGACCTTGCCTCCAGGTACCCCAGTGCTTGTGTTTCAGTAACATTTCTGTAGTAATCTAATGCCACACCACAATGCCTACCATCATTCACCCCACTTTATCTCAGCATGTAGGCATTATATGATTTTTACATCACAAGAAGAAAGGTGAATATAGCATAAGGTATTTTGAGTATGGTTCACATAACTTTTATTACGGTATACTGTTATACTTATTCTATTTTATAGGCACATATGTATAGGAATAAGCATGGTATACATAGAGTTTGGCACTATCTGCCGTTTCTGACATTCCCTGGGCGTCATAAAATATACCCCCTTCTCAGATAGGGGATACCACTGTATTAACTTCTTTAATCCTCACAAAGGTTTATGGGATTTATACTATGCTTTCTGCTTTTTAGATTAAGAATTGCAGCCCTCAAAGGTAAGGAATTGCTCAAAGTTATAGTATTGGTGAGTGGGGAGGTGAAATACAAAGATAAGTGACTTGATTTCAGAGTTCTTGATAATAGTCACCCTATATTAATGCCTCTGTTTCTCTTGGGTTCTGTCATTTCATTAACTTTAAATGTTCACCAGTACCAAAATCTTAGATCTGTACAGTATCAGGCTGAGTTTGATGAAAAAAAAATGGCTATTCCATATCACAGGAGACAAACGATAGCAATAATTAGTTACTACAAACTGCTACACAAAATATTAATGGATTTCAACCCTGGCTAGCCATCATAATTCCTTCAGGTACTTCAAAAAAATTACATAAATTAACCCCAATTTTAAATGAGTCAGAATCTTTATTGATGGAATGTAAAGATCCGTACTTCTTTTAACATTCCAAAAGTGACTCTGCCTCGTGGCTAGGTTTAAGAACCAATCAGCCTTGTATTCAGTTACTTAATTTTTTCACTCTCCATTACTTTTATCACTAGTAATCTGCGCCCAAGTAACAGGAAGTTGACTGTATACCAGCCAAGAGTACTCTGATTTTAATATGTTATTAACCACATAACACTTTATCATTTGTGCACTTAGGATCGCTGAGAAAGAGAATTTGCTTCTCCATAAGTGCAGCATTACCAGCAAACTTTTTAATACCTGTTAAGATGATCAAAATATAGCAATTGAGCCAGGTGTGGTGGCGCACACTTGTAATCGCAGCATTCGGGAGGCTGAGACAGGAGGCTCATGGTTCGCGGACAGCCTCTGCTACTTAGTGAGGTCCTTTGCAACTCAGTGAGATCCTGTTTCAAAATAAAGAATAAAAAATAGGGCTGGGTATGTAGCGGAGGTAGAATGGTAGAATGCCCCTGGGTTCTATCCCCAGTACTGAAAAAAAAAAATTCAGGGCATTCTTTTCTATGGTTCAGAATCAATATCACACATCCCAGAAATACTTGCTGCAGTAATAGAAATATTCATTACTGCTGTCCAGCAGTCACATTTGATTAGGTACTTAAACTGTGCCTCATGTGAGCTTGATACCTAGATTTTTAATTTAATTTAAATTTAATTAAGATTTTACTATAAACAGTCACATATCAGAGCTACCGTATTGGGCAGTGCAGATCTCAAAGCACACTCGGGACACCCCAGAGCGCTATATTTAGCCTCATCCTACTCAATCTTTGTAGTCGTACCTTAGATAAAGTATTTTTATGATAAAAGAGCTAGAATAAGAGGGAAATTATTATTCTCTAGAAGGAGAAATAAAGTCCCTGGAAAACATACTGCAATGCTGATACCAATGCCAATATCTAGGATGTGTAATGCAAATGGATCCAGTCACATGTTGCATAATGATATTTCTGTCAAAGATGGAACACATACTCAGTGATGGTCCTGTTCCATTTTTAACACCTACTGACATTGTAGCCATCTTAGTCTCTGTAAGCACTATAATGTTTGCACAGTACACTGACACATTTCTCAGGACTTATCCCTATTATTAAGGGGTGCATGACTGCATAAAAAGAAAAAACCAAACTTCACAAAAACAAATGGCAAAAAAAACCCATCATGAGTACTGAAGTCTGATGGTGTAGATGTATTGATATACAAACAGGGGAAATAAAATAAAACAGACTTTAATTAAGTGAAGCTCAACATGTCAACAGTGTGACAGTAACTACTCAAAGAAGCCAACAGCATCATAGCTATATATAGATGTAACTGGTTCCCAAGTGAGGGAGGCCAGCCACTCTGCCCCACCCGCTGCAGGCTGGCGGATGTGCCTGGTTTAGGGACTGAGTGTCAGGGACCCACGCCAAAAGCCAGGCCCAACCCAACTGGAGCAGGTTTTATGGACAGGGACCAGGATGGTGTTGGCAGGCTCAAAATCACTTCTGTGGAAAACTGGAGAAAAGGCAAGGACGATTTAACCTGGATTAATAGGTCATAATAATTCTTATCATATTGTACCTATTCTGACATATCTGGAAAAACATCAAGTAGAAGAGAGATTTAATTTTTTTTCCATAGTCTTGAGTAAAAGTTAAAGGCAGTTAGATTTATTGTGAGCATGGGAAGATCTTTCTGAATGTGGGAAGGACTAATCTTGAATATCAACAAAGATGTTCAAGAGTGACTCTACCTACCTCACTGAAGGTCAGTGTTGTGGGATGTGGAGGATGCAAGCAGTGTGTGGAAAGAAGCCATCAACGTCTACAGTTGGAAGGGCAAGCAGAGGTCAAAAGAAGAAAATCTGGTTTTCATAACCATCATATATATCAAAGGTATGCCTGGAGAAGTAGCACTAGATCTACTGCCAACCCTCGATTCGTCTTGTCCACTAGAATACAGACATCATGTATTGAAAGGCTGTTTTAAAGGTCCTAGATTTTAGCTCCAAACAGTGGCAGTGGCGTGCATTAAATATGCCATCATGGGCAGAGTTTCTATATGAACTCAATAGAAAGCATTACATATTTGAAAATATATAATTTTCCAGAACTATTACTTTCTTTGAACTTGAAGCAGATTTGAAATCTGACCATTAGCATCATTATAAACTGTTCCATAGTTTTTACTTTTGGTTTTATTTGTTGTTATTGTGGTTTTCTTTGTTGATATTCTGATACTAGGGATAGAACCCAGAGGCATTCCACCTCTAAGCTATATACCCTCAGTACATTTTTTTCTTTTTCTTTTTTCTTTTTTTTTTTTATTCTTTTTTGCTTTTTTGGTGCTAAGGGATGGAACCTGGGGCATTCTACCTCCAAGCTACATGCCCTATTTTTTTTACTCTTTATTATTTTGAAACAGGATCTCACTGAGTTCCAAAGGGCCTCACTAAGTAGCTGAGGCTGTCTCTGAACTGTGATCCTCCTATCTCAGCCTCCCAAATGCTGGAATTGCAAGCATGCGCCGCCACGCCTGGCTACCCTCAGTACTCTTTAAGACTTTATTTTAAAACAGAGTCTCTCTATGTTGTGGGGGCTGGCCCAGAACCTGTGATACCCCTGTCTCAGCCTCCCAAGTCCAGGGAATGCAAACAAGCACCACCGTACCCAACTATTTCACAGTTTAATTTATAGTGTTTATCATCACCCTTTGAAGCAATGCTCAAGAAAACTTCTCACTTATTTTTTATTGAGATACAATTGATGCATCTTTATAGGGCACATTATGGTAATAAAATATAGGTACAACAGTGCAATGATCAAATCAGGGAAATGAAATAATTTCTATCTCTCTGACCATATAATCATTTTTATGTGTTGGGAATTGCGTGCTCTTCATTGGTTTTGAAATTTTAACCAATAGTGACCCCACTGTGCTAAAGAAGAACTAGAAGTATTTCTTCCACTCTGTGTTTTGGCACCATTTATTGAACTACCTTCGATTCCTCCTTGCCCCTGCCCTTCCTAGTTTCTAGTGACTACTCCTCCATTGCATTCTTCTGAAAGACTGACTTAGTTCTTTCCACAAATGAGTGAGAACACTCACTTTTTGTGCGTGACTTACTCCATGTAACATATTGACTTCCAGTTCCGTCCATGTTGCTGTGAATGGCAGAATTTTTTTTAGTGGCTGAATAGTGATCCGTTATACAAACACACCAGATTTTCTCTGAGGGGCATTTGGGCTGATTTCATATTTTAGCTGTTGTCAAAAGTGCTATACTATAAATATGGATGTGCAAGTATCTTTATGGTATAATAACTTCATCTCCATTAGGATATATACCCAATAGTGAAATCATTGGGTCACCTGGTAGTTCTATGTTTAGTTTTCTGAGCAATTAGCACACTGTTTTCCATAACGGCTATACTAATTTATGGTCCCACCCACCGTGTATAAGAGTTCCCTCTTCCACATTCTCACCAGAATTTATCATTCTCTTTCTTATGATAGTAATTTTAACCAGGGTAAGATAATATCTCACTGTAGTTTTTATTTGTATTTCTCTAGTGAAAATTTAATCATTGTTCATGTATATTTGTATATCTTCTTTTGAAAAGTCTGTTTAGTTTTTTAGTCCATGTTTTAATCAGATTGTATGTTTTCAGCCTTTTAAGTTCCTTATATATTCTTGATGTCAATTTTTTGTCAAATAAATAGTATGCAAATATTTTTTCCCACTCTGTAGGTTGTTTCTTAATTATGTTTACTATTTTCTTTGCTGTACAGAAGCTCCTTAGCTTGATCTCGTTACATTTGTCTATATTAACTTTTGTGGTATGTGCCCTTGAAATGCTATCTAAAAGTTCAAGGTCTACAACAATGCTTTAAAGTATTTCCCCTATGTTTTCCTATAGTAATTTCGAGTTTCGAGTTTAATTTCGAGTTTAATATTTCGAGTTTAATATTTAGGTGTTTAATCCACTTTGAATCGATTTTTGTGAATGGTAAGAGAGAGAAGTTTCATTCTTCTGCATTATGCATGTCCAGTTTTGCTAGTAATATCAATAAAAATTGTCAATAAAGAGACATCTTTACTGTATGTTCTTGGCATCTTTGTCAAAAACAAGTTGGCGGTATAAACAAAGACTAATTTCTGGGGTCTCTTTGTTGTTGTTCCCTTTGTCTCTGTGTCTGTTTTTATGCCAGTATCATACTGTTTTAGGAAATATAGCTTTGCAGGATGTTTTGAAGTCAGGTATTGTGATACTTCCAGCATCCCCTCCCCTCCATTCAGGATCCCTTCAGCTACTGTGAATCTTTTGTGGTTCTATTTAAATTTGGGGTTTCTTTTATTTCTGTGAAGAAAAGTTTTGGTATTTTGATGTAAATTCCATTGAATCTATAGATCACTTTGGGCAGCATCATCATTTTAACCATGTTGATTCTTCCTATCCATGAATATGGAATATCTTTCATCTGTTTGTTTATTCTACAATTTATTTCCTAGGTGTTTTAAAATTTCCATTGTAGAGGTTTTATTTTTTTAAACTTTCTTGGTAAAATTCATTCTTAAATATTTTTAAGTGTTTTTTTTTCTGTAGTTACCTTATTCTTTTGTATTTGCGTGCTATTCTGGAGAATGAAAATAATACTATATACTGATCAATAATAAAGATTTTAAGTGGTTACCAACCCAAATTATTTGAAACTATTTCTGTTGGGATGATTATCATAAATGCTCATTCCAACCCCAAATATAACAATTGAAGACAAAGGGACAGATTAAAAATATATGTGTTGATTTAAATTATGTCTCAGCCATTCTTTATCTTTACATTAAAAGCTTTCAAATGTTTTTATAGCTATGAATTTTGACTTTAAAACCTGAAATCCTAAGCCACTGGAAGGTAGTTGGCTTGGGTTAGTTCCTAGTGCTAAGAGTTTGGCAGTGGAATAAAATCGAGAACTATATGTTAATCATTCACTCAATATTTTCTTGACCACAGTCATGCATAGATCAGCATAAGAAACCAGAGAAAGCACAACCAGCAGGATTATTCCCTGTGCTGGCCCTGAAGCAATTTCCCATCTGTGGCCACAGGAGGGTTGGCTTCCAAGGAGCTCTAGAGAGGCGTCTCTGGTCCCCTGTGGGGCACTGTGAGGGACCTGCATGGAATATGGAGCAGCCTTCTTCTGGGTCACTTTCTCTCTTCACTAAATCTACAGTCGTCCCTTGGTACCCAACAGGGGGTCAATTCCCCTTGTATACCCAAACTCTCTGCTCAAGTCTCTTATATAAAATGGTGCAGTATTGCAAACAACCTACGTACATCCTCCTGTGCACTTTCAGCCATGTCTGGGATGGCTTATCATACCGAATATAAAGTAAGTGCTATGCAAATGACTGCTATACTATATCGTTTAGGGGCGTGTGGCAAGAAAGTCTGTGTATGTTTAGTGAAGATACAACTTATTTTCTTTCAACTGTTTTCCAAGCTCAGTTGGGTGCATCCATCAGTTGCAGAAACCACAAATAGAGAGGGCCGACAGTAGAGAACTATCCATTTAATTAAGAGAGAAAATTATAAATATATCAGGCATTATTTCTAAACTGCTGACCTAGAATATTTGTTGCTTATGATAAAAACTAGGAAAGATTCCATATACTTACGATCATTAATATGGACCAACATAGATATTTGTGAAGACCTCAAGAACTAGGTGTGACAAATATCCATGTTAGTCCATATTCGTGATCCTAAGAATCTATTTTGGTTAAATGCTATAAATTCCTTTTGGCTAGACGCTTCCACTTGCAACTGAGAACAGTGGTACATGCTTGTAATCTCAAAGGCTGAGAGGGGAGGATTGCAATTTCGAGGCCAGCCTCAACTCAGTGTGATCCTGTTTCAAAACAAAAAGAGGGTAGAGGGCTGGAAATACAGCTCAGTGTTAAAACACAAAATTAAAAAGCAGGGGGTACTGGGGATATAACTCAGTGGTAGAGCACCTCTGGGTTCAATACCTAGGACCCATCTCCGTAAATGGCATTTCTCTAATGACCTATCGATGTACGCTGCAGCACCCAAGCCCAGAAGAACCATCATTTTTTCTGTGCGTCACGGCTACCTCCCCTCTGCACGACACAGTCCCTGGAATTTAAAAGATACTGAACAAAAATCTTATTGATTGGAAGAAGAACAAATGATTGCTCCTGTGGAGCATTTTTAGATATTTCAAAGTTGGGACCAGCCCAAATTATTTGCTTCGCTTCCTGCTGTAATAGTACACTCTGATGTTAAAGATATTCAGGAGCAAAGGAATGATTTTTAATTCCTTAAGAAGTTCATTTACCTGAAGTAGTGTAAGTCTTTTGTTTAATTTGCAGATAAAGACAGGTCAAAACGTTCATCCCATTCCTAAGGCCTAAAGCACCAGGGAATAAAAAAACACAAAGAGTGACCACCACGGCCAGAGTGGTTCTACTTCTCAGACTGGGAGACTCTGTACAAACAAACAATGCACAGCCACTATAGCTGCTAAGTCAAATACCAATACTGAAATCAAGCTACAATAAACGCGATTACATGAAATATTTAAGAAACTGCTAACATAGTAGTTAAAATCTTTATAAGGCCAGCTCTTGCAGGGAGGTTTCAAACTGGATGCCACAATGGCCGTCTGAAACATGCAAGTCAAAACACAATCTGGAGGGAACAAAGCACTTGTGAAACCCAATGTCTCGGCGGCCCTAAATAATCTCTCACCTGTCATTATTTTTTTTTTTTTTTTTTTTTTTTTTTTTTTTTTTTTACCTTTGTTTTTTTTATTTTATTTTATTGGTGCACTGTATTCATACATCATAGTGGGATACAGACTTTTGTAGACATACATGCACACATCGCCCAGTCAGCCCCCACCCGATCCCCACCCCATTCTCTCCCCATCCCTCCTTCCCATGCTTGGCTTAGTGGTTGACATCTAGTATTATAGCAATTTATCCAAAATTAAAAATGATAATCTCACATAACAGTTTCATTTGTCTGATACCAAGCATTTGATGATTTAAAGATAACATTTCAATATTTCTTTTTTCTTTCTTTCTTACCAGAGCATATTTTTTTCTGTTTTTTTAGGTGAAACTATCATATATTTATATATTTATTTTTCAGAAAAAAAAATCTATCCTAATATGGAATATGGACTCTAGATACCCACAACGATCTTGAAAAAGAACAGAGCTAGCAGATATATATTTTCTGATTTCAAACCATATAAAGCTACAATAATTGAAACAGTGTAGTACTGTTCTAAAGGCAGATATATAGACCATTGGAGTTAAATACAAGCCTAGAGCTAACTTCTTCCCTATATTGTCAAGTTATTTTTGACAAGGTTTCCACAAAGATTTGGTGGTGGAAATAATAATCTTTTAACTAAATATTGTTGAAAAATAATAATTACATGGAAAAGAATAAAATTAGACCCTTACCTAATCCCACATACAAGTATTAACTCAAACTAGATAAAAGACCTAAATATAAATCTTAAGACTATAAACTTTTAGGAGAAAATCTGGGTCATAAAACCTCACAACATTGAAATTGGCAGTGATTTCTTGGATATGATTTCAATGGCACAGGCAACAGAAGAATATACAAACTCCCTAAAAAATAAAAGAAAATATTGTATATCCAAAGACAATGTAAACAGAGTTAAAAGTTACTAATAGAATTGGATAAAATATTTCCAAATGCTATATCTGAAGGTATATTAATATTCCAACTAGAAATCCTAAAAATTAACAACAATAAAGGCAAACAATATAATTTAGAGATAGGTAAAAGACTAACATAAATAATGAATCTCCACAGATAACCAATCTTAGTTGTCTGTTGGATGGAAACTCTTGTTTCTCTGGTTCTGGTGAGTGTTACCTATTTCTTCTTTGTAGTTAATCTCTTTGAGTATTTTCTCTAGCGCTGGTTTTGAAGACATAAATTCCTTCAGTTTCTGTTTGTCATGGAAGCTTCTTATTTCTCCATCTAATTTGATAGAAAGTTTTGCTGGATAGGAAATTTTTGGCTGGAAGTTGTTTTCTTTCAGAGTTTGGAATATGTTACTCCAAGCCCTTCTGGCTCTCATGACTTGGTTTGGGAAGTCTGGAGTGATTCTAATTGGTTTGCCTCTGAATGTCACTTGGCCCTTTGTTTTTGTTGCCTTTAAGATTCTCTGCTTGGCTTCCACATTGGTCATTTTGACAATTATATGGCGTGGGGATCCTCTTCTCGGATCCTGTCTAAAGGGAGTTCTATAAGTTTCCTGGATCTGTGTATCAACCTCTTGCTCTATATTTGGAAAATTTTCTGCTATTACTTCCTTGAAGAGATTGTTGATCCCTTTGGTATCACTTTCTTTTCCCTCCTCTATTCCAATTATTCTTAGGTTAGCTCTCTTAAGATGGGCCCATATTTCTTCAATGTCAGATTCCTGCTGTTGGATATCTTTTTCTAGATTAGAAACTATGCATTCATTTTTGGATTGCTCATCTTCTAAGAGCGAGATTCTGTTCTCCATGTGGTCTAATCGGTTGTTTGTGCTTTGAATTGAGGCCTTTACTTCATTAATTGCATCCTTTATCTCTTTTTGGCTCTCTCTGAGTTCTTTTCGAAGCACCTCTATTATTTCTACAGTTATTTTCCTGATTTGATCTTCTAGAAATCTCTGATTTTCTGTTTTATCAGGTTCTGATGTTGTGGGGTTGTGCACATTCATTACTCCAGTGTTATTCCTCTTTCCCATGATTTCGGAGGTTTGTGCCTTCTCTGGGTTCTTCCCTTGGGTCACTATGGCTTCACTTAAGGTGCTCTGGATCTCGAGTCTGTATTATCTCAGACCCCACTACTCCTTTACTGGGTTGTATCACAGAGTCTCCGACCCAGGAAGTCGATAGAGGCTGCTTTAAACTATGGGGGGTGCCAGGTTGCACGCTCTCCTATGGTGTGATATCTCTGCCACCACCACTCCCTCACTGGGTCAAGTCCCAGGAGGCACAATACTGGGATTTCTCCTCTGTGGCCCGCAATTTGACTCACTGTTCTTGAGTACGCAGATGTAGCTGTACTGGACTCAGTGAATTCACTGCTGCTGCCGCCGCCGGTGGCAATATGGCGCCTCTGCCACGCCCTCGGCCATGAGGCTGGCGTATTTTTTCTTCTCTGGTTTTGATTTCCACTCTGAATCCCTGCAGCGTGTGCTGAGCTCAGCCACTGGGAGCTTTAAATGCTGTCTGCGCCGAAAGATCCCGCCTGGCTATTCCGCATCGGCTCACCTCGGCTTGCTGTAGCCGTCCGTTGAGTTCGCACGCCGGCAGTATGGCGCTGCTGCGGCGTCCTCGGGCGCGTGTGTCTCCTCTGTGTCCCTGAGCTCTGTTCTCAGTCCGCTTTCTCTCTGGAGCCTGGTGGTTTTTTTGTTTTTCTGGTGATGGTGTTTTCTGGCTATGAAAGGCACTCTTTTTGTGGTAATGGAGATTGGTTGTTAGCGGGACTCTTAAGCCCCGCTTTTCTCGGTCCTCACCTGTCATTATGTCCAACAATTTGGCCCCATTCCATAACAAGACAAAAGTCACTTTTGTTGCATGTCAAATGTGCTGAGAGAACAAGCCGAGAGAAGCTGTTTGAAGGTTAGAAATACTCTGCGCAGTTAAAAAGAAAAGTAATAAATAAAACGTGTTAATGCCCTAACATTCAAAGTTCAAAAATAGTCATGAGTAACAGATGTTACTAGTACAGCCACATGCCCAGGTGATGGGCAAATTGAGTTATATAAATAGGTGATCTGCAAATAAAGATATTAAGAATGAATAATTAATTACAGGCCATGTGGAAAAGATATCTCACCAATGTCAAACATCAACACACGGCCCCTAACGAAAGGGTTTTCAAAATACAAAGAGTAGAACTCACTTTTTCCATCACCTAGAAAACGGGCCCTGTCGTAAATTACGTTTTCATATGCCAAAGTGATACTAGAAGGCAATTCAGGCTCTGGGAACCACTCAGTGTTTTTTTAGATTTTAAAAACTTCAATGTGTCAATGAATGATCATAATTGTATATTTGCAATTTCTATATTTTTCAGTGTATCAAAATTGGAAAAGTATATTAAAAATAAGAAATAAGATCAAGAAAAGGTTTAGGAGAAACTTGGGCAGCAGGAGGAAGAGCTGAGAAAGAGAAAAGAGAAAAAAAGTACATATCTAAACCAACCCACCACATTCACACACATAAAGCAAACTCATTCTTTGTTGGATATGGCCCCCCGTTAATCGCCTTCCTGGGGCTGACTGACCGATCGTGTCCAAGTGAAGAAAAAGTTCCCTAGGATCCCAGAAGCATCTACCTCCACCCCTCCCTAGACCCGACTCCCTACAATGCTTCCTGCTTTATTCCTAGTCTCCTTCATTCAACCCATTTTGACCAGTCACTCAAATTAACTTTCTGACATGAGAAATGAGCAGGAAGAGGCGGTTCTTTCTGCCTTGACAACTTCCCGGAGACCAGGCTCATTTCCTGTCCGCTGACTTTGTAAGAAGTCACAATATTCCACTCCCAGAGGGCTTCTTTGGGAGGGAGGTCATTCTAAGCGTTTTACTTATATTCCTGCAAATTCCCGATAACCCAGTGAAACAGGCACTAGTATCATCTTTGCTTTGTAGATAAGAACAGTGAGTCTTAGAAAGGTTAAGTGGCTTGCCCCAGGTCACAGACGCCAGCAAGTGGCAGAGGCAGGTCTGAGCAAGGACTTCTGGCTCCGTAGCCCCATGCTAACTAACATGCTTATTACTATTGCCCTGAAACTATCTTCTCTGAGTTTATGGTCCAGAAGTGGCAAACCAAGTAAGACATCTGATCATTATCGGATGTGGGTTGAAAGCTATCAAAATTCTTATATGTTTATTTAGTTACAGACTGATACATATCTCATCCTAACTATGTAAGGAAGAAAACAAAACAAAGCAAAATTCATTAAAAGATGAAGCTCTTGAAGAGTAAGGGGTGGTGATGTTTCATCAGGGTAGGGTTTCAGAAGAGGCAAGATTAATCAATCAAAAAATTTTGATGGATTTGAACCAAAACAAAGAAAAGTAAATATAATGTGAGACATTCATAGTTATATAAGAATCCACACCTAGGAAGGGGCTGGGCAGGTCTGAGAACAATGGATGTGCTACAAGTCTAATGCATGTCATCTCAGAGGGGGTGGGTAGGATGGGGAGACAGAGGCTAAGACCTCAGGTCACAGAGTATAAGAGCAGACCTGGCCTCCTCTTACAAAAGCCAGGAGCATCACAGAAAACACTGCTGCAGGAGGCTCTGGGATGCAGGCTTGGGAGGAACAGATGCGGGAGGAGCTGTGTTTACATACAGGGGCTAAAAAGCCTTCAAAGATGCTCTTTTACTATTTTCAACAGAGAAAACAAAATATCCTGTTACTCTAGAATTCCAACTATGAGTTAGTGTCTCGGGCACAGCCAACGTTAACACATGTAAAAATTACTCCAAAATGTTAAAAAAAAAAAAAATCTAACGATATCAAAGGCTGTATACTGAGGAAGCCCGTGACTGGAACATTCGACCATATTGCAGACAAAACTAATTCACTCAGAAATTACCCAATGCCCACGAATATCAGTTACTATAGAAATCTTTGGGGGCAAAAATTTGTCCACACAATTTATCTGTAAAAAAAAAAAGCTCACATTTTATTTCTTAAGTGTGTGTGTGTAAGGTATAGGAGATGTCTTGGTACACAAACATATAGAGTGAAATAATGACTACAATCACGTAAATTAATCTATCTCCATAAATAACACATGTATCATTTCACAGTTCGCCCCTCTGTGTGTGTGGCAAGAGCATCTAAAATCACTCTTCTGGCAAAACTCCCAAGTACAATTTCAAATATTATTTACCAGCATTGTCACACTGTATATTAATTCTTTTGGCTAGTCCATCCTCCATCACAGTTTATTTTTTTAATAATATATAATTTGCAACAAATTGTCATGTTGAAGCATACAATTGCTCTTTGGGCACATCGGCATACACCTGTAATCCTAAACATGGAAGGTGAGATAGGAGGTCCCAGGTTTAAAGCCAGCATGTTCTAACTTAGGGAGATACTATTTCAAAATAAAAAACAAAAATGTAAAAGGCTGGGTGTGTAGCTCAGAGATAGAATACCCCTGAGTTTGATTCTTAGTACCACAAATAAAATAAAATTGGCGTAAATCAAAGCATTCAGTTGCTAAAATCATAGTTTACAAAGTGTTACAGGTACCTAAAGCAATACTTTTATAGAGGTATTGATATAGTGGGACATAGAATAAAAGTTCTTTTAAATTACATAACCCCTAGCCAAGTATGGTGGTTAATCCCAGTATTTGGAGATTGAGACAGGAGGATTGCAGGTTTGAGACTAGCCTTAGCAACTCAGCGAGACACATTTTCAAATTTAAAAATAAATTTAAAAAAAATGGTGGAGGTAGCCGGGCGTGGTGGCGCAGGCTTGTAATCCCAGCATTCGGGAGGCTGAGACCAGAGGATCGCAGTTCGCAGACAGCCTCAGCTACTTAGTGAGGCCCCCTGTAACTCAGTGAGGCCCGGTTTCAAAATAAAGAATAAAAAAAAGGGCAGGGGGTGTAGCTCAGAGGTCAAATGCCCCTGGGTTCCATCCCCAGACCCGCAAAAAAATAAAAAATAAAAAAGGTGGAGGTGAAGTTTAGGGGTAGAACACCCCTAGAAGGTTCAATCTCTAGTAACACACACACACACACACACACACACACACACACACACACACACACACACACAATCCCTGAAGATTATTGCTATTATGAAGGTCAAAGTACACGTGGATTCCATCAGGTAGCAGGCAAAATTTCCCCAATTAGCATGTCACACTTCTTCAAAATAAATCCCTAACTTAGCAAGTTAATCAATAAAAAAAAAAATTCTCCTAACTCCATTACCAACAATTCAGAAACAGAAAGTGATTTATATCTTAAATATATTTAAATGCCATACAACTAAGAGATATTCTACTTAACACATGGGAAGCAAAGAAAACTAGAAATATTTATCCTGACCACTCTAGGCATCTTATTTACTTTTGTTTTTCACAAATACATATGACGATGATCAAGTGTGCATAATTTTTCTATGATTTTCTCCTGCTATCCTATTTTACAGGAAACACTTAACAAATTGTTAAGTGTCTCGTGCAGGCATCCTCATCTAGGAAGGAAGAGAGTCTGGCCTCAAATCCAGGCTTGAGATTCATGCTTCTACCCTCTTCCCCCCACACCTCCTGCTACAAGGAGCCTCCCCGGGGGACCCCGCATACTCTAGCTCCAACTCCCTGGTCACCGCTGGAATGTGACTGTAACTAAGAGCACTGGAAGGTGGTCAACTGTGCGATGCCTTTCCTCCTGGGGGAGGGGCCCTGTGAGGTTATTCACACCCCGTGCCCATCAGCATTCATACTGCCATAATTTGAAATACCTGACCACTACAACTTAGAGGGGGAAAGATTTGTTTACAGTTCTGGAAATGTCTGGGATTCAGTCATATGAAGCTGGGTGAAGTCACGGAGCCCAGGGTAGCACGCAGGAAGCAGAGAGTGAGAAGAGAGCAAGGGACGCTTCATCAGGGAGGCTGGCGGGAGGCAAGAGACCAGCAAGGGGATTCCAGGCCGCAAACATGGTCCTCAAGGCCATGCCCTCAGGAGCCCATCTTCTTCAGTCACACCCCACCTGCCTAGGTTACCACCCAATTAACCCACTACGGATTTATCCACTGATGAGATCACAGCCCTCCTGACTCACTTTCATTACCCCTGAACATCAATACATGACCTCTTTCTGGGAGCATTCTATATCTAAACCATAAGACACCCCATTCCTTAGTGGCTCTATTGTTGTATCTATTTAGCACCTACATGGCAGCTACCGTGCTAGGTAGGAACTCAGAAACGCAGTCCTCAGGGTAGCGGCTGGTACTCTTTTTGTGCCATGGGCCTCTTGGAAATCTAGCTTTTGGACCCTTTCTCAGTGTTGTTTTCGCTATTATTGTTTTGTGGTACTGGAAATTGAACCTAAAGGCAATCTACCTCTGAGCTACACCCTCAGCCCTATTTTTATTTTTTATTTTTGAAACGGGGTCTCATTAAATAGCAGCAGGCCTTGCTATGTTGCTGGACTAGCTATGAACCTGCGATCCTCCTGTCTCAGCCTCCCAAGTACTGGGATTACAGGCATGTGCCACTGCTCTTGGTTCAGAAGAATGTTTTTAACAATACAAAATAAGTGACACAGAATCACAAAGGAAATAAATTATATTGAAAATCCATTATCAAAATAGTTGGAAAACAAATTCATGACACAGTAAGACATGTCTTTTAAGATTTAGCAGTTTAGTGGAGGAAGTCATAAGAGCCAAGGCTGGAAAAGTAATGAAATGATAGTAACTAAAATCACTTTTTTATATGGATTTGTAGACACTGTAGACACTTAGACCACCATAGGACCAAGCAGAAGGCTCTGTTAACCCTGTGGCTCCCCAACCCAAAGGTTTTATTCAGTGCTGATGCTCTGGACTCAATTAACACTCCTGCGCCCTAGGAATTTTGCAAACTTGGTTTCAAGATGCCTCACTTACCTGCATCACCTCTTCCCTTCCCAACTATTCTTTTTCTCCTCCTTCCAAAGTTCTTCTAATTTCTTTTTATCTACATATGGCATCTCACCATGTCATCTCGAACTCTGAGACTCAAGAGATCCTTCCTCCTCTGTCTCCTGAGGAGCAGGCACACACGCCATGCTTGGCTCTCTTCTGATCTCTGAACCCAGGCACAAGTAAGGCTTTCCCAGAGTGTGCATCATGGCACCAGTGTCTCAGGGGACACGGGTAAATTCTCAAGAGCTGTCTAGGTATCACCGCCCGTGAGCATACACCTAGTTACTCTCATGCGAGGTTCTTCACTCTTGCTTACTCACAAGCTATGCCCTTACTCCAGCAAGGACTCCTTTGCCCCGAAACAAGAGGACAGGTTGCCCACAAGCCAAGATGAAGATCTCTGTGCTTTTCCAGTGGTTTTCTCTGTTGACCATCTACAAATACACACCTGTTCTGAAGAACCTGAGTTTCCCAGTGAGTGTGTCCCATCAATCCCACGTCCTAGATTTTAACTGGGTCAGTACCAGAATTATAAACCTACCTCAGATCCTAAATTTCTCAATCACATACCAATAAGAGTCAAATTAGAAATTTCTAAGATAGCGTACACATGGAGTATCAGCTGTCTTATTTTTTCCCCCTCTACATAAGTTTTTAGTTTTCTCATCCTGATGAGTTGAACTTAACGACAAAGTCCTAGGGACCCAAGCCAGGCCAGCGGAAGGAGCTCCACAATTCCTTTCTCTTCAGCCACCTGCAATGGCGTATGTGAAATGTCTGAGAAAGCAAAATACTGAGCGACGGTAAAGACTGAATTCCAACCTAAAGAAGGGCCAGCCACAGGCTACTCAGACCTGGTTCTTAATTGTAAAGTAATTCTGCACAGTGCGTGATGCGCAACCATTTTCTTTATCTCCAAATATAGACACTACCGTTAAGGGGAAAGGAGGAGAGGGGGAGGGAAGGAAAAAAGAGGGAGAGAGGTCAGATCTGCTGTCAATTTGTAGAACAACTTTACATTAACGGAGAAGTGCAAGTGAGTTGGAAAACGAATGTCAGGCAGCAGGCTACGTGCGTGTGTGTCTCTGAATTTAACTTTCACAAGGTAGGAAACTTGTGCGATAGGAAATAGCTACCATTACGCTGCTATTTATTTATTTATTTATTTATTTATTTATATATTTATTTTGGTGATACTGGGGGTTCCTGGAAACACTTCTACCTCCGGGCTACACTCCCAGACCTATTTTATAATTTTTTAAAAATATGGAAATAGGGTCTCTTAAACCAGCGCGGCTGGCTTCGAACCTGCGCGATCCTCCTGTCTCCACCTCCCAAGCACGGGGATTACAAGCGTGCGCCACCACGCCCGACTACGCTGTTATTTTAAATAATCAATATTTTATTATTTAAAGAGCAACTTCTCATGTTTCTACAACTTAGATCCCCTAAAATTTTCAGAATCTAAAATACTAGGAGGAAATTCTCCTATATGCCCCAATCCTTCACATGATAGTTATTCAAGAACCCAACAATCTCCTTTCAGGGCTCATTTTAGGATTTTATCTACAGAGCTTCGAGATATCTGAGGTAGGTCGCCCAACCATTTTAACTATTTTTTTAAAATAAAACTGATGAAACATGAAAGTGATATCGCTCCAGAATATGCTGAGAGTTCCAATTCTTCCCAAGATATGGGGAGCATGACCTCTACAAGTTCTGGTTTCCTAGCAGCGGGGAGTGGATGGTAAGAGGTACGGTTTTATTTTCCATTGACCACTTTCTGCACACTGCAGTTTAAGAAAAGATACTGGAAGGCATCCAAAATCAATCTTCTTTCAATTTCATCATTTTAGGACAAGCAGTAGATCCTTCACACAGCACGGAACCAAACCAATAAACGCCAAGAACAACAGGCATCGCTCCTGCAAGCTCACTTCATCGGGACTTTGCAGAGGCCAACACAATGAAATATCTGTAAGCTGCTGGAATCACAACATTTTCACTTTGTTATTCGCCCTGCGCTAATCTGAACCCCATCTTCCTGTTCCAAATGCCATTTCAATATTTGAAATTGCTAGAGCTGGTCAAACCACAAACACATCTGCTTCACTCAGATGAGCGCGTGACCTTCCTCCAGCCTAGGTTCAGAGAGTCAGCATTCATGGACTGTTTTCTTTCTGCGTTTATTCTTTTTATGCGTCCGAGGCGCGATGACCCTTCCCTAGCAATACCAACTAACGGTTTTGTTTTCAACACTGGAATGTTTAGATTAGACAGTCCGTATGCACAGGGAAAATTAATATAGCCCCCACCTGCCACACCTCCCGCCAGCTTGTGCAGAGTCACTCTCGGGCTGTAGGCACCAGAGCACCTCGGGCCAGCACTGGACTGGGGAGGCGCCTTTTCTAAACATATCTAGTTACTCTTCATCATTGAGGCCTCCTGGAAGGGCGGAGGATCACCCTGCAGACAGAAGTCACTCAGCAGATGCATGGGAGAGAAATGTATTCAGTGTAACAGAAGTGGTATTCTTTTTCGAAGGCTGAATTTTTATTTTCTTAATTTTATTTTATTTCATGAGTAGTAGTAGTGGTGGTGGTAGTAGTAGCAGCAGCAGCAGCAGCAGCAGTAGGAAGTGAACCAGGGACATTCTATCTCTGAGCTATACCTCCAGCCCTTTTCTTATTTTTTATTTTGAGGCAGGCTCTCGCCATGTTGCTGAGAGTCTTGCTAAATTGCTGAGGCTGGCCACAAGCCTGCCATCCCCCTGTCTCAGCCTCCCAAGACCTGGAATGAGAGGCGCGCACCACCGCGCCCGGCTGAACAGGCTGCTTTTGAACTGCTGTTTGTCAAATGGGACTTCATATTCCAATTCTATGTATTTGCAAAACATACTTTCAGTAAATACACTTTGGACATATCCTATTGAGAGCACTGAAGTTATCCTTTCCATGAAAATTAACAGCCTTCCCCGAATATATATAGCGTGTGTGTGCGTGTGTGTGCGTGTGTGTGTATTTTACGTAAATAATCAAATCCCACTTCTAATCTAAATTCAGCTTTCCTTTTTTCGTTTTGCCCATCTAGAAGATGCTCTCATGAGGGAACAATGTCTTTTAGCTAATTAATTAATTTATTTATTTATTGGTACTGGGGGTAGAATCCAGGGGCCTTCTACCTCCAGGCTATCCTCCCAGACATATTTTCTATTTTATTTGGAAACAGGGTCTCACTAAGTTGCTGAGAGCCTCACTAAGTAGCTGAGGCTGGCTTCGAACCTGTGCGATCCTCCTGTCTCAGCCTCCCAAAGCGTGGGAATTACAAGTATGCACCACCATGCCCGGCTCTTTTAGCTATTATGTATTATTGATCTAGTAAATTTTTAGAAATGAAGCAAACTCCACACAGGAAGCAATGCAGCAATAAAGGTGCACGTGTTATTAGCAGTCACCGGTACTGGATTAGAACTCCACTCCCCTCAGTCACCCATCTTAGGTAATTACCAGGCTGAACACTCTGATATTGCTGACATTCGACAGTTTGGGGGCAACAAAATGGCGATGTCATCTCTCTCAACTAAAAGATTAACAGCAGCCTCAGTGTCCTGTAAAAATCAAGATAATAATATCCCCATACTTAGCAGGAGCAGACAGAAGTCTCACAAAGACTATTCCATTATCTTTATGAAAAGCTTTGTTTATAGCTGGATGCGGTGAGGCACACCTATAACCTCAGCTATTTAAAAGGTTAAGGCAGGAATATCATAAGTTGGAGGCCAGTCTGTGCAACCTTGTCTCAATACATGGTGCGCACGTGCGCACACACACACACACACACACACGCACGCACGCACGCACGCACACGCACACGCGGTTGGGGTATAGCTCAGAGAATAGTATTCAACTCATAGTACTGAAGAAAAAAAACATCAAAATGTTAGTCAATGTAGGACATCAGATTCTCACTGAGATACCAGTGTTCTATATTATTTTTTAATTCTGAAGGAAGAAAAATAAACTGGTAAATTAGGATTTCTGCTAAAAAAAAATGATAATAAAGATTCAAGACAGAAAAATGTGTCCTAGGAACCCCGCAAAGGTTGCTTCTGGCCACAGGTAAACAATGCATACTGGTAAGGGCTGAGTCCCAGTGGGCTAACAACCCCCCCCACACACCTTGGTGCAGCTCAAAAGGATGGCTCCTAATCTTTCCCTGAATGCCCAGGCAACACAGGAGGGGCCACAGGAGAACCGCCTTGGGCATCAGAACCTCTACTTCAGATCCCCCTGACCGCCTCATTTACACTCAGTTATAGCTCACTCCGCCAAGTGGTAGACCTGAGAACAAAAACTGCCAGCTTTTGACTTCTAGCAATAAGACCAACCACATTCCTAAAAAGGCCCCAGGCCACAGTCCACGCCAAGGTGTCCGTCCTCATTCTTGTGGACCTCCTAACAGAATGCATCTGAATGGAAGGCCTCTTCTCTTCTATAGAGGATATTCACTATGACAGCCTCCACCGTCTCCATCTCTTGCGATGAGGTCTTCGGAAGCCTGGGATTCCTTAGGCTTGTTCCAAAGGATATCTGCATTCCCACAGAAGTGGGCTCTCAAGTATCACTCCCTTTATGACGTCATTCCCAGGGACGTGGATGGAACTGGAGAACATTAAGCTAAGTGAGATTAGTCAGTCACAAAAAAATAAGAAATCGGATGTTCTCCTAATATGTGGAAGATAGGGATCAAAAGGGTCATAAAAGGAGATGCTCTAGATGAGCAAATGAGGCGACCTGAGGGGCATCAGAGGGGGGAAGAGGGAAACTCCCCAATGTACACGATGCACATTCACGAACATGTCAAAGTCAACCACTAAGCCAAACATGAGAAAGAGGGAGGGGAAGAAGTGGGAAGGAAAGTAGGTAAGGGCTAATTGGGTGATGTGTGCATGTATGCCTCCACCATCTTGTACTCCATCAAGGTGCCTCCCGCTTGCAATCCCAGCGTTCGGGAGGCTGGAGGATCCCATTTCGGGGACAGCCTCAGCTACTTAGCGAGGCCCTTTGCAACTCAGTGAGACCCTGTTTCAAAATTAAGAATACAAAATAGGGCTAGGACTGTAGCTTGGAGGTAAAATGCCCCTGGGTTCCACCCCAGTATTGTGAGAGAGGGGGGGAGAGGGGGAGGGGGAGGGAGGAAGAGAGGGGTACAACTACAATGCACTGATAAAATAATTACAAAACACTAAAAAATTATAAAATGATGAGTCCTAGAAGTAGTGCAGGCAAGCAGGACCTGGTGTCACTTATCCAACACCCTGCTCAACCTCATCACTGCCACAAACTCAGGAGATTTAGCCACAGAAATAAACGGCCTCCTTGTCTTATATGGCGCGCTTTTTCTAGTGTGCATCCCACGTACCAAGAAAATTATATGCATAATACTAACACTGAAGGAAATTAATCTCTTTCTGTCTCTCCCTGTCTCTGTCTCTCTCTCACACATACACACACACACACACACACACACACACGCACGCACGCACACACACACACACAGAAAATCTATGTACTTTGCAAAACCTTCATTGATTGGCATTAACCTCAGGTCGCATTCTCCATCCAGTGCCTTGGACACACTTGAGAGACTTTCTTTGCACAACAGGGAAAGTCAGGTGGCACGACTGTCAATGCTACACACCTCTACTCTTTCCTATCCATCTGCTATCAGAATCTTCCTTTCCAAGTTCTCATGACTTCAGCGCCACAAAATGAGAGACCCTCCCTCCTCCACACACACACACACACACACACACACACACACACACACACCTACGCCCAACCATGGGAACCTACGTGTCACTGCTGGTGAGCTCGGCTGCCAGAGCCTGGCATCAGTCCACCTGCCAGTTCTCCTCCCACAGAATCTGAGGCTAGGGCTCCCATCACCATCCCCGCCCCTGCGCGCTGTGAGGGGGATTGTCACTCATCACTGCTAAACACTCAGCTTGCCCGTTAGGGGTAAAAATAGTAAAGCCGAATCCTGATTTTCCATTTTAAATGCTAAAACTGAAAAGGCTGTCTGAGAGCATTCTAACCCGGTGGTTTTTTTGGTTCTGTTTGTTTGTTTGGAGTACTAGGGATTGAATCTACTGCCTCTCTACCACTGAGTTACATCCCCAGCCCTTTTTATTTTTTATTTTGAGAAAGGCTTCACTAAGTTGCCGTGACTGGCCATGAACTTGTGATCCTCCTGCGGCATCCTCCCGAGTCACTAGGATTATGGGCATGTGTCAACATGCCTGGCAACCTGGCGTTTTTAAAATTGAAAGTGATGGTTGTGGACATGAACCAACCTAGTAAATGATATTTTAAAAATAAAGAAAAGATTGCACATTGTAAGGACACATTACTTTGCAAACTTTTGTTTTTATTACACACATGTGTGTATTGAAACACTTTATAAAATATATTTCTTAGTGTGTGTTGTAGTTAACAAAAAAGTTTGAAAATTTTGATCTCACTCAACATGCTTGTTAACCAGATAATAAAATTGAGGCCCAATATGGTTAAAAGACTTTCTCACAATTACACAGTTTCTTAACTGGCAAGGACTCAAATCTAATCATCCCTTTATACCAAGATACCATCTCAAAATATAATTTTAAAAAGCCCAACTAAGTATCATCATTTATAAAAACAGTGCAGGTATTCACAAATTTTACAGAAAATGTAGTATAAATCATAAATTTTGAGAAATTCAAGCAATTTCTCAAAAATCACTTGATATATTTGGGATTTAAGGTAAAAATCAGACAGTGTGGGTTTAGAAACCAGATGCTGTGGCTTCTAACCAATACAAGATTAGAGACTAATAACAAACAAAGACTTTAACACAGTGTAAGGCACTTATTATAACACCAATATCTTTCTAAGCCATACTTCCCTTACAATTCCATCCATACAGCTTGAGCCTAAACCAAACCTAGATCACCCAAGTCAATAGAAAATTCTCATCTAAGCAAACTGTGAAAAAAATGGAATCTTGCATTATGAAATAACCTGCTTCAAATATCTGTCCTAAGAAAACAGAAAACACAGCAACATCTTGAATTATCCTAATGAGTGAAATGAAATGGGTAAAAAAGTAAGACCCAAAATAACTATTTAGGAAGGAAAAATCAAATTAGACTCCTGCAACTGAAATGTCTTTCAGAGTATTAACCACACAGCTCCTCTGACAGTTTAGTTGATTCTAACTGCTTTGAAAGCCTGGCCCAAACACCTTTCAGATGGGTAGGAGTTGAAGGCCAGGCCTTTGCCCTTGGAAAGCTAATTTTGCTTTGATTTTTACAATAAAGCCTCTGATTTTTCCAAAGTCTTTGTGTCATTCAAGTATTCTTCAAGTTACTACAGTTTATTGGGCAAGTCCATCATCGAGTAATTTTAAAATTACAGTGTATTCATCATTTGCCATAGACTCCTGACAGATATCCTCAAGTGGAGGTCTGTTTTTACCAAACCATTCCAGTTAATTGGGGGGTACATATTACAATGTCCCATATTAACAGAAATTATTTCAACTTGAATAGAAAGAAATAGCGAAACTAAAACAAACAATATTCAAGACATAATGAATCATCATAAGGCAGTCAGTTACAATTATATGCTTCAAGGACAGTTGAGGGTAGAGAAAACCAAACTAAGAAATATTTTATCAAGTGCTCTCTAGATGAAAAAGAAATGTAGATTATGTATTTTAAAGAAATGCCGTAGTTTAATTTCCTGGCTAAAGTCTCTGATTCCGTTATAATATGTACACCTGATCAGGTGTGGCTTAACATATACTTATTATCATATCAGCTTATGTAATTCCAAATACCTATTATACAAGTTAGAAATACTGTGTTTCTGGGTTTGGTTGTCTGGGGAGGGGAAGACTTTCAAAATCATATAGACTGTGACAAACCAATGATCACAAGGTGGCCTCATAAACACACCCTTCTACATCAGCTAGTTGCGCTCCCATATGAGAAGTTGCTTATTTATTCAAGTGGCGGATGGAGATCCAATTTTCCAATCTCCAAAATAGCTCCCAGACTAGCCAATTACCCTTCATTTTACAGCAACTAGCTGTAATAAAATAATCCAAATACAATCCCCAACTTCAACTTTTCTAAAGTAAGAGGGTTGGTTTCCATATAGTTTCTGCAAACCAGAGAAGGCCATCCCTTGCACCGCTCACCTTCTAACACTTCTAAAACAAAAGACCCAGCCCCGTGATTAGTCATGTAAAGTCATTAACTCAGGAGGCAGTACAAAACAGAGCCACCCTATCATTTTTCAAGGTTATGCCAGTTTTTACGGGCATAGTAAATCCAAGTAGAGGAATGTCCAGAACAAGGCCACGTTTAGAAAAGTATGCGTTTTCTACTTCATGGGATTTAACCAATATCAGGGGATCCTTAAATTTAACAAAAGTATAGCTTAGAACCTGCAAGACAACCTAGGTGCACTCCCAAGGCCCCATCTTTTTCTCTTTGCTTTCGATGCTTCTCCCGTGGTATCTGGAACGTGGATCATGAAACTTTCATTATTCTCTCACTTCTTTTTTCTCAACACCAATACCTTTCTAGCCTAGTATATCAGACTTGTTCTCTCACTTCAATAATTTTGATTATACTATTTCCTCTTGAAGAAAGAATATTATTCTTCAATTGACTGCCTTTACGTCTTATTGACAACAGTTTCAGCAATCATAAGATCGTCTAACTTCTCACTTTTTCACATGTCAGTTTCATCAGAAGAGGAAAAATCTATTATGAAACAGACATTTTGGGCATCGGACAAAGATATATTCAAATTCAGGTTTTCTTCCTCCTTCCTTAATTCTATGGCCCTAAGACACTTACAAAGCCTCTATGAGTTTGTCTCCTCGCCAATCCAATGAAGAATGCACTGCAGATTAAGTAAAATTTTTAAATAAAATCAGGTGTGCACGCGGCTCTTACCGGAGTCTGGCCCAGAGTGAGGGACCCGTGGTTACGCTATCGCTGTCTCTGCTCTTACTCCACATGACTCGGGTCCCAAACGCAAGAGACTGCTCACCAACAAAGAGTCTCAAGCGCCCTGATCACTCGGCTCCACTTGTGCAGTGCACGGCTTGAGGCAGTAGCTCTTTCTGTACACACGCTGCTGGGCCATCAGCTGGCAGCATCTCTGCAAGCCCTACCTGAGAGCCTTTCCCACTCTCCATCCCTCTCCTAACAGCACCACTTCTCTGGCTCTAAGACACAACTCAAAAGACGCATCTGGTCTCACGCAATAGGATATAATGGCCCGCAGAGCTTGGGTTCCAATCATTTGGATTTGAGACAGATCCTCAACCAAGATTCAGACCTTTCCGGGCACACTGGCAAGGCGGTGTCTCTCTGTAGTCAGGAGATAATAACCAGCTAAGACGGAGAAGCATGCCGCTGCTTCCCTGCAGAGCTGCTGTTCTGTGGCGACCTCAGGGATTTCAAGGCTTCTTTTGTAGTGGAGAGAGCTGCTTCCCAGCATTTACATACTGCTCAATTCATATAATAGACATTTTACAAAAAGTTGTTGATAGACCTTATTCTGCCTGCACATCAGTTAAATGTGTTTTATTTCCCTTCTGGGCTGCGTGCTGGCAGAGATTAACACAATGAAGAGGTGGTAGTGTGCGTTTCCAGACCCTTTACGGCCATGATTATGAAAGAAGGTCTTTGACGAAGAATGTTCAGGCCGACTATAATGGTTTTCCTTTTACTACATTATTGTTGCCATGTGTTTGCTGCTGTCTGGAGCAATAAAAAAAGCTCTAAAATATTTGTCTGTGTCCCTCACAGACTCAAGAGTTTCCATAAGAGAAATCACTTGGAAAAATCACAATATTGCTCCAAATAAAATATTAACATGAAAAACTTGTTGAAATGTTGAGCTAAAATACTAAAGAATTATTGCCACCGATGTAATTTATGAGGATCTGAGTGCCTCGGCCTTTTAAAGGCTTTTCCATCCCCACTATCAGCACATGTTTGGTATTGTTCTTCATACAACGTGAATGTCGCCGGCCAGAGAGAACTGATTTGGGGGAATCCTCAGAAGTCCCGACACAACAGATAACATGAGGAGGAAAGTGATCACGATTCACCGCTTGAGTTCAAGGACATTCCACAAACCAGTCATCACAATTTTATTTGAAGAAATTAAAATTATTTTTTCAAAGAGGAAAAAAAAATGTAAGCGCATGTTCATTCTCCCATCATCCTAAGTGTAGATTTATTATTTTCAAGTTGAAGAATTTGGCCTTGAGAAAGTAACAAGGGGCCAGTGGTGATGAGAATCTATAGAACAGGAAGTTGGTCCGACATTAGGAACATAAATAATCTTTGGATATCCAGGAATTCTCTTTAAATTCAGTCTTAGCAGAAATATTCTCATTAAGAAAATATCTAACTGAAGATTTGACTGAATTTGTATTTGGGTCCATGACTCCATCTTCACTTTCCAAATTAAAGGATGAGAGCTGTATTTATCCTCACTACTTACAAACAATAGATACTTAATAAATGCTATGCAAATTCAATTATATATATCAGTACTTAGCCACAACCAACATTAGAATTCCCACTGCCTCTCCTCTAGAACCACAAAGTTAAGTCTAAGACTTTCAACTATCTGAAAATCTAGCAAACCATGCCTACTTATTCTTACATATTACCAACCTATCAAAGAAGTTTGCGTTATTCCCCAAATTTTAGACTGAGTAAGGAATTTATAATCAACATTGATTTTCTGCATTGTCTGAATCTTGTGTCCTCAGATTCCTATTGGCATTGTTGGCTCTACTGACATCTATATGATTTATATGACTAATGTTATGGGTTGAATCTGTCATGTCCCCCAAATATTCTCGTGGTAAAGGCTTGGTCCCCAGAGCAGCAGCGTTCAATGGTGGGGCTTTGGGGAAGTGTCTGGATCATGAGGGCTCTGAGCTCCGCAGTGGGTTCGTCCATTGATAGTTTAATAGCTGAAGGTATTATTGGGAGGTGATAGAAACTGAAGGAGGCATAACTAGTCAGAAGGAGTAGTTCACTGAGTGCGTGCCCTGGAGAGATGTTTCTTGTCCCGAGCCCTTTCCTGTTCTCTCTTCCTCTCTCTTTCTCCCTCTCCCTCTCTCCCTCCCTCTCCCTCCCCCCTCTCTCCTTGCCAGGTGAGGTGAACATCTTTCCTCTACCACACCCTCTACCATTATTTTCCCACCACAAGCTTAAAAACAGTACGCCCAGCTTATCATTGCCTGGAATCTATGAAACGATGGGTCCCAATAAATCTTTCTTTCTCTAAGTTGATTTTCTCAGTTATTTTGTCACAGCAATGCAAAGTTGACTAACAAGTGAGGTCTTATTTTTCCTAACCCCACAAGAGCTAAAAAGAAAACTCTGGAATTTAATTCAGAGTGGATCTATTTTTTTCTGTGAATTATTGTAATCTACTTGTATACTATAGCAAAGAAAAGACAGGTGGTTAGAAAGATCGAAATAAGAAAAAGACCATCATAATAAAATGTTATACTATGGAGGATAGATCTGACAAATGAGAATGTCTTGGACTCAAAAGATCAGTATCTGATTAAGACTTCAAGGTAAAATGAGTGGTAGTAGTAGGAATGTGTGTGTATGTGTGTGTGTGTGTGTGTGTAGGGGGGTACTGGGAGTGGAACCCAGAGGCTTTCTATCTCTGGGATATACTCCCAAGACCTATTTTATATTTTATTTGGAAACAGGGTCTCACTAAGTTGCTGAGAGCCTCACTAAGTAGCTGAGGCTGGCTTCGAACCTGTGCGATCCTCCTATCTCAGCCTCCCAAGCATGGGGATTACAAGCGTGCGCCACCACGCCCGGCAGGATTTTTTTTTTTAATGCAGTAAAAATCAGAATATGGGGAACATGGAAGGTATACAGCCAATGTTTCTAGAAATGACCTATGTGACTCATTTGTAAAAACAAGAGCTGGCTAGACATTACCTTGCCTATAAAATGAAAAAATTAAGAACCTGTTTTGCCTATATCCAAGGCTTGGTATAAAGATAAAAAGAGTGAGGAGATTTTTGAAAACCACAGAAATCAGTAAAAATAGGTCTTTCCTATAAACCTCTTCTTGCCTCCAATTTCTTTTAGGCTCTCAGATTCTTCCAGCTTCAAAATTCCTTAAGTTAAGTTGGTTTGTAGCTGGGCATAGTGGTATACACCTGTAATCCCAGTATTTGGGAAGCTGACACAGGAGGATCCCAGATTCAAGAGCAGCTCCAGCAACTTAACAAGACTCTCTGCAACCTAGCAAGATCCTGTTTCAAAATACAAAGGGCTGAAGGTGTACTTCGGAGGAAGAATGCCCCTCATTTCAATTCCAGTATCATGGGAAAATTTAACAACAACAAAAAAGAAAACCCATTTTAGGGTTGTAATAAACAAATAGGTCCCCGAAGTCTCTTTCATGCAAAGCTGCAAATCATCTAGCTTGTGTTTACTTAAAATAAGGACAATGTTATTGGTTCTGGAAATAACGTACAGAGAAAACCGGTCATTTCGGATGACAAACTTGATTCTACAGATGGAAAACTCCACCTAGCAAGAGAAGAAAGTCCAGGCCTCGTGCCATTCCCTAAGCACCTCCCACTGCCAGGGAGCTGAAACTGAGATGCTGATAAGACACATGAGTCTGAGGCACTGGATGTATGCTGGGAAAGTGAACAGGATAGAACAGTCCTGGATGACAATATGCATGTCAGAGTAGGCCCCTCTTCCCCTAGACTAGATGGAGGCCATGTGTGTCAAGAGAGCAGCCGACTGAAAAGTAATCAGTAATTCACTCAGCAAACATTCGCTGGGTAGCTCTTCTGGGTAAAAGCACGATATAAAAGGCCAATGGTAATACTAAAACCAAAGAACTCTCATTCCTCAGTCAGCTCATAGACTAGTTTATAATATAGGGATTTGCTATGGAAATGCATCCTATGAATAAATGGTTTTAACCATTTCCCCAATTTCCAATCCTTTAGGCCTCGAAGCTGGAGCCAGATTACAAGGAAATCTAATGTCATGCTTATTCGATGTCTTATAATAAAACTTCTCTACTTTCATAGGGAAACTATTGAAGGATTGGGAGAAGCAACTTAATTTGCCTGGGTCTAATTTACTATTGCAGTTGGGAAGGAAACATGAAATTAAACACAATTAGGATGCTCTAATATTAGCCCATTTGTGAGATAAGGAAAAACTTAGAGCGACAATAGCGTAGAGAATAAAAGGCAAACACTTCGAGAGTCTCAGAGCAGAGGGTGATTTCTAGTGTCAGTACACCAAACAGCTACAAAACTGAATGAGGGAGAGTATGTAATAAGCTCTGTGTGCTGCAAAAAAGCAGTAGAACATCAAAACAGAAGATTTAAAAAAAAAAAAAAAGAACTCTCATTAGAAACTACCTTTCTTTGAGTGACTGGTTATTTTTTACTGTGTCCTGCTCATTGTCTTTAAAACATTGCTCTTGGGTCTTATTTGTGCTAATTTCCTCCTGAGAATAATTCTGTTAGCTCCTATCAGGAACCCAGGGGTTCTGTAAGTTCTTAAATTCCTAAAAAAAAAAAAAAAAAAAAAAATCCTGGGCTTAAGGATTTCTGGAGTCCTCAAGCCATATGTAGTTGGATTATAATATACTTGAGGGTTTATTTGTGGTTACACCTTCCACCTCAGATCTGCTTAACATCCAAATAATTTGCCTGTGGAATACCCTGAGTGTGAAGAGAGGATTTCTATCCGATTCACCATGAACCTAAGGATGTTAGCTCGTAGATGTCTGTTCCTTTCATCAGAGAGGACTGTCAAAAATGAAGTTCCAGTTGAGTGTGATGGCACACACTTGTAGTCCTAGGACTTGGGAGGCTGAGGCAGGATGGTCACAGGTTCATAGCCAGCCTGTGAGACTCACTGCAACTTAGTGAGATCCTGTTTCAAAATAAAAATAATAATAAAACAGGTCTGGGGGCGGGTGTAACTCAGAGGTAGAATGACCCTAGATCCAATACCCAGTACCCCCCCACACACACACACAATGTAGTCCTGTTTGCCGAAACAATGCCTTCAGGATTAAAAACAGCCTAAATGTGTAACTCACCTCCCTACTTTCCTGTATTTGCCTAATAATGGCTCACTATCTTGTTCTTGTCATTCTTCAATCATTTTAAGGAGATTTTAAAGGATTTCCATAGCTGCATTTTTAGTTGTTTTCAAGAGATAATTTGATCCAAATAATCTGATGTTCAATATTGCTGGATATGGAACAAACAATGAATTCAAATCTCTATGCATAAAATGTATTGTGGTCAGCTAAGAAAATATCCAGTCACAGAGCTGCTGGCAATGAGTTGGGAACAAGTATAAGAAATTCCTAAGAAATAAGTATAATTTTCCTACTTGGGAAAAAATAAGTATCTGCAAAACTGAGATTAACATATTCATTTGGTAGTTATAAACAAAGTTATTTACCACTAAAAACTATTTTCTAAGGCCAACAACCAACAAAAACAGAAAACACTCCGAATGATGTACATTCTAATATCAACAAATCTCTTAAATTTTCAAAGTAATAGTCAATCTGAATAAACAGGAATAGATTTTTTTAAACTCATAAACTTATAAAAGCAACCTATTTTACATTGCTTTCTAGGATTCCAATCATAAGCGAGTAAAACAAACAAAAAAAAAAAAACAAGAAAACCCTTGTTTCTCAGTATTAATTATGGTGGTATAAAAGTCCAAAGTTCTTGGAACGGTACTTTGATTTATACTGATACCGGTTCAAATTAAAACAAATATTTTAAAATATCTGAACTCCTACTATGTTTATAATGTCAGAAAATAATTTGAACAACCCCCCTCTGGCCAAAGTGGAATATATGTTTTAGAGTATCAAAGAAGGATTTAGCTGAAGTTTCAAGGTCGCATCACTTTTTGGTTCAAACTATCAGCCGAACAGAACTAAAAGGAAAAATGACACTATATTCATTATGTGATTTAAGTATAAAACACTGCCATGATAAATATTTGGAAAGTCCAAGCTTTTAGAAAAGCACACTTTACGTACAATATCAGCATTCATCCCTTTAGGGTGTCCAATGTGGGACTGCCTCTGGGGAGAATTTATCTCATTCCATTTTCAATGCTACATTCCACTTTGCAGTTGCCAACTAAATTGCTTCTTGGTTTATAGTATAGAAGACTTCATAATGTTTAGCTGGAATTGCTTACTTTTAAAGTATGCTGATAGAAAACCCAATGCGGTCTAAAATATCCTCACCAGATGTTTGGATAGATGTGAGATCAACACATATCAAGAAGAGATCCAAAATACCATTAGTTATATAAAACACACAGGCGCATGCATTTAACAAGTTCAACCGATCAAAACACATTAAAACTCTTCAGGGGGAAATGAATTTACTCCTTCCATTTTCCATTATTAGATACTCAAATTCTAGCCAGGGGTTTTCTTTTCTTTATTTTTGGACTATCAGGATTTCAATAAATGTCAAGTAATAATACACCACAAATACCATTTAATACAGCTTAAGGACATGTAATATGACTGGACAGTGGGACCGTTTGACATGGTCATCAAAACAAGTTTTCACAATCTCGGTCTAAAAAACCGGAGTTTAATCACTAGAACAAAGAAAACGAGAGTCTTGCTTCTTTCCACACCAGTCACGCCATACCTGACGTGAGGTGCTTGACTCTGAGCGTTATACTTTAAGAAAGATAGAGGTGGGATGTGGCGAGCACGCGAGAATCGAGAGATTTCTGGAACCTCAAATCCACGTGGTGGGAAGAACAAGTCTAGGAACCGGGACTGCGTGACTTGGTACGAAGAAGGTCAGTGCCAGGGTTGGGAGGCAGCGTGTCTCCGTGGGAATGACAGCCTTCTCCAAATACTTCAAGAGTAGAAAAAGAAAATGTGTTGAATTTTCTAATGAATTGGAATCCCAAGGCGCGGGGGGTGGGGTGGGAGGGAGAAGCTAGAAAGAATGGGTTGTAATAAGCTGCGGGGGAAAAAGGGTTTCCATCTCGGGTTGTTTGAGGATGGATGGCCTGCCATGACAGGCAGTGGGACGGAGAAAAGTACTCTCTCAGGCTGCATTTGCTGGTCCTTAGCGAGTATCCATGCATCGTCATACCTCCGGGCCTCAGGGGTGCTGTCCTGTCTGGAGCACTCTCCCTTTTAAAGTACGTGGAAAAATATGGCTTCAAACATTCTAGCTTAAATGACCCCTAACGGTGATTTCCCCCCGAAACCCACCTTTTCCTGGTCCCCTTTCAGCCTCAGAATTAATCATTCCCTCATCCCAAATCACGCAGTATTTTTGGTTTTCTTCCTATTATTTACCTACACTTCAGGGTGAAGACAGAGACTATGATAATCATCTTTATATTCCTGGCACCTATGTAGTACCTGGTATAACTTCACTGCTTGTCATAGTGTAGCTAGCGGAAGTATTGGGAAAGGAAATATTAGGATATCAGACCGGATAAATTTCTTTGTTTTTCCTTCTTGTGGGACTGAGGATTGAACTTATGGGCATTCTACCTCCAAACTACATCCCCAGCCTTTTTCTTTCTTTTTTTATTTTGATACCAGGTCTCGCTAGGGATAGGTTGCTAAGAGTCTCACTAATGTAGCTGAGACTGTCCTCAAACCTGCAATCCTCCTGTTTCAGCTTCCTGAGTACTGGAACTACACTCCCATCTCCAGATAACTTTTTAAGACACTGAGATACAATAGTACTAACAAATATGGAGACGCATTTAAGGCCTCCTAGCAGTGAACACAGAAAATGTACTAGTGCTGATATCCCTAACACCGGACTATAAACGCACGCTTAGAAACACAAAGTCTGAGGATCCCGTGCGTTTCTCACCACAGTACAAACACAGTTCATCCAGAGATTCCAAAAAAATAAGTTGGGCATTCTAGCCAACCGAGGAAAAAAACCCTTAATATATTTTATGATTTATAATAAATGATATTTTATAATTTATAAACTAGAAACCTATAATATAAATTATAAGTAAAGCAGAATATTTGTTGCATGAGGAAGGGTAATGGAAAGTTATCAGAAAATATTGAGAGGTGTATGTATTAGCCAATACTTATCTGATTGCAAACATACAAGTAAAAATTATTCATGAACTCGCTCACGGAACTTCAATGAACGTGCTCATTGAAACATGCCAGGACTATAAAGGACCAACGAGGAACCTACGGTCTCACCACCAAGTACAGTGTTTCCAATGTGACCACTCTGTCCAGATGTAACTAAAGGGACTGAGAATTAAGTCCAAACCTACTTAGTCTACATCACTCTTATGGGCTTTTAGAAATCTCTATTTAAAGAAAAAGCTGTCGAGACTAAAAAGCAGTCTTTTTCATATTTAAAGGCAGTCTTTCTCATAGTTAAAAGACAGAGAAAACGTGAAAAAATACAAATAGGATAAAAACAATTTTTTGTGCAATGTATTCTGTTTTTTGTAAAATAAGAAAGAAAACACACATAGTTGAGGAGAGGCTCCGAATTAGAACAATGCAAAAGCAAGCATTTTAATTACAATAATCAGTATACATGTAAAGTTAAAAATATATTATTCTGCATGATTCTTCAAGGTGAAAGCCTCACATAAGAGTCTGCAGCCACAGAAGTGTGACAGATTATAAAGAAAATGTCTCCTGGGAAGTGAGCTCTTAAAAAACAAATGATTGAATGAATAATACAATTTCATGCATCTCAAAAATATTTGAAAATAGACTAAAAAAGAAAAAAAAAACGGCAAAACACAGACTCTAGGGATAAGACTTTAGGTAACTTTTTTCAGTTTTCCAAATTTGCTCTAATGTGGTGGTCCCTTTGTAATTGAGAAAAAAAAATTTCATTTAGAAATTCTTAGAAAGATCTGATACAGATGGGGGGGAGTGAAACGTGGGAAATATATATATATATATATATATATATATATATATATATATATTTTTTTTTTTTTGTGGTACTGGGGTTCCTGGAAACCCTTCTACCTCCGGGCTACACTCCCAGATCTATTTTTTTATTTTTTTATTTGGAAACAGGGTCTCTTAAGCCAGCAAGGCTGGCTTCAAACCTGCGTGATCCTCTGGTCTCCACCTCCCAAGCGTGGGGATTACAAGCGTGCGCCACCATGCCCGGCGCACGCTTGTAATCCCAGCATTTGAGAGGCTGAGACTGGAGGATTGTGGTTTGCAGACAGCCTCAGCTACTTAGTGAGGCTCTTTGCTACTTAGTGAGACCCTGTTTCAAAATAAAGAACTAAAAATAGGGTAGGGGGTGTAGCTCAGAGGTCGAATACCCCTGGGTTCCATCCCCAGACCCACAATAAAAAAAAGAAAGAAAGAAAGAAAAAGAAAAAGAAAACAGATTTTCTTAAGAGACAATCTGGTGACGATTTCGCCACATACTGAAAGTATTGATAATGTTCCTTGTGACATTCTTGTAGATGGGACAATAACTTTCAGGCCCCTCATAAGGAAGCACAGTGCTTCTAAAGTGGCCAACTGGCCATGAGAGGGCAGACAACCACCGATGGGAACAGTTCTATTGGCTGCCACGAGGCGGGGAGACACATATGCACGTAGAACACATGCTATACACATTAGGAAATAAAAATACTAGAAATGACCAGAGCTGGATTGGACCCTACTTAATAGACTTAAGGGTTTCATTTGTTCCATCTCCACGGACTAGAAAAATGTAACCTAGATGAACAAGATGGCAACTTAACAAAAGTAAATCTGAGGTACTTAAGACTAAATATTAAATTAAACTGTAAATGTAGGGCAAAAGGAAGTATAGCTAATAGGCCAGTATCTTAGAGGAGCCCGGGCATTTTGACTGTCACCCAATAGCATGGCCAGGTGGTCAAGAAAGCAAATATGACTCAAGACTAGATGAAAGGAGAGGCTGGTGGTGGTCCCTGGAGAGCCAGAGGTGACTCTAAGCACCACATTAAACACATTCATAAGCTAAGCACTTGGTAAAAATGGAGCATATTCAAGTACCTGATAGGGGAGACACCATGATCACAAAAGGGTGCATCCAGCCAGGTGTGGTGGCGCACGTTTGTAATCCCCACGTTTGGGAGGCTGAGACAGGAGGATTACGCAGGTTCGAAGCCAGCCTCACTGGTTTAAGAGACCCTGTTTCCAAATAAAATATAAAATAAGTCTGGAAGTGTAGCTCGGAGGTAGAAGGGCTTCCAGGAACCCCAGTACCACCAAAAAAAAAAAAAAAAAAAAGGATGCATTTAAATTTTAAGTAGAAGTTATAATAAAAAGGGTGTAGATATATCTGGTATAGGTTGGGGGTCTGGAAGAGCTAAAATCAATGTCATAGAAATTAAAAAGAAGCATATCTAGGTTCAAGAAAAAAAAGTTTGTTCGTTTGTTTGTTCCTTCCTTCCTTCCTCTGATACTAGGGATTGAACCCAAGGGCATTCTACATCTGAGCTATACCATTACCCCCATTTTATTTTGTATTATGAAACAGGGGCTTGCTAAGCTGCTGAGGGCCTCATTAAGTGGCTGAGGCTGCCCCTGAACCCATGATCCTCTTGTCTCAGCCTCCCAAGTACTGGGATTGCAAGTGTGCGCCACCATGCCCAGCTTACAAAAAGACCTTTCTGAGCCAGGAGTGGAGGTGCACACTTGTAATCCCAGCATTTGGAAGGCTGAGGCTTGAGGATCACGGTTCACGGACAGCCTCGGGTACTTAGTGAGGCCCTCCGCAACGTAGTGAGGTCCTGTTTCAAAATAAAGAATAAAAAAAAATAGGGTAGGGGGTATAGCTCAGAAGTCGAATGCCTCTGGGTTCCATCTCCAGACCCGCAAAAGCAAAACAAAACAAAAGAAAAAAACCTTTCTGATAAGAAAGCAGTTCAAACTCAGCCAAGACTTCACGTCTCCAAGTGAGTGTTGAGACAGACACATAAGTGAACTCTTCTAGGTAGTCAGAGAAGCTATAGAAAAGATTGCTTGAATAGATCACCTGAATCGTCTCCTCCAGCTGCTAGATGACATAATTTGTTGATCTAACCAGGGTATCAAGAGAGAGGCATGACTGGTCCAACACAAAAATAAAGCAGGGTTCTATGTGAACTTTCTCATTAACAATCAAACCCGATGTTATTTGTCTGGTAATTTGGAAGCCATGGGCTTTCTCCCCAAAGCATGGAATGCATGTGCCTGGCTTTCCAGCACAGCACAGGCGGCCACACCTTCTACAGGACGCACTGTCTCAAGTCTAAAATCTCTGAAGTCAGGCTGTTCCCTAAGATTGTGGTCAGCCAGGTAACAGTCAGACCATAGTTGTCACCGCTTGTACATGTGACACTCCTGAGTCTCGGTCGTTCAGGCTGTTGTGACTCTAGACAGTGACCATTGTGAGACTGCACATCTTAAGTTTAGAACACTATAGTATACAGAAAGGAACTAAGATCCGCAGTGAGGTCTAAATTTGGTATTAACAAGCAAATACTCATCACTAGAAAAAATGTCTGCAACTCCTTAGTTTTCTTGCCCTGCGCCCAAAATGTTCCTTTTACTTGTATTCTGTTTTTGAGATGTACGCAAGAAGAAAATATGATACAAATCTTTCCTAACAGAACACGAAACAATGAAAAATTGTGGCATCTGAAAATCAACGAATCGGTGAAACGCAGCGTGTTCCTTGGTGTGTATTTTATCCGACACAGCACTCTATCTTAGAAGGAACTCTGCAGGCCTTTGGGACGAACTCAATTTAGTGTAGGAATCCTTTCCATAATATATTGAAGGTGCTGGATGACAACTTTTTCACACACTGAAATATCCCCAGCCATTCTGGAAAGCACGTTATCCAAGATTTCCCAAACGCATCGCATGAAGATTCATAAAGCTGGGGAGGGGAGGCTCAACAAAACTTAAGATTTAAGTGCTGTGAAGGACCCCGCAGACAAAGCTAGCTAGAAGTAGCAAACTGAAAGAATGTATCCACAACATATATAACTGATGATAATATTAATTCTTACAAGTCAGCAATGGAAAAGGCTTGATGAACCCAATGGACAAAGGACAGAAAATGGCATTGCACAAAAAGGAATCCCAGGATAGTCCATGACCCAGGAAGCGAGTTCAACTCCATTATTCATCAGAGATAGTGTTAAAATATTATATATAATGCTCCTCCATTTTATAAACAGTTAATCTTAATATTTAGTAAAGTGATGCAGAAAGTTTATTAAAAATTATTCTGAGAGATAGGAACAAACACGCCCATAAACTTTGCTGTGATTCTTTGAGGATCCCACCCCATCCCTGCCCTGACCCATATACGTCATTGAGATTGGTATGGATAATTCCATTTATGCCCGCAGCATTATTTGAACTCTTGTCTTTATTATGTCTCCTTCTATCCCTCCTCCTTCTCCTAAACCCTGACTAATCTCTGGCTGGGAAATTCATATATTACTCAAAAATGCTAGAACTAATCAAAAGCAATGGGGAGAAAGAGTTCTCAATTATCTGAGAACAGTGGAAAATTTTTTTTAATGGTACTAGGATTGAACCCAGGGGCATTCTACCTCCCAGCTATACCCCTAGTGCTTTTTTTAAATTTTGTTTTGTTTTGTTTTGGAACAGTGTCTTACCAGATGGCTGAGAGTCTCACTAAGGCTGGTCTTGAACCCCTTGACCTTCCTACCTCAGCCTCCTGAGTACTTGGATTATAAGTGTGTACCACAGTGCCAGGCTGTGAAGAGGTATTTTACCTGTGCCAAACAGGAAGGCACCTAATTCAAACAGGGGGCTATCGATTCTAAAATACAGCTGCCTCACTAAAGTGACAAGTCGCAGTGGACACTGGTCATCCAAATGCAACATCAAGCCAGATATGGCGGTACATGACTGTAACTTCAGCATCTGGGAGGCTGAAACTGGCAGATCATACACTGGAGACCAGCCTCATCAACTTCGCAAGACCTTAAGCAACTTAGTGAGACCCTATTTCAAGTTAAAAAGATAAAAATAAAAAGGAATAGGGATGTACTCTGGAGGTAGAATGACCCTAGCTTTAATCTTTAGCAATCAAATAAAAATAAAACAATAGTCAATATCGATTCCATATTGTAGTTGTGTGTATGTGTTGCACACACACACATCTAAAGACTACTTCAGTTGGTAACTGTAAAGTTTACATTAAAAATTTCCCACAGTTCTAGCCGGGCGTGGTGGCGCACGCTTGTAATCCCCGGGCTTGGGAGGCGGAGACAGGAGGATCGTGCAGGTTTCCAAATTAAAATATATATTAAAAAATAGGTCTGGAAGTATAGCCTGGAGGTAGAAGGGCTTCCAGGAATCCCAGTACCACCAAAAAAAAAAAAAAAAAATTCCCATATTTCTAAGAGTCAACAAATAAGTTGTCTTTTTACAAAGAATACTTACTAAAGAAAATATATACTACATATTATGCACACACACACACACACACACACACACACACACACACACACACACGTTAAATGACAGCGTGAATTTAGCAGGCATCGCCTCCAGAATATCATGTTGTACAAAAACAAAACAAAAAATACTTGAAAGAGAAAGAAACTATATTAGTTTGCAAGTTACAGGTAATAAATAAACACAAGAATTGTAAAGATGTCCAAAAACGGCTGTTACAGATGAGTGGATTTGGGGAATCTGAAAACTGTTTTTCTATTTTATTATTGCAGATAATTGTGTACAGCATTCCCCGTGGAGTAGCCCCTGTTCTATTGTTCTGGAGGGAACGTAAGACAGATGGTACTAGTCAAAGCCCTTTGCCACCTATCTACAGAAGGAGGGTGGCTCATGGGGGTGGGCGAGGACCAGGATGAGTGCTTCTGGGAAGAGAGAGAGGGGGCAGCGTAAATCAAAAATAGACAGGTGAAGCAGGGAGGGTAACACTGAATATAAATTATGTTTGGCTTTAAATTTAAAGGTTTTAATGTTTTATTAGTAATAAATCCGCCTTTTTTACTGAGAGACTGCTGTCACAACATGTAATAGTGGCCCCTGACAAATGCTTGAAATCTTTGCCATCGCTATTACACAGAAAGGTTCTGAGAGAATTCCAAGCAATCCATCCATGTCAGACTTTGACAGAGGCAACGTGGGGAGAAGACTGCCCTCTGAGTGGGGAGCAAGGGCAAGCATCCACACTCACTCACGCCGCCTCTGCCCCACACAGCTCGCTGTCTGACCTAGGGCACCCCAAGGTGAGGAACTTACTTGCTTTGAGACGCAGGTCTCATATCTACCACGTGAAGAAATTAAGACACGGAGCTTCGAGGTTTAAGAAGGTAGTCACCACACAACCTGCGTAGGGTGCTGACAATGGAAGAAATATGTCCAATACATCGTTAGCATTACCTGAAGCCCACGGTTAATTTTGTGTACTTCCTAAATTTAGTACCATAGCCTTTAAAAAAAAAATTCCTATAACCTATCGAAAACATGGAAAACCCCAGTAAAGAGCTCATTAAATATTTCCTTGTATTAGTATAAAAAAAAAGCTAAAATAATAAGGAAAATTATGTGCATGTTGTTTTTATAACTGCTCTTCAAATAATGAAAATTTAGTCATGGTATAATCTAATAAAGATTGCTTTAGCTTTACTTTTATTGTAGGTAGCAAAGGACAAAGACCAATCTAAGAATGTGTAGTGATTTATAACTTCAGTTTGGAATACTCTTAACTTCTTATGGTAATTTCAAAGAAGAAAGGCAGGAAAATAACTATTTTTACATGATTATTTGAAATATATAAACAGCAATCCCCATAAAAAAAACTTTTAAAATTTCCACAAGACATATAAGGAAACATAAAAAGCTCAAAGTAAATATCTTAGGAATGTCTTAACTGTCAAACTATGTGTGATAATAAGCATTAAAAAAACCAACTTAGGAATAAGTTTGTCACCCTGACTGCATGAAATGCCACTAAATTGGAAATGAACTCTGGAGAACTTAAAAATAATTGAATCTATGGTGGGTATAATGCTAGAATCTTTCACCTGGAAATACAAGGCTTTAATACAATGACAGTTCAAAGGAACAAAATGCTTACGAAGTATGAATTATTTGTCTTTGACTTTTATAAACCCCAAGAATAAATAATAACTACTTTTTAAAATAAAACGTAAGGAGCTAGGGATATAGCTCATTGGAAAAGTGCTGATTTAGCAAGCACAAGGTCCTGGGTTCCATCCTTAACACCTTCTCTTACCAAAAAAAAAAAACAAACAAAAACAAAAACAAAATAAAACAAAACAAAAGTAAACAACTTGGAAATCAAAACTTTTACCTTAACCGGAGTGCTGGAAGAAAGTAGACTAGAATTAAATAATAAATTTATATGGTGCTATAGGAACATTATAACACTGCCTTTTAAAAACACATTTTTAAAACTTTCAGCTTTTTTACTCTGAAGTCATCATCTACATTCAACCACCATCTTTTGCATTATAAAGTTTCATTTCCCATTCATTTAGAAGAGCCACCGATACTGGCTTATTATTCTATAAATAATATATGTACTTTAGACCCAAACAGCTTTCTCCCTGAAAAAAAGCAAGAGCAATTCATTACATAAAAAAAAAATTCCTGGCAAGCTGCATTTGAATGAAAGTCACTTACATTATTCAAAAGCCTAGTTTCTTTAATCACACCCTGCATATTAATTATATTCAGGGCATAAACAGCTTTATTTATTTGTTTAGGTCTTTCCCTGCTGAACAAATTTAAGGCACAAACGTTTCTCGTGCAATTGTCTATAATTTTTAAGAAATAAAGATTTAGCTATTAAAAAGTAAGTACAGAAACTAACACTGAAACAGATTTATTTACATGCCTCACAATCAATTAGTGGAAATGCACGTTTATTTCCCTTTGAGAATAATAGGCAAATGTTATGCAGAAAAGCAATCTATTTATTCAAATTTCTATTTTATAGAAAATATTCACAGTTACATTCTCTAGATAAGATCTTCCCATTGTAAGAGTGTTACCAACAGCTCATACAGCACTCCACTTTCATTTGTGCTTTTTAACAAAATGAACCATAATGCTTTTTTTCCATCCTGGAGTTTCCCCTCTTCTGTTAAAGTTTTTAAAAACATTTAAGTCTACTTTAATAAAAAAAAAAAAAGAGGCTTTTAAATATTTCTTGAGAAAACCATTATATACAAAACTTTGTCAACTGATTCTAATTAAAAAGAAGAGTTTTTTAAAAAAGCAATTGTTTGAATCTTTCATCCTGAGGTTTTACTAACACTGCTGTTTATGTTAGGCAGGGCATATCACATTGACAAGCACAATAGCATTTCAAAAACAAATCGCAGAAACATAGACCTTTAAGGTCAAAAGAGATCTCGGGGTTCACATAATGCAACCTTTGTGCACTTCCTAACACCTCACACCCCCATTTTATAGATGAGGAGACTGAGGCCAGAGAGACTGTGGCTTATTCTGAAGTTTCACTTTATGTGATTGATTAAAAGGACTTTCAAAAATAGAATTCCTTTACCTCTCATCACACACATGCAAAAACTATCCAACACTAGGATTTCGAGGCTTAACATATCAATACCTCAATCACCGATGAAGTCAATGACGCTTGAATCATAGAATTTTATAATTAAAAGCGAGCCAAAGGCTGGGCTTGGTGGCACAGAGGTCGAGACAGGAGGATCACGGGTTCACAGCCAGCCTTAGCAACTTCATGATGCCCTGGCAATTTGGTGAGACCCTGTTTCAAAACAAAACATAAAATAAAATAAAAATATAAAATAAAATAATAAAATAGCACTGGGAATGTAGCTCAGAGGTAAAAATGACCCAGCACAACCCCCTCCCTACACACAAACAGCGAGGTACATAAACGTATATAAATTGTCAGTAGAGTGAAACCCTTAGTTCGTGTGTTGACCTCATAGTTATCTTTCAGATTTATTACAACTTCCTATGAAATAAATAACTGTGAACTTTTAGAAATTAGTCATGTTTGTGTCCCAGTGTCCTAACTGTTACAGCCATCAATCTCCGTATTTCATTAAGATATCTGTATATGCAACAAGTTACTTCATTTTAGAAAGTCCTGATTTCAAAGGGCTCAAGTCATAACACAATTTAAACAATGTACAGATTATCCAGGAAGATTTGATATGCGGCCGCAAACAATGTCCTTAGTCTGACTGATGCAGAAGCAGGGCTGCGAATAAAGAGTTGAGGCCAGTGACAAAATCAGAATCGATGAGGGACGGAGACGTTACCAATAGCGTCAGATCAGAGCCAGTATTTACAAAACCCAGCCATACACGTGACGGAGCGCTAGGCATAAAGTCATGTGGTAACATCTGGAATCGAGATTACTACGGAAGGGGGGGGGTAAGAAACGTCTCTGAAAATCAAGGAAAGCGTCAAGTCTCAGCACTTTATACTTCTTTTATACACAGAAATGGAATTTTTATTCAGAGAATTGACTTGGCTAAAGACTTTCAGTTGTGCTCGTATTTTCTGTCAGGACACAAGAAAAGGAATAACATGAGTCAATTTTGATGTTGCTATGAAAAAAAAGATAAAATTAACCAGTTGTGATTTTGCCCTGCAAAAAAGATAAACTTGCCCTGCGACCTTTCTTTTAAAGATTCTGTGACAGAACTGAAATTTCCCATTAAAAAGTGACAGTGTTTAACTATCAAAAATTTACTAAAAAGCTTTTACTAAAAAGTTCTAATTAGGATATAATTTATTCTGTCTTATAAAAATGAATTTGTATTGGTTTATGATTAAAACTCTGACCAGATGAGCGTTTTATCAGGATATTTATGGTGTCAGTTAAAATACGGCTTTTCCCAAATGAGCCGTCTATAAATTCTTTCAGAATTAGCACGGTACAAAACACTAGAAAGAAAAAGAAACTTCAGTGAAGCCTGCCAAAGTAGAAAATTGGAGAGGAAAAAAAAAAAAAGAACAAGCTAATACTTTACACTTTGAAGATATTTGTAACTGTTCTATGGATTAGCCTCTGGGTCTCATGCCAATAGAATTGCACCACCAACACTGATCATGGTGTGAGATGCTTCCACATCACCAATGCAGTTTCCAATAGGAAACTGAGAAAGAGACAGAGACCGAGAGAGCGTGGACTAGGAATGTAAGAGAATCTCCCACCAAATGAGAGAGCACATTACATCCATGCAAAATCACCCCTCAAAGGAAAAAAAAAAAAGATGGGCAATGTATTTAAGAACTTAGATGGTAGTCCTAAAATAAAGATGAATACTGTTGTTAAAAAAAAACTAAATTTCAGACCAAAATTGAGCACTGCAGTGATCATTATAACCTCAGCAAAAATAATGGCCACAAGAGAAAATAAACTTTGTGTCAGTCTCTTTCATCTATAAATTTAAATGATTTTAAAATGTTTTGTATCAAATAAAAGAGCACAATTTAGTAGGCATAATAAGAAAGACCAAACACTTTAAGTGCAAATATTTGGTAGCATAATTCCAAACAAGAGTGTACTTTCTTTTACTGAGCAACAAGAATGCTACTTAATTCAGTATATTAAAGTTAACATAATTAAGAAAATTAAATAAGACATACTACTGAATGATAAATTTATGGAAATCTTAATGAAAAATTTTCAGATAGCTACGATTTAGTAGGATTTGGCCATGTAAACAAATTCAAAGCCATCATAAATTTAAATTGGTTATAAGATGCCAATAAAATATTAAAGTCCTTTATAACTCACATAAAGTTTGGTTTTCTAGTTTAAAGAGTACTTCAAACATTATTTATGAAATGTACTTTTTTTTAAAAGTCCATTTAAAAGGTTATAAGCAAACTGAATAAAATAATTAATTATATTAATTATTTATGCAAAATATTTGCAAAACATTATCGAGTCAAATTAAAATTTATAAATAATATAAATTATGTAAAATTAGGAATAATGTTCCTCTATTAATAAGGAATACAAATCTCTTAGATTTGACTACTTGAGTGAGATACTATTCTTTTGAAACCAAGCTGTCAAAGGAAGTGGTGTTGTAATCCCGTCCTTTTAATAAAAACTATGGCAATAAAAAGGTCAAATAAATAATCTGTGTGATACTATCCTACTAAGAAAAGCACATAGTCGAAACCTCGCTTCTGCCAAAGAGGAGCTAAAGCGTGAGAGGAAAAAGACGCAGTCACCTGCAAAACATAGTACATTCCAGTTAAAAGTTGTTTCCACAGAGCATACGCTCGCCTAAAATCCATTCAACAAATATATTTAAAAATTCGTCAGTAACTTACAAATGAATTTCCATATAGTTACGACTAACTGAAATAGCATACTTTGATTTTAAGAACCGTCTGATGGTGCAAGAGCATCATAAAATTCTCTCAAATTAACTCAATTGAAGAGCCACAAAATTATAAAATAATTACATGTTTGGAAATCCTATTTTTCTTAGTTCTTGCGTTCATCCAGCCCACACCACTAAAATGACTCGATGCGCATGAATTACAATGAACACAGTATTGTTTAAAACAGAAGAACTGCATGTATATGTGTCTTTTCCTACTGCTCTATGACAGAACACAGCCATTTAATCATTAATAAGTAACAAGCAGCAGCCAGAATACGTCGTATGCTTCATTAAAACACCATTGAGGCCCATTACAGTGCACAGCCAATGACGCTGGAAACCACCTTCCCCCCTGCAAACCGCATCACCTCTAACCTCATTCGGTGGGAGCGACCAGAGAGCTCACGGCAATGCGCTCTCAAGTAAGCCTTTATTAAGTATGAGAAATAAATTATATTAAGTGTTATTTTTTGAACTCAGAAATGAGGGAAGGGGTTGTTAAGATATCAAATTTACTAAGAAAATAACTATGTGAGAAATAGGTTGCTGTCACAAGAGAGACTTGCCAGATATTGCATTTAAACAAGTCGTTATGCACACCTTTAGAACCAATTTTGTGACACAGAGATTAGTCTGTGGTACTAAATCGCCCGCGAGGAGATCAGGAAAGAACTAAAGGGTAAGGGAAATGTTTTCCTAAATAACATTGCTATTACTTTAGAGGGAGTAGGAAGCCCTCATTATGTTTGTAAGCAGTAAGAGACTGAGGTGATGCGATTGTTCAGGACATGCTACAAATTGCTTTTTTATAACTCACTTCCAGGCTTCTAACATGCAAGCTTCTACTTCATTAGATCCTTCTGCCTAGGATTTTTACCAAATGCGATGTTAAAACTTGAAAATTACCCGGAAATTTGTGAGAAGCCACAGAGAAGTCCTCAGCAGCAGACACATATTAAATATTAATTATAATGATGACGGTCATTTTTACAGTGGCTATGTCACTATAGAGGAATGCTAATTAAGACGTACAATGGCTTGTTAATTGCAAACCTTGCAAACGTGTTGTGAAGAAATCCATTGGTACTTGTGCATTTAATAGCAAATCCAGCCTGGGGACTGGGGCCATAATAGACTGCAGTTCTATTTTCTAAAATGCTGACATTTGAGCAAATGTTCCCATGGAATGTTTGCCTGATTCGGAGACTGACATTTCCTCTTTGTAACTTGCTTAACTCAGAAGGAGACGTGCAGGCCAAACTCCTACAGTACCCGCAGGCAGCGGGCCATTACTTGCCGCTGTGACTTGTCTATGGTTTCTCTTTTACCTCCCTCTTGCCCCACCGCCCCCAAGGCCTGCACTGTCTCTTTATTTTGACACACACATTATCTTAGTTGATTCCAATCATCTTACAGGAGTAGATGACATACCTTCAAAGATTAAGCTTTCCCACCTGGGATCTGTCCAGAAATTCAGTGTATTATAGCTTCCCATAGACTTCTTCATTCTCTTAAACGCTTGTGTTATCAAAAGGAGCTTTCTTTCTTATTTTAGATTTAACTGTGGGACACGGGCGGCTATGCTGATGAGAGTCCCTGGGTACTGTCATTCATCTTTTATTCTAACTTCAAGGTAGACCTCCCTCGTCTGTAACACTTTGGTGCCCTCTATCCGTAGGAAAGAGCACAGCACCCTTCCGCGCGCCCAGAATCTTTTGTCTCTAGAAGAAAAAGGAGGTTCAAGAATAATCCGCTTCCCCACTCGAATGCACAAGTTTGTTAAGAACTTTGATTATTTTCTCGGTGAAACAACTTCATAAAACTGGAAAACTATGATGGTGCATTCTTTGATAATACTACCTAACATGACCAGTAGTTTATTTTTACCCTGACTGCTACTGATAAATTTTAATGTCGCAACTTTGATGGGGTTATGAGTAAAAAGAAGATGCCTTTAAGAAAAGGGGGGGGGGGGGTTGGTTAAGTCACTTACGTTAATAATTCAGCAAAATAATTTTTGCAAAATTGTAATCTAAATATCTTGCCAAATGATAGGATAAAGTAATCACTAATTTAAGCAAACAATAACTTAAATATTATGATATAATAACTAAGTCACCTCTTTGAAAAAATTCAAACACTTCTCACTAGGGAAGATGGAGAAATCGATGGGAACACACTAGTGAGCCTCTCAGGCTGGCTCTGAATTATCTTGACAAATGTTAGTGTCAAAAACAAACAAACAAAAAGCCACTCCAGTGTGAGCCAGATGGGAACACTAAAACAAACAAACAAACTTTTCTCCGTACCATTTAACAATTAATCCACACAATACAGGTAAAAAGTGGGTATTTACTGTCAGGACTAATGATGTGTTAATAGTCCTGGAGAAGTCCTTCGGAGATTTGTTTTGTCAATATTACCAATTTCTAAAACTGTATGGGGATGGGCAGGGGGACTCAAGAAAGAGTTGACCCTGGTACACCAAACAAATTGAGCGCACACACTGCCTTTTCTCTGTCCATCTGCCCTTCATGATCACCATCAACACGGTGTCCTCCCTCTCCATAAACATTTCCTTTTAATTCACACAAGAGCCATATACCAGTTAAGCTAATTTTTTAAAATGTAATCTTTTCTAGGAAATTCTCAGACTATTCTAATGATGAACTTTACATAGTTTTAACATGACAAACCAAGATCCCATGCAGTTTTTTTTTTAAAAAATATAGCAAATCCAGTTCATTGCAGATTTTCAAAATTAATAACCCCAATACCTGTCACATATTATGTGATTAAAAAAAAACAGGAACAATGATACCTACTAATCTTTGATGTTAGATATTTTTCAAAAACCGAAAAGCTAGTATATTAAAACAGTCTTTACTTACATAGATACATATATATTTTTTTCTGATACTGCTAAGGTATCTAATTAATGATTCACAGTAGAAATGAATAGAAAAGATTTTGATGATTAAATTTCTTTGAATTAGAAAACTTTTATTTTATCTTATTATTCCAACTTTAAGGGTCCAAGTTTAACAAAGCAAATTTTACAATTCTGCTGCACTGGAAGGATAAACTAGGAATCATATCTGAATTAAGCTTTATCAGGTTTTTAAAAAGAAAAGGTTAACTTAATTTCGTAAATTTATATACAACCTCAGGAAGAGGAAAAACATGTGACTATGATATTAAGGTATCATTTGTCTATAACTTCATATATATATACAAATTACATAGTCTCATCTAATTTAGAAGTCCTAAAAACTGTCCATTCATCATTAAAAGTCCAAAATAAAGTTGCACTCACTACATTTACTGACTATTTTTTCGGCATTGGTATTTATAAATACATAAAGGAATTGATATTGAAATAAATATGCACATTTAACTGCGTTAATTTCCACTGAATATATATAAAATAGCGGTTACAATGCAATATTATTTAGTAAACAAGCCACTGGTGTACATACAGTAAGGGTGCAAAACCCAACAAACATACCTTTGTGTGGTCCACTAATTATAAGCAAAATTCCAAACATTATTAGCTGTTATCAAAATTACAATACCACCTAGATCTCATAAAACAGAACAATCTGTTTGAACAGGGAGAGGAGAACTTTCATAGAGTGTTCTCTCCCATATAAATTCTTAATGGACTATAAAGGACTTTTTAAGTGGTTTTAGATTTGAATTCAATTGCTCAAATCTGGAACAGGCTTCCAAGAAGAATTTGAGCCAGATGACACATAGACAGCCACCAACAGCCCACGCTCCCTCCCACCCTCATGAATATAAGGTAAAAAAAAGCCACACTCCCTCCGAGAAACCAGGGAAACTGACTAGCCATATTTTTATTAGTAGAGTTCATGCACTGAGAACATAAGCATTAAGTTATAAAATGAAAAAGGATTTGTATTGCAATTTTGCACTGTAACAACCAAAGTGAGTAACCAACTCTACTGAGTGGAGATTATGTCTGCGTGGATGAGGGGAAAACAGAACTGGTCAGAAAGAAACGAGGGCTGGTAGAAACAAGAACAAAAACAGCCTGTTTGACTGTAGAGATCTGCTCTCCCCGTGCCTGGTGTCTATGGAGATTAAAAACATCCAGTATTTATACCAGTCACCTACCTACTCCTTTTTCCTGGAGGGGAGCTATGTATTCCAGAAACACACATTCTCGTAGGCACGCGTATGAGGTATGAATGGAAATCCACCATCTAAATCCTCAGGGTCTTAAAGTTCCACTAACTTCTCTTTACCCAACTAAACTCTTCTGCTCAAAAGGCATTTTAAGACTTCGTTCTTATTTCTGCATTTACAATTTGCTAACAAACTGGAGGTTTTATGTTGTTCTGAGCACACCCAAGAATTAAGCATGGCCAGATAACAAATGTAAATCTCATGGGAAATAGATGGCTATATCAATGCATGCGTCTACAAAGCAAAATAAAGCTACCTTCAGAAACCAACATGGACTTATCATTTATATAGCCTAATCGGTAAACAAAAATGTGTTCGTAGTATTAAAGTAGAAATTTTACAAAATAGATTAGTATTATAGTTATATTACTAACTTGGCAATTTCTTTAAAAAATAATTATACAAATAGGAACAGGCTGCTTGTTCTAATTGTCGAGATAACAATTCTTCTGATTTTGTGGGCAGGAAAAAAATATTACAGCCTCAGCTTAAGAAAACTTTCTTATATGCCAGCATGGTATAAATACTCAGTAGAAAAAAATATCACAGTGAAATCAATTATCCTAGCTGAAAAGATTGTGACTGTTCCTGATGAGTTAAGGATATATATTTTTTCCATTTTTTATGTAGCATGTACATATATATTAGTTTTATTTTAGCACCGATGTCCTTGCTCATGTTTTATATTGCATTATTGTATTTGGGGACCTTCCTAGCTATGCAAACACTGCTCATATGGTATTAATTATAACCAGTTTCCTCCCACAAGGGAAAAAAATGTTTTTAACCCAAACCTATTGTACCAGAACTTCATTTCACTGTCACAAATGGCAGGAAGGACAAGAGAGGTCCAACTTCTCTGGGCTCCATGACACCTTCCTCTCCACCCCATCCCCAGTCTTCTCAGCTCAGCGGGTGAGAAGCGAGTGCTTCCTAGAGCCCCACCACCTCAGACTCTATGGCCCAGGTAATAAAAGACAAAGGGCCCAGAACATCCTTTCCCCCTTTAGGATATGTCAGAGGAGTGAATGTTTCAGTGGCAGGAACTCCAGGCATTTGAGGAAAACATTCTTGTCCGTGCCTGCAGCTCGGGCAAACAGCAGCCTCCTCGTCCCAGGCAGAAGCAGCCATGACCGGCACGTTGACTGGGTGATCTTAGCCTGTTCTCCTCTCTGGATACTCCGCCCCATGGTAGGCTAACCCACCAACATGGAGCACCCTGGGGTGGGGGTGCGGCCAGTCTGTGTCTTCTTCCTCCCTTGCTCCCTTGTTCTTTGCATTGGTGGTCTACTCCCTCAGCACGGGGGTGCCCCACTCCCAAGGCCATTCCAAAGCAGCTGTCTTCTGAGTAAAGTTTGAATGAAACAGACAGAATGAGGCTGGTGGACACTTAGGCAAAGAGGGGTACAGCCAAGGACAAGCATCCCAGCCCACAAGCAGAATCTTGTCATAAGGATGAGAAAATGGAGGTTTAAAAAGGCTGAGTAGCAGCCCCCTCCCCCGACATGACGGCACATGCTCGTGATCCCAGTACTTGGGAGGCTGAGACAGAAGAATCACAGGTTCAAGACCAGCCGCAGCAATTTAGTGGGACCCTGTTTCAAAATAAAAATAAAATAGGACTGGGGGTGCAGCTCAGAGGTAGAATGCCCCCGGGTTCCATCCCCAGTACCACATAAAATAAAATAAAATATATTTTATTTTATTATAAAATGAGCATGGTGGTGCATTCTTGTAATCCCAGCATTTGAGAAGCTGAGACAGGAGGATTGCGGTTTGTGGACAGTCTCAGCTACTTAGTGAGGCCCTTTGCAACTCAGTGCGAACCTGTTTCTTTCTTTCTTTCTTTCTTTCTTTTTTTTTTGTGGTACTGGGGGATAACACCCAGGGGCCTTCTACCTCTGGGCTACACTCTATTTTATATTTTATTTCAAAACAAGGTCTCACTAAGTTGCTGAAAGCCTCACTAAGTAGTTGAGGCTGTCTTCGAACCTGTGCAATAGTCCTATCTCAGCCTCTCAAGTACTGGAATTACGAGTGTGCGCCACCATGCCTGGCTTACCCTGTTTCAAAATAAAAATTAAAAATTAGGGCTGGGGGTGTAGCTCAGAGATAGAATGCCCCTGAGTTCCATCCCTAGTACTACAGAAAGAAGAAAGAAAGAAAGTAAGTTAGTTGAGTCGCTTTGCCAAAGTCCTGCAGCCAACCCATGATGTTACCAGGATTTAAAAACAGAAAACCCCAAGGCTCAGAGTGTTGGGGCAGAGAGACGCTGAACATGAAGTTTGAACATGTGCCCCAGGAATTCTGATGCGCACCCAGATTTGAGGGCCCCTGCCTGCTCTACAGTTTCTCAGGAGGACATTCCTGCCTTCCGCCCCAGGGCACGGTCATCAATCCCTACCCTGAAGTCTCTCCACTGCATCCTGCGGACAGGGGGCAACCACCAGAGCGCGGAGGCAGGTGGCCGTGCTCCCGCGTGCAACAGTGTGGAGGCCGCCCTGCGTCTAAGGATGCTCCAGCCAGCGGCACAGCCACGTTCCTGGCCTGCATCACTCCACTTGCACCACCCAGCAGGCTCTCCAGGCATCAATGAATAAGCACACAGAGGAACAGCCTCTCTCTGCTCTGCATTTTAACAGGACACCCCTTACCCTTGCTGCAATTGCACAGTAAAGGGCCATGCTGTTGCAATTTTGTTTTGTCCTGTAATTGGGTCAGTCAGGCACTAACCAGATGTTCAGCCACCGGGCACCTGCCCTACCCCACTATAGTGCAATTCGACCCACTGCATTTAGTGGGAGAATTTAGTTGCCCTCCCTCCCTACAATTAGAGGCCCCAAGAGCTTCAGGCTTCTTGGGGATGAAATGAAGTTTAGGTATCAAACTATAAATTTCAGCTCAGAACTTCCAGGTAAAAGCCACTGGAGACGACAGTTTTTTAATTAAATTAAATTAATTTGCTCAGCCCTTACCCAGGGCCCACCACTTTCATTCCCAGGCCTGTGTTATACTTAGTTTCATCCCCTGGACAGGCTTTTCTGTCTCAGCTCACCCTGATTCTACCTGGGTACCAGGTCACTACTCCATCAGCCCCGGCCCACGATCAGCTTTTTGCATGGTGCACGCTGAGCCCCAGATCCCAGGCTCGTTCAACTTTGGGCGTTTGTGTCCAGAATCGGTCCGCTGGTCCATCAGGACCGTGAGAAGGTCTCAGTCCGCTCACTTACCAAGCCCAGCTCAACTCCCGGGCACTCGGGCTCCCCAGACAGCATGAAATAAGATGAGTCAACACGGAGTACAGAAAGGGAAAGTAACTGAGAAAACTCAAGGGGTCGAAGAAGAAAGCGTGAAGTTGCTGGTGCTGAGTAAAACAAAGTTAAAGAAAGACCTCGTACTGGGCGTCACTGAGAAGGGATTTCAAGATCCTTCTCAAAATTAAAAAGAAATAGAGTAAGCAAATTCCCTTCTCCACTGAAGACACAAGGGGAAAAATGAGCTGAAGAAGAAAGTTAGACACATGGGGGGAGACAGCTCTTAAGGTGAGGACTGATTGCCATCAGAATTGTCACTAGTAGAGATAACCATTTTCTTCACTGGTTTCTAAAATAAAGTATAAGGTCTAAAGACCTGAGATCCAATCCTGGATTGAGCAGGTGACTTCCCTTGTAAAAATGATAATTACATTATTTAAACTGCTTTCTTCCTCATCAATAAAAGTATTAAAAATAAATAAAATAGCCTTTTAAGACTCAAAGAATGACAATTAAATTATTTCTGAAGTTCCTTCCAGCTGTAACATTTTATGATTGCACAATTTTCACTTCCTTCAGAAAAAAAAAAATCAAGGCAATTTCAACAATTTTGTCTTTGATGTTGTGAGACAAAAGGGGGCAATGCCGGACTAGCTTCCCTGTTAGAGAGAGCTCTTCCAACACCGTGACTTCAGAATGGCAAGAGGTTATCACTGGCTGCCTATAATCGCAGTACTTGGGAGGCTTAAACAGGATCACAGGTTCAAGGCCAGCCTCGGCAACTCAGTGAGACCCTGTTTAAAGATAAAAAGTAAAAAGAGCTGAGGGGATAACTCAGAGTTAAAAATGTCCATGGGGGGGAGGGGTTTAAACCCAGGTGAAAAAGAAGAAGGAGAAGGAGAAGAAAAGGAAGAAGAGGAGAAAGAGGAGGAAGGAAAAAAAGAAAAAAAATGACATAAGGTTATCAAAGAATCTTCAAGAAATGGTGGCCAAATCCAAAAACATGACGGTAAAGAACGTTGAAAAGCTAAGAAACTCTGTTATTTACATCGTGGGGGACGCAATAACCTAAAAAAAAGCAGGTTCCTAAAATAGTTTCTCATTAAAATGGGCAGAACTACGTATTGAATAATTTGTTCCCACTTGGATGACGTCATCAGGCTCGTTTAACTACTTTTAATAACGAGTCCGTTTCAGTCATCCCTCACTTTCCCCCCCGTAAGATCAAATCAGCCTTTCAATGACCTACCTCATGAGTCATAATTTTCTGTTTATGATTCAGAAAAATGTCCTCAGTCAGTATTTCCCAGACTATTGTGGGTTTATTCCAAGAACCAATTTCATCTTCATTGCTTTCCTACAGGAAACCAGACCAACTTCCTATTATTTTATTTTCCTTACTTTTAGCATACCGTAGCCCACATCAAATTCAGTCAGAGTGAGAGTGATATAAGGCTTTCTTCCTCACAAAGAGAAGCCAACACAAACAATGCCCGGCCTAGAAGTCACGGAGTCAAAATTAAATGCAAAACGTGCTAATATTAGAAGCTTCTTCCAAAAGAGCACCGAACAATAAGACATTTATTTTGTTTTATCTTATTGCAAGCATTTTATTGTCAGAAAGATTTTTTTCATTAAGAAAATATCGTCTACGAATAGGATAAATTCCACAAAGGTGATTAATTTGGACAAATTAAATGTAAGGCGTAAAAATGTATATTTTCTATCCTAATCTCCAAACAAGCTCCTAGGAAAATAGGTAGGAAACTGAGACCTCAAGCCCACAGCCTGAGGTAGACAGGGGAGAGAGCGGCCTGCCCCAGCTGCCTGGCAGTGGGCAGAGTCTGCACCCCTGGGCCTTCAGCCCACCCCCAACCCTAGGCCCATTTTGCCCACAAGTAAGTCCCATTTTGCCCACAAGTAAGTATCAATCTATCTTAGATCAGAGCATAAACACAGGAATGAACCATGGGTGTGTGTGGGGGGGGAGCATTCCACCTCTGAGATACATCCTCAACACTTTTTTTGGTTTTGTTTTGTTTTATTGAATCCAGGGACATTTTACCTCTGAGCTATACTCCCAGCCTGATTTAAAAAAAAAAAAAAAAAACAGGGTCTCACTAAGTTACAGAGGATCTCACTAAGTAGCTGAGGCTAGCTGCAAACCCAGATCCTCCTGTCTCAGCCTCCCAAGTACTCAGATTATAAGCATGTGCCCGGCTTGATTTTATTTATTTATCTTTTAATTTGCAAACAGGGTCTCACTCAATTGCTGAGGCTGGTTCTGAGCCTGTGATTTTCCTGTCTCAGCCTCCCAAGTACTGGAATTACAGCCATGTGCCATCATGCACAGCTGAACCGGGAGATTTTAAAGGACATGTTAACCATGACTTGTACGTATACTGTTTCCCTAAAATGTTAGGAGAAATGGAGAAGTATTTATTCTCACGGCCTACACACTGCTTGGAAAACAAGAGGTTTCTGAGTGTGAAGAGCTTGGCGTAAGGGTGAATGGAGTCTCTTCCGCCTCTCTCCGTTCTCTCCACTCCTGTTGGGAGGCGTAGTTTGGGGCTTTGAAAGCTCGAGTCACTCGCCTTTTTTTTTTTTTTTTTCATTTTATTTCTTTATTTTTTTTATTTTTTTTAACAATTTTTTTATTGAACATAAATAGTATACATTTACACTATATTTGGTGCCCTCTCCCCCCCCCGCCCCCATTTTCCCTTCCCCCCTCCCACCAATGGTTGTCCAGGTTAACCATATCTTATTCATAATTTTACACATGTTCAAGTGTAGACCCTTATTAATCAAGACCGGCCTTCCTCCTCTCCTATCTTACCATCTAAACTTAGCTAGTATTTCCCCTTCAATATCTGGAGACCCACTGGTATTCTTTGTGTTTCCTAGTTTGGGCATATTAGAGGAAACATATGTATCTTCTTCTTCTGTGCTTGGCTGATCTCACTTAACATTATGTTCTCCAGGGCTTTCCATCTTCTTTCAAATGATATAATTTTGTTCTTCTTTATGGCTGAATAGAATTCCATTGTGTGTATTTCCCACAGTTTTGCTATCCATTCATCTGTTGATGGTGATCTGGGTTGGTTCCATATTTTGGCTATTACAAATTGTGCTGCTATGAACATAGGTATGCATATGTTGCTGTAGTTCTCTGAATTCAACCCCTTTGGAAAGATACCCAGGAGTGGTATAGCTGGGTCATATGGTGGATCTATTCCCACCTTTCTTAGGAATCTCCACACAGATCTCCATAGTGGTTGAACTAGTTTGCATTCCCACCAACAGTGTAAAAGAGTTCCTCTTTCCCCACATCCTCGCCAGCATTTGTTGTTGTTTGATTTTTTTATGCTTGCAACTCTGACTGGGGTTAGATGGAATCTCAGTGTAGTTTTGATTTGCATCTCCCTGATGGCCAGTGATGAAGAACATCTTTTCATGTATCTATTAGCCCTTTGTATATCATTCTCAATAACAAGAAACATGCAGGAGGCATTACAATCCCAGACTTCAAACTATACTATAGAGCAATAGTAGTAAAAACAGCATGGTACTGGCACAAAAACAGATATACTGACCAGTGGATTAGAATAGAAGACACAGAAACAAACCCACACATCTTTAGTCAATTAATCTTTGACAAAGGGGCCAAACACATACGCTGGAGAAAAGACAGCCTTTTCAACAAGTGGTGTTGGGAGAACTGGCTAACCATTTGTAAAAAGATGAATCTAAACCCCTATATCTCACCAAACACAGGAATCAACTCAAGATGGATCAAAGACTTAGAAATTAGACCTGAGACTGTGAAGCTAGTAGAGGAGAGCATAGGTTCAACACTACAACATATTGGCACAGGCAGTAACTTTCTCAACAAAACCTCCAAAGCTCAGGAAATTAAAGCAAGAATAAACAAGTGGGATAACATCAAACTAAAAAGTTTCTTCTCATCAAAGGAAACTATCAATAACCTAAAGAGGAAGCCTACAGAATGGGAAAGGATCTTTACCAGCCACCATTCTGATAGGGGGCTAATATCCAGAGTATACAAAGAGCTCAAAAGACTCTACACTAGCAAAACAAACAACCCAATCAAGAAATGGGCAAATGAACTAAATAGACACTTCACAAAAGTCACTCGCCTTTGAGTAACAGGATGCTGTTCTTTCAAAGTCAAAAGTGAATGCTTTAAAGGAAGAAAGTCTAAGAAGAATGCATGGAAGGCACACACTCTACAGGGATCAACCAAGAAACCCGAGATGGCAGAGTAACGGTTCTAGAAGTGCGGTTCCCAGAGGAGGAGGAGAGTTAGCTCCATCTAGACACACACTGGCAGTGCAGGCTCTCATCGCTCACCGTGGACCCGAGGAATCAGGGACTCCGAGGAGGGGCCTGGCAACCTGCCGGGGATGCCGACATAACACATTCGAATTCTCTAGTCCTCCCACCAGGACACTTCTAGAACAGAATCCACTCGGTGTGCATTTCCCTCACGACCTCTCTGTTTCTAAACACCCTCTGCTCTGACTAACTTGTTCTGTCCCATCAATAAAATGCTCTTTTCCAGGTCTTAAGCCAGGCCAGTGATAGCGCCTACCACGTGTGGATTCCATCCCCCTTACCATGCATATGGACAAAAAGCAGAAGTCGCAAGCCATCTCTAGCCTTACTGCCAAGGCTGACGACCCTTCCCTGGTCCTCTCTCCTGTAGGCTCATCCTTTCCTGCTGGAAATGGCCCAACTCCTCAGCTTCCAAGACACAACCCCACCCGGCGTCTCTCATCTCTTCCATTCCTACCATCAGTCCTACTCTTCCCCCACCTTCTCTCTAACCATAAATATGTCCCCCAGGTTCAGTCCTTAGTCTCTTGTCCCTCTTTCTCCAGCTTCTACCTGGCTGGCATGACAAGGATTCTGGGAGCTGAATTTACATCTCTGCCCCTAACCCTCCCTCTAACTTCACAACAACTGAATCACCTCACACTCTCCCTCACCTGCATGTTCTTCAAGTATTTCCAGGAAGACGTCTCACAGTGGTGCCCTCGACTGTCTGGTCCTCTGAGCCCTGGCGGACCTCCTCTCTGATGACTGTATCAAGCGGCCAGAGGAGTCACCCCGCTGGGCATCCTGTCCCATCCTCCTGGCCCTGCTGCTAAGGCCAGCACTCTCATCCAACAGCTTCCTGAGTCTTCTCAGCCCACTCTAACCTCTGATCTCTCTGATCTTCTCCCCTGGTTCTCACACTTCTCCTCAATATTCTTTGTGCTCGGCTGGTCAATCAAGGGTCCACACTGTGAACATGGCCACAAAACCCTTGTCTTTGTGTTCCTGGCTGCACTTCAACTTTCCCTTTCCCACTATACCTAGGAATGTCCTCCCTAGACTTTCAGACCAGCTCCAGCTCCTCTGACGCCAGCCACTACTGCCCCCAATAGAGTTCTCTCTCCCCCTCCTCTAGAGAGACTCAAGGACTCTGTCATCCCTGGGCATTTGCCACAAATCACCCTGACTAAAGCTGAAACCCTCCACGGCCAGAGTAGAATTACACATGCCCGTGCCTTCCACTATGTTCTGCGGGAGACCTTGTATGAGCTTGCATTCAACAAACCTTCACTGAAGGATTAAATAGCCTTGAAAACTAAAAGTCTTCCTTTTTTGGGGGGTGTGGTATAGGAGATTAACCCAGGGACATTCCTCTGAGCTACGCCCTTATCCTTATTTTATTTTATTTTTTTTATTTGAAAACAGGGTTTCACTAAGTTGTTGAGAGCCTGGCTAAGTTGCTGAGGCTGGCTCTAAACCTGTGATCTCCTGTCTCAGTCTCCAAAGAACCGGGGTTATAGGCATGCACCACCATGCCAGGCTCCTAAGATTCTTAACTGAGCACCATTCTTGCTAACTTACTGACCCATAGGAGAAGCAGCCAAAATACCATAAAAACAGACAAATTCACCTGCATAGCAATTTAAAAGGAATCAATTCAAGTCTCCTTTGCTTCCTGTTATAGAGAATCTATGCCAAGATGACACCCAAACACTTTTATTTTATTATTATTTTTGGTGGTGGTACTGGGGTTCCTGGAAGCCCTTCTACCTCCGGGCTACACTCCCAGACCTATTTTATATTTTTTTATTTGGAAACAGGGTCTCTTAAGCCAGCGAGGATTGTAATCCCAAGCGCGGCGATTACAAGTGTGCACCACGATGCCCGGCGAACTTTTACACTTACTGCAACCAAGGAAATATAAGAAGACTTTGAACTACAAATATGTTTCAGAGAAAGAAAAGGATTGCTTGTCTAATATCAAAATGATAGAGGAAAGACCTTCTAGAATAAGCCCTTCTAGAATGCGCCGCATCTTCCTGCCATGCCCGTTTATGACTCCTAGAGGTGATAACCGACCTGCAATCGCAAAGGGAACGTCTTAATCTTGGGGAAATTGAATAACAGAGTGCTCATTCCAAAACATTCTGTTTCGTCTGGAAGATTCTCTCGCAGCTGGTCAGGAAGGTCAGAAAGCAGCCAGATGAATTATAATGTGGGAGGCAGACTACCGCCTCAATTAGGGAAAGTAAGGCCCTCGTGCCTGATAATAACGAGTCCCTGCTTCTCTGCAGGGAAAAGGGAGGATAATTTCTCAAACACAGTATGTATAAGACACCCTTTTAAAATAAGAAAACACACTGAGACTCCTTGAGGAAAAGCCCTCTGCTTAAACCTAAAGACCCTGATTTCTTTTCACAGATCAAATTTTAGGCCTGGATATAAAAGAGTCATCATAGATTAAGAAAGAGAAAGGGTTTTGGGGTAGAGCCAGGTGATCGAGTATGTAGTTACTTTGGATGGGGTCCCCGGTTTAATCCCCAGCACCCAAAGAAAAGAAAACAATTTTTTTTTCCTAGACAGCATAGGCAGATAAGAAGTATCTTTATGATTACTAAGTGGTCATCCTTCAAGGTTAACATTTGAGAGAAAAACGCCTCGTGAGGATTGACGCTGAACTTTTACGTCTGTTCTCCTTGTGAAGACTGAGTTTACCGCAAGGTTTCATGAGGATACGTCTATCATTTTATCCTAAAGTAGCAAGTCATAGGAAGCAGGCAGAGAGCCTCTATTCTTAACAAAGCTGGAGAAGGGGCAAATCACCCCGAATGCTTGTTAAAATAAAACTGCTGCATTTGTTCATTAAACAGAAAAAAAATCCGGTAGATTTTTCTGGACTTTGGGGAGGTGCTTTTAAAGCCCTTAGAGTTATTTGCTTTTATTTCTAAGCTCTACTAGCCATCCTAATTGAAAAAGTATCTAAATAGAGCTCACATCATCTGGGTTCAGATTTCATTTACCCTATAAGCGGTGGATAGAGCGACAAAACCCTGCATCGGGCAGATGGCTGGACGCTTGACATGGGCTTCTCTGGTTTATTGGGATTTGTTCCAGAAAGTCCAGCTAATGGAAGGTGAGGCCGAGCACAGAGAATCTGAGCACAGGGAAGAATCTGAGCACAGGGAAGAAGTCAACATTTCCTGTATCACACTGAGGAGGAAAAGGCTAAAAAAAAAAAAAGAGAGAGAGAGAGAGCTTTCTTCCAATGACTCTACCACTCATGACACACACACAAAAAGTTAACTCAGCTCATTTTACTATTACTTGGACTTCAAAAGTGTTCTCTCTGCCAGTTATATAGCCACTAACAAAAACTAATATTAAAATAAAGGTTTCACCGAGTTACATCTTCCACCGCTTTAACAGGATATTTTATTCCCAATGTGAATTGAAATGGCAGTGAATACATCCAGCCAGGGCTCATGACTACCGGGAAAAACCCAAAGTAAATGAACACTGCTATTTCGATGTTAGCGGCAAGATTTTATTATGCTGTTCAGTAACAGAGAATGTACCTTAAAAAAAAAAAAAAGAAGAATGCCGGGTGTGGTGGCGCTTATAATCCCCGGGCTTGGGAGGCGGAGACAGGAGGATCTTGCAGGTTCGAAGCCAGCCGCACTGGCTTAAGAGACCCTGTTTCCAAATAAAATATAAAATAGGTCTGGGAGTGTAGCCCGGAGGTAGAAGGGTTTCCAGGAACCCCAGTACCACCAAATAAACAAATAAATAAATAAGCAGCTCAGTATTTCCCTTAGGATTAATACCCACACCAGTAGGAATGATTAAACTTGAAGAGTTTAAGACTGGGACAGGAGGTTGTATTGTTGTACGGAGAAGCAACAGGTACAAGTGTAGCACAAAACACTGCAGCAACTCGCCGGAGGGACAACGATCATGAAAAGCGCTTACTTTGACGTGGCTCTGGGCTCCGAGGTTGTAGACCTCTGTGGGTTTCACTTCGTTGATGATCTTCACCAGACAGGTACTATCTGTGAGATCCCCATAGTGTAACTTCATGTCTTGAGGATTCAAAGAAAGACCATTAGCTACAAGATAATAATGGAAGCTCAATTTTTGACAATGTCATACTTGAAATGCATATTGTGAACATCTGAAGACCAGGGTCAAAATGGAACTGTTGTATTTGATGGTCCTGGAACAGCAAAATATACCTATCATCTTACAGAACTTATAGGCTGGGGGTGTATCTTGGTGCTAGAGAGCTTGCTTAGCATGCCCAACGCATAGGGTGGGATAGGAAGGAAGAAGGAAAGCAAGGAAGGACAAAGGTATTTACATATGTTGCCCATGTCATAAAGGATTTATAGTGATACCATCACTTACAGTGATAAAGGTTTTATCATGACAAAGTTTTGTTGTTTGTTTTGTGGGGCTAGAAATTTAACCAGGGACATTCTACCCCGGCCCTATTTTATTTTTTATTTGGAAATAAGGTCTCACTAGGTGGCTGAGAGCCTTGCTAATTTGCTGAGGCTGGCTTCAAACCTGTGATCCTCCTGTCTCATCATCTGAAGTAGTAGGATTACAGGCATGAGCCATCATACCTAGCTAGAAAGTCATGATATAATGGCAGATGTTTTACCATTAGCATATCTTTTTGTTCCAGGTAGTTGTAAGATGTGCTGTAATCTGACACTTTTGTTCAGATACAATTATTTGGTGATTTTAAGGTACATTATAAACATTATCCTTGAGCTATGATATGACTGATCTAGTAATATAATTGGTTAAAGGACAACCAACTCATTCCAATGCCCATACTCAGCTGAACCTCACACTGACTTCATTAGTGTAAATACTTGAGATACTCAGATGGATGATTTACCAACTTGATTTTTTTTTCATTATTTTTATAAAATATTGATCTATAGCCACATCCAATGACAGAATGGTTCTGTGCTTTGCACAAAAATAATACAGGTTCAACATTCCTAATCAGAAAATTCAGGAAACACACCAAGACTTGTGGTATTGTATGTTTGTATCATGTCGAACCTCACTATGATGTATAGTTAATGTACTAGTGAAAGTATTTCAAAAATAATTTTTAATCTGAAATTTTTAAATTTTTAAAATGATTTTAATATATATTATATATAATATTTTTATTTATTTTTTTATAGTACCGGGGATAAAACCCAGGGGCTTTCTACCTCTGGCCTACACTCCCAGACCTATTTTTATATTTTATTAGAAACAGAGTCTCACTAAGTTGCCGAGAGCCTCACTAAGTAGCTGAGGCTGGCTTCGAACTTGTGTGATCCTCCTGTCTCAGCCTCCCAAGCTCTGGAATTACAGGCATGCGTCACCACGCCCAGTAAAAATTTAAATTTTTAAAATTAGTGCCACAAGTGCAAAATTCCACGCCATGAAACTACTTAAAATGTTGCTTAAAATTATCTTGAGTCTGTGTGCAGATGTGTATGAAACATAAATGAATTTTGCCTTAACACTTGGGTTTTATCTCCACACTATTTTATTATGTATATGCAAATATTTCAAAATCCGAAAAAAAAAATCCAAAATCCAAAAAACCTCTGGTATCAAAGATTTTGGATAAGACATACTCAACCTATAATAAACTTCAAGGAGGAGGTGCCTAATAATTTAAACATTAAAATGGGAAACCTTTTCTGGTACAACTAGATCCCTTCCTGGTAAGCACTTCCTGCATAAGTAACTCCAATCTTCAAACATTCAGGGCCTTGGCGATGAATATAAAATCCCTTCCAGTTTACAAGCTCATTGTAGCATCCTTGCTGACTAGAACAATTGACCAATTCACGCAGACTACACTTGGTGGTGGCAGCCGGGTGTCCCAGCCCTGGCTCTACCTTCATAGTGTGGAACCTCGGTAAAATCACCTCTGTCTCCATGTCCTCATGTGCCAAATGGTTTCCCTAACAACCTGAGTTGCTGTCACGATCAAATGCAAAAACACTGTCATTATTCTGTGTAAGCCATCCAGATACACACAGGCAAATTCACTAATGACAACCCAAATAAAAAACAATTGCAAAGCCTGGCAATGATCTGTAGAGAAATTTAAATATAGTTGTTGATTGCCATTTGGTTTTGGATACTTGTCTACCAATTATTTTAAAAAGTAGTTTAATGTGCAAAGGTTATTTAACCTGAGTAAATTAAACCAAATGCACAAAAGCAAAAGAGTCATCCTTTAGTATGGAACTGCTTTTGCATGAGGGGAAGAGGACACCTGGAAAGGAGTGATCCGAGGTCTGTCTTTCCCTGGTCTTTCCAAGCCCCCTACCCAAAGCCCTGTAACAACCAAACCAAGATGAGGATGTGACGGCCGCCGGGAGCAAGCAATGACCAAGGTTTGCAACACACTCAGGTTGTAGCCAAGACAGTAATTATAGGCAAATAATTGCAAGTTGATGGACTTTGAGGGAAACGACATTTGAAAACCATCTTATCCGAAGACAGGGAGGTATGGGAAGAGGTTTTAGAAAAAGAAAATTACTTACTTCCTTCAATATGAGCCTGGGGATTCTTATACAGATGTTCAATTCGGCCTGTATTAAATGAACTGGATCTCCGTACGATTCCATGGACCTGAATTTTTAAGTATAAAAAGACAAAAGTAAATTATCAAGGTACAACTCAAAGTTCTTTTTTTGCTAATATTCAGTTTTGTGAAAAAAAAAAAACACAACTCTTATAAACATTATTTTAACCACAATTTTTAAAAACATTGTCATTATTTATTATAAACATTATTTTTTAATTTATTAGAAATAATTCTACTGCTTACTTTTTCTTCTAATAGTTCCCTGCCTCCAATTTTTTTTTTGCTGCCAATCTCAACAAAAGTAATTAGATAATTACGTGACTGCACATTTAGCTGTAGATACTCAAATGTCTCCTTTTATAAACACACACACACTTGCAGCTTTACTGCTGACAAAAATATCTCTTCAATTTGAAACTGAAGACAGACCACGTTAGTCCGCATCTGTAAAACAGCTTTGTGGCCTGTTTCACACAGGGCATGAGGCCCCCACATCCTTCCACTGTCCTCGGAGCTACTGCATGCTACATCTATTATATATTTTTCTGGGACCACAGACATAATCAGAGAGCAGTTGCTATTATGCAGCTGTGTGGAAAAGTCAGAAAAGCTCAATTGCATGGGTTAGGGACAAGACTGATATACTATTGGTTTTAAGACAAAGAAAACTCAAAAGAAGAAAAGTTGTTTTTTTTTTTGTTTTTAGATTTACTTTATTTTATTTTATTAGTATTCTTATCTTGACATCCCCATGATCAGTGTGAGGGAATAAAGTATCTGGAACGGGGACACATACCTGCCCGATATTGAAGAAAAGATTATTTGTGTTGGATACATAAGAGAAATTGGTCCAGACTAGGCTCCACTTCCTTCTTGTGTCAAGATTCCTCCCTTTGTGCCAATGCTAACAGCAGCCTAGGTCACCAGCTGCCCAGAGTCCAGTTCCACTGGTAGCAGTTTGAATCCTGGCCTTATTTTAGAAGTGTTTCTTCTCTTGTTGGGTAGGTTCATTTGCAGCTGAATACACGTCTATATTTTTAACTCAATCGTTTTCTGTCTATTTCAAACCAAAATTAATCCTTGGCATGACTCAAATATTCCAAACGCAAGGAGGAAATTATAAGCACATAAGACTTTCTTTCAAACAGAAAGAAATGCCATCATCACTTATATGGTGCACATTTGAAACTGACTTCTGCAAAGAATACGACACTCCTACAATTAATAATTCTGTTGGTTGGTAGCGGTAGCCAAGCAGAAAGCACCCACCAGCCTGTTCTCTAAAGGAACTAAATCCAAGAAAAAATTAGTAAATATAAACATATTTTAAGAAAGGAATACTACAGACCTGGTTTACATTTTAGGAGACGAACATTAAAATCTAAGATATAAAACTGAGAGTTAGCTAAACATAGCCATTTCTTTATTGAGAAGTATAGAGAGTCGTATCAAGCTCAGAACTTATTCTACCTCCTGGTCTCCGATTTTTTAAGTTGTTACATAATTGTCAAGTCGAGCTGCCCTACCAAATTAGTAAATTTTTTCAAAGAAAAAGCAATTGCACATATATACTTATAGGCAGGAAACCCGGTGTTTACTGTCAGAGTTATTTCTGAAACACAGTTTCTCAGATATGAGTGCTTGCATTTTTGGAATGGAGAGGAATTTCTCTGTTCTAAAACTAGGTAATTTGACTTTGACGATGAAAGTAATAAGAATATCATTATATATTTTACCTTTTCTTGATTGCTAAGTTTTGGGAAGTAACATATTGCAACGGTCCAAAATATAGAGTAATGCCACACAGAAGGCTTTGATTAAAAAAAAAAAGTTAAACAATCTTGATGAATTCGATGTGAAAAGCAGACAACTACGCAAACCCACAGCAAATCAGCAACATAGGACCTTAATGTCATGCTTATAATGAATAGCATTAAGCATTAGCTTTCCCCCGCCCAGTGAAAAAAAAAGTGTTTTAATTTCCCCTCGGTCCCCACTTTTGGTATGTGTACACAGGGAAAGAAAGCCCTGCCAAATGTAATCCATGACAGCAGGTCTTATTCTAAGAACTCATGAAAGCTGAGTCTGTCTGCCTCTGAGACAGGTGAAATACAAACTTTAAGACAAGCCAAAATGTGTGTGCACTGAGTGATCTAGCTAAGAATGTGAGATTAGCAGCTTTCTCTTTGCAGAAAGGATGTAGGCAGGGCTCCTTTGTTTGTTTGCTTAAGGTTTCAGGGAGAAAAAGAGATGAGGGTTAGGAAACCAAACTGGAAAGAAAAATGAGCTGAGTGACTTTATATACACGGAGTCGGGGTCATTGTTACAGTAGTTCAAAACCAAAGTAAAATTCAGAAACACGGAGTTCGTAAAATAAATGGATGTGGGTGTTGTGACAAAACAAATTTTGTATCCGTTACCTAGGTGACGGGGAGGAAGACTTCAAGCTCTCTTGACGTTAAGATAAAGTTGATTTGACTTCAACATGGAGAGTCAGATTAGGCAGCGGAATGGTTTATTAGGCGTGTATTTATTTATTATGATAAAAACCAAGAGCTTCTTACCACTAGATTTCAAATTCTTAGTGTCTCGATTTCTTTTCGAGGCAAGGATGTCTCCTAGGGATGGCTAATGCCACTCAACTTTTGAAAAGTAGAGATTTCTAGGGTAATATCAAGAGGTCACATTTACGCAGCAGTGACCGTGTGCCCAGATGCTTTCTCTTATGGATATTAAATGACTTGATCTTCACAACAACCAAATTATTGTTCCCATTCTTCAGATTGTAGAGATCACACAGTTAGTGAGAGGTACTGTTAAAGGGCAAACGTAGTCCTGCCAGTACTCAATATAGTTTCAAAATAAAACCCATAAAAAGCTTTCCTTTCTATATTTTTTTAATCAAAGTATGAAGGTTTCTGAGATAACCAACAACCCAGAAAAAAAGACTTTTTAAGGATTTTCACAAATCAAGAAGGAAGAACTCTATATTAAAACAAGTAACCTCCCAGAGATAACAATTGAATAATCCTCTATGGAATTCCTTTTTTGCCTATAAACCCTACCTCAGAGAACGTGGTTATAGTTCTTTTCCTGAAATATACCTATTTCTTATTGTTTGTTTTGTTTGGTTTTAGTAGTACTGAGAATTGAACCCAGGGGCATTATACCTGTGAGCTACACTCCCAGTCCTATTTTACTTTTTACTTTGAAACAGGGTTTCACTAGGTGCTGAGGGCCTCACTACACTGCCAAGGCTGGCTTCGAACCTGCAGTTCTCCTGTCTCAGCCTCCCAAAAACTGGAATCACAGGCATACACCACTGGGCCTGGCTCCTTATTTTAAATTTTGATATGCTGTGTTGTTGTTGCCAAGTTACTTAATATAGATTTTTCTTAGATTCCTAGATAAATGCCACCTTTTCAAGAGTTCAACAAAGTCCTTTGTTTCTCTGGTTCTTCTCTGTGGAAAATGAGCAAAAGGAAAGGATGCCGATTTGTCCACTAATGATAGTGCTAAGAAGGTATTTGGAACGAGAACACACTTCCCGTAAAACACTTCATCACTTGTGCCGATTCTCTTTCTTCCCCTGATGATGAGAAGGAACGCACGCAGCTCTAGCGTCGTAGGCAAGAGAACATGCTTACCTTTCAGCAGTGCTAGTGAATGAAATAGCCTAGGGAGCCTTCCACACCAGCCGTGCCCATTGCGTGTCTGCACACACACTGTCTGTCTGCCTCTCCTGTAGTGATGAGCCCGCGCATCCCACAGAGCTCCAGTGGCCAAGTGTTTTCTGTGCTTCTCTACCTAATCTTCTTGACCACCTCAAGAGGTAGCTGTGCTCATAGGCCCATTTACAGACAAGGAAAGGAATTCTTAAGAGAGGTTGGTTGACTTACTCGAGGCCACCGAGTCAGCAAGGGTTAGAAGACGGGTAGGACACAGTGCTCCCTTGCTACAGTGGCCTGGACTGCCGGCCCAGTTCCCTTGTCCTGTGCTGGCTCACAGGATATAAAGGAGAACGGCCCTCCTTCTTCAGGAAGACATAGAATAAAGTATGTAAAGTATTTTCAGGGCAATTTTCCATAAAACCTGACAGTTCTTGGTTTTCTCATCTTAAGAACAAATCTTCAGGTATCCACAAAGAGTAAAGAAGGATTGGAACGATTCTCAAATTTTCCTTAATGGTTAATCCTGAGTCAAATTCCAGAAAGAAGTAACAACAAAAAAAGTTGTAATTCCCACTGAGAACTGGGCCAAAGATAAAGCAGTACAGTCCGCCCTCCATATCCATATCCATAAGCTCCGTGTTCATGGATTCGAGCATCTGCGGACTGATTTTTCTGTATCATCTGTACTGAACATGTACAGACTATTTGCCTACCATTATTCATTAAACAATACAGCATATGTAACTATCTGCTTAGCATCTGCTTTGTATTCAGTATCATAAATAATCTAGAGATGATTTAAAGTGTGCAGGAGGATGTGTGTAGGTTCTAAGCAAGTACTATGCCATTGTATTTCAGGGACCAGAGCATCCTCAGACTTGCTCTCTGTGAGCTGGGGATAGGGGCTGGGGGAGTGTCCTGGAACCAATCCCCTACACTACCATGGGATGACTATACTTTTTCACTCAGAATATAATCTGATGTATAAATTGCAGTGGCCCCATTACATGGCCAGCCCCCCAGCTTCAGAAATCTAAAGGTATTTGTGGTCATTCAAGGCCATTAGCTATCACTCAGTCTGCTGATAGAAGCTCTTCCTTTTCAAGCCATTCACGAATTCCTGGTCTTGCCTTAAAGCTTGTTGTTTGTGCTTTTTATTTACTTTTTTGACTGTAGAAAAAGGAAAGGAGAGCCGGGTGTGGTAGCACATGCTTGAAATCCCAGCATTTGGGAGGCTGAGACTGGAGGATCGTGGTTCACGGACAGCCTCAGCTACTTAGTGACGCCCTCTGCAACTCAGTGAGACCCTGTTTCAAAATAAAGAATAAAGAATAGGGCTGGGGGTGTAGCTCAGAGGTAGAATGCCCCTGGGTTCCATCCCTAGAACTGAAAAAAAAAATAAAGAAAGAAAGAAAGAAAAAGTAAAGGAGTGGGCTTAGTTGTGCTGTGCAAATTTCTGCATAGAAGGTTTGTTCTTACACATGATGGGTTGCCATCGCCATCCCGGGGACCTGGCTCTTCCGCCCACCACTGACCATCCTCAGGATGCCAGGTGACCTTCCATAGCTAGCCACCCAGGGCACCTCTTTCTCTTCTAAGAACTTGACCTCAGCACCAAGCTTCTTCGGAGTGCTTATGTGGCCTGGCTTGTGCTTTGCTACCCCAAACTATGTCGTTTCCAGTGATTTCTGAGCTTAGTGCTATTTCAGAAACAGAGTAAAGCTTCAAAATGGCCTAAAGAGGCAAAGTCCTGAAAATTTAGAGAATCGTAAGGCACCTTGTGTGCCTTGTGACTCGGTCAGTCACCACACCTCATCTGAACCCTCAATCACCGTGGTCCTCCCTCCATCGGTGGTTCCTAGGTAAGCAGCATCAGCAACAACTGGGGATGTGTTAAAAGGACAATGTCCAGGCTTCTGCACTGGCCTTCAGTGTTTTAATGGGGCCTCTGGGTGGTACTGATGCACACGGAAGGTTAAGACTCCCCAGAATTAGAAGCCTGTCGTCATCTGAAGTTGCTGATGCTGTCGGTCCTCTGGGCTCAGAGTACCCCCCTCTCATCTGACACTCTTCTACTAATTCTATTTTTCTGCTCAGGCTCTTGAGTAACCATGGATTACAGCTGATGATTCTGGAAATTTTCCAATGCAGCCAATTAAAAAAAAAAAAAGGCATGGTAACATTTGCTTTGACCTAAGCACAAAAAGATAAAGCCTACGCCACCACCAGATTCTTCTTCTTCTTCTTCTTCTTCTTCTTCTTCTTCTTCTTCTTCTTCTTCTTCTTCTTCTTCTTTTGCAGGTCTGGGGATGGAACCCAGGGGCATTCGACCTCCGAGCTACACTCCCTACCCTATTTTTTATTCTTTAGTTTGAAACCGAGTCTCACTGAGTTGCAGAGGGCCTCACTAAGTAGCTGAGGCTGTCAGCGAACCGCGATCCTCCTGTCTCAGCCTCCCGAATGCTGGGATCACAAGCATGTGCCACCATGCCCAGCTCTCACCAGATTCTTCTTAATAGCTCATTCTCCGATTATATCAATCTCAAAGTTGAACACAGAAGCCTAATAAAATTGAATACAATTCAGATAAACACCCTTTATTCCCAATATCCCTTTCGAGCACTGTACCAGGAGGAGGGCCCATTTCTGCGTGTGCTTTGTGGCTCTGTACCTTTGCCTGTATTGCCAATCATGTTTCCTTCTATCAAGTTATGGATCTCCTTCTACAGGAGCCTCTCTTCTCTGGCCAATCACTGTTTCTGTGAGAAATTTCTTCCAAGTGGCTGTGATCTGCTAAGTGGGCTTTCCACTGTCTTTCTATATCAAAACTGAATCGGCTTTTATCATTTCAAATGCCAGTGGAGCCTAAATATTCGCAGCTCACCAGGCAATCCCAGGCTCTCCTTCCCTGTTTCCAAACCTCTCACCCTACTTGTCTTTTGGAATCTTCTGTTTCCTTAATGAGCTACTGAGTGGAGCTTAGCCAGCCTTCCCGACACAGGCCCTCCTGTTTAAGAAAGGTTCAAGTCCACATCTTCAGAAGAGCCCCAAGCCCTGTCGCTTGTCAGGGCACACAGCCACACCCCCCTGCCCAAGGGCCGCACCTTGGGCACTGCCTGCAGCACCGGCATCATCTCCAATCCCAGTTCCCTTGTCCACAGCAGTATGGAATTCAACACCCAAGCAGCTGGAAGGTGGCTCCTGACACACCACCGCCCTCTCCAACACCACAATGTCAAGGCTCCCAGAAAAGATTATGAGTTACAATAAGAAAATTGGCTTCCTTTTCTACTAGTCCTATCAATATTTAGATGTCAGTTTCCTTGAGCTGCTTCTCTATTTGCCCCAAATGCACATTTTTTTACTCAATGTTCCTAAAATTGGAATAAAGAGATAATTCAAAACCATCGATGTAAATACCCTCAAAGCAGGCCAAAGCATACGAGCCACTGTGTAGGATTTTATTCCCTGTAGAACATAATTTGTACACACGTACATATCTGAAAAATGCTTTTAAAAAGGAAGGTTTATACACTGAACTTCCAATTTAATGTAGAAACCCGTGTTTCTGTTAAGAAAAGGAGAAAAAGCTAAAGGAGAAGAAAAATACAATGATAATAACAATAATAGGAGCAGCAGCAGCAGCAGCCACAGCGAACCTGAAAGTCGCAGCCTCCATAAAATACACAGCTGCCTAATATAAAGCAAAGACCTCCAGGTGTAAATTTTTCATTCAAGCTTGCCAAAGATCAGCTTGGTTTTTACGGCTCTGTGCAATTTCCGAATGAAGTGACTTCACCGTGAGTGGGGCTTTTTTATGTAACACATTAGATCATAAATTAACCCCCCAACCCCCGTGTTATAAGCCAGGTTGGCCTAGGCCGCCGCTTTATCTGAGGCACGCGGAGCGGCTGAGCCGCCAGGGCTCACCAGCAGATAAACAGTACAATGCGCTGGCAGGCTCGCAAGCCCAGCAGCACAGTCTTCCCCGGATTCTGATTTGTTATCAGAGTTTCCGTGGAAAACACTCACTGTGGGGGGACACGGTGGAGGAAGCGCGAGGCCGAGCGGACCCTCTGAATCACTCACCTCGTAGCCCTTCTCCAGCAGGAACTCGGCCAAGTACGAACCATCCTGGGAAGAGAAGGAAAATGGAGAAAGCGTCAGATCCATGGTGGCTGGCATACGTACAACATATATGAAATTAGCATCAATGCCAATCTCAGTGACACGTGGGGAGAAGGGAGAGGGAGGGGGTGAGATCTGGAAGGAAACGCACCAAGCATCCTTTGCGTCTAGAGGGTCTTTTCACGCTACACTTCAGCATGATGGCTAGTTACAAAGCACCTATAAAAGTATATGAAAAAAATGAAAGGTAGCCTGGGGGGAGGTGTATAATTATAACACACCAAAAAAGCCAGAAAGGTGGCCTATGCTAAGAGCTCTGGGGAAAGCACTAAAAGGCTTCTGGATCATGGCAACCCAAATGAAAATAAGACCCATCAGGACAACGGGCAGCACGTAGCCTTCTTCTATTCACAGAGCATTTTTCTGGACAGTAATCCACCTGAGCTCCAAGAATGTGGGAAGAAACTGAAACCCAGGGAAGCAAGAAGAGGCCAGAGAGAGAGCACGAATCTTCAGAATCCTGTGGATTGCGGCTTAGGTTTTGCCAATGACAAGTTTTATGAAATACTAAAATAAAAGTACGGTGCAAAACACTTCGGTGCTACAGGAACGCGAAACAGGAAAGTGTCGGAGTCAGCTCAGTACAAGAGCTGAGTCACTGGCGAAGGGATAAGGCGGGAACTGAAGGGATTCGGGGACAGGTTCTGGTATAGTGGGTAGGATCCGATTTGTCTTATCACAACACATGTATGCACATACACATCATGAGCTTTTAAAAGGGGGGATGATATTAGTTTTTGTTCAAACTAATTAGCACTTCATTTGGATTACTCTTAAGTCAGACAGTGAATTTCTACCTTAAGATGAAAGCATCTAACTGAAAACCAAGATTCTTGACTGGCTTTTATTAACTCTTGAAAAAATTTCTAGATAGAGTCTCTGTTTAAACTACAGTAACACCGGGCATGGTGGCGCACGCTTGTAATCCCCCTGCTTGGGAGGCGGAGACAGGAGGATCGTGCAGGTTCGAAGCCAGCCTCCCTGGCTTGAGACCCTGTTTCCAAATAAAAATATAAAAAAATAGGTATCTGGGAGTGTAGCCAGGAGGTAGAAGGGTTTCCAGGAACCCCAGTACCACCAAAAGAAAAAAGAAGAAAAAGTATTTCCTGTGCCACTTTTAGAAGGGGGAGGAAAAGTGTGAGCAATGTCTAATTAAACTATTAAGAGGACAAAAAGAAGAGAAATCACCATTCTCAATGGACTTTTTAAGAGCCACCAGCCTCTCAGAAAATGAAGAGGATACACTGTGTAATGCTGGCATTACTAACTTAGAAGCTGCTCTTCTACTGTGTGTGTGTGTGTGTGTGTGTGTGTGTGTGTGTGTGTGTGTTACTGGGGATTGAAACCAAAGTGTTTTACCTCTGAGCTACATCCCTGGCCCTATTTTATTATTATTATTATTTTTTTTTTGAAACACAGTCTCACTAAGTTTCTAAGGCTGGTTTCGAACCTTCGATCCTCCTGTCTCAGCCTCCTGAGTATTCGGATTACAGGCACTTATCACCATAACCAGGTACTTGTCTGCTTTTTGCCCTAGTAAAGTCTGTTTTTTCCCATCCAGACTGAAACAGAAAACCGGCAGGCTTCAACTACTGCGAGTTTGCGTCCTCCAAAGTAGTTGGGGATGTCTGGACTTTCTTGGATTTCTTCAGTTTGGGAAAAAAAAATCTTAAAATATCCTTTTGAGCTTCAAAAGTCCCTACCAGATAGCCAGGGAAAAGAAAACTGAAGCAAACCTTATGATTATCATGACCTGACCTAACGCTGGAACTGGAGACACCCTACGGGTCCCAGAAATGACGGGGCTGCCAGGCAAGTGTTTACAACATTAAAGCACAAGTACTGCATAAATTCAGGCCGAATGACAGGGCGAGGCGTACGAGGGACACATTTTGTGGTTCATTAAAACTTCCAGCAGGTTTTCTTCTGACTTCTTGACATAAATATCCCGGTTTATGGACTCACATGGAGAAGAAGAAGAATGGTTTGGTCTTTCCATCCCGATCTTACAATGCGCGTGGCTTTCACAAACCCAGTATGGTAACTGACTCAGATGGTGAGGCTGACCCATGCAGGCCAGGACAAGCCCAGCAGGCCTGCGCAACCCTCAGAGACGTTCGAATAATCAGCAGTGCCCTCGATCAATCATTGAGAAAACGCTCCAAGAGGAAAACACGTACAGTAAGCAGAGCGATGCCGGCAAAAGATTGGAGAGCCCTAGGAAATACAAGGTCTTGGTGTCATCGTCTTGTTTTGAAGCAGACAACCCTACACTTTGCACTTTGTTTTATGATTCTCTTGGAATAACAAGTGGAATGAATGCTTTGTGTTCTACCACAGTTGCACAGAATGTTGGAAAAACAACAACAAAAAAAAAGGTGGAGGAGGAGGTGGAGGTGACTGCGCTGAGGATCCCTGGGGTGGAAAGAGCCGTGATTATTTAGAAAGCTGATGTGAAACAGACCTGACCGGCACTGAACCCCGTCAATAAGGTCTTGTTCTTCTCACCGAGGCGGCTTCTCAAACTTTCCAACTGTGCTGGAACATTCTGAACCAGCAGTGGTACCGGCTTCCTCCTGGCTTCCTTGCCAGGCCTTCCCAGTGATAGGGCCCCGGGCTGCACAATTAATGGGAAAGGAGCCGAGCGAGGGCTCCTGGTCTCCGGCCCAGGGAGCCCAGCTGGCCTCCCTCGGGGGCCCAAGGGAGACGCAGTATCTGAGCAGGCAGACGTCCGCCAAGCTTGCGGGGCTGGCTGTTTCCCCTCCTCTCTCAAGCGCAGGCTGCTAGAGAAGGCTCGCTCCAATCAGGCTAATGGCTGAAATGCCATACCAGCTCAGGGCCTGCGAGTAACATTAAGTCCTGACACCTGACTCCTCTGAGGCCAAGGAACCAGCAGACTCCATTTCCAACTTGAGGGTTCACTGTGAGCGCCATTCATCTGCTAGAAATCCCAGCCCGGGGTCAAGCTTTGTTACAGAAGACGTTTTAGTTGAAGAGATAATGTCCCAACTGTGACCCTTTTAAATTTAATTTTGCACGTGGTTAGTAAGGGTATCTATTTCATATTAAATGCTATACTGTTTTAAGCAGTTGCCGTGGCTTTAACATTTTCAAGACACAGAGTTGTTGTTTTGGTTTTGCTTTTTGAGGGAGGGGGTCTTGCTCTCATAAGAACTGGGCTAGGAAAGTAACACAGTCATCTGGAATCTCAGATAACTGAGGCACTGCACGGGAGGTTTGCCAACCTACCTAACATCACACTGCTAGTTCCTGATGAAACCGGGACTAGAATCCAAGTTTTTCATTATTTTGAACTGGCAAATAACCTCCTTCCTCCACCTCCTCCACCTGGGAGCTTCAAAACATGTCAGACCCCAACAAAATCATAAAAGACCTTAATGGCTTCATTTTCAAACCAACTCGATTTAGTCATTTTCCTTTTCAGGGTATTTTATGGATTAAACAGAACTAACTTCCAGTTTTAATCAGGCGACCCAAACTCAGAGAAGTCATGTAATTTTAGAACACTCGGAGCTCAGAGGAGGGAGAAGGGATATAGCACCTGAGAGTTCTCAGTTCCTGGTTTGGGGCCCGTGCACACTTCGAGGAGGTGCTGAGAAGCTGGACTTGCCCTGGAGGTGGGTATATGTCCGAGGAATGGGCCCTGCCCGGGGCCCAAAATGGCCATCTTTCAGAGTGCCTGACCCTAACCCTAGGTTTTGAGTGGAGAACCATCATTTTTCCTGGGGTACTCAGAAATGCCCCAGGAAGAGTCACATCAAATGATGCATAATTCTAGATATTAACAAAGTCTAATTTTGACTATTGTATAAAAACTACTTGACATTTTACAGCTAGGAAAAGCTGAAGGAAAGACAGGCAACTTCCCTCTTCTCCTGATAACCAGAGATGGCTGGAAAAAGCACTAGCTAGCCTTTGCACCCACCCCACGTGTCCTTTGTTTGGCTAACAGAGACCAGTGTTCTTTTCTCTCTTGGACATTTATTCACCTATAGCCCAGGCAGACATCGAAAAAGCAATGTTGAACCGGGAGTGGTGGCACACACTTGTAAGCCCAGTACTTGAGAGGCTGAGTCAAGAGGATCACAGGTTCGAGGACAGCCTCAGCAAGTAGTGAGACTCTCATCAACCTAGTGAAACCCTCCTTGTTTCAAAATAAAAATAAAATAGGGTTGGGGATGTAGCTCAGAGGCAGAATGCCTCTGGGCTCAATCCCCAGTGCCACAGTATATAAAAATAAATAAATAAATTTATTTCTGTTAGCAGGTGTTTTTTTTAAACAGGATAAGTAGTGTTGGACTATAATATAAAATGAATATCACTTTTGAAAACAGTACAGAAGATCCTCATAAGAATGGGAATGAAGGCTGGGCATGGTGGCGCATGCTTGTAATCCTCACGCTTGGGAGGCTGAGACAGGAGGATCTCACAGATTGTAAGCCAGCCTCTACTATTGAGTGAGCCTCTCAGTAACTTAGTGAGACCCTGTTTCCAAATAAAGTATAAAATAGGTCTGGGAGTATAGCCCAGAGGTAGAAAAGCCCCTGGGTTCCACCCCCAGTACCACAAAAAAAAAAAAAAAAAAAAGAATGAGAATGAACCTACCATGTGAACCAGCAATACCACTTCTGGGTACCTACCCAAAAGAATAAAACGTAAACTACCAGTTGCGTATCTGTGGTTACAGCTGCACAATTCAACATTGCCAAACAATGGAACCAGCCAAGATGTCCATCAACTGATGAATGGCTTACAAAACTATGGGATGTGTACACAGTGGAACTTTACTCAGCCATAAAGAAGAACAAATTATGTCATTCGCAGGGACATGGATGAAACTGGAGGACATTATACTAAGCGAGATTAATCAGACACAAAAAGTGAAAGGCTGGATGTTGTCCCTAATATGCAGAAGCTAGGGAGAAAATGGGACAGAAGAAGGACTCCTGACAAAGGAGAAAACTTATATGAGCGAAGAAGGAAGAGGGAAACACCTCAGTGGGCATGATGGACATACACAGATTTATCAAAGTCAGCCACTAACAAACTTATCAAAATCAGTCACTAAGCTGAACATGAGAAAGAGGGAGGGGGAGGGGATGGGGTGGGAACTAGGGAAGGGCTAAATGAGGATGTGTGCGTGTGTTTGCGCCTCTACCGTCCTGTACCTCATCAAGATGTATGATTACAATGCACCAATAAATTCAAATAGGTAATAAATAATACATAAATAAAATGAATCTCTTTATTGAGAGCATTCTCAAGGGTCAGAGAACAGAACATAGAGTCTGCAGGACAGAAAGCACTCGGTTGCACAGACTTCCTTACTCTTTCTTCACTCTGTATATTCTCTAAAAGAAGGATCTTAGGCATGGTGGGGCATACCTCTCATCCCAGTGCTTGGGGGGCTGAGACAGGAGGATTCCAGGTTCGAAGCCAGCCTCACAACTTAGTAGTGCAGCCCTCTGCAACTTAATGACACCCTGTTTCAAAATAAAAAATAAAATAGGGCTGGGGGTGTAGCTCAGAGGAAGAGCGTCCCTGGGTTCCCTCCCCAGTACCAAAAATGAGGATGGAGAAAAAGAAGGAGGAGGAAGAAGAGAAGGAGGAGGAGGAAGAGGAGGAAGAGGAGGAAGAAGAGGAAGAGGAAGAGGAAGAGGAGGAGGAAGAAGAGGAGGAAGAGGAGAAGGAGGAAAAGGAGGAGGTAGAGGAGGAGGAGGAAGAGGAGGAGGAGGAGGAGGAGGAGGAGGAGGAGGAGGAGGAGGAGAATTTTTCCAGCTGGTCACAACCACACTATCAAGGTATCAAGGTAATGTGTAGCTCCTCTAAGAACTACCAGCACCTCATTGACAGTGGAGGAGGCTGCTTTGAATCAGAATGAAAACTTCCAATGATTTAACCACCAGGGTGGGAAGCTTTCAGAGGCAGAATTTATTCTGAGTATTTACACCTGGCTCATGTTTGTAACAAATCACTGGATAAAATCTCTGTCAGACTTAGAATTCAAAAGACCACAAGGATTTATTAATCCAACGCTCTCCTTTCACAGATCAGGAAATTGAGATGCAAAACAGTTAAGTGTTTAGTGTTCAGTCACACACTGAGGAAGTAGCAGACCCTACACACACACACACACACACACACACACACACACACACACGTCTCCAGGCTCCTGGATTTTAGAATTTTGCACTACAATACTTAACAAGCACCTAAAATGAAGAGAGCAGCTAGTGACTGCACCCAAAGCGAAGTAAGCCGCTCCGAGTCCCCTCCAGAATGTAGACCAGGAACAGTCAATGATCACCAATGGAAGGACTTAACTGATTGACTGATGTAAAGGGGGTGGGGACACAACAGTATTTAAAATGAAAACTCCCATCTCATTTCATCTTTAAAGATGAAAATTATTTCTCCATAAAACTGCTGTCACCAAAGAACCAACTTTTACTGCCTTCGATTTGCCTCCGGATAGAAAGGAGCCTCATGATCCAGAAAGATGGTCTGGATCGTGAAGAACTGCTTGTGTCCAGCAGTAAAGACACTATTTACATGCACCTGCCCCTTCCCTGTTGACCGGGGAGAGAGTCCTCTGAGCAGGCGCTCAGGGGCCGCACCTATGCCCCACACACATGAAGAAGGGGCATAGCCAAGCACCCCACCATCCAGAGAGGGACCACAAGTGCAAGGTAAACATTGAGATGCAAGACCAGAGATTCCAGGCGCCCCACACATCAGTCTACTAGGATCCAGAACTCTCTCTTTCAGACACACTTGGTTTCAAAAGGTTATGATCAGTCAAAAAAAAATAAGATTTACATATCAAAAAATAGAAAAGAGAAAAGATATGACATAAAAGATTCATTTAAAAAAAAACTTTTCCCCAAATTAGAAGGCTAAAAATGTATAATGAGAGTTTTCCCCTTTATTTTTTTACTTGTATTAACTGAAGAGTTTTTTATTGGTGACCTTATATATTATTCCTTCTTGGAATTGCTTCTGCTAATCTTTTATGTCCTTTACCTATTTTTAGTAGGCCCTATTTTGCCAAGTTATCTATTTTTATAAGTATCAGGTATCAGCCGGGCGTGGTGGCGCACGCTTGTAATCCCCGCACTTGGGAGGCGGAGACAGGAGGATCACGCAGGTTCGAAGCCAGCCAGGCTGGCTTAAGAGAGCCTGTTTCCAATAAAAATATAAAATAGGTCTGGGAGTGTAGCCCGGAGGTAGAAGGGCTTCCAGGAACCCCAGTACCACCACAAAAATTAAAAATAAGTATCAGGTATCTATTTTTATAAGTATCTAGATATTTTATAAGTATCTAGATATTTTTATAAGTATCTAGAAAGTGCATAAAATCACCCAATTTTTATCGCTCCCCCAAAAAAGCCACACAGAAGTTGCTGTTTGAAGTGAGTTAGCAGATAGAGTTAGTGGTAGAACTCCTAAAACAACACATGTTCCTTCCAAATTGCAAGTGATGATTGTAAACCCTTAGTTTAACAAACTAGAAAGAAAGCAAACACCAAAATTTGAACTCTAGCTATAGCTGCGTAACCCAGCATCTTTAATAACATTAGTTTCAACGTACTAAAATAACATTCGATAATTTGGGCAAGTGCTATAAAGAAAATGGGATTAAGGATTTTAAAACAAGCTGGCAGAAAGGAAGCTGTTACTGATGAGGTATCGAAAGACAAATTTTAATTAAATGATTAGGAGAAAGGCGACTCACACATAGATACCACAACACATACAGTTCCGGAAGTATCTAGAAGCCTCGAAAGCTAAATGGAAAGGCTCATGTCAGCAGACCAGGCATCCTGCTTGGAACATGATTGTAGATACAGAAAGGGTAAGCCCACCTGCCTAGCTCTGTATGAATAAAAAAAAGTAAGGTATCCCCAGGTTTTCTTTTTTAAATTAGCTCCTTTCGTTTGAACCCATTTTGTCTGCCTCTCCCATCTTCCATTCTTTCCACTCATGTTCTTTTTAATCCCTCAGAAGAGAACGGAAAAAAAAAAAATCCTAATGTAACCTACTATTGCTCCAAATGATAATGACAGAAATAACCGGCAGAGTGCTTTGAGTGTGTAAGTGTGTTCCTGTGCTTTAAGTGTTCCTAATACATCCAGTTGTTACACCTTCATGAAAACCCTATGAAGTTGGTACTATTAATACTTCCACTTTACAGAGGAGGAAGCAAGGCAAATTGAGACTAAGTGGCCTACCCTACTAGACCGAGAGAAAGGATTTAAGCTCGGTACATTTTTAATAAATTATCTATATCGTAATTTGTTTCACCAATAGGCTCAATCGCTCTGTAATGATGGGCCCATAGACATTTTAATGGAAGATTTGGTGTCTATAGATTCTATTCACAATGGAAAGCAAGCTGGATTAGTGGCTATCAAACAGCCGGTGGGGCCCATAGGTGTTATGGAATGAAGGACAGGAAGGAAATAAAAGAGATTCCGTCCCTCCCCATGGCTCTGAGAAGTATCTGGCCAGGCAGGCATTTCCTGGCCAAGATAGGATTACGCTTCAACACTGGCTGGGACCTCCAGATTTCACACGCATCAGCACACCCACACGTGGACAGGATGAGAATAACAAGCAGGTAACCTGTACAGCGAATCAAATGTTCTGCTATCAGGGAACACCAGGAGATGCGTGAGTCATGTCGAGAGAGGGTGGTGAGGCTTTGTGTATGAAAGAAAAGCCGTGAAATACTACCACGCTGACCTCTTCTCTAGGGATGGCACAGTGCCCCGGGGAAATAAATCACCACACTTGAGCGTGAAATCAACGATGGGGAAAAACAGAGGAAATACAAGAAGCATATCCCTATCCAAATCCTTTCAGAGATCTGCCTAACTGGCCAGTTCTGGGCTGTGCTGAATAACTCCTTTCAAGGCTAGAACAATATCCTCGCTGACGGTCTTTACATATCGGGACTCCAAATACACTGATAAAGACTTGGGTAGATGCGAAGAGAAGTTATGAAGAAATTACCAGCAAGTTTAGTGCCTAAATAATAGTCTCTTTACAGCAAATAGCTACAATTGTATAAAATTGAAAACTACACAGCTTTGGAAAATCAAATACCTTTCCCTTTCCCCTCACTCTCCCCCTTCTCCTCACTATCTGTCAAAGTGACATTCTGTACAATTAAAGGCTGTTTCTTTGCGAAGTACATGATTACGTAGCTCTAATCACTCGAGTGATTTATAGAGGAAGTGATTTTTTGCAGGTACTCTAACTCAAACAGTACTGCACTTTGTCTAGTGTTCAAGGCCATGCTTAATGAAAAACTTTAAATCTGGAAGAAAAATAACTTTGTACTGAGAGGAGAAGAATTGTGAAATTTTAGTATTTACCTGATTTATTAATGTTTCCCTGTACGTTTCTTTTCATAATTTGTGTTCTGGCTAAGGCAGGAAGACAAAACAAATATCCTTTTGTTTACGGCTTTAAAAAGAACCTAAGAATAACAACAAAAACAATGCACAAATACTGATGACTCTACCTTTCTGCTCCTGCACATTCAGGTAGCGGGCTGCTGAGAAGATGGCATTTTCCATTACACAAGAGTTTAACTATTTACAAATACTCTTACTCCTTTGATGCAATTTCTTTTCATTCAAGGATATAGTTAATGAACATAACCCAGTTAAGACTGCCCTTAAAATAGGTGCATGTCATGACCGAGATGTCATCTAGCGGCTCCGCGAGGGCTAAATCTGCTCTGCAAGTATGGATTCCCTACCATGTAGGGAACATGCCCATCACTAGAGAAAGACATGAGTCACGAGCCGTGGCTTGGAGGCGAGGGACAAAGGTAGCTCAGTGGTTGAGCCCTTACCAAGCATGGGCCGGGTCCTGGGTTCAACCTCCAGCACCACAAAAACCCAAACCCCATGATTTAAGTAGATCAGGGGCGTATCCATGAGTGATAAATTTGTAAATGTCCACCTAGAAAGCTGCAGGATGATCAAGCTAACTCATATTCAGAACCCAAGGACAGATGCAGTGCCACCAGGACAAGGGTGAATCGGGGTCAGGGACAGGGGTCCTGGTGAGATCAACGCTGCTGTCACTGGGGCGTGGTGGCTGGGGGTGGGTTCAGTTGGTACAGCTCAAGTCTGTGGCCTAGCATTATCTCAGTAGTTATTATTAGGTGATCCTATATTGTACTTTAGGGTTCTACCACCCAGAGAGGGTATTCAAAACCATTTAGTGGTGGGGGGGAATGGCAGGGATTCCATATTTATTTATTTATTTATTTTTTTACGGGTCTTGAGATGGAACTTGGAGGCATGTGACCTCCGAGCGACACCCCTTGCCCAATTTTTTATTCTTTATTTTGAAACTGGGTCTCACTGAGTTGCAGAGGTCCCACTAAGTAGCTGAGGCTGTCCACGAACCGTGATCCTCCGGTCTCAGCCTCCCGAATGCTGGGATTACAAGCGTGTACCACCACACCCGGCTATGGCAGGGATTCCATATCTATATCTATCTATCTATCTATCTATCTATATATATATATATATATATATATTTTTTTTTTTTTTGGTTGTACTGGGGTTCCTGGAAGCCCTTCTACCTTGATACTACACTCCCAGACCTATTTTATACTTTTTATTTGGAAACAGGGTCTCTTAAGCCAGCACGGCTGGCTTCAAACCTGTGGGATCCTCCTGTCTCTGCCTCCCAAGTGCGGAGATTACAAGCGTGCGCCACCATGCCCGGCTATGGCAGGGATTCCATATTTTAAAGTAGGTGTTTGGGCTCCATATTTCCAGGGTCACCCGCTCTTAGGCTGTCCAATCCAAGTGTGTTTCTAGATAGTGCAGCTCTAATACAGAAACACAGGGGACAACACAAACCACTGGAGAGAGACAACGATTATGACTCGCACCTCTGCAGTAGTGCTAACATTCTGATTTTCTACTATGTTGTTTTACTCTCCTTTATCCCAGAGCAGTAGGGGCTTAGTTCTTCTTCAACCACATACGTCTTTAAATCTCTATTCAAGGACCATGATGGAAAAATATTATCAAGTTTCCACTGAAAGAGAGCAGAGTTTTGGAAGGAGGGATAGGGTTCTACAGGTGACAAAAATTGTGTCCTGTCCTAGTAGGAATTGGAGTCCACTACCATTTTGGTCTGAGTAGCACCGAGCTCTATCAGGCTGAGGTAGAAGTGTAATTAACTTCAGTGTAGAAGCTGAAATGCAGGTGTCTCTCATGAGTCTCACCTGACCACATGCATCTAGAACCTAATCCTATGATACTTCAACATCTAACCACTGCTCCCATTCCCCAGCTCTCCTGCCTCCTGCTACTTATAACTTATTTTGGACATTTGACAATATTTTGTACATCTGGATCACACATTTAAGCTACCATGTTTTTATAGGTAAGGTTAATGCAACCTTACATTGAAGCATGTATATCCTTCAAAGTACTTATGGTTGTTTTTATCAAAATAATATCATCTGCATTATTATAATTCTTTACAGTGGCTAAGTACTCTAGGCTATTTTCTCGCTTATATTTCACAACATCCTGGTAAGGTAGCTGATGTTATTTTTCCAGATTAGAAATCTGAGGTTTGGAATGCGCAAATCCCTTGTTCAAGGTCATAGAGCTAGTTAGAGAACTTGGCAGACCATAAGCCAATTTATCTAATCCTAACTATTTATGCTATTTCCAACATACTCCTACCTAAATCATAATCAAAATAAGATGCCAGAGCAGTTGTTTAAAGCTTTTTAACTACTCCATTTATACAAAAATTCTAATTGTGAAGTTTGAAACGAAACAGTTTCGTAAATTTACGTATCATCAGTTATTACCCTGACAATAATTCACTAATAAAAATCATTGTTTAAATTTATCTTTCCACCAAGGATACTAAACAAATGCTATTGTGTGTGGGGGGGGTGCATATGCACGCATGTGTACAAGGGCGTTTATGCACATTAACTCACGATATACCTGTACTGTTTTAGGCTAACGCTGGCCAATAAAAATACAATACGAACCACAAGTATAATTCAAAATTTTTCCAGTAGTCAAATTTAAAAGGTAAAAGACGCCAGGGGTGGTGGTGCATGCTCGTAATCCCTGCATTTGGGAGGTGGAGACAAGAAGATAGCGCAGGTTCGAAGCCAGCCTCGCTGGCTTAAGAGACCCTGTTTCCAAATAAAAATCTAAAAATAGGTCTGGGAGTGTAGCCCAGAGGTAGAAGGGTTTCCAGGAACCTCAGTACCACCAAAAAAAAAAATAATAATAAATTTTAAAAAAATAAATAAAAGATAAAAGATAAGCTTAGTAATATATTTAGATTGTTATCGCATTAATATGTTAATGAAAATGGATATATTTTACATTCTTTTTGTATTAATAAAGTCTTCAGAATCCAATGTGAATTGAGCTTCAATTCAAATATAAATTTCCATCAAAGCTATTTTATCTGTGTACAGATTTCATAAAGCTGGCAATTGAAAAAGTAGATTTTCGTACCCATTTCTAATTGCACAAAAGACATGGGACTGTGATATAGCTGCATATGGCTACATCAGTGACAAAGGATGCTGGCCAAGAGCCCCAAATCTTTGCCATCGCTGCCTGTTACTGCTTTCAGCTAGTCTGTAAACTGGCATTGATGTATGGATCTGCACATACAGACTGAACAATTTTAACTGCTATACCTAGGACATTTACAGAGTTTGCTTCTGAATATGATGAAATAAGGCAATAAAGAAACACAGCTCTTCACATAAATGCAAATATTTGGCCTAACAGCTAGAAGGTTGACATAATAGAAATTATTTTTTTCATATTAGTCTGAAATTTTTCACATAAATATATATATATATATATATATATATATATATATATATATATATATATGCTATGAATCTGCTGTCCTGAGCCACGTATTTACATTTATTAGTAAGTTTTTAAGTCATTTGAAATAAAGAATATTGGAAGTATTAACTAGATAGTCAATCATATATCAGAGAACTTATCTAAAACTAAAGAAAAGTAGTTGACATTTTTCAAATTTTAAATAAAGTGATCTGGTATGGGCATGGTGGTGCATGCTTGTAATTCTAATGCTTAGAAGGCTGACATAGGAGGATCACAGGTTCTCAGCCAGCCTCAGCAATTTAGTGAGACCCTGTTTCAAAATAAAAGAACAAAATACCCAGGGATTCCATCCCTAGTACCACACACACACACACACACACACAAATTAAGTGATCTTTTACACTGTTAAAAAGGTCTTGTAGTTTAAAGATAATTATTTGGAGAATTAATTGAAAATTTTAAAATTGTTCTTTGTTGTATTTTTGTCTTTCCTTATAATTTTCTACTAAAATTTCAGGAACTAAACTAATTTTTTGTCAACTCTCCATATAAAACTGGTTTCTTCTTTGAGGATGTGAATCCACACCAAAGTTACATATTTTGTTGAAAACTTCAACTAAAATTTAAAAATTCCTTTATATATCAATTACTGATTTCAGACAAACTTCCTTTCTGAGCTTAGACAGAAAACTTTCAATCATGTCCACTATGAATTTGTTGAAAGTATCTTAATATTGCCTTCTGCTTTGCCCCAACATAGCAAATTGCAAGTGCCAATCGCCATGAAAACCTGCGTGTTTTTATTCCTCATTTCTCTGATAATAGCTGGTTTCTGCATCTTTACTCAATTCTTCAGCTGTAGTAGCATGCCTGAGCTTTATTTGAGAAATCTGCCCATAATTATTTTACCTAAAATAGTTTATTAAAATAATAAACATTTCAGCTAGGCATGGTGGCACACTCTTGTAATCCCAGCATTCAGGGGGCTGAGACAGGAGGATGGCGGTTCTCGGATAGCCTCAGCTACTTAGTGAGGCCCTTTGCAATCAGTGAGACCTGTTTCAAAATAGGTGAGAAGTAGAATGCCCCAATACCGCAAAAAAAAGTAAAAATAAAAAGTAAACACTGCAGAGCCGGGCGTGGTGGTGCACGCTTGTAAACCTCGTGCTTGGGAGGCTGAGACAGGAGGATCGCACAGGTTCCAAGCCAGCCTCAGCTACTTAATGAGGCTCTCAGCAACTTAGTGAGACCCTGTTTCCAAATAAAATATACAGCCCAGAGGTATATTTATGTTATGGGGAATACAGCCCAGAGGTAGAAAGCCCCCGGGTTCCACCGCCAGTACCACCAAAAATAGAAAAATAAAAATAAATAAACATTTCAATTTTTAATATTTGTATTGGTGCACTGTAGTCTCACATCACAGTGAATCTGAGAGTGATACAGACATACATGCACAGAGCACTTGGCCAGCTTCCCTCTGGCTTGCAACCTACTCCCTCCCTTTTTCCATACATGACACACAGACGGCCATTGATAAGTTCATATATGTACATGACTTCAATGGAAATGCTTCCGTCATCAGCTCTCCTCCCCCCACACGAGCCTCCTCCACTGCTCCACGTAGGCTTCTCCTCCTCTATCTGGAGTCTGTCTGACATCCTGATTCCTCCCTAGCTTTCACATACGAGAGAAAACATAGGAATCTTCACTTTCTGTGGCTGGCTAATCTCACCTAGTATAATATTGTCGAGATCCATCCATTTCCCCGTAAAGGACATAATTTTTTGTTCTTCGTGGCTGAGTAGAATTCCAATGTGTATATATCCCAGAATTTCACAATCCATTCATCTACTGTTGGACACCCAGGCCGGTCCCATTAATTGGCTGTTGTGATTTGTGCTGCTATAAACATGTATATGTGTGTACCACTGTCATAGTCTGATTTAATTTCTTTTGGAAAGAATCCAGGAGTGGTAGAGCTGGATCATATGGAGGTTCCATTTCCAGGTTTCTGGGGAACTGACAACTGATAAACAGCATTATCCTGGTACAAAAAGAGATATATAGACCAAGGGAACAGAATAGAAGATGCAGAAACAAACCCACCCACTTAGAGCCAGTTGGTTTGAAAACATAATGTAATGGTCTGGATTTAGAAATGTCCTCCTAGCCCTGACAGAAACAAGGTATCAAAGTTGGAAGCAGGGCTTGCTTGCTAAGGAGGGGTGCTGGGGAAAGGCGGATGGCCTTAGGGATTACATCAGGCTCTATTCTCTCTGTCTCTGTCTCTCTCTTTCATAGAATCAACACTCTGACATTTTAATTACCAATAAGAATGCTTATATTCACTGTAACCTATGCTATGTACATAATGTCCAAATGAACGCACTACCATGTTAGAAGATAAAAAATAGCCAGGCGTGGTGGCGCATGCTTGTAATCCCCGCGCTTGGGAGGCAGAGACAAGACGATCGTGCAGGTTCGAAGCCAGCCGCGGGCGCTGGCTTAGGAGACCCTGTTTCCAAATAAAAATGTAAAAATAGGTCTGGGAGTGTAGCCCGGAGGTAGAAGGGCTTCCAGGAACCCTAGTTCACCAGAAAAAAAGAAGAGAAAAAATATACTCAAATTAATTGATACCAATAAGAATAAATCAGTTGACACCAACAAGATGAGTATTACGTGTATATGTGTGAACTAGCTAGACATTAATGTGTCCGTCCAAAACAAGAAAGCCATACTTACACATTTCGCAATGTTCCCACTTGAGAATTTTAGTTCCTCAGTTGTGACAGCTGCATTAGAGTTGTCTGATAACCACACGTGGCTCTTGGCTAACATTTCAGGACAGTGTGGCGATAGGCTCCATCGTGAACACCTTATGTGGATTGGTTTATCTAAGTACTCTCCAAGAAATGAATCATCTTCATGTCACAGGCACAGAAACCAGGACAGAAGCAATTATGTGACTTGTCCCAAGTCATCCAGCCATTAGCCAGACAGCCAAGATTTGTACCCAGACAGTATGACCCCTCCCCACTCTGCCAAGCTGTCAAAACTTCAGCAAGTGCACAGAGTTTAATGACAGATGGCAAGAAAGGTGCGTTTGAAATTTTTGAACAAATGACTTTGTAATCCACAGGGAGACACACTGTAAGAGTAAAGAGATGGGGGCTTGAGAGTCAATTGTAGAAGTCACAGGTGGACAAGACAAGCAGCTGGGGTGGGAGGAGCAGCTGTGGGGAGTACAAGCAAAGAGTTAGTCATAAGTAGGACAGATAAAGATGACCAATTATTTAGTGGCTATGTGGAACTAAAATATAGCCCTAAAGATACTGCCACATCCAAACCACTGGGAACTGTGAATGCTGTCTTATATTGAAAAAGTCTTTGAGGATGTGATTAAATTGAGGATCTTGCACAGAGAAGATTATTCCAGATTATCTGGGTGGGTCCTAAATGCAATCTCAAGAATCCTTATAAATGCCGGGCGTGGTGGCGCACGCTTGTAATCCCCGCGCTTGGGAGGCTGAGACAGGAGGATCGCACGGGTTCGAAGCCAGCCTCAGCTACTTAGTGAGGCTCTCAGCAACTTAGTGAGACCCTGTTTCCAAATAAAATATAAAAAAGGTCTGGGAGTATAGCCTGGAAGTAGAAAGCCTCTGGGTTCCACCCCCAGTACCACCAAAAAAAAAAAAAAAAATCAATTTATTTATTTATTTATTTATTTATTTATTTATTGCAGTACTGGGGATTGAACCCAGCGGCATCCTACCTCCAAACTATACCCCAGCCCTATTTTTTATTCTTTATTGGAAATAGGGTCTCACTAAATTGCAGAGGACCTCACTAAGCAGCTGAGGCTGGCCGTGAACCTGCAATCCTCCTATCTCAGCCTCCCAAGTACTGGGATGACAAGCATGCCCCCACCACCCCCAGCTTTAAGAGTTCTCATGAGCTGGGCATGGTGGCGCACGCTTGTATTTCCCGTGCTTGGGAGGCGGAGACAGGAGGATCGCGCTGGTTCAAAGCCAGCCTTACTGGCTTAAGAGACCCTGTTTCCAAATAAAAATATAAAATAGGTCTGGGACTGTAGCCCGGAGGTAGAAGGGTTTCCAGGAACCCCAGTACCACTAACAAAAACAACAACAACAACAAAAAAAAGAGTCCTTATGAGAGAGAGAAGGTGAGATATTTCTCTTTGACAAAAGAGAACGTGTCACCATCAAAGTAGAGTCTGAAGGAATGAGGCCACAAATCAAGGGCTGCCAACAGACACCAGGACTTGGAGAAAGGAAGGAACAGAGACTCCCCAGGACCTGCCACCCTACACCATGACTTTAGACTTTCAGACCATGAGAGGAAAAATCCACCCAGTTTGTAGTGATTTGTTATAATAGCCATAAGAAACTAACTGAACTTTTCAAACCCTTTATGTAAGCCAGGATCAGTGGTGTGTGTCTGTAATCCCAGCTACTTGGGAGGCTGAGGCAAGAAAATAGTGAATTAAAGGCCACCTTGGGCAATGAAATGAAAACCTATCTTAGACAAACAAAAAACTCTATGCAAAGGTACCCTGTGAGTCGGCAAGTGGGAAATCTAATGATTCCCTTTTATGAGGTGGCAGTAGTTGCTGAGGATTGAACCCAGGATCTCAGTAAATGCTAAGAAAGCTCTCTATCACTAAATTCTAACCCCACACACACCATCACCAATTTATTTAGCAACTGAATCCCCAGTGCCCTGAAGGGCAGAGCTGGTGGTGAAGGCCAGTACCTGTTAGTATCTGGCAGAGCTAGTATTACTCTAGCAAAGTTTGGGAAATCCTGACCCAAGGTATATTCTAGAAGGCAAGTAATGTAGGCCAATCAGTCTGAACTTGATTCCAACACCAGTGCAGAGCCCTTGAAGATTTATGAGACATGCTGAAAGGGCTTGATCATTCAGAGTGAGATCCGCAAACACTGGATTCATGTTGGCTCCACAGGTAGCAGGATGCAGTGATCTAGGAAATAAAGCCTGTGAGCCGCTGACCTAGCCAACCCAGCCAGCAGCGCCGCACCCTCCCCAGCGGAGCCACCTCCTCTGCGAAGAGCTCCACATCCTGAAGGATGACAAACTCAAGAAGCTTCAGTGACCAGCAAGAAAGGACAGGAAAGAATGGAAGAGTTGCTCCAGGAGAACAAGATTCCAAGGGGAAATAAAGTAGCAATGCCGCCAAGGAAGTGAAGGGCTAAAATGAAACAGAAGAAGATGAGCGAGGGAAGGAGGGAGGGAGGGAGACAGGATGGGAGTCCAAACTGAGAGTCAAGGGAGGGGAGGGGCCGTGTGAAGCTGTCCACCGTCTTGGCAGGCAGGCTCCCTGTCGGTCTGGCTTTCTTGTGGAGACTGGAAGACAACTTGCTAGTGTTGTCAGAGGAGAAAATCCACTCCAGGTAGAAAGGTGCCCCTGAAAGCCGATCCTCTTCCTCCAACCCTAAGATTCCATGACCTGAACTGACCGCAGACCTGTCTGTCACACCCACATGCAGAGCTAGAATAATAACTGCATTTAAAAAAATATTGTGTTAAACTAGAGGTGAACTTGAAAACACCAAAAAACCTGTGCACACAGGAGCTAACCCACCAGAGCGGCTGCCAGCTTTCGTGCCGACACCGGGCTCCCGCCAGCTCAATTTTAGCCTTTATAGAACTGTGAATGCTGACCCTAGTTGACTATGGATTCTGAGGAGGAGGACTACAGAAGGAAGGGAATACTCCATGTAAAAAGAAAGCAACACAACTGTTTATTTGAATTAACAATAGGTGTCCTGGTTTGGGAAGCCACAGGTTGGAAAGAACGGGTGACCAGGTAAGCTGACCATTTTCTAAATATTCGGTTCCTGCCCACAAGGCTGTAGCCACACAGTGTAGCACTGTGGTCTCCAAGGCACCTCTGCAAACACTAATTATGTGCTAGGAAGTCTGGGCTTGGGTGTGTATGTACGTGTGTGTGCGTGCGCGCGTGCGTGTGCCCATGCGCTCTCTTCTCCTCTCTCTCTCTCTCTCTCTCTCTCTCTCTCTCTCTCTCTCTCTCTCTCTCTCTCTCCTTCTCTCCCCAACCTCTACCATCTTATTTCCCTCTCCTTCTCTAATCCTCGTCCTATAGCATACATTTGAGTCTCATTGGTTTCACGCTAGTTAATATCCATTTGGCAGCAACTATCTAAGAGGTTAATGCCCAACAATAGGCGCTTGTGTTTTCTTATAAGGTGGAGGTAAATCATGGCACGTGAACAAAGAACTTATTATCTACGTTTTACTGCACGTTAGCTACAAGCCAATTTCAATTTTATGCTTTCAACTCCAGGCCTCAAGACAAAGGAGAGTAGGTTCATTTTTGTATTAGAAGGGACTATTTTTAAAAACAATGTTAGGCTAAAAATAGGACCCTTTTAGGTTGAATTTTATGCCCTCCAAATTCGTAGGTTGAGGTCTTAACCCCCAGATTCTCAGAACGTGGCCTTAGGGAACAGGGCTGTTGCAGATGAAATCGGTTAAGAGGAGGCCATGCTGGGGAAGGGTGGGCCTCCAATCCAATATGACTGGTGTCCTCATAAGAAGGGGAGATTTGGAGCCAGAGAATGCTGAGAAGATGAAGGCAGAGAGCAGGGTTAGGGTTCGCAAGCCAAGGAATGCCGCAGACTGCCCGCAAACCACCAGAAGCTACGAGAGGGGACGGGAACGGATTCTCTCTCACAGCCTCAGAGAATGCCCTGCCCACACCTTGAGCTCAGAACAGGGAGACAATAAATGGGTGTTAAACCACCCACCTGGCCGGTGAGACATTGTTACAGTGGCCCTAGCAAACTAGCGGAGAGCCCAAAAGAAACAGGAGGGGATTATTAATATTGTTCCCTAAACTTGAAAGAGGTCTGGAGCTCTTCTTTGATTTTTGCCAATGCTGGTAACCTACATAATTATAATTCTCTTACTGAGCCATGGATTCTGAATTTCTCTCCAAAAGTCAATTCTAAATTAATATATTAATAGTAATATATTAAAAAGGTGTGGGGGGCAGTCAGGCATGGTGGCGTACACTTGTAATCCCAGTATTTGGAAGGCTGAGACAGAAGGATCACAGTTTCCCAGACAGCCTCAGCTACTTAGTGAGGCCTGCCATAATTTAGTGAGACACTGTTTCAAAATAAATAATAGCCAGGCTTGGTGGCGCACACTTGTAATCCCAGCATTCGGGAGGCTGAGACCGGAGGATCGCGGTTCACGGACAGCCTCAGCTACTTAGTGAGGCTCTCTGCAACTTAGTGAGACCCGGTTTCAAAACAAAGAATAAAATATAGGCAGGGGCTGTAGTTTGGAGGTCAAATGCCCCTGGGTTTCATCCCAGACCTGCAAAATAATAATAATAATAATAATAATAATAATAATAATAATAATAAATTAATTAGTTAAAAATACGGCTAGGGGTATAGTATAGCTTGGTGGTAGAATGCCCCTGGGTTCATTCCCCACAAAATAGGAGAGGTCTGGCAGTGGGGAGGGATCCAGTTGGAGGAGAGAGTTTCTGCTCTTTGTATCTCTCTGGCTAATGGTCAGGAAGCATAGGTCTGTGCCCACCCGGCGCTCCCTGGTGCTCCTCCTGAAGTCACGCTGGTTCTTGGCTTTCACCTGTGCTTCCTGCGCCTCATGAAGGGTGCTGCTCTCCCCTCAAGTCTCCTGGCTGCCCGGTCCTCAGCCCACTCTCTCAGTGTAACTCCTATAACTCGAGATGCTGTCTCGGTCATCACTCCCTCAGAATTCCTTCCTTCTGCTCTGCCCAAGACAGATCCTCGCTCTCAGAAACTCGACACACTGTTCTTTTCCTTCACAGCTCTTGTTGCAGTGTCCCTAGGCAATGTCTTGACATGCTGCAGGAACAAGGACGGCCTTCCCTGATAGACTACAGGACCCATCCAAGGGACAGGGCTGTGACTTCTGTGCTCATGGTGACCCAGCACGCTGTCTTTTGCATAATCCATGGACAACACAAGTTGAAACACAATGCCCTTGGGTTTGTTATCTGAAAGGTCCTAGGTCTCCGGCAAGCACACCAATGTTCTGAGGATGTCTGAAACATAAATATCAAAACTGTGCTATCATTCAGTAGGCCTCATCATCTTAAAACATGGAACCCCCAGAGGGCTGTGTCTCCCACACTATCCGTGGAGGGGTGCTCTGAGGTGCTCTGAGCCTTCTCCGTAGGGCCATGCAGGCTCTTCCCAGCCCTATGGTGCTTCTCAGACACCCTGCTGTGTCCACTCTCCCCATTTCACCTGGCCAATGCTCTGGGTCTTCCTCCCTCCTGCACACAGACTGCCATCCACCCAGCATAGCAGGGTGAGCTGTACCAGTCCTTACTAAAATGCAAGCTGATTCCCACTACCTATCCCGAAGGTTTGCTTCTTTGGTTCATTTTGCTTCCAACTAAATTTCATTTTTAATGATTATTAAGTAGAAATCCAATAAATGCAAAAAATGCTACTGAATTGTCTGGTGGCCAGCCTAGGGGACTATGGAGGGATTCTGGAGAGGCAAGTTACCTCCCAAGCACTCTACTTCTACTCCTGGGTCAGACCCCTGCCAGCAGCCCCTCAGCCAACCTCGAGGTGCCTCCCGTCAACCCAGGGCTCTCCAGACCAGTTTAGAAATCACAGACCCATGTGAGTAACTCTGAACTTTTAGTAAAGGAGTCACGGCTCTCTATTAACTGTCGCTTCTATTCCCCAAAGCCTAAACAAATAAAAATAAACATTTTGAACATGAGCATCTCATGTCTGGATGCAATTCTTCCCTGCAGGTGTTCATTTTTTCATTCATTCATTCACTCACTCATTCAAAGGCCATGCGTCTGTTGATGGGTCAGCAGGAATTCAAGGTGCAGTGTGCCGATGAAAGGGTCTTGCCCATCATGGGATGGAGTAACCGCGGCAACAACATGAAATTTACTTGCAGTATTTATCCCGAGTATTCTATAAGCCTTCTGAATGGCCCCACAGGTAGGGTCCCAGGGTTATTCCAATTCTACAGGTAAGGAAATGGAGTCTTCAGGAGGTAAAGTAACATGAGTAGCTACAGAGAGGTGAAGGGAAGATTGGAAACTAGCTATTCTGTGTTCTTTTAGGTGATGGCCAGTTGGGGACGGCCACAAGAGAAGGAGGTGCAGGAGAGGCTCAGGACCTCAAGGTTTATTATTCTCACAGGCCCTAGAGGACATGGTATGCCACACGGGGCCACAAGGGGAGGCCCAGTGTGGTCAGAGGCAGAAGACACAGCCGTGAAGGGAGAGGCAGAGCCAGAGCTTACCTGGGGCTCCCAAGAAGGGCAAGGAAGGGCAGGGTGGCCAGCAACTGGTGGCTCTGGGTTAAGAGGTAAATCTATACTGACAGGCACCTGGCCCTGGATGATCAAGGTGAGCACTATGGCCTTTTAGGGTGCATGGACCACACAGAGGAGGATGACTCTGGACTAGTTTTCTATCAAAGGCATGCTACCAGCTGGGCCCTTCTAGTTGGCTTTCCCTAGAAAGGACAGTCTTTCCTCAGCCAGAAAGGTTTGTAAGATGTCAAATATCATAATATATAGAAAATAGGAAGCACAAACAAAACCCTAGTCTACCTGGCTACTTCAAGTCTCCAACCACTGTGCCCTCTATGTTCCCAGAGCAGCGACGGCACAACACCAGAGCAGGGAGGTGGGGAAAGGATGCAGCCAGAGGGATGGAAAAGGGTCCCAAAGAAGGTGGCAGAAGGGGGGACTGGCAAGAGGCTAAGGAAGAGGAAATGACCCATGAGGAGGCATCCTGGTCAGTCCCGTTATCTTCAAACGCCTTCATCTTACTGAGTTAGGATCCTGGGAGAAGGCAACAGACAAGGATGGGGATGAGGGCAAGTGTCAGGGCCTAAAGGACCAGGGCAAGGATCCACAATTCTCAATTAGCTACATACTGACAAGCAGTAGTAATAAACACATCTTCATTCTCATTCAATTTCTCAGGAGTTTATTGAGTGAAGTCTAAACATAGATTCTACAAAAACATTTAGTACCTGGAATAGGTCATAGAGTCCTGAATATCAATGTTTTGGTGTTTTTGTTTTTGTTTTTTGCAGTACTGGGGATGGAACCCAGGGGCATTCTACCTCCAAACTACTCCCCTAACCTTATTTATTTTATTTATTTATTTATTTATTTATTTATTTATTTATTGGTGGTACTGGGGTTCCTGGAAACCCTTCTACCTCCGGGCTACACTCCCAGACCTATTTTATACTTTTTTTTATTTTTGGAAACAGGGTCTCTTAAGCCAGCGGGGCTGGCTTCGAACCAGCGCAATCCTCCTGTCTTCGCCTCCCACATGTTGGGATTACAAGCGTGTGCCACCACGCCCGGCTTATTCTTTATTTTGAAACCGGGTCTCACTGAGTTCCAAGGGGCCTCACTGAGTAGCTGGGGCTGGCTGTGAACCACGATCCTCCTGTCTCAGCCTCTCAAATGCTGGGATTACAAGCGTGCGCCACCACGCCCAGCCTGAATATCAATTTTAAAAAGACAACCCACTAGAAGTATTAACCAATGCATAAGCAGGTGTGTTTCAGAAAACGAAACACAGTAGTGATAAGAAAGATGCTCAGGATTTGGATGTGACTCAGATATGAGCTCCTCCTCTCAGGTTCATGGGCTGGAACCTTGCCTCTCTACGTGATGGTGCTGAGAGGTGGTGGACCTGTAAGAGACAGGACCTAGTGGAAGGCAGTTAAGTCACTGGGGGTACTACCTTTCGGAGAGATTAATACTGGTCTCAGAGAGTGAGTTAACTCCTTCAAGCAAAGGTCGTTAGAAAGTAAGGCACATGCTTAGCTCCTTCTGCATGCAGCCAGTTCCCTTTCCATTTCCCCGCCATGCTGTGATCCAGCCAAGGGAGCCCTTACCAGAGGCCCAGAGCATGAAGGCACTTTTCTTGAACATGCAGCTTCCAAAACTGTGAGCCAAAAAAAGTACTTTTAAGTATCAAGCTTCAGATATTTTGTTATAGCAACAGAAAATGAACTGATACGCTCATCTTCATTAGCAATCAGGGAAACGCACATTACAATCACATGATAACATTTTATACCTACTACATTAACCAAAGTTTAAACATCTACCAAAGTCGATCATTAGCAAAGATGTGTGAGCAAGACATTGCTGGTGGGACTTAAAATTAGTAAAATCACTGTATAAGATAATTATTTTTCAGCATTGAAATAAGATATAGGAGATAGGCTCAAGAGTCACGAAGGTGGTTAAGTTCCTAAATAAGGGTAGAAATAATGAATGTGTAAAAATATGGGTAATATCATCAGTTATAGGACAAGAAGGAAATGTTGATATTTAGTAATAGACTTCGTGAGTTTCAGGCAATAATGAATCACTCACATGAACACAATCCAGTAGGCACTCTCGGGTTATGTAAGGCTGGAGTTGAATCGAGTTACATAATCTCTAATGGCACCTGTAGCTCTAAAGCTCTGCTGTCCTAAGATAATATCTGAGGAGGTCAGGCCTCACGGCTCCTACAGGTAATCTACTCTAATTCACATCCTTTCTTGCTCTATATTCTTACAGACTCAAACAAGGTTTTCAAAAAACCTTCCTCTCCCCAAATTTTCTGGCAATATATGAGTGCATGATCTTTCTTCTCACTTCTTCAATGAAACAATAGACAAACGCGTAAGAAAGAGTTCATCTTCTCTCCGCAGAACGCCTTCCATAAGGGTGCCATTTGTCCAATAAGCAGCTTGCTACCCCCCATCCCAAATGTAACACAGAAGTAGCTCTGTCAGGTGAAATATGCCAAGAAAACATCCTCAAAAATGGATTTCAAGGTGTGTGTGTGTGGGGGGGGTGTGGGTGTGTGTGTAAGGGGGGAATGATAGGTAGATATTGCATACTGAACCCAGGAGCATTCTACCTCCAAGCTAAACTCCCAGCCCTTTTAATTTTTGTTTGAAAAGAGAGCCTCGCTAGTTTTCTGAGTATCTTGCTCTGTTGCTGAGGCTGCCTTTGAACCTGCAATTCTCCTGACTCAGCCTCCCAAGTACTGAGATTCTAGGTATGTACCATCATGCCCAGCTTAAACCTACCCTTTGAAGACATAAGGGAACTGAATTACCACATAAGAGAAAAGAGACATTCTTGGTAAGGAAAATGGTGTGTCTCCGGATAAAGATCGAAAAGAGGAAGTCATTGATCGGAAATAGCATTAGCTGGCCCTGAAGGACCAAAGGCTAAGGAAAGCGAGAGTCCTATTTGACCAACAGTTATCTAATTGCTTCTTAATCTTAAAACATCTACTTTCTTATAATATTTTGGAGTCCAAGGCAGTATATTTTGGAATGAAAAAAACAACAACAAGGAATATTCAAAAACTGGTTTTGATGAAACCTTAAAAAAAAAAAAAGTTACCAGTTGGCCAAAATGCAAAAGTGATGGTCTGAAACAAATCATGAAGATAATCAAAATGGTAATCATTTAAACCTCTGACACAGCCGGCTCTGCCAAGAGGAGGAAACCAATACCAGCTTCCCCTCTCTCACACGCACGCTGAGAGTCCCTCATTTCAGCGGTACGTGACATTGGTTGCTAGCCCAGAAGAAATGCATGAAGCTCCCAACCTAAAGTTTCCAGTGACTTGGTCCAAAAGAATATTTTGATAATATTCCAAATGGGAAGCAAAGACCTAGACATCAGACTGCTATAATTTTGAAACCTTGGCATTAATTATTTCTAGTCTGGCGTTAAGACATTGGAAACCTCTGCATCACTCCCAGATCATCACTCTGGAACCCCTACATTTATCAATTTGTCCCTCCCCTCCCTACACACATGCTACCATATCCATCAAGTGAGGACAGCAACAACCATCTTGTGCTTTTCACAAAGTTGCATTTCTTAATGAGATCCTTACAAAGCCGATGATGGTACAAAACATAGAACTTTTTCCTAAGAGTCTCAAAGTGTGTGTGTGTGTGTGTGTGTGTGTGTGTGTGTGTGTGTGTGTGTATCCAAGTCTAGTAAATGCTTTCAACTTAGGACAATTCCCCTGAGTATACTAGATAATTCAGCAACTTAGAAACTAAAGAGAGTTACCTTGTGTGCGTAATGAAATAGATGTGTCGCTGACAAGTTGTCTTAACAAAATATTTACATATTGACTCACACTTGAAATATGTTAGGAGTATTTCTTACTTAAAAGAATCCTGTGTTAAATCCTTTATAAAGGTTGTTGTATACTAGACATTCTCAAAGTGGGCACCCATGTTGTAGAATTAGACTCTCTGTTTCAGCCTCGTGTTTGGAAACACATTTTTACTATTCCTGGAAGCACTTTCACATTTTTGTCAGATGTTGAGTGAGCAAGAGGGTAAATAACTTTTCAAAGCATTTTTAGAGTAGTAAAACCGTAAGTTCCTTGCTAGAGGGGCTGATCCAAAATAAATTAAATGCTGGTGTGACTAAGCTGAGTGTGGTAAATTCAGATTTGTAGTGTGAAAACCTCCAGTTAATGGATCTATTCAGTGATTCAACATGTACTTCGAAGTCCTAAATAGGCCAGCAAAATATAAATACAAGACTTAAAAGCATCCTCTGGTATCTGGGTTTGTGCTCACAGCTAAGTTGGTAGTGTTGACAGCAGGGGTTTTCCAAGTCCTGTTATCATGCCCTGGTGGGTGGAGTTCAGGGAGCTGAAACCCACATGTGAGAAAATCCAAGGGGGTATCATTCATGGATACGCAGGCGTACAGCGGAAAAGAAGGGAGAGATTGCTTGTCTCGATCATTCTGGAACAGAGGCACTTCCACACCTAAGATGCCACGCCTAAGGTCATGGACACATTGGGCTTCCCAGCACCATTTACCTTTGTTATGAATCAGAAAATTAGACTTGGAAAGGGCCTGAGAGATCAATTAAATCGAATTACTTCTACAATGAGGAAGCCAAAACCTTGGGAATTTGAAATCCAGAAGTAGAGAAAAATAATCACAACTGTCCCTTTGCTTACCCAAAGTTAACTTAAGGTGGTCCATGGCTTTATTGTAGAATAACTAAGATGGGGAAAGTAGATCGTTATTTCCTTATTAATTGGAAACAAATCACTGCTGAGTCAGTTGTTTGAAGAGATCAGTTTTGTTAATTTCATGAAGACAGTTTTGTTAATTTTGTTAATTTCATTAAAAGGGTTAGAAGGCGCGGCTCAGTGACAGAGCATATGCTCAGCATGCAGGAGGCTCTGGCTTCAATCCCCACCAACACACAGAAATAAAAATAATAAAGTTTCAATGGAAGTAAGGAGGACAAGGGGCCGACTTTTGATTTATTTTTTTCAAACCAACTGCTAGCAAATATTGGGTCATTTCTATACGTTTCCTTCTGCATGGAAGCCTAGTAGGCGGACAATTTAACCAAAACACTCCAAAGAACAGGCACACGCAATAAACGTGCACATTAGGATTATGTCAAGTTCTACCATAGCACGGCATTTTTAGCCGCCTGAATTTAGGTCCATTAAAAAAATTTAAAAAATTTTCAAAACACACACAACCTGGGCACTGCAGAGCAGAGGAGCAGAGCAGCTGTCCCAACATAAGCAGCAAGGGAGCTGAAAATATTCCCACGCCAGTTCTCCTGAATCCAGTCTATTTTATGCTCTTGCGTGGATTCAAGGAAACAGAACTACTATTTAAAAGTGCCTTTACAAAGAGGCCTTTAAAAAGCGTCAAAATAAATTACTTTGAAGTGTATTTCTCCAACACGCCTCCAGCTTTCCCTGCTTTTCCTATTTGCTGGTCCACAGAACCCAACTGTGACTATATTTAACTGCCTTTACAAGCTGTGGGGAGACTGAGTGCACACAGCAAATTCCAACCAGAGCTCCGTGCATTAACGAAGTCCCGAGGTGGGGGTGGGGGTGTCTTTCTCTTTTTCTCCTTTCCAAAAGCTGCTGTAAAAATCGCCCTGTAGCCTGGAAATGGCAGGAAATATTTGGAAGACCCTCTGTGTGAGTCTGCAGTGTAGACTGAGTCCTGAATGTTTGTATTATATTAATAACCACGTGCTCCAGGCAAACACGGCCTTGCCACAGTATTCTCAGTCCATAGCTTACTATTTCTCTCAAAAATCATTCGCTCTAACTAGCAGATGCTACGAGGGAAGATAAAATACTTGTGAAATGGTTTTCATTTAAGAACAGGAATAGTCAGATTAGCAGCACTGTGCTGGGAACTGGCTAGGAGGACAAGGAAATGAACAAAACCAGATTGAGGTGGAAATGAACTAAAGATTTCACAGAGTGGGATGTATCTGTCTCCAAGCCCCATTTCTACCACCACTACAAAATGGTCTCCGGAGTCCCAGGAATATGGATTCCAGCATCCAATTGGCTTTGCCTTTTTTTATACTGTCCTCTGGGAAAATCACTTACTCTTTTTGGTTTCAGTTTTCATCCATAAAGTTGGTCTTGAAACTCTAAAATGGTTTCTGGGATTATTTCCACCTATCAGAAGCAATTACTCTGGATTAAGGATCCAAAAGAACTGAAACTAAAGAACACGCAAAAGACCGGAAGCTTCTGCACACTTAGTAGGCGTTGGCCATCAACTGGGTTCGAATCACTCAGGGGATTTAAAAACGCTTTGGCTGACTAGTATTTCTAAGTATTGTCAATAGTTCTACCTTTGTATGTCTACTAAATGTTATTTCTTTCTATTCCACAGAAATGTACAAAGACCACAGATAAAATTCACAGCTTCTAACTAGTTTGGAAATTTGGGAACAAATATGAACACTATTGAACTATATCTACAGTGGCAAATTTCCTTTACAGATGCCTGCACTATTAGGATAGCCTAGGATAAACTGAGATTATACAGTATATTTTTTATGTATTTGTCAAAGTACAGTTGCCTTAAAAATATCAGTTAATTTTTATTGGAGATCCTCAAAGATAAATATAGCTTTCAAAAATAATACTCTCATGTAAACATGAATGAGAGGGAGTTCTAAGTAAAGTTTACAATAAATGTACAACACAGCCACTTATGAGCTATATAATCTGGTGCAAGTAAACTGCGAAATTTCTTTGAGATAACAATAGGAAGATGAGTTCTTTTTAATGAGATAAGACATAGAGGCTTGGCATAACTTCTTACTTCTAACTTCTAACTTCAGGATTATCATCAGTATTATTTACTAAGCACGGCTATGAAAGAAATACACAGAAAACTATTCTTGATCTCTGAAAACCTGTGTACTTCAATATATTAATCTAAAACTGGCCTATCTACATTTCAGTCCATGTAATATACTCTTTAAGACTTCTAAGATATTTGGGGACCATTTTGACATTTTTCTTTAAATAAATTCAAGATCTTTGTTTAAAACCCAAGGCCCTACTTCTCGATCCTGAGGATATTTCAATAAAATTGACACAGGTGCATTAAAATAAGTTGGAAATTAATATTAACTTACATTGCTAAAATCAGACTATGAAATGGTCATACTATACATCATATGCTATACGTAGGTTTTTAAAGGCATCTTTCCTCTGGGATAATAGAATAAAATGAGTTAACCTCACTCTAAGCAAATGTAAACCATGAAAACACAGTTTAGAAATGGCATATACATTTTTTCTAAAGTAAATAAAATAAATACATAGCACAAATTTGAAATGTACCTCTTAAAATATGACACGTAACCTTACCAACAGTTTTGAGAAACACTGATCTAAACTGCTATTCTGTATTTTATAGTAATTCTTCAAATTAAAGTTTATATCTTCTGGTAGAGAGAAATTTGAAATTAACGGCCAAACACACGTTTCTCTAATCTGAAAATACTAATGTAATAAACAAATCCCTAAGTCCATTTTTTTATTTTTTTATAATTTGGCTTTATTTCTTTCACAAATGGTGTTTAAAGTCCCTTTACTAACAGAAAACTAAATTCAGGACTATCTTTCTAAAAAGTCTCTTTAAAATAAAATTTAATTCACTAAGCACTTCTCCTGGCCAATTCGGAAGGTATTTAACAGACTCCGAATTGGGTAGTAATACTAGTCAATGCAATTAAATTGAGAAAGTAGATGACAAAAATTATCATCTTATAAATAATACAATGCATATCTACAAAAATCCAAGAATTTACTAAGTTAACACTTTACAAAGCTGTTATTCAAAATCAAGGGTTTTCTAATTTAAAAATAGTAACATTTAATGAAACTAGAGTGAAGAAAAAACCCTATTTATGCCATCAGCAAAGTTTAGATACATAAAAATAGACTTAATATATTAATAGGAACCATACAAAAAATACCTTATATTTTTCTAAGGCATAGAGACAGAAAATATCGTAAATATTCAAAGACAATCTTTGCTCTTGGATTAAAAGAGTGGATATTATAGACATATCCACTGCGTTGGAATTAACATTAAATTTGATTCAATGATAGGTTATAGAGGTTTGGACCAAAGGTGACAAAATCACATACTAGAGTCATATAAATATGTAGAATGACCTGGAAGTTACGGAAAAAGATGACTTTGAAGGTATGAACTAATGTTAGTCATGAAAATTAGGTATTATGAAAATACAATTATATACATATATACACATATATAATTATATACGATTATGGCATAAAGACAATAATGATATAATCAAAATTAGGATAAAGTCCCAAATACATACAGGACCATAGCCTAAGATAAAGATGACATCTTTCAAACAATGGAAAACAAATGAATTTTTCAATAAATGATACTGAGAAATAGCATCTTAGGGAAACAAATCTACAGCCCTACTTTACTCTTTACACCAAAATAAACTCCAGATACAATACAGGTTAAAATAAAATCATAAGAATGCTAGAAAAATTATGAATATAGATATTTTTAATCGTAGAGTGGGGAATTGAAGCCAGACATAAAATCCAGAGATCATAAAGAAAAAGACTGACAATTTTATTGATGACAGAAAAACCCAAGTCATCTGTGGGGTCCCCCCAAAAGCCAAATAATTAAAATGCACGTAACAAATGAGAGGAGAAAATGGCTTCAGTATCACAAAAAGAACTAACGTCCATATGCACAAAGAATGTGTCTAAGAAGAAATATAAACAGTCCAGTTGGAAAAGCCCAGTAAAGAACAGGCGACTGATAGAAAATGTATATGCGAATAAACTTATAAACATACACATGAAGATACTAACTCCTACCCCAAAAATAAACCAGATCAAAATGAGATGCCATACCCTTCAACCATTGAGTTAACAAATGCTAAAATGTTATAAAAACTCCACCGTGACAAGGTGCTTATATATGCTATTGTTACATATACTTTTTGAGAAGAGTTTGTAGGTGTATGCATCCTCTCGTGTCCACATCTAAGAATTTCACACTCAGGGTACACTAAAAAGTCCATTACAAGTTACATGCCTGTCCATGAATAAGCGGGTTAACTCCAACAATACGCACAACTCTACGTAGAATGTAACGTTTCAGTTAATTTTTAAAGGACATAGATTAGTGTGGGCAAAAAGAGATTTCTGGAAAGATACTCTTAAAACACTCTCCTCTGAAGGAAGGCCAAAGCACCAGAGATAAATGTGACCAGAGAGACTTTCGATAGAGTTTAGGTTTTGTGTTGCCCACATGACACTTTTATTTAAAATGTAAGAAAAGGTCGGCACTGTATTGCATGTCTGTCATCCCGGGGACTCAGTAGGCAGAGACAGAAGGATTGTAATTTGGAAGCCATCCTGGGCAACTAGGGAGACCCTATCTCAAAAGAAAAAAAGAAAAAGGGCTGGGGATATAAGTGCCTCACTCGTGAGTACCCTCAGTTTAATATCTAACATAGCAAATTTTAAAAAATAAAAACGTAAAAGGAATAAAGGATGGGACATGGCTGCTTTCTATGTTTTTATATGTAAACATCTCTGTTTTTTCCCAATGATGCATACAAATCTGACACAATCACATTTATTGAAAAACTTAAATAAAAAGCTTTTGTTAGTCCATGGTAGATTCTAGACACAAAAGTGGAAAGAAAAAACATGAAGTATATTTATTTAGTCTTTATTCTTGAGCTATTGGCCCAGTCCACATTCTTCTGGACTTAAAAGGAAAATGGTTTGTGAATACATAGGACAACCGTATTTGGAAAATCTTTTGCCGCTATTTCAGAAATCCTCTTCAATATCGAAAGACATTCAGTAAATTCTTTTCTATTCAGACTGTGTAAGTAATTTACATTAACTAATACACAAACATAATGTTCACAAAGCACCCATATGCAAAATTAAATTAAGATACTGGGAAGTGGTTAGGATCTATAATTTTAATTTTGGCACTTAAAATAGGGAAAAAAGGCAAAGACCACAAATATGCACCAAGTCTTTGCCAACTCAAATTCAGTAAAAGATTTTTCCACCTAAACCTATGCCACTCGCGGCCAGACATTCATTGTCTGGTGCCACCCAAAACTTGCTCTCTTGACTCTAAGGTTCTTAGCAACAGACTATTAATTATAACATGTCAATAAGTGTATGCACAATTGCCAATATAGGAATTATAAAGGAAAAGCTGGACTTCTCAAACTTTCTATTATTAAAGACCTGAAAATCTGGCAAGACACAACCCTTTGTTGAGTTTTATCTGGCTAAAGGCAAGCTCAATAAGTCTCTTATTGAGGAGATGCAAAAAAAAAAAGAAAAATCATGTAGATAAAGCCAGTCTATTCCAAAGTAAAACCATATTAAATTGCTAGCATTTACCAGTTAACTTATAGTTTTCTACCTATTTTATAATACTTAATCTTAAAGAGAGTTGATTAATCAATTTTTTCATAACACTTCCTTATTTTTCCAACTCAAAATAAACGTAATAGTACTTTATTTTTGAAATACATTTCCCAAACCAGAGCTGGCACAAGCACTTGACAAATATTGGTAATTTTGAAAAAGTAAATATTCTTTAAATGAGGCTTTATATACCCAATGTGGTACAATGCAAACAATATCAAATCACAAGTATATTTGTTCTTACGAATTAAACATTATCTACAACCAAGCTTATCTTTACTATTTCCCAATAATTATATTTAACAGACACAAAGAGCTGAACCGCAAGAAGTGCAATGTTCCCCCACCACCACCACCATTAATTTAACAATTAATAAAGAAACCAAAAAACTGGACAATTTCCAAAACTGAAGTGTATCCACTGCTGCCATGAGAGGTAATTACCATCTCGGTGGATGTCTTTTGTGGCTGAACCTTGTGACCAAACGCCAAAAATATATTTTGGACCTCTCTCATACATAGTTTCCCATTTAAGAGGAGGCATTTTACTTCCTGACCACCAATATATGTCGGCTCAACATTGCCTCCTAATTGCACCCGACAAGAAAAGATTAGTGGCGTTCCAAGCGGTAGATAATGAGAAGAGAACTGTTTTAAAACTTGCAAATTCAGGCCTCATGTTCATAAGCGTTCCCTATTAATGGTGCACTTTGGGCTTGCATATCCTCAATGCCATCTTCCTCTGATGCAACAGTTCATCAAATTTGTTTGTCCTTTCTTGTCCCACAGGATGGAAATCAGTATCTTTGCTAAAGAGTCTTTTCTAGTCAGGTTATGAAGACTTCACAAATTTGAGTTGGAAATTATGTAAGGGAAACCAGATATAATGCCCATAGCTTGAAAAGATACTTTAACCTATTTGCCAAATCAAACTGAAGCAAAAAGGAAAAAAAAAGTGGCAAAGAAAATGTAAGTGCCCATTGTTTTCTTGGCATTTATTACATGTAAATACTGGGGTTACCGTTTTTTTTGAATGATTCAAGGACGGCAGGCTACTTACAAGCTTTGCTAACAGTCAAGAAAAATCTGAATAGATGGATAGACGGCAATGGTGGCTTTTTTAAGCCCTAAATCTTTTCAGTTGATGCCACTTTCTGAATTTATAAGAGTTTAGAAGATTAAGTAGTTATATAGTACCTTAAAAATTAGTTCCCCTATTGGTATAAACTATGTGTTATTAGTCAAAAAATGTGAAGGAGAAAAACTAGAGGCAAAGAAACCCTCAGTGACTCAAAAAAAATATTTCCATGGTGACACAAGTATCTATATGTCCCTATTACTGAGAACTTGAGAAAAATACTCTTACCAAAAAACATGATATTCAAACTAATGAGGATCTGCGTTGCAGTATCAGCCTATAGCATATACTTGATAAACAAATGAGAATCAGAAATACAACCAAATATTGAGTTTTATAGAAAACTAAAGAAGTCATTCATTTTTTAAATGCATAGTCTTAGAACATTTCCTTGCTAAATAATAAAACAAGATTATATTGTTATTTTAATTTTGCTTTAAAAAAATCAAAAATTTTCAATTTCCTTACAGAACCATAAAGTAAATTGCTTTCCTTTTATTCTAAAGTCAGGTAAGAGGGCAGACTATGATTCAACCACAGAACTCAAAAATAAAGATAAATAAGTTTGGGGATAAACGTTATTTTGTCCTTGTTCCTGGTGCATGAGAACTTTTGCATTTCTACTCTGAATATGCTTTGATTTTTCTTTGCACAATCAAATCACTGAAACTTTCTTCTCTGTCTTGTTAAAGTAAAAAGAAAGCACCGAGCACTTGAGAGTTTAAATAAGAATGCCAAATGGCACAGAGCTTCTCCGCTAAAATTGTAGAGAACATAAAATGATCATCAAATCATGATTAAAGAAAAACACAGCACTCAGAATTTTTTTTCCTTCTAGTTATACATACAATAAATGTATGTTCATATTCCAAGGGGAATTAGGTTTTGTGACAAATACCGCCACAACTGATCGACACACCGAACCTTCCCTTTGTTAAGGGCCGTACGGCACAATAGGATTGTCTTTTATCGACTACGTTCTAGAGCAGAACTTCTCAGACTTCACTGTGCGTCCAAATTACCTGACATCTTTTTAAGATGAAAACTCTAATTCAGAGGGACTGGGCTGGAGCCAGGGCCTCTGTGTAGCTCGCAGGCTCTCAGGGGCAGGGCTCATCTGTGCCTCATGCTTTGAGCAGGAAGGTTAGAGAGCCTTTCCCTAAGACACTCACTCCCATACATTCAGATTCTGTGTGTGTCTCTGTGTGTGTGTGTGTGTGTGTGTGTGTGTGTGTGTGTGTGTGTGTGTTTTCCTGCGTGTGGGCATTAGGATATGAATTCTGTGATGGAATGTGAGCTGCCAGTCTCAAAGGCATTTTAAATGAGTCTGGAAAAAAGGCAAGTGGTTAAGAAAGCTATGGCTGAGCCTACTACTAAGGACAGCGAGTCTGCTGACCTGAATCGAAAAGATCACCCAGCCTGTGGCTGGTCTCAGCATCCAGATGTTACTTCGACCAGACCAGAGATGCCAGCGCTCATCCCGTCACGTGAGCAAACATTTTCGCTGCCAAAAGGAAATCTACAGACAGAGGAGAGACTTGCCAAAGAAATTAGGGCTTCGGTAATTAGGAAACCACAAGGCACTGGGCTTCTTACATCAGTCAGAGATGAATGGGAGCGTTTGCAAAAAAAATAGTATTTCACCATTAGTCTGATTTGTCAAAGAGAGCCATGAGGAAAAAAAAAAAAAAAAAAAACAGGAATTTTTAAATTCCTTTATTACCCAATACAATTATGTGTTTCAGCCTGAACGAAGGCTGGCACTGTTCAGAAGGGTTCCTTCATTCCTCCAGGGTAAAATGAGAAGCAGAACAAATATAGGGGGCCTAGGTTAGCATTTTTCCTGTGTATCAAAGAGAGACATCTCTGTTTGGAAATGGGCATTAAGACCTGCCTGCCTGATATACCTCTGAGTCACTACTGTCTCTAAGATGGTGGCTGCAACAAAAACAGGCCTCAGCCCCCAAAACCACATCAATGCCGCCCTCCCCATGAAAGCACCATTTCTTCATGTTCTACTCCTACCCTGGCCTTTTCATCACTTTGCTTGATTCCTACTTTTATTTTCCTTTTATAGTGCTAGTGATTGTTTAAAAAAAAAAAAAAAAACATGTATACATAATAGAACCCAAAAGTCATCATCACAGTTGACATTCGAATAACTGCCCTGGGAGGGATTCCTTCACAAAGAGGAAGAAAACATTTTCTAGAGTATGGTAAGGACACAACACACAAGCATCAATATGCCCTGTGATCACTGTAATTTTTTTTTTTTTTGACAGGAAGAGTTGGGAAGCAAAATCTCCAGTCGACCTCAAAGAGACACTATTTAGTTGTCAAAATAAAATGGTGGCTTCCCATCTGTTACATGGACATGATCTCAGAGGACCTCAGCATAGGAACCTCCAACCTCGTTAAGGACCACAGATCAAAATTGCTCATTCTTGGGTTTAAGCTGTTTTGGAGAGTTGCTGGCCACCTGATTGCTACCAAGATACTTGCTCTAACCCCCCTTCAATACTAACAGATGGGAGAGAGAAAAGGCTGAATTTGGCCGTGACAAATTCCTCTGACTGCTCCCCTAACTTTTGCTCAAACAAGTACATCCAGATAGGGTCACTATGACTTCTCATTTTTCAGTTGGCAAAAGGGTATATCCATCATAATTAATTCTTTCACTGCCAAAGGTAGTTAGGAAAATCAAGTCCTTAGTTGATTTTGACAAATACAGCTGCTTACTTGAAGAACTGTCAAAGTTAACTCATAGGGGAAGAGAAATCATCGATAATATGAGTGGGGGAAGGATCAGTAATTATGTGCTCTGGGTAAGCAATATCAAACACAGTCTATTAAAGAGAGTAGACTGTGTTTTTCCTCAAATCTTCTGAATGTTGTCAGTTATTAAATTTAGACCCAAAAAGTTATTTTTTAAAATCCTTATAATGAAGCCAGGTATGGTGGCACATGCTTGTAATCCCAGTAATTGGAAGCTAAGACAGGAGGATCATAGGCTCATGGCCAGCCTCAGCAACTTCGTGAGGTTGTCAGCAATTCAGTGAGGCTCTTTTTTGAAATAAAAAATAAAATGGTGCTGGAGATATAACTCGGAAGTAGAATGTCCCTGAGTTCAGTCCTCAGTACTAAGGGGGGGGGGGAAGCCTTGTAATGTTTTAATGTGTAAAAAAAAGCAGCTTTATAATCACAATATACTATTGAATAAGAAGGTCGACAAAGAGTTTTTGGACTACAAATATAATTTAATTCTTTTATTTGTTTTATACTGCGATTAAAGCCAGGATCATTCTACTCTGAGGCACACTCAAAACCCTATTTTACTTCTTATTTTGAAATAAGATCTCACTAAGCTGATGAGGCTGGTCTCCAACCTGAGATCTTCCTATGTTCTGGCTTGATTCAATTCTTTGAGTCAATAGGAAACAAATATAATCTATTTAAATAGATCATAAGTACTGCTACTATGTTGTTCAGTAGATTTTTGCTCCATGCAGTATTTTTTCTTTATAAATTGCAAATGTAAGTCTAAAATACCCAAATTCTGGGGTATGATTCTCCACCAGGAGAATGCCCACAGCTGACATTCATGAAGAGTGTCCAGGTATTCCCTAAAAGTGTAACAAGATTTCTTTCATTGAATACTCAAATACCTAGTGAGTAAGCACTACTGTGATTCCATTTTGTAGGCAGAGACCTTCTCAGCTAAAAAGAACCAAGGCCTAACCCAGGCCTGACACCCACTCCTACCATATTAATTATTAGTAGTATTTTTTGTACTGAGGATCGAACCCAATGTCATTCTACCGCCAAGATATACCCCACCCGTTTTTAATTTTTGTTTTTGAAACAAGGTCTCATTAGGCTCGTAAGAAGTTGCTGAGGCTGGCCTCAAACCCGCAATTCTCCTTCTCAGCCTCCTAAGAACTAGAATTACAGAGGTGTGCCACCATGCCAGGCTTCTTAATTATTTTTAAAAAACAATTCTTTAAACATAAGTTTTCACACACACACAAAAAGTCAGTTGTTGCCACTAGTATAAGACTATGAGGAGTCTGATATACTGCTGGTCAAACTCAATTTACTAAAACAAAAATTACAAATGTTCTAATAAATAGTTTCTCTGGATACATGTTTTCAGTTTTCCTTGCAAATGATTAAACAAAAACATAACCGTGGAGCTCTCTGCAACATTTTAATAAAGTTAATAAAAATAGTGTACCAAGATGATTTTAAAGGATAGCTCATTTTGAATCCCATGTCTATGTTAGTATTATTCAGTGATGAAACAGGCTATTTAAATCAAAAAGAGTGAGAGAATACACGTGGTAACAGAGCAGCTACTACAGCCACTACGTTGCACATTATGAGTGCCCAGACACTATGAGTCAGACAGAGGGCACACAGCTTCCCTCGGGAAGCTTCCAGTCTTTCATTAAGGTTTTTTTGTTTATATTTGGGTACACTTAAAAATCTAGAATTCCATTTTCAAGAGCATAGCAAAGCTATATCCTGAAGCCCCCAGTTCTCATCATGACCCGAAGAAGAACTTTTCCAGGACTGAACAAGAATGCATGTAAGGCTTGTTAAAAAAAAAAAAAAAATATATATATATATATATATATATACACACACACACACACACACACACACACACACACAGAAACCAAAGCAGCCCTTTTTAGGCAGAGTTACCACTGCCCAAAATGCCCCTGAAATAAAAATAAAAGGTAAGTGTTTGGTTTCAAAAGACTTCCTGGCTCTGACTCTGGTTGCTAAAACGTCAGAAAACTGTGCAGAGAAAGCCAAGACCTCGTCCAAGCAAGTCACTAATGACAGGAGTTGCTGTCAATGGACTCAAAAGCAAGATTTGCCACAGATAAACTACAATCCAGCCAATTCACTCAGGAAAAACAGAGCTGGCTCTCTCTGCATGTTTTATACCACAATATATTCACCAAGAAAAATAATATTCTGCCAAGAAACATCTTAATGACACAGGAAATTGTCTATGCCTGATAAGGTCACTACTTTCATGAGCGAAGTCTCTTCAAGCTAAATTGGCCCCGGAGGCACACCAGGATATACATTCCAGGACCCATTTAAAAAAACAGAAGGAAAGGAAAGAAGCCCATTTTCCATAGAACAGAAAGAACACCTGACCAACGGTGTGGGTGCCTGGGTTGTAACCACGCATCTGCCCCCAGCTGGGTGTCCTGAATGAGCCGCAGGGATGAGGCCAGTTTTTACAGTGGTAAAAAGGAACTGACTAGACAAGTTCAGTGGTTCTCAACCTCTCTTTCCATGGAATACCAGGGTTCCACAAATTAACACTATTAGCTTTATATAGCTAAAATCAAGTATATCTCAAGAACTCAAGGTTCTTCCCATCACATATACAGATATAATATATGTATATATATATAATATATATGTATATATAAATATGTATATATAAATATATGTATATATGTGTATATATAAATAATGTATAATGTATTATATATAAATATATATATAAATATACAAATATATATTTATTTATTTCCCAAGTGAATTATATATATATATAAAATATTTCACTTGGGATATAAATAAAATATATATGTATATATTTTTTCATATATTGTATATATTTTTTCTTATACCTCTGATGCTTGAAACTACTTATTGGTTGAAAGAAAGCTGAAGTTGATGACTTAAGAGTAAAGAGCAATTATTTTTTGAGTCTTCCGGTCTCGTGTGTTCAGGGTAGGAACTGTAAAATTCATCCTTTAAACAGTCATATTTATTGGTAGTAAAATTAGTCCTGGTTCAAATGATAGAATCAGACGCACTAGGTTTTCATAACACTCCAACAAACTCACCCCACACCATCTCCCTGCTATCTTGTTACCTGGCCAGATTTGAGGCCCACGAGGGCATTAACTGTGGGCACTCTAAGGTCTTACTATGAGGTCTAGCCATGAGGTCTTGCTGGAGGAGGACGGAGGACAAAGGAACAAAGAAAGAGAAACGACCCCTGACCACTGCCTGTTTCTGAGATGACTGGGTCACTAGTCCACCAACCAGTAGCTTCCACGACTGCTCCTGTACCCACCTCCTTTTCTTGCCCCATAAAAAGCCCCAAGTCTGTAAGAGGGCAAGCTCCTGACACTTGTGGACTCTATCCCAGTCAGTTGCCTCCTCCCAGGTTTTATCCCCGAATAAAACCTGTTCCTTGCCGTCGAGCTGTGCTTTTTTGGCCCCATACACCCCAACAGTAACATCTAAGATGTGGCCCTGGGTTGAGGGGACTGGTGACATGTGCCATGGAAGCATCCTATAATACAGTAGGGTGCTGGGTGGCCCCTGTGATAGTCACCGCCATTCCTAACCACAGGGACTATAAAAACTGCCTTCAAGCCGGTAGAAACGCACGGAATCACATCATCTGCTTGGAATTTCATGTGGAAAAAGAATCACCAATGAAAAGTGAGATTTTCAAGACCCAGGACAGCCTTTACTATAAGTTCTAGTACAAAAGCTGGCAGGTTCCAAACACTCAGAACATCAGGCAGGAGGACTTTCCCTACTTGGAGGAAGCAGCAGCTTTTTTGTTCTATTCAGGCCTTAGTAGATTGGAAGAGGCCCACTCACATTAGGGACCGAAACCTTCAGTATTCACTCTACTGGTTCAAACGTTAACACTCTCATAGACACACTAGAGTAACAGCTGACCAAAATGCCTGCGTGTCCTATGGATGGCCGAGCGAGTTCACACACACACCAAACCATCACATGTCAACCCCTCAGCAACATGGCACTGCCTGAATCTCCCCAAACCACAACTAATCTGCAAATAAGGACAATAACAAGGTTGTAATTCTGCCTGATGTTACATAACTACTCTTCATTCAAAGAAAATGCACTAACCCCTTCCCCAAAAGAGGAAATAAAGCCCCTGAGTGACATCACTGCTCTCCTTGGTATCCTGTAACTTAAATACTGGGATGAAAATTAAGGTTACTTAAATAGTATGATATAAAGTCAATATATTTTGTGTAATAAGGGGATGAGAGAAGAAAACAAAGATATTTGGCATATGTTTGTGTTTTATATTTTAGACACATATACTACACACACACACACACACACACACACACACACACACGCAAAAATATTCATAAAAAAATAAAGAGAAAATAGTCATGACCCTCTTCCTGTTAGGAGAGACAGACTATTTGTTCTATTGAGACTTTCAACTGAGCGGACAGGGCTTACTCATATTCTGGGGGCAATCTGCTGTTTGTATCTATGGATTAAAATGTTAATATCATTCAGAAGCACTCTCACAAACACACGCAAAATGTCTGATCAAATGTCAAACATAGACACAAAATAACCCCACGTGTGTTGACTGCACCATCTATGCTTGTGTAGCAGACAACCCATATTTGAACACTACCAAGTATACTGATTATTCAACAGCATAAAAGAATGTCACCTCTTATATTAAATAATAAAGAATAGAACATTCACCAAGTCAGTTTAAAAACATTTAAGAGATAAAGAACAGAATAAAATTCACATTGCAATGTTGGAGCATATGAAATAAAAACAGACAGTTCTGGAAGAAAACTCCAGATATGAAAATACATCGTCAGACAATTAAAAACCCAAGAATGACTTGAACAGTGGACTTGACAAAGTTTAACTAAAAAAGCAAATGTTAGAAGAAATAATAAATAATGATTCAGGACACAGAAAGACAAAGTACAAAAGGCAAATTTAGATGAGAGACTTAGCAGTTTCTACAAGCATTTGATAAAGAAATAGAAGTGATAAAATACAGAATGTAAATATTCACATAGATGCTGACAGAATAATACCCAGAATGGAAAATAGACCTCATGCTGAAAAAGCATTTCAAGTGCAGGGGGGAATAAACAAGGTCAAGTCCTTTTCTATTTAAATCTTACTGAACTTTCATCAAGTAACTGACACAAATTCTTAGGGAAAGACCTGACTGCTTTCAGTGACTAACAGTAAAATAAAGTAACAATAACACAATAAACAGCTGCCAATTCCTATGCCGTTGCTCTGTGATAGGCCCTTGACTAAGAAAACATTATAATTATCTCTTTTTGTTTTATGCTGGGAGAATATCATTTTACAGATAAAGAAAAGAGCCCAGGGAGTTCAAATAAATTACTCTAGGTCCCACACCTGAAATTTAAATTCAGATCCGACTCTAAATCCCAGAACCGTATTCACCCTGCTACTGAGCGCCACCTCCCACAAAAAGCTGGAGTCAATTTCTCCATCTGGATAAGGCAAGATAAGATTTCTGTAGACCATGCTTCTAAAATCAACTTCCCAGGCCATGGAGTCAACGAAGCAACAAGTCCAGACCTCACTTCAAAAGCAGTGCCCTATCAGTAGGCCTCAGTTTCTCCGTCTGGTAAAAACGTGGCCAGTGCTGACTGTTCTCCCCATTTTTCCAAGCCCCTGCTTCCTGCCAACCTGCCGCACTCACCAGACAAAACTCTACCACCCCATCCTTCCTCTTCAGCCTCTTGTTCCATTCTCCCTAATCCCAGGCAGCTGAGTGAGGTAAGGGAAATTCCCGTGTACACCATTGCTTCTGTAAATAAAAATGATCCAGTCTCGACTGAGGCGCTAGAACTGCCTGGCCAGAGGTCCTCGTTTCTCCTGAATAATTTAAATTGTGACTGATTCATTAACCTGCCCCATTTCAACGAACTCAGCAATCTTTTCTTATTAGTGCCTACTACTGGGGACCTTTTTTTCAGACTTTCGTCTTCCTCACCTTTTGCTGCATTTTATTTGCTTGACAGGGGAGTTCTTAACACCAATTCTCATCTAGGGGCTCAAAGACAAACCAGGAAAGTTATCTGGGATGCCGTCATGCCCACCGATCAATCAGTTAGCTCCATCTACTCTGTCTCCCCCACGCATATCACACCTATTTCCTTTATCATCTCTATACTGCCTCACCTAGCTCCTCTGGTCCCTAGTATGAACAGTGGTACTAGTTCCTTTAGTGGTTCCGACAACCATAGTCTCATTCCCCACTTCAATTCACAGTATACCCGAACAGAATCTACCAAGTAATCTCAAAGCTACCAGAATAATCTTTCAAAATTCAAACCCGAGACGGGCGTGGTGGCCCACACTTGTAATCCCAGCATTTCAAAGTCTGAGACAGGAGGATCGAGGTTCGTAGACAGCCTCAGCTACTTAGTGAGGCCCTTGCAATTCAGTGAGAGCCTGTTTCAAATTAAAGAATAAAAAATAGGGCTAGGGGTGTAGTAGCTCGGAGGTAGAATGCCCCTGGGTTCCATCCCCAGTACAGTAAAAAATAATTAATTAATTAATTAAAGCCAATCGGACAAAAGATTCTAAAATAAACTTCTTCAATTTTATATATCATCCAAAAAGAATACCTTAATTCTACAGGAAGATTGCAAGGCCCTCATTATTCATCTCATCGCTTGCCACATGCACTCCCTCACCCTCACATATAATCTGCTCTTGTGTGTGGTTACATCCAGCCTCTACCTACAATGCCAGCCCCCAGCTAGTCTGCTTGGAGAACTCAGCCCAAGCATTCCTCCTCTGAGCATTCCCCTAACCGTTCTCATCTTCTTGGTCCCTAGTTACAATATACCTCCACTTCTCCTAACAACCCACCCTACTAAATTGCACAAACTGGTCTCTTCATCAATCTATTAATTCCTTGGGAACAAAACTTTCTGTCTTTTTCTCTGTGCCTCTCCAGTGCTTGATTCACACTGTAGGCAGTCGACCGGTACTTCTGCTTTTTTTTTTTTTTTTTTTTTTTTTTTTTTTTGGTGGTACTGGGGTTCCTGGAAGCCCTTCTACCTCCGGGCTACACTCCCAGACCTATTTTATACCTTTTTTTAAAAAACGGGGTCTCTTAAGCCAGCGGGACTAGCTTCGAACCAGCGCGATCCTCCTGTCTCCGCCTCCCGAGCGCGGGGATTACAAGCGTGCGCCACCACGCCCGGCTGACAGGTACTTCTTAACTGAGCAAACGCATGGCCGGATGATGAAGGGGCCTAGCTTAGAGCATTTATAATTCATGTTCAAAGATTCCCAACAAGTCAATGTTATAGCCAGTGCTGAGGCAGAAAGCAAGACAACACCAGGGCTCTAGTTGACAGGCGTCGCCTGCCTCTGAACTGAGGGCACACCAACTTTTCTAGGGTGCCTCTTCCATCTTTTATTTTTTCTCTACATTTGCGTGCCAGAGTCCTCCCTGCCTCCATGGTAAGACTGATGAGGCACAGTCATGTTCCAGTTCTTCCCCGTTTCCCCTGTTTTCAATCCAAGTTTCTGCAAGCTTCATTTGAGGGCCTGAGATCCATGCATAGAAGAGTTTGAGAACTAAACAGGAGGTCATCTCACTACACACAAAATGTGAGCCCTAGATTGTGGAGCCAGAAAATGGAACATAATTTGAATATCAGATGTCAGATGAAATTACAGATAAGTATTAAGTAACTAGCACAGTGTGTTTAAGTATTGATTTGACGGAGGGCACTCCAGAAAAACCCTTAACTATGCTTTCACCTCATAGACGACAAAATTAGATTTCTCCCACGCATTTTCTTTTCTTTGCTGTGCTTCAAGTTGAATGGACCAGTTACATTCTTCAAATACTAGTCAGTACACATCAAGTACTTATTTTAAAAGAAACTCTCAAATTAGGGCAAAGTAGATGCCAAATAAGGAAATGGTTTCTAAATATAAATGCAATACCAATACTGTAGGCAAGTAAGGTCAAAATTAAGAGAAAATCTACTGAAGAATCAGAGGGAAAGAGATCACTCCCAAATGTACTCATGTCTAAGCATTCTTGGCCAACAAAGCACCAGAAATGTTAGCTGATATTTTTAATTCTGAGTATATCAGATTATGACAAGTTATTATGTGCCTATAAAATACTGAAGATTTTAAGGCATAATTAGGCAGAATATTTGGAAAAAAAGATTCAAGCATCAATAAAGATGTGTAGACTTAATTTTAAACTTCACAATCAACTTTCTAGGGAAGAAAAAGCTAAAACTCACTCAGTTTTCCTTTGGTGGTACTGGGGTTCCTGGAAGCCCTTCTACCTCCGGGCTACACTCCCAGACCTATTTTGTATTTTTTAATTGGAAACAGGGTCTCTTAAGCCAGCGAGGCTGGCTTCGAACCTGCGCGATCCTCCTGTCTCCGCCTCCCAAGCGCGGGGATTACAAGCGTGCGCCACCACGGCCGGCCTCAGTTTCTTAATATCTAAGATAATCTAAAACACAGCCAGTGTCATCCTCACCCCAAATAAAAAATGGACAAGTTAAGAACTGGAAGGCACTTCTACGAATTTACTGGTGAAAGAAAAGTCCCCATTAACATAAACTTATTAACTACAAGTTCAGTTGATGTGAAATCCTCATAATAGCTCATTCAACAACGCCACATAGAACAGTCTAAAGCAACCAAGCGGGGGGGGGGGGAAGATGCAATATAATTTTAAGTCTTCTGGACTTAAAAGGTATTGAGAATAACTAATTTTTTCCCTTCACTTTCATAAAAGATTTTCCAAGGCCTGAAATTCTTTTCTCATACAACCCCTCCAAGCAGAACACTATCCCCAAATACAGATTCAAGAGAGGTGCTCAGAGAGAAGCAACACTTAACTCCCAGTACCGCTTAAAGTCTTGGGCTGGTTCAGAATATACAATCTGGTGGTATAACAGAAAAGAGAACTCCCCTTTCTCCATAGAACGTTAAGAAAATATTGTTACTTTTACATTGTTTTAAGTCTTTTATCCCTATTACTGTATATTCTATATTAAGTAAAAGCCTGATTACCTTAAAGACTGACTCATCTGTCCAGTTATCCGTTTTGGAAGCCGAATCTCTGAAAATGAATATATATCAGACTGACAGAAATTACTACTACTACATATATGTCGATCAAAATCGAAGTATGAAAAATTGCAAACACATATTCGTAAGTGAAATCAGGAACTCGGGAACCTGAACGAAGTAGTCTGCTTTTCATCGAAGGCATGAAGTACAAAACTGTCACACAAGCTTCTGGGTCTCAGAGGCACAGTCAAATGGAGGGAAGAGTTCAGATAGAGAAGAAATTTAGAGGTAATGTGTTTGACTGTCTTAGTCCCTTTAAAGCCGCAAGGACAAAACACCACAGAGTTCGGAGCTCATCAACAGAAACTCAGTTCTTAAGGCAAGAAAGCCCAAGATCAAGGCACCTGCAGATTGAGCATCTGGGGAAGGCATGCTTTCTGTTTCACGCATGGGGACTGCTAGCTATGTGCTCATCAGGAGGAAGGGGCAAGGCAGTTCTCTGGAGCCTTTTTTACTAGTTCCATTCAGGAGATGAGGCTCTGCTCTCATGGCCTAAGTGGGAGCTGGGCATGGTGGCGCACGCTTGTAATCCCAGTGCTTGGGAGGCTGAGACAGGAGGATCGCACAGGTTCAAAGCCAGCCTCAGCTACTTAGTGAGGCTCTCAGCAACCTAGTAAGACCCTGTTTTCAAATAAAAACATAAAATGGGTCTGAGAGTGTAGCCCAGAGGTAGAAGGCCCCTGGGTTCCATCCCCAGTACCACACACAAAAAATTTAAGTGGAATAATAATTCAGATGTAATAATTAGTATGAGTTTCTGTGTCAAGTATCACTGCATTGGAAGGATAAAAAGAACTAAAAGAATAAGAAACAAAATTTATTAGAAATACATGAAAACTGTCCAAAGCTGGCTCTAGAAGAACGCACAGCTGACAGTCTGAGCTATTCCCTAGGAAAAACAAAGCACAGAGGACTAAAATTATATAATTGATAAAGTCCATGGATTTGTATCAGGCTTTATACTCACATATAATATATATATATATATATATATATATATATATACACACACACACAATCTGGGCTGAAGGCATAACTCAGTTGATAGAGTGCTTGGCTAGTATGCAGGAGGCCTTAGGTTAGATCCCCAGCACAATAATCAATCAATATTTTCCTTTTAAGTATCAAGGGAGCATTTACAGAAATGAATAACCTATTTGGCCACAATGAAAACCCCAGAAGGTTACAAACAAACTGCACAAAGCCGTAGTCTCCATTTCTAAAGCAATAAAACTAGAAACTAATCTTAAATCTAAAATATATAAAGAACAAAATTATGTCCTTTGCAGGAGAATGGGTGGACCTGGAGAACATTACTAAGCGAAATTAGCCAGTCACAAAAAGTGAAGGGTCATATGTTTTCTCTCTGATGCAGAAGCTAGGGATGAATTGGGATGCCAGAGGGACCGAGATAATGAAGGAGAAACTCCAGTGGAGTGAGGGAGGGAGAGGAGTAGAGGGAGAATTAATGATGGAAACGCTTCCATGGACATTGTATACATATGTGAAAATATCAATGCCAATCCCATTATCATGTATGGAGAAGGGAGAGTGGGGAGAGAACTGAGGAGAAAACTCACCAAGTTCTATGTGGATGTATGTCATTATCACTGTTTACTATATTACGATGTGAGATCCTAAGACTACAACAGACCGATAAAAGTACAAAATATGAAATTTTAATAAAACAGTCTAGTTTATGGGTAAAAATGCAAATGCTCAATTATAAGTTATTTTAAAAGAACAACATAGGTACTTATCAATTCTTAGGAAATATAATCAAGTACACCCAAAAGAATACATACCACCTCAAAGCTTTTTGTTATTAAACAAAAATCTTCCTGTCTTCCTGCTGATATGCTACAATTTATCCAACGGGGTAGAGGGTGGAGACTTTTACAGTAAGAAATTAGGGGGGTAAAGCACAAGTCTATAATTGATAATATGCTTCAAATAGGGAGACACAAATAAAAATATTAATTAAAAAGATAACATGCAGCCAGGCATGGTGGCACATGTTCCTAATCCCAGTCCTTAAGAGGCTGAGACAGGAGGATCACAGGTTCATGGCCAGCCTCAGCTACTTAGAGAGGACCTCTGCAACTTAGTGAGTCCCAGTTTCAAAAAAAAAAAAAAGTAAAATAGGGCTGGGATGTCAGAAGAAGAATGCCCCTGGGTTCAATCCTCAGTACCACAAAAAAAAGATAAATAAATAAAAAGCTAACATGCTTCAGCATATTTTAGGCCACCTACACTGAGGTGATGAACCGATAGCATTAACTAATACCAGATGTTTCCTATTTGCCGGGCATGAAGGGGGAGCAGTCAGTAAGGACAGAAAGTAAGATGTTTTGAAGGGCATAGGAGACATATAAGATAATATATTATGTGTTCATTTTTCTTAGCATAGTTCACTCTGAGCATTAATTAAAGTTACACAGAAAGGAAGTACAAAAAATTAGTTCTATAGTATACTAGGTATGTAGAGAAAATTGATTCCCTGATTGCCTATAAAGGTTGTGGTAGCTACTGATTCTGATAACCAGAGAAAAGGAAACATCTATGCTTGTGAGCTACTGAGCTGGCAGTTTTCATAAGGGAAATAATGCTGCATGCAGAGATTATAAAATAGATGCTTCCATACTGAGTCTAAGGCTAACATTTTATTAGGTTACTTTTAGGGATAGCTACCATTCCTCGAGTGCTTGAGTGTGTCAGGAACTGGGTAACACTTTCTCACACCTCAGGGACCAAAAAGCAACGTAGCGAGACCCTGTTTCAAATTTTAAAAAAGAAGAAAGAAAAAAAAAAAAAAAAGATGAGGGTACAGCTTGGAGGTAGAAAGCCCGCTGGTCCTAGCCCTAGTCCTAAAAACAAAAGTTTAGCAAAAGAGACACAAGATCCATTTACTCTGCAGATATTCTTGAGTGTTACTGTGGATAGAAATAAAGAAAGAGCCATATGACACTTGGCTCTAAGAATTCACCTTTCCCTCCTCATTCCCGCTGTGATTATCCATGCCACAAGAACGGAGCTCCTGAGAAGGAAGCCTGCTTGTTTTTGTAGCTTTGGCTTGAACACACACACACACACACACACACTCACACACACTGCACCACTGAAACTGTCATAAATAAAATATCCAGCCATTGTCTCTCTTCAACAATACTAGTGTTGGTTATTTTTATGGCTAACACTTATACAGCCTTAAAACACTTGAAGTACTTCATATAAATAAAGAGCTCATGAATGGACACCGCAGGGCTTAAAGTACTCTTGTTAGTCCCCCGTTTATAAGTTACTGTTATACTGATCTCCTTGCATAGATGCAGTGGTACAAAGGCAGCAGCAATGCTCCCACCCAGCTGCCTGTGTACACATCAAAGTGCCTTAGCACACAAGCCAATGCACCCCCGCACCCTGGTACGCCATTGTCCTCCCCCATCCAGTGACAGCCACCCAGGCTGCAAACTCTAATTCTGTTGATTGAAAAATAGGATCAAGCCGGGCGTGGTGGCGCACGCTTGTGATCCCCACGCTTGGGAGGCGGAAACAGGAGGATCGCGCAAATTCAAAGCCAGCCGTGCTGGCTTAAGAGACCCTGTTTCCAAATAAAAATATATATAAAAAAAAAATAGGTGTCTGGGAGTGTAGACCGGAGGTAGAAGGGCTTCCAGGAACCCCAGTACAACCAAAAAAAAAAAAAAAAATAGGATCAAAACAGGACAGGTTCTGATTTACTCTATTCATTGATGAGTTACATATCAGCAGTTTCCTGAAAATGTTACCCAACTTTCTGTCTTAAAATTATACTTCACTGTTAAAAAGAATTCTGAGCACTTCAGACAATGTGACAGGGGCTGAGGACAGATTTTGAAGTCAGTGTTTTGGGCTCTTACTAGCTCTGTTACTTCTGCTAAGTGATTTCACTTTTCTGTACTCTGTGATAGGAATACCGTTCTTCGTGAAGTGGGGTAAAGATTAATTTCCAAACACAGTGTCTGGTAAGACAACTTAACTGGAAGGAACTCTCAGGCAGCACAAGAAAAGCTCATAAGGGCTTAACCAGGGTTGGGTATTGATAGAGATAAGCTGATCTTCTGGTTAGATAGGAGACAGGCCACATGGACAGCTCAATGGAAGCAAGAAACCAGGAAGGAGAAAGTATAAAGAAAGGACAACTTGTCTCTCATACTCCTGCTCAGAAGCACCCTAGGCAGCAAAGTGGGAGTTGTTTAAAAAACAATTATAGACGATGCAAATTCCCCACCAGTGGTACCTCCCAGAACCAGGGTTCCCAGAAGCCCCGCACACAAGCTACAGTGTAAGGCAGAGAAGTGAGGAGGGAGGTCAGATGAAAAGCCAGGCACAGTGGACCCTTGGAAAGGTGTGTCCACCAAGACAACGAGCAAGTTGAAAAGTAAACTAGGCAAAAAAAAAAAAATTGTTTTAACTTTATTTATTTATTATTTTATTTTATGCAGTACTGGGAATGGAACCTTGGGACATTCTTCCTCCAAACTGCACCCCCAGCCCTATTTCTTTCTTTTTCTTTTTTATTTTGAAACAGGATCTCACTAAGTTGCAGAGGGCCTCACTAAGTAGCTAAGGCTGGCCGTGAACCTGCGATTCTTCCTGTCTCAGCCTCCCAAGTACTAGGATTACAAGCGTGAGCCAACACGCCTGACTTAAATTTCCCTCTCTGAAGAGAGCGATGGCCTGAGAAAGTTTGTAGACATGTGGATAGAAGAGGCATAGAAAAGGACCCCCAAATGGATGGACCTACGCTTAGTGATAAAAGCCTTTAGTATTGCCGGGCGTGGTGGCGCATGCTTGTAATCCCCGCACTTGGGAGGCGAAGACAGGAGGATTACGCAGGTTCAAAGCCAGCCGCGCTGGCTTAAGAGACCCTGTTTCCAAATTATAAAGTATAAAAAAAAAAAATAAGTCTGGGAGTGTAGCCCAGAAGTAGAAGGGTTTCCAGGAACCCCAGTATCACCAAAAAATAAAAAATAAAAATAAAAATAAAATAGGGCTGGGGTACAATGTCCCTGAGTTCAATGCCTAGTATCACCAAAAGAAAAACAAGAAAAAAGGGCAGTTACAGTATCAAAGTCTATACAGAGTACAATAAAGTTATACAAAACAAAATCATTTTGGGTTCCCAATCTGGAAATTATGATTAAGTATCTGCTATGCGAATGTCCTCCAGATTCACCTGTTGAAACTTAATCCCTGTTGTGGTGGTATTAAGAGGTAGAACCTTTTGTTTTGTTTTGTTTTGTTTTGTTTTGTGGTACTAGGGATGAAACCCAGGGGCACTCTACCTCTGAGCTACACTCCCAGCCCTATTTTTTATTCTTTTATTTTGAAACAGGGTCTCACTGAGTTGCAAAGGACCTCACTAAGTAGCTGAGGCTGGCCGTGAACCTGGAGCCTCCCGTCTCAGTCTCCAAATGCTGGGATCACAAGCACAGATGCCTCAGCGTTCGTCTCTCTTGCTATTCTGTTCCTCCAGCACGTAAGGGCAATGTTCCTCACACGGAACACAGCCATGGGTACCATCTTGGAAGCAGGGTGTTGCCCTGCTTGACCAGGACCTTGCTGGCCTTCATCTTGAACTTCTCACCTTCCAGAACTGTGAAAACTTAATTTTTATTGCTTGCAAGTGACCCAGGTTGTGATATTTTGTTATGATGGATACTGCCAAAGTAAATAAAACCCACTGGATCTTATTTTAGAAATAAAAATGGAGTTTCAGGTGGTACAGTCATTTGATCATACTTAGATCTGAAAAAAAAAAAGATACATTACTGCAGCATAATTTCTTGACAGAGATCAATTATTAAGCACAGGTATGGGGACCCGGAAGGAATACCTCCCCCCAGCCAAGCAGCTGCACATGTACAGTCAGACCACACAGCCTGAATTGTGTAAGTACAACTGGGCCAAATATAATACACTACTTGTAATCAATCACAGTACTTGGGAGGCTGAGACGAGGATTGCAGGCTTGAGGTCAGCCTCAGTCACTTAGTGAGGCTGTCAGTGGCTTAGTCAAACTGTTTCAAAACAAAATACAATGCACATGCACAAGTCATGCTGACTGGACACCACACACGCATGTGTAGATCATGTCAAGGATCTATCATGCATGCACACGTCCACGGTGACGTGAACATGCGCCATTTTGCCCAGAACCCTATATTAAGGGACTGGACCTGTTTGTTCTCCTCCAGATGGTCACTCTTGCAGCTTTCTTTTCTCTGGGAATATCACCGAACCGACAATACTTCCCCTGTACCCCGAGCTGGCCTGTGACAGGCTCCTGATGACAGGTTAACTGCAGGAAGATTAGCCAGACAGTTCTTCTGGGACTGGGTCTGAATGACAGCACCTGAGACCCTTAGGTAGGACTGCTCAGGAGTGTAGGAGGGAATCAAAGAGGGCCAGGAGACTGGCAAAACTGGTGACTGGCACAGGCGGCGATTGTACAAAAGCCAGGTATCTTTCAAAATTTCAAAGGGCCTCTATCAGGGAAATAAAAGAAGCCCACACCAAATAAAAAAAAATCCAGATCTTTCTGAAGAGGCTCTAATGCTCCACAGATTGTTAGGCATCAGAACTAATCTGTTTTCTCAGTTGTCCTCCGGACGAGGGGCTAGGTCCTGTGTGGTAATTCCAAGTTTGATGATAAATCTCGGTCTTTTCATCTTTTGAATTTACTAAGTAAATAAAAAAAGATGCTGCCAGTGATAAAAAATGGTTTGGAAAATAAAGTTCAGGACTTAAAAGCTAATATGAAAAGTGGAATGTTTTCCTTTCACTCTCATTAGCTTAGGAAAAAGACAACTGTCACAAGCTATATCATGGCCTGTGATATCTACCTATACTTCACTACTTGAGTGACTTGTTCCCTTGTGGAATGAGTAAAAACATGCCTAAATAAATACAAAACCAGGATGTCACTCTGGAGCAAATAATGGCTAATATGAACAAAGCCTCCCCATTAGCTCCAAACAATTTTTCTGAGAATTTCCAAAATATCTCATAAACGAGAATTCTTTCTCCAATGAATGTAAACCACTAGAACCAATTGGAGACCCCAAGAAGCCTTCTTCATTAAATATTTCCTCTCCAAATCATCTGTACAATAGGCTAATAGTACATAGAAGATCTATGGAATTCTTCCTGCTCCTCACACTCCTGGCCTCTTCCTCCTTCTAGAATCCACTAACCAGGCCTGCTACTGACTTGATATCTCTGCGCTCTGACGTATTCCGCCTTTATAAGGTCTTCTCTGGTATCTTTAAAGGTTGTTCAACGGATTCACTAAAAAAGGTACACAGGATCAAGGAAGACGCCGTGTCTCAGTTCTTTTGATGCCCACACACACCTCTCTCCTCAGGAAGTGTCTATTTCTGCTTAATCAGTGGCATCTTTATTCATCCAAATGGCCAAAGACAAATACTCAGGATTCTTCCTTGAATCTTCCCTTTCTTTCCCTTCTGAAATCCTGCCAACCAGCAAATTCTACCCGTTTGATTTCAAGATATCATACATTTTGTTCTACTCCCCTCCATCTCTTCCACCATAATAGCCTCTTAAATTTCATTCCCCCTTGACAGCCTACATAGCAAAAATGAACTTCCCAAACTATGTGTGAAATCACACCAACAACGACCACTCAGAACAAAACCCAAACCCAGGCCGAGAGCAGTACGTTCTTAGAGGATCTAGTCCTTGCCAACCTATCTCCCAACCACCTGTCATATCACTTACTCACTCCTTAAACTTCTAGCTTCTTTCTGTTTCTAGAACTTACTAACCAGGCCCGCTGCTGCCTTGACACTTTTGCACTTCTAATTTATTCTGCCTTTAAGATGTCTTCCCCAGTGTCTTTAGCTTTGGCTGCACGCCTCATCTTCAGAGAGGCCACCTAACTTAAGGAGTTACCATTCCATCACCAGCCTGTCACTCGACAGCCCAAGGCCCCCCTCTCCAACTGTCTTTGATGGAGGACCCTTTTTAATTTTTAATTTTTAAAATCACAGAAATATTCTTTTGTAAAAATACCAGGCAACTTCATATTCTAAGATGCATTTTTTAAAAGAGCATACAAAATAGAAGCCTACAATGTTAGTGATCGGGCATCTTCAATGGCCAAAACCTTTTTCCACCAGAGTACATCAAAAGCCTCTCGCTGTCTGTGTTTTTGTCATTGCAAACCACTGCGCGCCTGCGCAACTCTCAGATCAGATGCGACTCTGCGCCAGCCTGCCGCCGAGCACATTCCTTCCCGGCACTTGGCGCCTTCTAGAATCACTGTTCGTTTATGTATTGATTTATGCCAGACCCTGTCCTGGGCACAAGAGTGGCAGTAATGAACGAAACAGACGAGGCACGGACCTGATTTGGCGTGCTACGTCTCTTCAAGTTCACACGCACTCTTTGTTCCTTGAAAGCACTGCACTCATTTCACTGTCTATACACTGTATTGTATAACAATCAGCTATTTTGATCCAAACAATGCCTTCTAAGTTGACGCCAACTCTAAGGACCCAACAATGTGGAAGAAGTAAACATCTTCAGCCTCTGTCTGGAGCCAGTAATGACACTATTAACAGCCACTGGACTCAGTTTTCCGAAAGAACCTACCAAGTTGTACGTTAAGTCTGCTCTGATGGCAGGCACCTATTCCTCCGCCCGCATCCTAACCGATAGTTAAAACACTCAAAATTTCTCCAGAGGTTGCATCGGTGCCTCAGCCTTAACACCCTAGGGTCTAGATGATGTTATAACTATTAGGTACATACCCCAAATGTCCTCGGGCCCCAACACTGTATTAAGAATGAGGTACTATTCAAATCGCACTGACCCCATCTACATGAAGAGCAGATCTGGGACTGTACCCTGAGTGTCCCTAGACATCCTCACTCAGTTCTTTATACTCTCGTTCCAACCCACCCCCCGCCATATCCCCCAAATTCTTCATATTGTCATGATCCCCATTTAACAGATGCAAAGACTGGGTCCCAGAAAATTTTAATAATTATTTGGAAAAAATGAATTAGTATGTATTTGTTAACATTTTATTCTATTAGATACAGTGGTATATTCTTACCAGGGAGTCCCAAACTTGTCTAGGTTTTAGGTCACCGAAGATGCCATTCTAATAAAGCCAAACCAGGCCGAGGAACCAATGAACAGTGCCACGTAAAAACTGAGTGTACGTATTAGAAACATTAAGAGATGAGAGGAAAAACTTATGGGGACTGGTTTTAATATTTTGATGTGCAATGTTCTTAAGACTACTGTTTGCAGAGCAATTCAAAAGATGCTTATGTTCTTCCAATCAAGGACCAGGCCTATCCCTTAGAAACAGCAAAAGAGCTAATTAATGGAATTTCACACAAGCCTCCCTATTCAATCGAGCCAATTCCCAAACCAAGGCCAACAGCACTGTTAGGGATTTCCAATAATATCTGAAACAACCTGAATGGAGGGGGACCCGTAACAAGCCCCTGCAGTCACTTCTACAGAAACAATGCGTTAGTTAGCCTTCCCCATAAATCAAACAGGCTAGGACTTCATCTCTAAACATGGTGTCCCTTCCAGGTGCCTTCGAGCCGTTGCTCTAATGCACACTGAAGACCATTGTTTAGCTTGTTTACTAATTGAAAGGGAAAAAAAACCCCACTCTGTCAAGCAAGAATTAAAAACCACACAACCGCCTACACAGTTTCACTTACCAAGATGGTGAGGGACTGAAATTACTGAGTAGGTACATACTAAGACTCTCCAGCTCACATTTTAAACCAAATGGGCAACTAAAAGAGTCTTTAATTGGGTATTTGCCACCATTTGCAAACATGTATATACATGTACACACACACACACACACACACACACACACACACACACACACATGAGCTGGTCATGGTGGTGCACACCTGTAATCCTTGTACTTGGGAAGCTAAGACAGAAGGATCACAAGTTGGAGACCAGCCTGGGTAAGTTAGTGAGACCCTGTCTCAAAAAAAAAAAAGCCAGGGGTACAACTGAGTGGTACAATGCCCCTGACTTCGATCCCCAGTACCAGTAACAATCCCCAGTACCAATAAACAAATGAATAAATAAAATTAAATTATGTATATATAAATTTGGAACTTTATGAGTGAGATCTACCATTAAATATTAGTGATGCTGTATGTCTTAAAAAAAAAAATGCTTTAACTTTTTTGCCAGATCATTAAAACATCTCAATGAGTCCTGCTCTCTAAACAAGCATCCTTTTTATATTTTACTCTATATCATTTCTGCTTTAGAGACTTCACAAGGACATCATTTGGGACCAGAGATACTCTACATCCAGTAACCAGGTTCACAAAGGGACCAAATGAGCAAGCTGGTCCTTCCTGCAGTGGGCAGGAGGGAGGAGCCTTCTGCTGTTCAGCTGGGGAAGCATTCCTATCTCAGGCCAAGGTGCAGCCTCTCTGTGGCTCCAGACGCCACTGCTTCGTCTCCACCCTGTTGGTCCCCGAGGAGGACACGGTGACTAGCAAGACCTGCGACGTGCCTGGGAAACAAGTTCCATCCTTTTGTTTATCACCTGACGTGCTTCATAGTCCTGTAGATTTCATTTACCTGTGGCCCTGTTAGTCACAGTCACAAGCCTGAGTCTCATCCAATGTCGACCTAAGCTTCTCCCTGGAGAGGTACCAAGCTGGTCGTCAAAAAATAGTGTAAAATAGCCGGGCGTGGTGGCGCACACTTGTAATCCCCGCACTTGGGAGGTGGAGACAGGAGGACCACACAGGTTTGAAACCAGCCTCTCTGGCTTAAGAGACCCTGTTTTCAAATAAAAAATATAAAATAGGTCTGGGAGTGTAGCCCAGAGGTAGAAGGGTTCCATCCCCAGTACAAAAAAAAAAAAGTGTAAAATAAAAGAAGCATAAAAAGTGCCTCGCACAGTTGCATGTATCATGTATCATGAGCAATACAGTACTGGCTCTGCGATGTTTAATCAACCATGCGGTGCTAGCCCTCGGGAGGGGTACCGTCACTATGCCTGTTTTCTAAAGGAGAACACTGAGGGTTAAAATAAAAAGTTTAAAAAGCTTTGCCTAGCATGGCATGTCAAAAGAGTAAAACTTAAGGCCCGGTTGTGTGTTGATCTGCCTTCCGATCACCAATACAAAATAGCGCCCACATTCAAAGGGGATGACCAATGGTTTTCAAGCAGAAGTCGTTTCATGCAAAGGATAGTGAAAGGGTTTACAATACAGTCCATTTTCCAAGAGCAGAAAATTGTGGATTCAAACCAGCACTCTCATTTCAGAATGATTATTGCATTCTGGCCTCTATGATCCTGGAAATCAATACCCACAAGAAGTTTGCCCAGGAAAGCAGAGAAGTAAAAGCAGGCTCCTTACAGAGCTCTCGGCTTAGAACAGAAGTGATTAGCACCTAATCGAGGTCCACCGATAATGGAGGAGTCAATTCCCTGCCCCACTCGGGCTGGTTCTCTCTTTAGGCTAGGGGAATCCTGAAGAGGAAAGGTCTGGTTTTCTTTGTTCTGTTTTGTTTTTGGTTGGTTTTTTGTTTGTTTGTTTTGTTTTGCCAAGGAGGAAGCCTGTCAACAAGAGGGTGAGAGAGTTATACACTGGAGTAGGGCTCTAACCATTATACCTAAATGGCCAGGATTCTCTCCTCGGACACAAAGTCCAATTTAACTGAAAGTCGTCAAGAGCCAAATAAATAATTTCAGCCTTTCTATTTAATACCTTATTCCCACGGGGAGTGGTGGTGCATGCTTATAATCCCAGTACTTGGGAGGCTAAGACAGGAGGATCACAGGTTCGTGTCCAGCCTCAGCAACTATTAGGCTCTCTGAAACTTAGTGAAGACCCAGTTTCAAAATAAAAGAATAAAGCCGAGTGTGGTGGCGCACGCTTGTAACCCCCGCGCTTGGGGGGCTGAGACAGGAGGATCACACAGGTTCGAAGCCAGCCTCAGCTACTCAGTGAGGCTGTCAGCAACTTAGTGAGACCCTGTTTCCAAATAAAGTATAAAATGGGTCTGGGAGTATAGCCCAGAGGTAGAAAGCTTCTGGGTTCCACCCCAGTACCACCAAAAAAAGAAAAGAATAAAAAATAGGGCTGGGGGTAGAATGCCCCTGGGTTAAATCCCTAGTACCTCAAATAATCATCATCATCATCATCATCATCATCATCATCACTTTATTCTGCAAACCAGAGATAATTTTAAGTTGCCTATAAAAATAATATTTAGAGCCAAGTGTGGTGGTGCACACTTGTAATCACGGTTCACGGACAGCTTTAGCTACTTAGTGAAGCCCTTCACAACTCAGTGAGACCCTGTTTCAAAATAAGGAATAAAAATAGAACTGGAGGTGTAGCTTGGAGGTAAAATGCCCCTAGGTTCCATCCCCAGTACCAAAAAAAAAAATAAAAAACAACAATATCTAGAACTTTCTTTTCACCTCTCTGCCTTTCTTTTCACTGAAACGTCTGAACCTACTTGATGCTGATCACATAAGTAACTTCACCCCCCCCCCAAAAAAGTGCTATTTCATATGGATGGATTCAGTACTGAGGCAGAAAAAAAGAGCATAATTTTTTTTTTTTTTTTTTTTTTTTGGTGGTACTGGGGTTCCTGGAAACCCTTCTACCTCAGGGCTACACTCCCAGACCTATTTTATATTTTTATTTGGAAACAGGGTCTCCTAAGCCAGCGCGGCTGGCTTCGATCCTGCGCGATCCTCCTGTCTCCGCCTCCCAAGTTGCGGGGATTGCAAGCGTGCGCCGCCACGCCCGGCTTGCAAGGTTTTAATTCTTATTCTTTGCAACAGTGGAATATTTTCCAGAAAATTTCAATTCTGAAATATTCTGGAAATATTCATGAAATAATCTGAAGATCCAACAGTTACTGTCCCGCCTCTGATGTCTGAGGCTCTTCACACAGTGTGGCACAGGTACAAAATGACAAGAAGCGCTCACATCTAATCCGAAGTCGAGAGCCAATTAATTGCAGCCCCTGGCTGAGAGCTGGGCCAGGGCACATCTGGTGAAGTCGAGACTCGTGGCTTCCTCGAAGATGTGAGACTGAGCCGGGTGAGGAGGAAAGGGTGAGGGAGCAACAGGTGGGGCCTCAGGTGGGAGGATGCCACACCCAGGCTCAATTATGCGGTGCAGGAGAAAGGTGAGGCCGGGCAAGGGTTCGGCCCATTGCCCAGGATGGCCAAAGCTTAAGATACATAAGAGTCAGAGCCAGGATGCTGATGTGGTAGAGCCAGTCTGCTGGGCTGAACGATTTAACTCAAAGTATCTGCAAGTTGCTCTATGAAAAAAAAAAAGAAAGAAAGAAAGAAAGAAAAACTCCTACTTGTAAGTACTAGTGGGTTAGATTGAATCCAGTGATATCAATGAATCTGCCAGACCCAAGAGGTGGTTAATGAAAACACGGACAGGCAAGAACAGGACAGATGAGAAAAGTAGAAGAGAAAGAACATGTTGATTGTTGATTGGTTGCTCTGAGCAGGAAAAGGAAGCAGAAAACTGTTCAAAGGGAACTGGTGCTTGGAGCCTGAGCAACAAGTTAAGACAAACTCCTAGACCCGGAGCCAGGTGAGAGGAGGGAGTGGCCAGGAGGTTAGATGGTCCAGGACGCCTGTTTTACCATCTGTCTGGAGGATTCAAGGAAAATGCCAAGGTGGAGATATCAAATGGACAACTAGAAATGCAAGGGTAACCCGATATTCAGAGCCTTCATCTTCCAATCTCTAATGGTAACTCCCAAATCCACATGATTATCAGAATCAACCAGGGAACCTGTTCAAAGCAAAGGGCCCCTGGCCCCGCCCTAAGAAATCCCGATTTAGTGGCCGTGGGATGGGGCCCAGGAATCCGCAGCACTTCGGAGCCAAGACTGGGAGCCACGGCTCCCTGGCTTCTCTCTTTGCAGTTCATAATCCCCTGCCTTTATGTTTCTGGATAGACTTCCAGAGCATATTCACTTTGATGGCATTTGCAGAATGTGAAACTACACCTCTCTCGAGGACTGGAAACATACTTTCACATCTGAAAATAATTACTTCTCAGTCTGTATTCCACCCGTTACGGGGAATGGCTCTGGTGGTCTACCATATAACGGATGGCCCGGGTCTGCAAGTACCAGCTCCTACAACACAAAGATCAGTTCTGCTGAAACTTTTCGTGAGGGAGACAACTCCTGGCTCTGCGGGTGCTGGGCTGGCTGGGGGCAATGTGTGTCAAGCAGTTCTTTGGTTTTAAATGATGGACCTCAGGGAGATGGTGGGATGATGATGTATACCCTCATCTGTGAGCCTTTTACAGGTGTCAGTACCTTCAGCATGCGTTTCAGCGGACTTCAGGCTCCAGGTCCTCCCATGATTCCTGTCTCCTTTCCTTCCTCACAGGGGTGATGGCATAAAGCTCAGGAAGGCAACTCGGCCCATGGAAAACATTCAACCTGCAGCTTTTATGAAGGGATGGAGGGGAAATCGCAAGTGTGGAATGGACACCTGAGGCTGCACACTATGGGAACTGGGGGTCTTAAGGTTTCTAATGAAAGACCAAAGATGGTTTAGTAATAAAATAACCTTATCCCCATCTATCAACTGACTGCTTTCATGAATTGAATAGAGACTATCCCCGATAGAAGAGTTCAAGTATTAATGTTCTGAGTTAATATAATTAAGTCATGAGGGTTGTAATCTTATCAGTGGATAAATTCATGTGATAGATTTACTGGGTGATACCTAGGCAGGTAGGGTGTATCTGGAGTAAGTGGGTCCCTGGGGTGTGGCCTCGGGCACCCTGCTTGCATCTCTGAACTCCCTTGCTTGATCTCCCTTTTGTTTGCAGCCTCCATGATGTGAGCAGAGACATTGCTCTCTCCCCCCTCCTCCTGCCACCACGCCCTGACCTCCACTGGTGTACCCTGTAGCCTGACGTGGACTGAACCTCTGAAATCTCCTGAACTATGAGCAAATAAACACAATAGGTTGTGTGATCAGTTGCTTTGGATGTCACAGCAGGGAGAAGGCTGACTTAACATCTGTCTTCTCCTTTTTGTTCAAAAACAAAAGGCAACCATTTCCATACTCACTACATAGGCTATTACTCTGTCTTAACGCAAAATTTCTCATTTAATTCTCACAGTTATCCTGGTATGTGAAGTAGTTTCATGATCCTCACTTCTAGAGATGAGAACACCAAAGTGTGACGAATCAAGTTTCTGCTCCGGGTCTCCCTTCTCATGAGGGCAGAGCTGGAATTCCCACCCGGTTCTTCCTGAGGGTAGTTTGTGCTTGGCTGGGATCCACGGGGCTGCCAAAATACAAGAGGGAATGCAAAGGCAGCTGGGAAACAGGTCACTTAAAGTGACCCATAGATGCTCCTTTTATCTGAATTGCTCACATGGCCAAACGATCTCCCCTTCCCTGACACGGCACGTGTGCTTTCTCTTACCAAGATGTGCCTGTCAAGGAAGGAAACGTGTTGCTCACCCTACCCTCTTCAGCATTCAAAACCACGGGCCTCAAAAAAGGTTCTTTGATGTACACATGCACTTATATGTGTGTGTGTGTGTGTGTGTGTGTGTGTGTGTGTGTGTACGTCTGGAGGGTGGAGGGAGGCTGATGATTGAGCCCAGGGGCATTCTACCCCTAGTTATACCCTCAGCCCTATTTCCTTTTTTTTAAACAGGGTCTTGCCCATTTGCGGAGGTCCCAGTTAAGTTGCTTGGGCTGGCCTTGAACCTGCCATCCTCCTATCTCTGCCTCCCAATCAGAGAAGGTTCTTTCAGGTGCCACTGAAGCACACAGCTGAGTTACGTGCTGGACCCTAACCACTGACTCGCATGGCTCTCCTTCCCAGTGCCCTAAAGAGAGCTGGGGAGACTGTGGAGCCATTTCGGTTGTCAGGATGACTTGGCGGGAGAAGGCAGTAAGAGCACCGGGTGGGTGGGTACGAGGAGTGCCAGGAGTCCTAGGATGCCCAGGACATCTACACAGCCAAAGCAGCTCCTGCAAACCTCACGACTTCCTGAAGTCCTGCCAGAAATTCATGTGGGTAAAAGTCCTGTTTATAATTGTCCATACGTTAAGACCTAACTCTGTTTTCACACAGGCACAAAGTAGGTGGCGAAAAGAATACTATTTTATTCCAAGGTTTACCAAATCTGAGCATTTCCAAACGTGACGGTACTCGGGGCACGGCCAGAACCCGCTGAGGCACCAGGTTCCTGCGGGGTGCGGGCCTCTGAGAGGCTCCCCGAGGCCCCCGAGGCGGCAGGTGCACAGCCATATCCTCAACCAAGTGCTCTCCACACAAGACGTGCCTTTGATTTCAGGGCTCCTTCGTGTTGTAACAGAAACATCACACGGGTTTTTAAAGACGGGTAGTTAAGAGATGTTATCCACAAATCTCACTTCAAGATGGCGGAGGTGGCAGGCACAGACACAATGTCCCGCACATCGATGCCCAGAAGCGGGGAAGTTGAAGGAAAACTCTATAGAGGAAAGAAAGGCGTTATAAATATTACCTGTCTTTCCCGATTCCACATGATGCGAGTCCGGCTGGGCAGTTCCCATGCCCCAGGAAATCCTGACTTAATCTCTGCTTCGTCAGCACTTTGGACTGTGTATGTGTGTGTCTGAGCGGAGGGAAAGGCGTCTGTTGATCAAGGTGCCTTTGTCTTCTACGCTTGAGTTCTTTCTGAATTCAGGGCTGAACGTGTGTGTGTGTGTGTGTGTGTGTGTGTGTGTGTGTGTGTGTATGTAAGTGTGTGGTACTGAGGATTGAGCTCAGGAGCATTCTAACTCTGAGCTACACCCCAGCCCTATTTTATTTTTATTTTGAAACAAGGTCTCGCTAAATTGATAAGAGCCTCACTACTTGATGAGGTTGTCCTTATACCCTCGATCCTCCCATATCAGCCTCCCAAGTACTGGCATGACAGGCACTCGCCACCCACCACTTTTAAGCTCATAGAAATCTCTGAAACAACGTAACAACTAAAACTCGGTAAAAGAAACTCCACAACAGAAAGAAAGGGCATAAAGTATTCACAATGCAAAATCTTTTTTGAAAAACTTGTAAAGAAATAAGTAAAAATCTTCCGGGGGGATACATCTTGTGATTCTTGACGGTCTAGGTCAAGTCCTCGTGGAAGTCATTATTTTATTTTCTTCTATTCTATTGCAATGCTGAGGACTGGACCCAGGGCTCCATACACGGCAGGTCATGCCAGCCTGAATATGTTTTAAACGTACACACACCTATGTAGTTAAGCCCAATAAACAAATATTACAGCTGGAGGTATCGTAGCACTAAATTATGCCTGTAAGTATTTTCTACCAATTTTACTTCATCAATAAACAGGTTTCACCTTTTTAATCACTTTCTTGTTATGATAAAAAAAAAAAGATTCCACTTTTATACCAAGCCAAATACAAGCAAAAGGTAACTTGGACTGAAAAACACTACACAGACACACTTTTAGGTTGTTTTTCCTAATCTTGAAGAAGGAGGAAAAAATCCAAACGGCTTCCTCTACACAGTTGACAGGCAGTAATAGTGCTTTAAGATCACATCACTTTCCTTGACCAAAAGGAAGAGCTTAACAAAGATCGATTGTTCGGAACTCTTGGTTACCATTCGGCTAAACGCATAGTAAGGGGGAAAATCGGCAGTCAACTGAACAGTTATCAAAAATTTCTGACACAGTAACACCGCTTCTGCCGAGCGCAGGAGCGATGTCAATAAACGCTATTCTGTTAGCCACGATCACTCCTTTAGAATTATTAGCCTTTACTTCACTAAAAAGAAAAAGAAAAGGTTATTTTTAATAATATCGATAAAGACCTTGGTTTCCTTTCTGAGGTAGGAACACATAAAGTGATTAACAAGAGTAAATAAAACCATGGTAATTTTGCCAGGTGTGGTGGCACATGCCTGTAATCCTAGCACTTGGGAGGATGAGAGAGGAGGATCAAAAGTTCGAGGCCGGCTTCAGCAACTTCGTAAGACCCTGTTTCAAAATAAAAAAGAGGCCGGGCGTGGTGGCGCACGCTTGTAATCCCTGCACTTGGTAGGTGGAGACAGGAGGATCACGCAGGTTCGCAGACTGCCTCGCTGGCTTAAGAGACCCTGTTTCCAAGTAAAAATATAAAAATAGGTCTGGGAGTGTAGCCCAGAGGTAGAAGGGTTTCCAGGAACCCCAGTACCACCAAAATTAATTAATAAATAATAATAATAATAATAATAATAATAATAAACAAAATAGGCCTGGGGGGTGTAGCTCAAAGGTGGCACCTCTGGATTCAATCCTTCAGTACCAAAAAATAAATAATAAATTCATGATAACTTTAAAACATGTTCTTAAAAACGTATTATTTTGTCTGGCAAAATCTGTAACTAGAATTAGCACAAAAAAAAACTAAATTTCACTTTCTTTTCTTTTTTCTTCTTTCTAGAACAGAACTGATAGTACCTAAGGACTTTGCCTGAGAATTCTGAAGCATAAGAAAAAGACAGATAAACAGAAAATGGGCCATGAAATCTCTAGAGAAGTGTTTTATTGTCCATTATGCCTTCAGCTTATCAGAAAAAAAAATCTAAGTTCAGGGACTTTGTGATTACAAACTAAAAAGTATGAGAACAAAAAGCTAAGATGCTATGTCTTGGTCAGTTAAGGGAACCAGAGATGATTTACTCGAACAGTATTGCACATATATTTGAAAACAAAGTAAACGCTTCGGCATGTCAGCCTTTTCTTTATCTAATGTTAAGTAGAAAGCTACATAGCAACTTCCTTTACATGGAACAAAATAAAAAGGGTTTTAAATTCTCTGGAAAAAATGGTAAGTCCAGAAAAATTATAGATTGATTTCTTAGCTATCACATGCCTCCTCTTCATTTTCTAAAGAATATTGGCATAAAAATAACGTAATATAAACAAGGCTGACAGTTTCTACATTTCAAATGTAAAATTAAATACCTATTCATTTTATTTGCAACTGTGGAAAGTACACATCAAAAACAAATACATAAATATACAGATAAATCACAACACTCCAAAATGACAAAGAGTTCATATTACTCTGAGCCAAAGGGTGTTTGGGTCCAAAAACTTATGCTAGCCAGAGGTTATTTGAAAGCACAAATCTTCTGCTTTAGCATTCGTTCTAATACTATATGAAAAAAATTAAATCAAGGAATCTTACGGTGGTTCATATTAAACGGTCTCTGAAGTACAGAGCAATTGTAAATACCAAGGACTGGAAAATGCAGATGCCATATTCTTGCGCCACCTGGTGGTTTATTTCCCTTACTGCACTGATAAAGCACCTTGCCTTGGATTCTAAGCACTTTGCCTTCAGTGGCAAGATGGAAGGGAATTTACATTTACCAAAATAGAGTAACAGTGTGTGTCACGAGACGCGACCCCGCTCACAACCACTTAGGAAAGCTCCCTAGTGCTAAGTACAGAGGCACGCACAAGCACCAATGCTAAGTACAGAGGCACTTCTCAAAACCTCCCATCGCTGGTCTCTAGGGCTGTTTTGTCATTGTTCCTTTCTTAACAGCGTGTGACACCGACGCTAATCACCGGATCCAAGATAAATACAAAGAAACTGTAGATCAAACCATGGGCTTGTCCGTGGTTTATTTACGTCTTGCCTCATTCTGGACAGTTCAAAACGGAGCCATTTTAACATCTAAAAGATGCTGTCTTAACTGTCAGCAGGGTCATAATAGGTAGTCAGAGACATCATTTTAAACACAGAAAAGCTAAACTAGAGCACACTGTCTCCAAGCGGAAAGTTGCAAAATACCGATTTTGTGCCTGTTTGACATCAAATTACTCAAGCCAGGCATGGGGGCCCACACCCTGCAGTCCCAGCTACTAGGGAAGCTGAGGGGAACTGCTTGATCCAGGATTTCGAGACCAGCTTGGGGGGTGGGGGGGACAGCAATATCTTGTCTCAAACTTAAATTTAAGAAAATAAAAATGATGCCCCTTGACAGAATTCCCAGAGGAACAGTTGAGTCTTGGAGCGATCAAACGTTTATAAAATCAGAATATATCCGGAGCATACCAGCCTCGCAGCCAGAGTGGCTTCAACAAAAGCCATAGAGATTCTAGGGAGGATGGTGGTGGTTGACGATTACATAAAATGTAAAAGGTCCACACCCTACCTAGAAGAGGCCACTTCCTACTCTAAGTTTCCACGCGTAATCTCTTCCATGAAGAAGCAATGAACTCCACAGTTAAGAAACGGGATCAGCAAACTTGCATGTCCCTTACAATGACGGCCTCTTACTGGCTGTGCCTGGCATGGCTGCCGGAGACTCTCCTCCACCCTCCTGTGAAAGCGCTCGGTGTCCCTGACTCATCCTCACTCAGTGGAAACACTGAGTGCGAAGAGGCTTCAAAGGATGTCTCTATTCATCCCCTGGCCCAGGTTCTCAGTGGAGGCTCGATGCTATTAAAAGCCTGCCTTCCTGGGGAAGGTAGATAGTTTCAGGGAAAGACCATTTGGCTGGGAGGAGGAGGCGTTGTTGCCAGCTGTTCCTGCAGCTCCGCTCTCTGTGTGGTCTCCGGTAAGTTGCTAAACCTGAGGACGGCAAGGGCCAGGTCTATAAAAATGATGACATTCCCCATAAAAGGGCCTGCCTCGCTCCGCACTGTGCGCCTCCATGGGAGAGCCAGCCCGGTGGCTAGAGAAGCTCTGAGGTTGGAGTTTTGCCATGAACAACCCGAAAAGCAAGACACAGGCTGGGCTGGACATTCCCCCTCCCAACCCCGTGCAAACCAAAGTGTCTCATTTCCTTGAAACACTCTTAACAGGGTAGCATGGCTTCCATTTGCCACACTTCAGTCAGCCATTCTTCCTACAGTGGGCCACCGTAGAGGCCACGTGGCGAGGCCACAGTCGATCTCATTCTCCAAACGTTGGGATTGAGAGACAGCCCAAGTTTCGGTGGGAGTTAAGACACACCTGAGTCAAAAGGCTTGGGTTCAGCCGAACGTGGTGGCGCACACTTGTCATCCCAGCATCTGAGAGGCTGAGACAGGAAGGATCATGGTTCACGGGCAGCTTTAGCGACTTAGTGAGGCCTTTGGCAACTCAGGGAGACCCTGTTTCAAAATAAAGAATAAAAAATAGGGCTGCTGGAGGTGTCACTCAGAGGTAAAATGTCCCTGGGTTCCATCCCCAGTACCCCAAAAAAAAAAAATTGCTTGAGTTAAAATCCCAGCTGTAACCTTTCTGATTATTTTTGTCTGTGTATGTAACATGGGGATAACGTGCATCACTTCGCAGAGCCTAGGAGCAAACAATAGGAAGGTATGTGGAATTCACTGCTCAAAGAAACAGTCAGCACTGGAGGCAGACACTGAGAACCAGAGAGAACAGAGAATGCCCAGCTTGCACCAGCAGCTAAGGGGTAAACTCCCTGTCCTGGATGGGCAATCTGGATAGCTATATGCATATGTATATTCAGGTGGCCTTATACAAATACATGTCATTCCTGAACGAAAGGCTGTTTTGCTAACAGGCATTTCATGTATCATCACTGCCTGACTCATGGTAGGAAACAAATATCTATTAGAAATTGAAATAGATTCAAAATATTGAGGAGTTTCAAGGGTCTCGCCATATACCACTGTACTCTGTATACCCTTCAATGACATCAATTTCATTCTTTTTTTTCTAAAACATGAGAGCATGTTAGGACTCTTCAGTCATGTTCCAGCCATCACTGGATTAGAAACATCAAGACAAGAATCTAGGAAACAGCCAGACGTGGTGGCGCAGGCTTGTAATCCCAGTATGTGGGAGGCTGAGACCAAAGGATTGCGGTTCATGGACAGCCTCAGCTACTTAGCGAGGCCTTTTGCAACTCAGTGAGACTCTGTTTCAAAAAATAAAACTAATAAAAAAATAGGACGGGGTGTAGCTCAGAAGTAGAATGCACCTGGGTTCCATCCCCAGTACTGGGGGAAAAAAAAAAAAAAAAACTAGAAAACAAAGAAAGCTGAGGACTAAGGACTAAGACAATTTTCATTTTACCACTATAAATAAGGCATTTTATGGAATACAAAAGTCTTGACTCTGTGAAACTGGAAGATGTTAAAACCGCTATAACTTCTATACCACAAGACTTCTCAAGTTGAAGAAAAACTAAGCATTTTGAACTTTATGATGTCTGGAACAGAAAGGGTAGAGAGACCATGGGTCCGATGCCATGAAAGTACACTAGACGATAAAGTAACTCTGGCCCAGCTCTAAAACTGTTCTTGAATAGAACGGGAAGGGCAGAAAAGAGATAACTTACAAAGCCTTAGAAAAATGGCTTTGCTAACCTACCAGGCTCCTAAGACCCTCGAGAGAGAACACAGTATCCTTATTCATAAGGTTGAATCTCTAATTCCCAACCATCTACTCATTTCCCTACCCTATAATATTGGAAAAGGCAATTTCCTACTTCACATTACAGGTTTTATAATCTAACATTGTTCATTTCTTATTGGTCATAATGGTAAAAAAAATATTTAAACGAATTTACTTTCAGTTTTTCACCTTCGCATCCACAACACGTTGTCATTCATTCAATAATTGAGATTTTTCCTAAAAACCATTTAATGAAAGATCTTAGTTTTATGGATGGCAATAAAAAACTAAGTAGTATACTAAAATCTCTGTTAGACCTTACCAGAGACCCCAAATCAGTTTACTCTGTGACCTGACAGCTCCGAGCAGCCGAGATCTTTATAAAAATATCCATCAGGGGTTGCTCCGTTGGCTTTCCATTTCAACAGGAATAAAATGTGAACCTGATACCACAACCTACAAAATCCAGCACGACCATTCCCCGCCTTACTTCCTCACTGAAATGGCTCCTTCTCTCTCCTGTCTGCCTGCCCTCCCCACTCGCCGGCTCCTCCGCCAAGACCCCACTTGGGCCTTCGTGTTCTCAGAACACAACCTGCTCCCCAGCGTTCTCACTGCCCTGTACACCTCCTCCAGGCAGCTGGCTTATTCCCTCCACCCCCAGCTTCTGGATACCCAGGTAGCCTTCTCACTAACAGTCGGATGCAGTAATACTCTGGCCTCACGTCAATCCAATCTCTATTCCCAAAATTATTGTCGTGGTGTCTATATTTTATTGATATTATCTTCATTTGTGTCAATCTTCTTTATTCAAGGGCAAACTCCTAATAGCAAGACTCTTACTCGTTTGTTAACCAATCTTTAGCAGTACCTACAAAGGGCACCAGATCCAAAGCACATGAAGAAATGTTTGTTCCACAAAAAATAAAGGAAAGTTGAAGAATTAAGGACTTCCAGAATATAAAGGGTAAAAACCCCACAGCAGGTTACAACTGTTAAGGGACTCCCTGTGATACACAGGAAGGCTTACACTTGGAAACTTTAGCCCAGGTAAAAGTCACTCTAGAATATATTCATTTATTAAACAGATACAGATTGTCTGTCAGATACTGTTGGACAGTGGCACGTCCAGCCATAAACACATCAGTCTCTCTTCTGAGAAATTTACACTCTACACTAGGGAGACAGACAAGACACAAAAACACATGCCAGGCAACCAAAGGCTATAGAGAAAAGTCACTGTGAAGGAGCAGAGAAGATTGAAGTTCTAAGGGCCTCCAGAGAAGGCGGCATCCTAGCGGAGTCACGAAGGGAGAGAGGCGGGTGGATGCATCTGGCAGGGTGTGGGCCTTGAGCCTCTCCTGATGTGTTCACAGACTGGTTGGGGGCCAGGGTGACTGAGAACAGAGAGAGAACAGCAAGAAAGCGAGTTCAACAGGGCAGGAGCCACTGTCTGAGGGGTTCTCCAGACTGCAGGGACAACGTTGCCTTTTTTTAAATTCTTTTTTTTTTTTTTTTTCAGTACTCGGGATGGAACCCAATGGCACTCTAGCTTTGAGCTACACCCCCAGCCCTAATTTTTTATTCTTTATTTTCAAACAGGGTCTCACTGAGTTGTGAAGGGCCTCACCAAGCAGCTGAGGCCAATCTCGAAACACAATCCTCCTGTCTCAGCCTCCCAAATGCTGGGATTACAAGCGTGCACCACCATGCTTAGCACCATGATCTCGGTGAGATGAGAAGTCACTGGACAGTTTGGGGGAGAGGATGCTAGAACCCTGCTTACACTTAAAAGGTCACATTGGCCTTTGACAAGGGAGTCTGTGAGGCAAGGGGAAAGGCAGGATGGTCAATTAGGAATCCCGGCAGCAGAGGGAGGATCTGGCTATGCACTAAGAGCCTGGGGGAGAAAGCATGGATTTTAATCACTAGATGGCTTTATTTATTTATTTATTTATTTATTTACTTAATCATTAACAAGCCATGTCTCAAATAGCTAAGATTTCTCAGGGACCTAACATCTAAATGACTAGATTAAGCTACTGGTGCCCTTTTACAATCAATAACAATTCTGATGTGCAAACACTCTAAGAAAACTGAGTGGCTAATTAATATCAAAGTAGACCTCAAAATAAAGATTATTACCCGGCATAGAGAAGAACATTTCCAATTAGGTGATTTCATCAAAAAGACTTGATAACCTTTCTCACAAGGGGATTGTACACAACAGATCCTGAAATAAGTCAAGTAATGATAATAATAATAATAATAATAATAATAATAATGCACTGAGTCATGGAAGAGGCGAGTGTACCCAGGGGGTACACACAGCTCCTCGGTACTTCCAGTACTTCCCAAAAGTACTCCTGGGGTTCTCCAGTCAGCACAGCCTGCAGGGAAAAGAAGTCCAGACATACATGAACCCATAGCCAATGCCTCTATTATATTCCAAGCTGGGGAGATGCTTCTGTAGAGTCCAAGTCTAATGCCATACAAGGACTCCACACGGCTCCACAGTTCTGTAACCCTGTGTTCTAGGTTTCTTTTTTTAAATTTCATTTATATGTGGAACATATCGAAAATGGTACACATTTACTGTGCTTGGTGCCCTCTCCCCTCCTACCCAGCTCCCCTTCCCCCCTCCCACCAATGCAATGATGAGTGTCCAGGTTGACCATACTATATTCATACTTTTACACATATTCGGATGGAGCTCCTCCAATAATCAACCTCAGCCTTCTTCCTCTCCTACCCTTCCATTCTAGCTTTGCTGAGGTTTCCCCTCCATTATCTGGAGTCCCTCTGGTGTCCCCAATGCTCCCTAGTTTGGGCACATTGGAGGAAACATATGTCCCTTCTCTTTCTGTGCTTGGCTGATCTCACTTAACATCATGTTCTCCGGGACTTTCCATCTTCTTGCAAATGGCATGATTTTGTTCTTCTTTATAGCTGAGTACAATTCCATTCCATGTATTTCCCATAATTTTGCAATCCATTCATCTGTTGATGGAGACCTAGACTTGCTCCATATTTTGGCTATTACGAATTGTGCTGCTATGAACATAGGTATGCATATGTTACTGTAGTTCTCTGATTTCAACCCCTTTGGAAAAATACCCAGGAGTGGTATAGCCAGATCATATAGTAGATCTATTCCCAGTTTTCTAAGGAATCTCCACACTGATTTCCATAACGGCTGAACTAGTTTGCACTCCCACCAACAGTGTAAAAGAGTTCCTCTTTCCCCACATCATCACCAGCATTTGTTATTATTTGATTTCTTTATGCTTGCCACTCTGATTGGGGTGTGTTCTAGGTTTTGAGTTTGGCCTCAGACCACCAGCAGACCTGGCCATAGCCCACCCTGATATTTCAAATTAGAGCTGGGCAAATTCTTAAAAGAGTGAACATAAGAGCAACTACCTGAAGTCTTAAAATGGCATTTTACATGATGTTATCATTTTTATGGGGCTGAAATGGCTGGCTATGGTAAATTCCTATGGTTTAACCTAATATATATATGAACAAAACAAATTCCCACTCACTGAGTAGGAATTTCATTTTTAAATTTTAACAGGCTTTATTTTTTTTAGAGCAGTTTTAGGTGCACAGGACAACTGGGCGGAAGGTGGTGATTTCCTCTGCCTCCTGCCCCCAGGCATGCAGTGCCTCCTCTGGTCACAAGAGTACTTTCATGCTAACCATAAGCAAGTACTCAAGATAATCTGCCTAACATTTCATGTGACAATTAGCAGCGCTGATCTCATGAAACTATTCCTCAGGAGACATCCTTGGCTGTATGTGGTCCATGTGTGGAGACCAAGGTGCCCTTTACCGCTCCACTCACTACAGATGTTTCAATGCAGCAGCAGGACTAACCTGAGACGAGGACCACACAGAAGACAGTTCAGTATTTTAAGAATGAAAGAAGCCATTCTTTCTCAAAAAAAATCCTTTTCTTTTTTTCTTTTTTTGTGGTACTGGGGATGAAACCCAGGGGCATTCTACCTCCAAGCTACACCCTCAGCCCTATTTCTTATCCTTTATTTTGAAACAGGGTCTGACTGAGTTGCCGAGGGCCTCACTAAGTAGCTGAGGCTGTCCGTGAACCGCGATCCTCCTGTCTCTGCCTCCCAAATGCTGGGATTACAAGCACGTGCCACCACACCGGCTCTAAAAGCTCTTAACTAAAACTTATAGAAAGTTTTAGGGGGAGAAACACTTGAACGGCAATCATGTTTGTGCATGCTCAGTTCAATACCTACAATGGAGTACTCACCAATACTACCTCGATCAGCCTTTAGTATTGTTGTTGGTAAACATAACCTTATATTAAGTAATTACATTATGAGAAAAGTAGAGCTGCACCTGCCTGGCTGGCTCTGGGTGACTTAAATGTGGACTTAGCAAAATAACATTTATTTTCTCTTTCTATCTCTCTCACAAGATACAGGTTCTTCTGACAGGGATCACTTGAATGTCCGGTTTCAACTGAAACATCTATTCAGCTACATCTCTCTAGTCCCTGTGCACCTTAGTTTGTGGGATTGAGAAAGGAGCGAGCTGAGAGAAGCCAGATAAGCCAGGAACAGTCATGGCAGCTACAGGCTTGGCAACGAGACCTTTGGCCTGTGTCCTGGCACAAGGAGGGGGACCCAAAAAGAGCCGCAGAATCTGACACGCACCAAGCTCACTGTGGTTTGCCTCGGTGGAGTATCCTCTTGCTTGTGCTCAGAAATCCCTCCTGCTCTAACCGAGGTGAGCCATGCCCTTGGTTCCCGATCGAAGCAGACAGAGAGGCTAGAGCCGAGGAGGGAGCAAATAAGGTCCCCAGATGGCGGCCATGGCTGGGGAGAAGCAAGTCTGGCCTCGTGCATTTGACAGGGTCTGCAGAAAGTCACTGAGTCAAGTAAGAAAGGCGCCTGGATGGGGGCTGTGCACCCCCTTTGCCATGAGTATTCTGCTTTATTTTCGTTTGAAAGGTTTCTAAGAACGTTTCTTGGTGTGTCTTGAATGGTTCATACTTGTTAACTTTATAGGAATGTGTGTTCATAGGAAGCCTGTTAATCAAATTGCCAACATAAATTACTTTTCCTCATTTTTGAAGGCTTGTCCAATTAATAAAAGGCTGATGCTTATGTACTGGAGTTATTTTAGGCCACTGGGGGCTGGGGGGAGCTAACGTGTATTGATTCAATATAGTTTTTCCTGTCACTTTGAAGACATTTATTCAATTTTGAAATGAGAAATGATGGTCAAATTGGGAGGGGGAACGAAATTCATAAAAAACAATTCCTCAATTTAAAAATAATACCACCTTCCCCGTCAGGCTTTGCTGCCAGCTGTTATTTAAACCTGTGCCTAGTGCGAGGCGGCAGCTGAGAGTCCTGCATTAGCAGGAAACCAGGGCATTTATGATTGAGTTCCTGTTATTGACTTGTTCTTGGACCAAATGCCAAGTTTCTTTAGACATAGTACAGTAGGCTCACTGTGAAAGCCCGGTGTGAATACTGTTGTGACATTTAGGCCATGATTTTTGTTTTATGTGTCAAGACTTTTTTTAAAAGGACTTTTAAAACAATGTTCTCTGGAATGAGTTGGAGAAAGTGGTTTAGTTCAAAATAAGCTGTGCTTTTGAAATGGCTTATAACTTGTATACACCACAGAACTAAAAGTGTTTTACATCGAACCCAACACAAATTTTCATTGTAGATGGGTATATTTCGGTAGAAAACCAGGTGGTGAGGTAGAGGTTTACAGGTTGATAGGGGAAATATCTTCACAATAGTCCAGGAATAAAAAAGTTTAAATGATCACATTACTTCTTAGAAAGGCAAATGCTTTGATAAGAATAAAAATTATCACTAAGATAAAATTATTTTGGATCAACAGCCATCTGCATTTAACATTTTTGGGGGGTTAGGAGGTATGATTTTCCCCACTTTAAGTTGAGGTATCTTTCAACAACCTTTCAAAACTTCCTTAATTGGAATGACGTGTGTGTGTGTATGTGTGTGTGTGTGTGTGTGTGTGTGTGAGTGTGTTGGGGATCAAACCCAGGGTCCCATGCATGCTAGGCAAGTGTTCTACCACTGAACTATATCCCTAGTTTAAATGACTTACATTCTTAAAGAAATTTGGTTGAGGCAGCTACAAAACTAATATCTTAGGTTGTCTTTGTTTTGATGGATTTATCCCGCACAGCATTTCCCTAAGCACATCATACATCATGTATCAAGTTCCTACCTCCAGAGCTATAGACCGGTCCTAACCAAGGTCAGTTTCCTGGTCATCTTTGTGTTGGTCTTCCTGTAGGTGGAAGTTAGAAGTGATTTCCTAAGCCAGGCGGTGTACCACACACTTGTAATCCCAGTACTTGGGAGGCTGAGACAGGAGGATTGCAGGTTCCCAGCCAGCCTCAGCTGCTTAGTGAGGCCCTCTACAACTTAGTGAGACTCTGTTTCAAAATAAAGAATTAAATATAGGGCTGGGGGTGTAGCTCAGAGGTAAAAACGACCCTGGGTTCAATTCCCAGTACTGAAAAAAAGAAAAAAGTGCTTTCCCCTGCCCCATCTTTGTCAGAGTCCCTCCCCCATCTTTGTCAGAGTCCTCTCATTCCTCTCTTATTTACAGATACTGTTTTCCTGCATAAATTTTTTTATGTTTAAAGGCCATCGTTTCACTCATTCTACAAATCTCTGTCAACTATTGCTTCTATGCTAAGTGCCGTTTAGGCATTTAGGTCCGTAACAGGAGACGAGGTCCCCGCATCTACAGAGCTTACCTTCTGGGGCTGAGCTCTGCAACGCGGTAGCCTGTGGTTGCTTTAACTAAAGTTACATTAAAATTATTTATTTATTTATTTATTTATTTATTTATTTATTTATTTATTTTGGGGGCTGGAACCCAGAGGCAGTCAACCGCCGAGCCACACCCCCTTGCCTAATTTTTTATTATTTTGAAACAGGGTCTCACTGAGTTGCGGAGGGCCTCACTTAGTAGCTGAGGCTGTCCGCGAACTGTGATCCTCCAGTCTCAGTCTCCCGAATGCTGGGATTACAAGCGTGCACCACCACGCCCGGCACATTAAATTTAAAACTCCGTTCTTCTACTGTACTTTTCGTATTCCAGGGGCTCAATGACTACACGTACCGGTGGCTGCAATTTTAGGAAGCACAAGACAGAACCTTCTCGTCACCCCACCAGTTTTACTGGGCAGCACTACAGGAGTGAACAGGTAACCGTTACCACTCACCTTAGTGGACGGTCGGGGGTCAGATGGGAAGCCCAGACATCCTCATACCATCTGTCTCCCTGGTTCTGTTGCCAAAAGCTGACACACTCCTTAGTTGTCTCTGCAACTTGACTGAAGCACTCTTTTAGCCCCCTTGTGTTAGGGCCAGCTGTCAACAGGTTATCTAGGCCACCTACTAAAGTTTAGCTATCTGTTTCTATAACAGAAATCTACTGAGAATATATGCAGATTGACAAAGAACTTTTACTAATAATCAACTTTTTCTTTTTCTTTCTATTTTTTTTTTTAACTAGGAATTGAACCCAGGGCCTCACAAATGCTAATAAGTACTCTACCACTGAATTACAGCCCCAGCCCTTTAAAATTTTTGGTGTCGTTTTACAAAGGAGAAAATAAATCATATACAGTGTGCACTGACTATTTGCTAGGTGTTGTTCTCCACTCTTTAATATGGTTTTATCATTTAATTCTCCCACCGGTCCCCAAGGGGGACGTTAATTATGAGCCTTTTGCAAAAGAGGAAGTTGAAGACACGGCGCGACCTGGCTACGGCCACTCAGGTGAGAGGTGAAGACACAGCGCGACCTGGCTACGGCCACTCAGAGGAGAGGTGGTGAGCTAAAGCAATCATCTCTCAGTTGTCTGGTGTGTGGGATTAAAATCCATCATGATTTCTCCTCTGCTTATGTTACCCTTAGTTGCATCTGAAACTCTCTCACTGAAAGGTCCATTTATTCTCGTCCCTTCCTGCAGCAAATCCCACACATTCTGCCTCCAAAATGCACCCCAAATCTGCTCTCTTCTTGCGGTGCCCTCTCGTCTACACTGCTAAACAGTCCTAAAGGCACCCTAGCCGGGCTCCTTCTCCCACTGTTGTCCTTTAGGGTCCATCATATGACGCGGTGGCCACGTGGGTTTGAATCACGAATCCATTCACAATTCTCTCCTACTTAGCACCTTCCACTTGTTTCTAGTGACGATTAGAATAACACTCACAGCCTCCCGAGTTCTCATGGGTCCTGCACGGTGCGGGCCTGGCGCGACCAGACCTCACCCAGCCGGTTCTCAGCTACTGCCGCCTTCAGGCCTCCTGCTCCCCGCTCCACACCTGTGCCTGCCGGCGCCGCGCCGCTGACTGCTTTTCTTGTTCAGTGTCGCCCTCAGATGTTAGTCTGTTGGCCGATTTTTTTTTGTTTTCTGGGCTCCAGAATGTGTATGAGGGAGATTTGGGATAACTGTCCCCGTTTACCGCTTCGTCTAGGTCACATGGCGCAGGCCATCTTTTTCAAGCGGCTTGTCCATTTTTCATCGAAATAGTTGGCAGGCATACAGAGATAGAAAAAGCGCAGATTTCTAAATTTGAAATTATTTCTCCCGTTCAAACAAAGTGTTAGCTCCTTATCCTGGATGGCTGCGGGCTCTCGCCCTACGTGGGCTGTAGTGACTGGCGAACTCTAGCAGTACCTCTGAGAGGCACTAGAGGCAGTGAGGAGCTGTCCCCACTCCCTGGAGGGCAAGCTCATCTCATGCATGGATTTACACATCCTTTGGAGAAAGGACCTGTAAGAAGACACCTGGAACAGAGTTGGAGTAGTCATTTTCAACAGCTTCGAACCCTATCTGCCCACAGTCACCTGGCCAGGGCCACATGTATACACTATTTTGCTTGAGAAGCAAGATGTGAAGGTCATATTACAGTGGTTGGGGATAGGGATCTTAGAGAAGGGCACAGAGCCTCGCACATGCTAGGTAAACCTCTACCGATGAGCTATAGCTGCAGCCCCCTTGCAGGGGTTCTTAAACTTCAACTTGTACCAAGTCACTCATTAAAACTTGTTGGTGGAATCTAACCTCACCCCTCACCCCTCACCCCATCCCTAGAGTTCCGATTTACTAGGTCTGGGGAAAGGCTTTAAGATCCCTAAAAAGTTTCCAAGCTGAAGCTGGAGCTGCTGATCCGCAGTCAATACCCTTCACCTGAAGACGCCCTTACCTGCAATCTGGACTGACTCAACTAGGCTACCACAGCCATAAAATAAGACTGAGCACGTAAAGAAAAAAAGAAAGCGTTGCAGACAGGCGTGGTGGCGCACTCTTGTAATCCCAGCACTCAGGAGTCATAGGCTCTAGAACAGCCTCAGCAAGTAGTGAGACTGTCATCAACCTAATGAGACCCCGCTTCAAAATAAAAATAAAAAATAGAGCTGGGACGCCGGGCGTGGTGGCGCAACACTTATAATTCCCCGCACTTGGGAGGCGGAGACAGGAGGATCGCACAGGTTCGAAGCCAGCCGCGCTGGCTTAAGAGACCCTGTTTCCAAATAAAACATAAAATAGGTCTGGGAATGTAGCCCGGAGGTAGAAGGGTTCCATCTCCATTAACACACACACACACACACACACACACACACAGAGCTGGGAGTGTAACTCAAAGGTGGAATGCCCCTGAGTTTACTCCCCGATCCCACCACCAAAAAAAAAAAAAAAAAAAAATCACTCCTCAGAAGTCTGTTTAGTGGCAGGTGGGTGTGGTGGCACACGTTTGTAATCCCAGCAATCCGGAGGCTGAGACACGAGGATCGCGGTTGGCAGCCAGCCTCAGCTACTTAGTAAGGCCCTCCGCAACTCAGTGAGACCCTGTTTCAAAATAAAAGAATAAAAAATAGGGCTGGGGGTGTACCCTGTAGGTAGAATGCCTTTGGGTTCCCTCCCCGGTACTAAAAAAAAAAAAAAAAAAAAAAAAAAAAAGAAGTCTGCTTAGTGATGATAATTACATTCATACTGCAAGGTGGAAACAGCCATAAAAGTTCAGGCTTACTCCTTCAGGATTAGGCACAGCTACAGGTAAGCTGAACCTAAAACCTGTCGCATTAAGAAGTCTACCGGTGGCCAGTCCAAGGCTGTCGGTCACTGGGTCAACAACAACCAGGGGCCAACACTCCTTGTATCTTTCTGGCTTCTCTGCTCAGGGCTACTTCATCATCCAAAACTGCTGTCCAAACTCCAGACATCCCATCCGCAGACCAGGTGGCAGTGCAGAGGAAAGTAAAGGAAAGGGGGCGAGCGTCCCAACTCTCTGTAAGCAGGTTTTCTAGAAGCCCTGAAAGAAAAACACTTCCTCTTCCATTCATTGGCCAGAACCCAGTCAGAGAGCCACAGCAACTGCTGAAACGGCTCAAAAATGTTATCTTTTAATTAAGCACAAGCTCATCCCAAATAATGTAGGGACTATAATTGTAAGTTAGAGGAGAAGAGGGGTAAATAGCATACTGGTTATCCACGCCACAATGAGAGCAGTACACTGAGCAGACGGTAACAGGGTTTAGAATGGTAATCAAGCTTACAAAATCTGCTTCCAATTTGAATTGTCCACTAGTGTATGTTCCCTGTTTCTAGAGCCATTTCTTCCTAGTACCTAGTAGATGCTCTTCCTGGTACCTAGTAGATGCTTCCTAGTACCTAGTAGATGCTTCCTAGTACCTAGTAGATGCTCTTCCTAGTACCTAGCAGATGCTTCCTAGTACCTAGTAGTACAGAGTACAGACTACTCCTAAGCTGGACCAACATACCATTGTTATATAAAATAAAAGTAGGTCTCACAATGGTTTCTTCCTGCCCCTCTGGAGAGCACAGTCCTGCCCTTCTAAGGTTCTCCAGGAAGGATACACAGTTAACGCCACCACAAGCGACTGTCTCCCGGATGCAGGGGGGTGACATAAATAAACTCCTCTGGGTAGAAAAAAATTGAGACTATTTCTCAAACATGGGAGCACCAAGACCAGGAAGTTAAGCATATACCTGTGTCTTCTAACTTAGTACCTTCTTCCCAGGTATGTGAAAGACCTGGGAAAGGGAGGTAGAAAAAGTAGACAAATATTTCATTTCCCAGATCAGGAAGGCTGCAGACAGCCCTTTGGGAGACCTTTTCTGTCTCCAGCTATATCACCGACCAAGACTGCGATTAGGCCGGGCGTGGTGGCACACGCTTGTAATCCCCGCGCTTGGGAGGCGGAGACAGGAGGATGGCGCAGGTTCGAAGCCAGCCGCGCTGGCTTAAGAGACCCTGTTTCCAAAAATAAAAAAAAGTATAAAATAGATCTGGGAGTGTATCCCGGAGATAGAAGGGCTTCCAGAAACCCCAGTACCATCAAAAAATAAAAACTAAAAAAAAAATTTAAAAAGACTATGATTAACGTATTTACATAAAACAGCCTAGATTTTATTTTGTGTATTTATTCATTTATTTATTTATTTATTTTGTGGTACTGGGGACTGAACTCACAGTCTGTCTATACTCCCAGCTCTATTTTATTTTATTTTATTTATTTATTTATTTATTTTGGTGGTACTGGGGGTAGAACTCAGGGGTTTTCTACCTCCAGGCTATACTTCTAGACCTATTTTTATATTTTATTTGGAAACAGGGTCTCACTAAGTTGCTGAGAGCCTCACTAAGTAGCTGAGGCTGGCTTCGAACCTGTGCGATCCTCCTCTCTCAGCCTCCCAAGCGTGGGGATTACAAGCGTGCACCGCCACGCCCGGCTTTTTTTTTTTAACAGCATTTCAGTAGATGGCTGAGAGTCTCGCTAAGATGCTGAGGCTGGTTTTGAACCTGTGATCCTCCTGCCTCAGCCTCCCAAGTACTGGGATTCCAGGCGTGCTCAGCTAACCTGGATTTAGAAATGACAGTTTTCACAAAGAAAGGCCAATGAACTCACCTTAGAATAAATATCAATTCAGTAGCAGAGCTGAAGGCACAAGCTACTGCTCCTGACCCCGGGTCCGCACAGCTTGTGGTCCTGGGAGGACCAGGACACTGTCACCCGTGGAGCTTCCACACAATTTCCCCACAGCTTTACGGCACCGCGAAGAGGTGGTGTTGATGGCCACCCACCAATCTTAAATACTTAGAGGGAACTGTATACGTCATTGATCAAAATATTCTCCCGTTCATTTATGGCAGCCAGATGGTGGAAGATGCCAGAGCAGGAGAACTATCAATGAGAAATAAAATTGCTTTAGAATACAACATGCCCAAGACGTGATTGCTGGAGAAGCTGCCATTTTAGAAAGGCCACTTTTTACTGTTTTAAGTAAAACCTGCACGTCGTTGGTAAACAACTGTCACTGAGTTCTAACGCCTGTACAGTGGGCTGCATTAAGAAGATGAGAAAACATCTCCCTGAAAATTCACCGTCACCATCCTTATTCAAGGAAAACGAAGGGTATGCTGGGTAAAGGTGGCCTACAGTTCTCACCGGGGTGATAACCACTGGCATTAGTGCTAACCTGAGCTGGTTTCAGGGACGAGGGCATGGATCTTACTCTACTATATCTCAAGCTCCCTTTAGGAACCACTTCAGAGCTTCAAGGTTACCTTTTTGGATCTCCGCCTTCCCAACTGTTAATAGTGTGGGTCTATGACTAAATGTTCACCAGGCCTTACAAAACACAAGCAGAAATCAAGGTAACGTGAGATAAGCCAGCAACTCAAAATTCAGACTTCTTATCTTCCTCTCGCTACTACCTCCTAACTTTCTGGTGTGAAAAGAAACATCCTTTCTTTTCTTGTATGTTTTTACTGGTGCATTATAACCTCACATCACAATGGAATTCATAGTGATAGATACACACACGTATACAACACTTGGGGAGGGAAACACCCTTTATTTTAAAAGATGGCAATATATAAAGCTAGAGGTGGGGTGGATTGTTTTCATTTTAAATATCCTTAGGTTAAAAAAAAAAGTTAGGGCATGAGTATTTCCAATGGTGAACCAGAAATTAATATATATTGGGTAGATGGTGGCAGTTAAGGAAATCAAAAAGTCTGAGCTGCAAGCCGGGCATGGTGGCGCACGTTTGTAATCCCAGTACTCGGGAGGCTGAGACAGGAGGATCGCCAGGTTCAAAGGTTCATAGGCAGCCTCAGCTACTTAGTAAGGCTCTCAGCAACTTAGTGAGACCCTGTTTCCAAATAAAATATAAATAGGTCTGGGAGTGTAGCCCGGAGGTATAAAGCCCCTGGGACCACAAACAAGAAATAGAAAGAAAGAAAGAAAGAAAGAAAGAAAGAAAGAAAGAAAGAAAGAAAGAAAGAAAGAAAGAAAGAAAGAAAGAAAGAAAGAAAGAAAGAAAGAAAAGAGTCTAAGCCACAGAACAAGACAGTTCCTTCCAGATGTGAAGGTCTACCTTTCCTCCGTTCTGCGGTCCCTGAACTGGCCGCCTTCTCATCTTCTCCCTCTAGGGGGAGCAGTTCTGCAGAGTTGTGTTTTTTCAAGGGATTATTCCTAAAATAATCTGCGGTAGGATCAGAAGGCAGACATCAGAGAAAATGAGTCCAGACCATTACTAGAGTTCTAAATTCCCAGGAAATATTTATTCCATTTGAAAACAAGACTACCAAGTTTACGACTTCTAATCTTCTAGGTGAGCCAAAGGATAACTGTAATTAAGTGCCCTTGTAAGACAATACATAAGCGTTCCAAAAATACAGCTTTCCTATCACTTTTCCCCGCATAATCACCTAAAATGTAACTAAATGTTCAACAATTGGTAATAATTTAACCCATCCCTTTTCAATTACGGTTCATTCAATTAGGTAAATATAATAAAAGTGGTATGGGGAGGTTTAACATTATACTACCTACTTATTTTTCATTGAGAACCCGTGTTCCATTTCTCTGTAATTCAATTAATTAAGAAGCCAACTTGTTGTGATATTTTGTGATGTGATAAAGAAAAGTTCTAGCAGCTCAGGCATTGATTCTTTAAAACATACGGGTTCAATTATAAAAATCGCAGTGCCTCAACTACCTAATTGCTTCAGTGGCTCGAGCGTCAGTTATTTCTACTTGGGAACATTGGAGTTTAAGAAGGTCTTCCTTCAGAGCTAAAGCGGGCAGCCACAGAAGCATGTTGACAATTTAGCATCCTCCCAAAACTAGAATAAACATGGCTTCAGCAGCAAGCATTCGCAAGATGCCCAGTTCAAAAAGTGTCACCACATTGGAAAAAAGTGATGAAAATCAAAAGGACAAGGTTTTGAGAACAATACAATTTAAGGGTTAAAATAGGAGTTACAAGACACTAGTTTTACACATAAATGATGCATATTCTCTGAAAACTCCATAGCCACAAACTCATGTTGGGCAAGGAAATAAAAGCTATAAAATTACTATCAAGAATATAATTTAGCCAGGCACGGTGGCGCACAATTGTAATCCCAGTATTTGGGAAGCTGAGACAGGAGGATCGCGGTTTGAGGACAGCTCAGCTACTTAGGGAGGCCCTTTGCAACTCAGACCCTTTAAAAAAAATAAATAAATAAAAAATAGGGCTGGGGGTATCGCTTGGAGGTAGAACGCCCATGGGTTTCATCTCTAGTACCATAAAAAAAAGAATATAATTTCTGGGGGCTGGGAGCACAATGCAGCGGTACAGCTTGGGTTTTGCATGGTGCTAGGTTCAAACCCCAGCACCAAAAAGAAGAAAAGATGAAAATGGAAGACAATGTCATTGCTACAGAGAAATATCCTTGACATCTTTTTATCAGAAAGAACCTGTTCACTCTCCGTGTTTCAGTTACCACCTTTTTCAGGTCTACCAAGGCTACGTTGTGTGTGTGTGTGTGTGTGTGTGTGTGTGTGTGTGTGTGTGTGTGCATGCGCACGTGTGTGTGTGTGTGTGTGTGTGTGTGTGTGTTGCTATTGATGCAAACCAATGGGGGCCTTTTGCATGCTAAGCAAGCACTCTAACACTGAGCTACACGGACACATGTTAACTTTTTGAAAAACCAAATTAAGCCAAATTAGAAGTAGCTCACCACCAAACCAGAGCCTCATTCGACTCATTCTTGTGCTGGCCAGCATGGATTGTGACTACGATCCTTAGGAACATGCTGTCCCCCTCTTGAAAAGGAAAGAGAACACTGCTTGTCACTTCTGCATCTCGCGCCAGGCAGAATTTAACTTCTCTTCCCTAGCTCTGCCCTCTCTAGCTGACCTCGGGGACAAAGAAATCAAAACTCTCTACCCTCTAGAGGGATCGTTGCACCACAGTGTAATTTGTACACAGTAAAAGTCACCTATTTTCCATGTATAATATCAGATCTGAATATAGATAGATATTCTTAGCCATAAATGAAAACCTCAATCACAACACAGAGTGTTGCCATTTCCACCAAATTTCTTCCTTGACTCTTTGCAGACAATCCCCTCCACCCACTGCTGTCTCCATTAAGAAAGAGTTATTTAAGCAGGACTCCTTAGGCAGCTCAGAGTTTCTCAGTGATAAGTACTCAGTGCTAACGACGTATATGTTGGTGTGTGTTTTAAGTGTGTCTGAACATATTTTGCTTTTGTTTGGGTTAGTATTCCACCAGTGTCAATGTAGAAAAAGTAATGAATTATATCCTTTAAATTCTACATGAAACCCAAAGGCATTCTACCTCTGACTTATACCTCCAGCCCTATATTTTATTCTTTATTATGAAACAGGGTCTCACTAAGTTGCTGAGAGCCTCACTAAGTAGCTGAGGCTGGCTGTGAACCTGCGATCCTCCTGTCTCAGCCTCCCAAGTATTGGGATGGCAAGCGTGCACCATCATGCCTGGCTCTATGCCATTTTTTTTTTTTAGCTCTAGTTGTTCTGTTAGCCACTGACAGAGGTGTATTAAAGTCTCAGTCCATCTTTGAGGATTTGCTTCTTCCTAATTTCTTTTTTTTTAATGTATTTTGTTAACATACTTTTAATTTTTTTATATTTATTTATTTATTTATTGCGGTATTAGGGATTGAACCCAGTGGCATTCTACCTCCGAGCTACATCCCCAGACCTATTTTATACTTTATTTGGAAACAGGGTCTCACTAAGTTGCTGAGAGCCTCACTAAGTAGCTGAGGCTGGCTTGGAACCTATGCGATCCTCCTGTCTCAGCCTCCCAAAGGCGGGGATTACAAGCGTGCACTGCCACACCCCGTTCTGATCACATATTTTTTATTGCCGCTAGCCACAAATGCATTTAAAATTATAACATCTTCCTAAAAAATACAAAGAAAATAAAACGCCCAACCCCTTACAGTGTGTTTTTCATTTCCCAAGATGGCAGAACTCAACGCAAAGGGTGTGCACTCTTACTGCCAATCTCTGTTCACAGTGTTAGACATCATAAAACTGTAATCCACAGCAGAAGCTCTCTGCAAGGGGGGTTGTATCACTGGGGAAAGGCTTAGGCGAATGCCTTGACTCCTGAGTGCCTAAAAATACGTTGCTGGGGAGACTCCTTTGATTTATGGTAGTCAGTGAGGCCCCGTGAAAAAACTCTGCGGCTCTAAATTATACTTCCAGCTGCTCGTTAATCTGTCATTTACTAATGGAGAGACCTCGGGGCCATTAAGCAACTTGGGTTATGACTGTATTCATTTCTGATATGAAAACAAGAATACAGACCCAGTGGCTTTGACAAAGCAGTAGTGGGTATTAAATAGGATGTTTGATGTGGCCTCGCTTTGAAAAAGGAGAGCAAATAAAAATATACGTTGATTTTGTCATAAAGTTACACAAAGCAGCTGGACTACAGGGTAAAGATGGAAAGGGGCACTTGTAGAGGAAAAAAAACAAAACTACAATAGATTTCTAGGCCATGCTTCTAGAAAGAATTCTAGAAAGAATGCCATTTATAAACTAGCCCAGCCGGGCGTGGTGGCGCACGCTTGTAATCCCCACGCTTGAGAGGTGGAGACAGGAGGATCGCGCAGGTTCAAAGCCAGTCTCTCTGGCTTAAGAGACCCTGTTTCCAAATAAAAATATAAAATAGGTGTCTGGGAGTGTAGCCCGGAGGTAGAAGGGTTTCTAGGAACCCTAGTACCACCAAAAAAAAAAAAAAAAAAAAGATTTGGAACAGAGAAATACATGGATCATCTAGTCATAGCACAAAGCAAAGGAGTAAAGAAAACTAAGGATGCATGAGAAAGAGTCAGGACCAGAGCATCACACTATAATGGACTGAAGCACCCTAAAGCTATTTAATTGCAAGAGCTTATGGTGGTACTTAGAATTAAAAGGGGCAACATGCAAGGATGCTTATGGGGCCTCATCATTCACGCTGATACGGAATCGAGCCAGGCCTGGTGGCATGTGGTATGCTTGCGTGGGAAAGATTCAGGCTGTAGTTAAAACCATCTGTGACCCAAAAAGACTTAAAAGTAAAACAAACAAACAAAAACCTAGTTCATTTAGCTATTAATCTCATAGATACAAATTTTATTTCTAAGGATGAAGCACATCTTTAAGAAATAAGCCGGGCGTGGTGGTGGCGCACACTTGTAATCCCAGCATTTGGGAGCCTGAGACCCGAGGATCGCAGTTGGTGGACGGCCTTGGCTACTTAGCGAGGCCCTTCGCAACTCAGTGAGACCCTGTTTAAAAGGGGGGAGGGCTAAAAAATAGGACCAGGAATGTAGCTCGGAGGTAGAATACCCCTGGGTTCCATCCCCAGTACTGATAAAAAAAAAAGGAAAGAAAAGAAATAATCACCAGGATTTTTCATGTTCCTCTGCCATGTGCATTTTTCAGAAGCTCAAAATACACCAAATTGCTTTAAATTGCTGAAGGAACCCTGGCTAATTCGGACCTGCTTTCCTGAGGCCGGGCAGGAGCCCAGGGCTCCCTCATTAATTCTTACTCCTCTGCAAAGAGAACTCTGCTCCCCCCTGCTCTGGAGTCCCTCCCCTGACCACAGTCACCCCATGGCTGGGTCCCTAGGTAGGACCCAGGCAGCACTTCCAACCACTCTCGCACGCCCTGTGGTGGGAATGGGGGGTCCCCCAGCAGGCCCTTGGTCTACAGGGGTGCACCAGGTCTGGGGCCTGAGAATACGGTCCAGATGGAGTTGTCACTGTGTCCCACAAGGAGGGCATCCCTGAGCTATAAGCAGGAAGTAACCAGCTCAACAGCAGTAATTAAAGGTGCAGAGATCATCACATGCCAGCTTCTTTGAGGCCCAAGGTGAAACCCCTAGTGATCTGCTTAAGGTCATTATTCTGGCTATATCTGAAGGACAAAATGATTAGGGCTGGGGCCTCTTAGTCCCCGGCAGCTGAGAAATGGTTTTGAAAGAATTTATTTAACTTACTTTTGGTACTGGGGAAGAAATTGTTGCCAAGCATGCCTAGGGCCCTGGGTTAAATCCCAAGCACAGAAGAAGAAAAAAAAAAACTGTTATTTGAAAAAAAGGAAATGTTCTATTCCCAATTAGCAAAAAACTGACTCCACGTCTATACTGTTGTCCCATATTTATCTAAAGCTCAAAGAGTTCTCAAAAGGATGAATGGAAGGATAAGGACTATTCCACACCCCCTGTGATACTGAAATACGGTACTAGGAGAAACAAGCTATAGGTTAAGTCCTCTGAGAAGACAAAGCAGGGAGGTGGGGTGCAGGGTGGAAGAAACACTCCTACATTCATTTGTAGCTTATATTTTAACTGAGGTGAATGAATTATCTACGCAAAAAATAAAAATTTGAAAATAAGCACAATCTAAATAAAAGCCAGATTATCCAAGAACTGGAAACATACATCCCTACAGATTTCTTTGACTGAAGAGCACGCAGAGGCCATGCCGTCCGCCGACAGGGCAGCATGTTAGGTGAGAAGACAGCGTGCGACTTATTGGATTTACTGTCTTAGTAACTGTCTTACACAGACTCCTCTAAACCAGTGTTTCTCAGCTATCTGCAGTGAGGAACCAGCTGTGGTCATCGCCATCCTTCTAAATTTCTAATCCAGCCAGGCATGGTAATCCCCGCGCTCGGGAGGCGTAGACAGGAGGATCGTGCAGGTTTGAAGCCAGCCGCGCTGGCTTAAGAGACCCTGTTTCCAAATAAAAATATAAAATAGGTCTGGGAGTATATCCCGGAGGTAGAAGGGTTTCCAGGAACCCCAGTACCACCAAAAATAAATAAATAAATAAATAAATAAATAAATAAATAAATAAATTTCTAATCTATCGCGAATTGATTCTTCTGTAAAATACATTAATTAAAAATGAATTGCTAGAAGTACGGACCAACAGTGAATGCCACAGCCATGGCAACTTGCTAGAAAAGCTTCCAAAATTGCTCCCTTTTTCAGTATTTAATCTTGTCACAAACCAGCAACAAAAAGTAGGACCACACCAGTAAACAGGCCCTGCCTTATGGCCATTAGCTTCAACAGGGAAATCTTTTTAAAGTTCATTCTGGTGCCGGGCGTGGCGGCGCACGCTTGTAATCCCCGCGCATGGGAGGCAGAGACAGGAGGATCGCGCAGGTTTGAAGCCAGCCGCACTAGCTTAGGAGACCCTGTTTCCAAATAAAAAAGTATAAAAATAGGTCTGGGAGTATAGCCCGGAGGTAGAAGGGTTTCCAGGAACCCCAGTACCACCAAATAAATAAATAATAAAAATAAAATAAAGCTCATTCTGACTTCAGAATTATGATTGTTTTTTCTTTTTCGGGGTGTTGAGGCCAAGCCCAGGGCCTCACACATGCTAAGCACACCCCAAGCCTGACTTCAGTGTCATAAATATTGCTCCTGAGCAGCTGGCTCCATTTATTTTCTTCGAATACCATAAGCTCTTTCAGTAATTGTATTTCCCTCTGTTTGTTGTGGCAATACAGCTCAGAGACATAACTCTGGCCACCTTCTAAGAAAGACCATAAGGAATTGCGGCACCAGGAAGACTTCCCAGCTTTATACCTGGCTTCACCCGGAATTCCCGTTCTTGTAATGTCTCGATGTACCCACCCATTTCCATTTGACTTTAAATGCACTTTACTTTGTTATATTCAGCAGGCTCCTTTAAATCCTATACTACACTATTAAAAGTAGTGTCATCTAGCCAGACATAGTGACACACTCCTGTAATCCCAGTGCTTGGGAGGCTGAGACAGAAGGATCACAGGTTCCAGGCTAGCCTCAGCAACTTAGGGAGACCTTGTTTCTTTTTATAAAAAATAAAAAGAGTTGGGGTTTAAGCCGGGCGTGGTGGCGCACGCTTGTAATCCCTGCGCTTGGGAGGCTGAGACAGGAGGATCGCACAGGTTCGAAGCCAGCCTCGGCTACTTAGTGAGACCCTGTCTCCAAATAAAATATAAAATAGGTCTGGGAGTATAGCCTAGAGGTAGAAAGCCTCTGGGTTCCACGCCTCATACCACCAAAAAACAAAAAACAAAAAAATAAAAATAAAAAGAGCTGGGGTTTCACTTCAAGGTAGAATGCCCCCAGAGTAAAAAAAATAACAAAAACTAGTGTCATGGAGCTGGGTGTGGCGGCACAGATCTATAAAGCTTAGAAGCTGAGGTAACAGGATACAAAGTTGGAGCCCGGCCTGAGCAACTTAGCAAGAGTCTGTCTCAAAATAAAAAAAAAAAAAAGGTCTAAAGATGTAGCTCAGGGAGAAAGCACTTGTTTACCCAGACCCTGGGTTCAAGCCCCAGGATGCGCACCCTCCAAAAAAATCATCATCTAAAATGTTATTTTAACAAAGTTATTATAGTGAAGGTTATGAGTAAAAATGTAGAAACTTGTAGTAATCCCAAACAAAACAAAACAATCAATTACGTTCAGGACGCACTATATCAGACTGAAAAGAAACCGCAGTCCGTAACCACTGATGACAAGGTCAGGCAGGCAAGTAGGAAACTTGGTGTCACCCTCTACAAGGCAGCCAGGTCATTAAGAAGAAAGAGAAAATGAAAGCGGGAGGGCCATAAGAGGACAGGTTTTCTTAAAGAAGAAATACAAAGGTTACACAGTAATTACACCAAAGTTATCCTCCACAGTCATGAACATCGACAGAGGGGCGACTTGTTTCTGACAGGGCTTCTTCACACAGAGTGGATCAGCAGGAAGAAAGCCAACCTGCTTTCCTTTGAAAAGTGACAGCTTTTGTGTACTGTCACCGAATCAAAGTTTTAGAGCCGTAGGCTCTCTGGAAACGAGGCCAACACTGGCTGTAAGAAGCATGCTCCAGGACTGAGTTTGGAGCTTCCAAGTATTCTCTCTGATGTCCTCTTTCATGGGATTGCAAAACTATTCTCCTTGGACCTAGCAACATGACGTCCCTGGGTATTCCAGCTCACAGCCCAGTATTGTAACTAGTGATACCTCAACACCTCCACTTCCTCCTCTACTGCTTCTATTGCCCTCGCTCGTCTCAGACTCTTTGCCCCAAACTTCTCCATTCACTCGTCCATTGACTCATTCCATGATTATGAGGCACCCATCATTTGCTAAAGCCCTGGGTGTACCAGTATTGGGAATGGCCTAGGAAGATTTGAGAAAGCTCTGATTATTAATATATTCCCCAAATTGGGTGAGGGGCAAATCTGTGAAAGGACTTGGTTTCTGCCTAAAAGCAGGCAACTACTCCAATGTAAATTAACCTGGCTAAAGGTAATTAGCAAGTCTATAGGAGAGGGGAACTAGGACTTCCCCATCCTCATTCTAAAGACAGGTTTACATAATAATTGGATAATCTAGCTAGGATGGGAGGAGGGGTTGACCTTCCTGAAAGGAGACACCTTGCCACACCTTGCTGGGGGAGGAACCTTACAGGGCCATTTACTACGTAAACAAGATGGAGGTCATGGGTATAAAAAGTCCAGTTCACATGTTGTATCTTTGGTGGGGCACTCATTTGAACCACCCCCCCCATGCCATTCTGGCACGGGGCTATAACTATCTTCTGTAATTCTATCATTTTAATAAACTTCTTTAAATCTTCAGCAAGAATGCAGGCTAATGTGTATTCATCTTTAGCTCAGGACAAGAACCCACGCTTTTTTCTGTTTGGGGTTTTTTTGTTTGTTTGTTTCTTTGAGGAGTTTTCGGGAAATTATTCCCAGGGGTCTAACAAAGATCCCTGGGGACAGTTTCCCCCAAACAGTAACCCTCACCCCCCAAACCGTAACATATTTGGCACCCAATGTCTTGGGGCAACGTGGGGCACATGGCTCTGTACTTTTCACGGGATTTTTGGCTAGTGAGTCGGTGAGCAGCAGCATCTTTAGGTCCAGCTGTAGAGCTATTGAGCTTTAAAACAACTACAGAGCAGCCTTTGCATCACGGCATCTCTGAAAGTGAATTCCAGGGCATCTCGCCAGTGGCCCAAAAGCCACTGCATCTTGAAGGTCAGTAACCCTCCCCAAAAAGGGACCAGATCCTGGCGGATGACTGGATTGCCAGCACCGACAGGCTCTCTGGAACTGTGGAGACCACCCCCCACCCCTCCGCCACAGACTAGCTACGGCAGAATCTCCAGGGGAGGGAAAAATTCCTCATTAAATAGCGTAGACTTGATAGGCCCAATGAGTGCCTGTCCATTCTGCCCACATCACAGATGGGACACTCTTTTAAAAGCCATATACAAAGTTAAATCTAAAAAGAGAAAGGTCCATGGCCCACCTTCAGAAAACTCCCCAAACAGGAGACGCCAGCCGGCACCCATTTCTAAAATGGTAGTGAGGTTTATTTTGGTGGTTAGAAACAGGTTCTAGGGAGATAAGCTAGCTTGCTTTTGGTGGCAGCATCTAGGAAGCGTGGCCATTAGCAACTGCAGCCACGTGCAGCCTGCTGGTCTGTGAACTATAGCAGTTTGTAGTTCCCAGCAGCTATTGGAAGCCTGAATGGGTAAGCTTCTCCAAGAGCTCAAGAAAAAGCCTGAGTCAAAAGTTTTAGCCAGATAACTGCCAGGCAGGCCTGCTAGGTGAAAGGTGGCACCCAGGAGGCACTGTCCAGCATTCAGCAGGCAGTTACAGCTCCATGTGCATAAGAAAGTCCTCAGGGGAGGAAGCTCAGGAGGGAGCCACGCCCAACCACGTGGCAGCTCAGGATTCTTAGACACACCAAAAATTCCAGAATATTTTCCGGGAAAACCTCATTGAGAGGAGGGACAGGTAGGACAGGCAATGCACGGCAAAATGGAGGGTGGATAAAAGTTCAAGCCTGCATTGCCCTTCTGGTGGACTGCGAGGCCACTCTCGCAGGTCCATGCACACAGGCATCCCAGCTGGATGGCCCCAGTTGGGCTACTAGCTTTAGGGAATGCAGGAAACTTCATCTGGACAGAGAAGGACCACACAGCTCAATCGGACAGGGGAATATGGAGCAAGGGGGAAGGGTGGCAAAGCCCCTTCCCATTTAATACCCTCCCGGTGGGCAGCAAACTGGTGGGAAGTGAGGCCACCCTCAAGGCCCACATACACAGGGTGCAGAGACAAGAGGACAACCTTCTAAGCACAGAATACCTCTCTCTGTCTTAAGATAAGATTCCAGCAATATCCTAAATGCTAGGGTAATTGGTTTTAGATTGGGAAGCTCTGGGAAGGAGGGGGGTGACCTTGCCCAGACAAGCCACTAAAACCCCACCCTTTCTCTCTCAGATGGGGTCCCAGAAATCCAAAGTGGAAGCCAGATCTCCACTAGCATGGGTCCTCCAAAACTGGAAAAAAAAAAAATTGACACCAAAACACTAAGGAAAAGTTTAATCCCAAAATGCAAATGTTCTTTGGCACTTGAGCCCTGCCACAGTAAAGCCAGACCATCCCAAGCACAGCTTCAGCGGCCTGGGATCCACAGGGTCTTAGTGCCATCAGATTAGCCTCCAATTGGTTCTGCCTATGGGCCTCCTTATACCACCTGGACACCTGGAGAGGAGAGTTTAGAGTTCGATCTGTCAATACAATCTGTCCATATGCAGTTCTTTCTTAAGGGCCTAGTGTAAGGCTACATCACCAACTCAAACAACAGGTGCTGGAAGTCTTAGTCAATTTTTTTATACAGTAGAAGGGCAGGGCATCCTTAAGACAAAGTCTACTACTGCAGGCTGTCAATTTAGTTTAATAGGTTCTTGAAAAGGGAAAGACAGATGGGCAAAAGCCATGAAAGAACTCTGGCTGAGCACAGAAGCCTAGGCTCAAGTCTGTTTTAGGGGGGGAGAGCAAGGGCATCTTGGGCGTAAATGCCCTCAATCATGAGGCCAAAAAGGGCCTTCTGAGGCCCGGCTCACAGGACAAGAGGGACCACTAAATGGCTGAGTGCCCCCAGTTATGGAGGGAACTGGGGTCCCCAGACCTAGGTTCCCAGTGATTCCTCCCAACTCCCACCACCTGAGTTAAAACTAACGAGCCTTAGGTGATCACAATGAGATCTCAAAAGACCAGATGTAAGGCATTGCCCTTTTTTCCTGGCCCAAGGTCCAAAAGTTAGCTAGGGTGTAGGGAGGGGGCAGGTCAGACCAGCCCCCAAACTATTTTTTTTTACCCAATACTCAGCCTGCAGCCTGCAGCCTCCAGGATGACCTCCAATTCTCCCATTCTCAGTTAAACTAGGGATTTCAGCTCCTCTCAGGAAACCAACTTCGTCTTTTTGCTGGCATCACTAAAGTTACTGCTCAAAGTTTTTTGTTTTTTTTTCAACCAGTCTTAGCTAAACTGTAAACTCCAAAAACGCTGTGCAATTAGGCCCCTATGAAATGTGATTAGTTATTTTCTCTTTGACAAAGTCAATTTTTTAAGACACTCGTGATGCTTATATGATGTCGTGGATTTCTGTGACAATCTATTATACATTTATCAAGTTATATGATCAAATGTGATATGCATTGTTTTTAATTTTATTCCTTTTGCAAAATTAAGGCCTTAAGGTGCTACTGATATTTACCTAATGTCTTAACTTTCCATGGTAATCTATAATTCAGTAAAATGCTCTTAACTTCATAAGGTTTAAAGTAACATTTAAATCTTTTAAATGGGTTTTTAAATTGCTGGTATCTAAACAACATTATTAAATGGTATGGATAGATACCCAGAAGTGGTATTGCTGGATCAAATGGTAGATTTGTTCCCATTCTTCTGAGGATTCTCCATACTGTTTTCCAAAGTGGCTGCACTAATTTGCATTCCCACCAACAATGTCTTAGAGTTCCCACTTCTCCACATCCTCGCCAGCATCTGTTGTTGTTTGTGTTTTAAATGATTGCCATTCTAGTTGGAGTTAGGTGAAATCTCAGGGTAGTTTTGATTTGCATCTCTCTGATTGCCAGTGATGTTGAGCATTTTTTCATGCATTTATTGGCCATCTGAATTTCTTCTTTCGTGAAGTGTCTATTTAATTTGCTTGCCCATTTTATTATTGGATGCTTTGTTTTCTTAGTGTTGAGTTTCTTGAGTTCTCTGTATATTCTAGATATTAGCCCTCTATCAAAGGTGTAGGTGGCAAAAATCTTCTCCCAGTTTGTTGGCTCTTGATTGAGGTTCTTGACAGTTTCCCTTGCTGAACAGAAGAAGCTCTTCGGTTTCATGCAATCCCACGTATTGATTCACCTTTTAATTTGCTGTGCCTTTTGGGTCTTGTTGAGAAAGTGTTTATCTGTGCCTAAGAAAGCACATTGTAAGGTTAGCCTAAGATTGTCCCAAATGGGAAAGAAAGGCCCAGGATAGAAAAATCAGAGAGTTAAAGTAAGTTGTAAAGCATTGGTGGAATGTTTGTAAGTTTTATCCTAAGATTGTCCCAAATGGGAAAGAAAGAACTAGGAAAGGAAAATCAGAGGGTTAAAGCAAGTTGCAGAGTGTTTGTGGTATGTTTGTTTACATATGTGATGAAGATGGACTATTAAAAGGGGTATAGGTTCCAGAGCCAGGGTCAGCGGGGCAGGGATCAGAGCCTGCCATGAGGCAAGGCCATTGCTGGAGCCAGTGAGGCCGGGATCAGAGTCTGCCAGGGGGCAAGGCCAGTGGCAGGGCCTTCAGGAGCGGGAATGAAACTTGCAATGTGGCACACACAGAGAAACATCACAGAAAATAGAAAATCAGATGCTTTCCCTAATATGCAAAAACTAGGAAGAAATGGTTAATGGGAGGAGAGCTATTTGAAGAAAGGGCCCCATGGAAGAGCAATTAAGGTGACCAATCAGAGGGGTTGGGATGGGGGAAGACAAAATCACTTTAAAACGCATGATGTACGTAAACAAATGTATCAAAGTTAATCACCAAATCAAGCTTGGGATTTAGGGAGGGGGAGGGAATGGGACAGGACAGGATAAGGGCTAATTGGATGATATGTGCTTGTATACCCTCACAAGTCTTGTATTCCATTGTGATGTTTGACTACAATGTACCAATAAAAATATATTACAAAAAATAAATAAATTTTAAAAAGGGGGGTATAAGTTTCTAAAAGCCTACCACTTGTATATTCCCAAGAGAAAAGTGCTAGAGTTCAGCAGCAGGTGTGTACTATGGATAGAAAGGCTACAGGATTACTTTTGGCAATGAAATCAGGAGACCCCAAAGTCTTTAATAATTCTTTGAAACTGGCTTCAAGATTGTTTACCAAAAAAAAAAAAAAAGTTACAGGAGACTAAATCATATCATACAGGGAATTTCAATTTGCTTTAGAAATTAATTCCAAAAATAGCTTAAGTCCACCAGGCAATCAATCTAGGGCACATGTCCAGGAGAAGATTGGCAGCTTGGTGTCACTCATATGCCAGGGGAAACTTTTAGATCTTTTCTGACTGGGACATAGTCCTAGATAACATTGTTACCCTATTGTCAGTGTACCAGCAAGTTTTAAGTAAACTTCAAACAGTGCCTGAGCAGAAGGGGGAACTTTGTTTTGTCCAGGTGACCTGGTACTCATCAAATCATCTAAAATCTTTATTCCAAAGCCTATTTCAGGTCTCCACAGTACTAATTTCTGGATTCACGTGGCACAAAATAAACTAAATATATCCCACTTTTGTGTGTTTCAGCCTAAGTCAGCAAAACATCTCATTTAAGTGCTATGTTTAGGTCTTCATGGTTAGCCTATATTGTGAGTATCCTCTCATATGGTTGAAGCTTTCAGACTTCAGATGGTGTTACAGACAGAACCTGACAAAGACATCTATCAAAGCCCTTTGGATGGCCATAGAGACATACTCACCCATCTGACTCCCTCACCACCACCCTGCATGAATGTTACCCTAAAGCTGGGGCCCCCAACTTTGTCCCTGTTCAGCTAGAAGCAGTTTATGACCGACCCAACGTCCTTATTCCTTTACTAAGGGGTACATTTGTGTGATAGAAATGAGGGGAAAATTAATAGAAACTGAGCTCACGTTAAATGTTTGCAAAATTGTAAAAGTCAAGATGTATTTTCTGTATCTACCTTTGGCCTGACAGGTGTCAGGAAGTTATTAGACAGAGTAGGGAATATACCAGTATTGAAAATGGCCCAGGAAGATTTGAGAAAGCTCTGATTATTAATATATTCCCAAAATTGGGTGAGGGGCAAATCTGTGAAAGGACTTGGTTTCTGCCTTAAAAGCAGGCAATTATTCCTGTGTAAATTAACCTGGCTAAAGGTAATTAGCAAGTCTATAGGAGAGGAGAACTAGGACTTCCCCATCCTCATTCTAAAGACAGGTTTACATAATAATTGGATAATCTAGCTAGAATGGGAGGAGGGGTCAACCTTCCTGAAAGGAGACACCTTGCCACACCTTGCTGGGGGAGGAAACTTACAGGGGCATTTACTATGCCAGAATTATGTAAACAAGATGGAGGTCATGGGTATAAAAAGTCCGGTCCATATGTTGTATATTTGGTGGGGCACTCATTTAAACCACCCCCCCATGACATTCTGGCATGGGGATGTAACTATCTTCTGTAATTCTATCTTTTTAATAAACTTCTTTAAATATTCAGCAAAAGTCCGGGCTAATGTGTATTTATCCTTAGCTCAGGACAAGAACCCGTGCTTTTTTCTGTTTGGGGTTTTTTTGTTTCTTTCTTTCTTTCTTTGGGGAGTTTTCGGGAAATTATTCCCAGGGGTCTAACAAAGATTCCTGGGGACAGTTTAACAGTAACCCTCACCCCCCAAACTGTAACACTGGGAAATGTGAACAGAACAGAAGCTTAGAGTGTTGGGGAAGAAGGAAAGTAAGAAACCAATACTGTAATGGAGGGAATTACCAGCCAATTGGGAACAAAAAGGAAATGTGGTTCAGCTTGGGAAGGCCGTGGCAGGCTGAGAATTGAGAATAGGGTGAGTGGCAGGTGTCTGGGTGGCCTAGGGATGCCACAGAAGGTACGAGGCAATCTAGACAGAGGTAAGAACATAGGCAAGGTTGAAAAAGATGTTGCAATGGTTAATTGTATGTGTCGACAGAACTAGGCATGGGTACCCACGTATTTGGCCAAACACTAATCCAGATGTTGCCGTGAAGGTCATTTTTTGAGATATGATTAACATTCAGATCAAAGACTTTGAGCAACGTAATTTGGATTACCCTCCCTTACAAAAGGGTCTTCTCCACGCAGTGAAAGGCGTTACCCTGGAGTACGAAGGGGCTCAGGCAGCCTGGCGTTCACATCAACTGCCACATCAGCTCCTCCCCAGGGTGTTCTGCCTGCTGGCTTCCCCTGCAGAATGCACACTTGCCAGCCCAACATCGCATGAGCCAGTTCCTCAAACCAAACCCAGCTCTTTCTGTATCTATATAATCTATTGGTTCTCTGTCTCTGGAGAACCCCGAATAATACTGAAATGCTGAGTTCCAGGGAACTGTCAGTAGTACAAAATGACTGAGTTACAAAAGGCACACGCAGAAGGGGAGGAACACATGTCACACAGCAAGAAAGCCCTACTCACAAGCTCTGGGACACTGGGAGTGTGCACTCCCTGGGGTGAGAGATGGCCACCCAGGGACATGATCCAGGGGTCAATTCAGCCAGAAGTGGATGGCAACAAATGAATGAAAGAGAGAGACTGGACAGAAAGACCAAGTAAAAGCCAGAGAAGCACAGGGCAGCTGGTTTGGGAAGTGACAGGACCGGAGACGAAGCAGCTGCCAAGGCTACATAGTGGGGAAACTCAATAGAACGTGCTGGAGAAGGTGTTAAAGGTGAAGGGGCCGGGGGAGATGTCTGACCTGGGCTGCTGAATGGCTTGTGGTCTATCTGCATTATGGTGGAGGTCAACAGAGAGATGAGAGGAGAGGAGAGAGGGAACAAACGAATTCTTCTCTGGATATGTGAAGCAGGAGGAGGCAGCTCTGCAGTGCCTACAAGGAGGAAATGACGCCTTGAAAATTGAAAGTCCGGAACTTGGGAAACAAATCTGGACCGGAGACAGTGATTTGGGCTTCGTAAGGGCAGAGTAGGTGGAGCCATAGACACAGAGCATGAGTAAAGTAGAAAAGGGAGCCAGGAATGAGGCCTTAAAATGTGCCAACCTTCACACTGGCGTTGAGGTGGAAGAAAAACCAGCAGAGGGTGAAAGGTCAAGATAAAAGCACCCCACAATGAGGACAAGCGCCACAGCGAGCAGGACGAGGGCCTGCCGTGATACCGCTGCGGCATGAGATGCCATCCGGGACCTTAGATCACTATCTAAGAGCTGAAGGAGTGAGTGGAAGAGTAACCAAGAGGGAGCGGGACAGTCCCCCAAAAATAATAGAGTAGGCACAGTGACAGAGACACTGGGCTGTGCACCCAAGGTTGGGGAGAGCCCTGTGTGCAACTCCAGAACTGCCCATCCCTCGGACAGACGCTGGAATACTACTCTTCATGGTGAGCTCCACGTCACTGCCCTGATCGCTAACGCAGAAGAGCCCCTGTGGGGTAACAATGAACTCAGGCCATCAGACCCCCATCATCTGGCGTTTTGTTTGGGTTACGATTTGGGAATTCTGGGAATATATCAGAAAGTTGGAAACTAGTCTCAATTTGTCATGTAACTGCATCCCAAATAAAAAACCTCAATGAATATTCTCATAGGAGAAAGACATTTATTCTTAAAAAATAATGTACTGAGTGACTGTAACTATTTTACATGTGGTTTTATAGTTACAGGAACAAACGGGATCGGAAATATTCTGCTTGTTAGTAGGCCTCAGAATGACTGCTGACAAACAAAAGAACCTTCGGTATAGAATTTGCCAATATCAAGTACTTTAATAAAAGCATATTTAATTGGACATGCAAGGAACTGATTATTTCTCTCAAATTATAGCATGTGTTCCAGAAAAGGAGGTAGAGTTAAGGTAGATTTATGTTCATGATGGTTAATAGTAAAACATTAATGAGTGTTTATTACATACCAGGCATTGTGTGCTTTAATCCCCACTGCCGAAGTAGGCAATACTATTATCTTGACTTTACAAGAGAAAAGTGAGGCAAGGGGAGGGAGGTAAGTAATTCCCTCAAGGCCACAGAATTATCAGAGAGGAGATGTTAACTCAGGTGCACAGGCACAATTTCAGACTCTGGCTGAGGTTTATTAGGACCCTCTGCCCTACTGATTTCATTAAAGACACGGCGCGGAGCAATCCGCCCCTCCAGCTTACACTTTCTCTGCTTCTGCATCTCAGCTCTCGTCTGAGGGCTGTTCTCTAGACTCTTCCTACCGTGTCTGAATGAGTCATCTGCTAGCCTTCAGATTGCCGCTGGCATCCGGATCACTGTGTTTGCTAGAGACCAACACTGACGATTAATATCCCAGCACAAAGGAAGGAGAAAGGCACCCCAGGGATCAGCAGGGAAGGGCTGCAAAGATCTGACACACCGTAGAACAAGAAATGTTTCAAGGGTGAGATGAGAGGGATGAGTCGGAAAAGCGCCAGCTCCCCCTGGACCACGACCTACACACACCATTAACACTGGTTCCGGAGCTACTGAAATAAGACTTCACCGCTGGGTCCAGAAAGTCTCCTGAAGGCACGATGACCACCCACAGGCGATCAGACCCCACCACAGTGGGACAAGGACTGCCACTGCCGCCCGCCGGCCACTCTCTTGTCCTGACATGTGAACTCTGACCCAGATGATAAGCTGCTCCCACTACAATACCTGAAGGCCTTACATAGAGAAGAGGGAAAAGTGGGATGGGAGATGGGAAAGAAAAAAACCGAAAGGAAATGGGGGGAGACAGAAACAGGACAGGGAAAGAAGCAAATAACAGGGTGTTCCTTACAAAACGAAAGATCAATACTGATCCAGGTTGGGAGTCAAGATTTCCCCTGTGTTTTTTCACTAGAGCTTTCTAGTATGTCGCCATGGCTACACAACACCTGACCAACTTCTGACTTTCAGGTGCAGGACATCAGCAGAGAGCCAGGCATGGAGGTAAGGTACGTGCCTGTAATCCCAGTACTTTGAAGGCTGAGACAGAAGGGTCGTAGGTTCGAGGACAGCATCAGCAATTTAATGAGACCCTCAGCAACTGTAACGAGACCCTATTTTAAAAAAAATAACATAAAAAACACCGGGCCTGGTGGCGCACGCTTGTAATCCCCACGGTTGGGAGGCAGAGACAGGAGGATTGCACAGGTTCAAAGCCAGCCTCGCTAGCTTAAGAGACCCTGTTTCCAAAGTAAAAAATATATATATAAAAAATAGGTGTCTGGGAGTGTAGCCCGGAGATAGGAGGGTTTCCAGGAACCCCAGTACCACCAAAAAATAAACAAATAAATAACATAAAGAAGGTTGGAATGTAGCTAGGAAGGAGAAAGCCTCTGGTTCCAATCCCCAGTATGAGAAAGAGAGAAGAAAAAAGAAATCAGCAGAGAAACTCAGAAAGAGCCTCACTCTGTAGCCAGCAGAAAAACCTTCCCTCTCCCTCTCCAACCCACTTTGGGTAAGATGCCACCCCAGTTTCATCCTGTTCTGGGCACTCATCAATGGCATACACTGTCCTTCATTGCCTTCAGAGGATTGGTTCTGGTACCCCCCTCCAGATACCAAAATCTGTGGATGCTCAGGACCCTTACACAAAAGCCTATGCATTCATGGAGAACTTACACAATCTTCTTGATTACTTTTGGTTTTGCTGGTGAAGCGAGGTGCTGGCTCTTACACAGGCCGGGCAAGTGCTCGACTACTGAGCCGCAGTTGCACCCTCCCCACTTTTATACTTTAAATCATCTCTGGATTAGTTATGATACCTAATACAATGTAAATGCTACATCAATAGTTGTTATACTATATCGTCCAAGGGATAATAAGAAGAAAAAATCTGCACATGTTCAGAACAGATGCAATATTTTTCTGAGTATTTTTGTTTCATAGTTGGCTGAATCCAGATGTAGAAACCATCAACAGGGAGGACCAACTGTATCTGATTTTGTTCGGAACTGGCCTTGGATGTAGAATCCTGATTCTTGGGGAAAATTAGTATGAGAACCATGAAACTGGGAGTCTCTTCTGTAGCAGAGACTCAGAATGCAACTCATAAATTTTGAAAGTATTTGTCAGAGCTGCAGGAGACCTGTGAGATCATGATTACTATTTGGATCTAAGAGTCAGATTTTAACTTATGATAACTATCTACATTTCGGCATTACTATATGGTATAATTAAATTTAAGTTTAATCAATCAAGTTAATGCAGTGCTTTCACAGAGTACATTTTTTAACAAAACTTAACTAAGAAATACACCAGAGCGATATTCCCAACAACAAAGGTATCATAACCTCCCTATCAGGAGAAGCAGAGTTGGAATATGAACATCTGGAAATGCGATCTTCAGGAAACATTGCAGGAACTCTTTTAGAAGTGTTTACATATGTCAAAAACTAATGAACTGTGATTCTGTTTGCATTTATTCCCCTGGGTTATATCACCTCACTCAAAATAATATAAAACCATTAAAAGCAACTAACATTTGAACTAAAATATATAAGCAAATGTCTTTGACAATCTTAACAGAGACCAAGGAGGTGCTAAGCAGGTTACCTGATGAGACATCTCTAGAGGAGAATATTCCTCACCACGGAACCCCCAAATGCGTTCACCCCCCTATAGTCAGTCCCTTATACTCTTCAGTACCTGGAGACTCCTAAGCAATCATTCAGAAAAGATCCCAGACCCACTTTAAGATTGCTATCCAATCCTAGGTCATGAGTTGTTCCTACTTCAGTTGCAAAAGGTGACTTTTATTTAGAAAAAAAGAAAAAAAAAATTTCAAAGCAAAGATTAAATCACTAAAAGGAAAAAAAAAAAAAAAGGCAACCTATTCTTTGGGATGAGCTCCAAATCTAGAAAATTAGCTGATCCTGGTGTGGATTTCAGTGATTATGAGAGAGGAAATGGGGGAAAGCCAGCTCAGGGCCCTGCAATGGAACTGGCCATAGGGCGAGGAAGGGTTTAGTCACAGTTTGAACGGAAGGACTAGGGTGGGCGGCACAAGGGATTGGGGGGGGGGGGGGTTCTGGAATGAAAGGCTGCATCACAGGGATCTCCTGGGACACAGAGGCAGCTGAATCTCGGAAGCCACATGAGCAGAGGACAGGGCCTGGCGAGATGGCTCCTGGGCCACGCACATGCGGCCACCCAGACCCAAAGGCCACCGTGCAAACCCAGGCTCTCCCACCGGCCTCCACCTCCACAGCGGTGTGTGGGATTTTCAGGCAACATGGGAAATGAATGCAGGCCTCAGTGAAAAACAAGACATGGCTGGCCAAGCTTTTAAATAAAGCTCATGGCTCAGGCCCATACAGGGTCCACCTTGTAAAGTACAAGGCAAAAAGAAAGCGACCTCCCCCTTTTGCTGATGAACTTGAAAACAAAACACACTGGTCTCCCCCAGCCACTCTTCCTCAAGACACAAGAAGGGCAGATGCCTGCCTGGGTGTGGCCTGCTTTACCACCTGGATATAACCAGCTGGGCTGTGTCAATACAAATTTCACTGGGGATTAAATATAGACAATGCCTCATCAGGACCTACAAGAACTCTTCCACAGAGGAGAGTGTGGACTAAACAGCCAACGTTACCACCTTTCTGGGCTTCTTGGAGCTTCTGGAGCCTTCTAGCATTTACCCTTTCTTCCTCTCCCTTCATAATTGCTTCCTCTTCTTTTACTGTCCCTTCTCCACCTCCACCTTAAGCAGCCCGCCTCATTCTTAAACCGGTAAAACTGCTTTTAAGAAAAAGAATCCAAATTCCTGCAGAGTATAATCCAGAAAGCAGCCCTTCCCCAGAACTACAGGGGTCAGGCCACAACCTAAGTTTTGTGGGCTTTTGAACTGATGAGAAGGGGGTGGGTAAATCCCTCTGAGAATACATACAAAATCAGTTATTTGAACATATACCCATTTCTCCCAGGAAAGGACATTCAGTTGAACACACATTTCGTTCCTGAACTGCATAGTATGAAGAATGAGACTGAATAATGCATGTGTGTGTGTGTGTGTGTGTGTGCGCGCAATGGCTTGCTCAGTTCTGACCAGGCAGTGCTGTGGAGCACCTCTTTGCCTTCTAGAATTAGAATTATCCCCAGCACTCTCTGTTGACAACTTCATCACACGGGGCTCAGGTAGGACATCAGAACATAGGGGGAAATGGGGCTCCAGTGGATAATGACGGAATGGAAGGGGATGGTCCCGCTCTTGGCAGCAAAAGCATCAGAGGCTTGGAGTGGAGAAGAAAGAGGAAGGAGGAATGGCAAGCAAGAGGCCCTGGGGTGGATTTCCAGTGATTAGGGCCAGAGACTAGTCCTGTGGCGGTACCTGCCCCTCCCCAGGACTCCACTGCAAAAGACTCATCAGCCCATTGGGAGGCCAGACATCATCGCCAGCACCCAGACTGATCACTGGAAAAATCAAAGTGAGAGGGCCATGGCGCCCCCATTTCCTGGATGCTATTGCGCAAGGCTCTTTTTTTACTTCCTGGTACAGATAAGGGTGGTACAGAGAGATTTAGTTGCCCACAGCACCCAGTAAGTACTAAGGTCAGGAATCAAACTCGTGTTCACCTGACTCTCCTCTGCCTTTGTTTGTTAAACAAACAGACTTCCCTAGATTTCAAGGCAAGGATTCAAATAGTAGAAATGGGTCTTTTGCCCGCATCACTCCTGATGAAAATGTTTGCCTATTAATACAACCTTACTACAATTAAAGAGGAAACAGAAACCATGGAGTTATAAAGATAACCTTTCAAAGCACACTTGGTTGTTTGGCCCGAGGAAGACTAAACTGCCACCTGGTTGTTCTGTAAGTGTCTTCACTTGGGAAACCCCACAGCTCACTCCTTTCCACACCCCCAGAGGGGCAGCCTCAGCCCATGTTCCGGAACATCGCTGCTGCCTCTTCCATGAGAGCCGTCATCAGATGCCCAGCAAGCAGGTTAACTCCTGAAATCTTCCCCAAACCCAAACTTTACATCTCTCGAAATTCTTGGTTCCAGTACACATGCAGTAAATTTTAAGTTAGGCAAGCTAAAGGGAAATTTAGATGCCTTTATCTTTCGTGAATATTTATATCTATTTCCTGAACTGTATATATACAGAGGGGAAAAAAATCAAAGCCCATAAAGGTTAAGTCGCATAAGCTCTTCAAAGAGCTCAACAGTAATTTCTAGACCCAACCCTAATCCCTCCGCAACTGTTGTACCCTGTATATGTAAACCTCCTATGATTTCTAGGATTGGGCTCCCAATCACTTGCCTGGACTAGATAAAAGAATTTCTTTTAATGCACTCTGTAGTTTTTTAACAATTAAAACCAAAATTCCCATAATAGTAGTCTGGCAACAGTATGAACTTTTCATTATGCTTGAATATGTTAAAGCCTTTATATAAAAATCAGTAAGGATGAAAGACAACTCAATGGAAAGGAAATACTATATCAATTTAAATAATTCAAAAGTTCCCCAACTAGTCAAAACTGCAAAATGGGTGAGTAGTAAAATTTAAAAACCACTCTAGTCTATGAAAAAATTGAATTAAAAAAAACAGACGAACTTCAATACTTGCTCAACACCTATTTTATTTTATTTATTTTGTGTGTGTGTGTGTGTGTGTGTGTGTGTGTGTGTGTGTGTGTTACTGCGAATAGAAACCAGGAGCACTGTACCTCTGAGCTACACCCCCAGCCCTATTTGTTTAGTCTTTTTTGAAACAGAGTCTCACTGAAGCAAGGAAGGCACAGTAACACATGCCTATAATCTCAGCTATTCAGAGAGCTGAGGCAGGAAAATCACAAGATCTAAGCCAGCCTGGGCAACTTAACAAGACAGTGTCTCAAGAAAAAAAAAATAAAAATAAAAATGGCAATGATATAGCTCAATGGTTAAGCACTTGCCTAGCAATGCAAAAACCCTGGGTTTAATCTCCAATATGACTAATAAGTAGATACATATAAATAGATAGATGGCAAAAGTCTGCAAAATCCACTATGCAAAATCACTTCATCTCAAAACAACCCTCCAACCCCCGCCCCTGCCAAAAAATCTTTCCGTCTACCTAGAGAAACTCACTCAATACATTTATTGTTTTTTTATTTTTTTATTTTTATTTTTTGGTGGTGCTGGGGCTCCTAGAAACCCTTCTACCTCTGGGCTACACTCCCAGACCTATTTTTATATTTTTATTTGGAAACAGGGTCTCTTAAGCCAGCGCGGCTGACTTTGAACCTGCGCGATCCTCCTGTCTCCGCCTCCCAAGCACAGGGATTACAAGGCTCGCCACCATGCCCGGCCTTCAATACATTTAATATGGCTCCCCATGCACTGCGCCTGCCAGAGTTCACCAACTCAGAAAAACAACTGGCTTGTCTAGTCAACATTACAAAGAAAGGAGACAAGAAAGAGTGCCTGGTGAAAAATTCAAAAATCTGTCACTGCCCAAAAATGCCCCCAAACTTGATTTCAGTTTCGAGTTAAAATTGAAACAACACAACAATGATTTGAATATTCTTTCCAAACATACTCAGAGAATAGGTACAGTGCTGAAACGAGGGGAAGTGCTCAATGGGGATATTGTGTGTGTGTGTGTGTGTGTGTGTGTGTGTGTGTGTGTGGTACTGGGGGTGGAAGCCAGGAGGCTACACTCCCAGACCTATTTTATGTTTTATTTGGAAACAGGGTCTCACTAAGTTGCCGAGAGCCTCACTAAGTAGCTGAGGCTGGCTTCGAACCTGTGAGATCGTCCTGTCTCAGCCTCCCAAGGGTGGGGATTACAAGCGTGCGCCCGGCTCAATGGGGATTTTGACTCCACTAGATTTGCTGGAAATTTGCATGATGAGGAATGAAAACTGCCTAAGGAGTCTGCCCAGCATGGCAAAAGAAGCTTCCCAAGAACCTTTCACGGTGCTCCATGTCAAGTGAATACTAGGGCAGATGAAAAATTTTAAGGTACAGTACTCTTCCAGACAGGCCAGGTACCCAATGCTCAGCCTCACTAGAGATCATATATACATGAGGTCATGTACCCTACCCTGGAGTCTGAAAAATGTCACCATTTTTCAGACAGAAGATTCCTATCCCCAAGAAACTGAATTCTGAGAAGCAGCCAAGTAAAATTTTTAAAGTAGTATTCACTAGTGGTTCCTAAATGTAGTCTGTGGACTAATGCCAACCCATGACACATATAACCCATTCTTTAAGCACAATGAAAAACCACTGAGATACTAAACTTGTTCATATAGCTATAAGCATAATTTGGTTATAGTTCTTTATTTTGAGAGCATGTTCTTCATGCATTTCCGTGTGCAAAATGGTTTTCGTTTTCATTAAACTTCAAACTGGTGTCCAGATACTTGTACACAAATGTTCACTGTAGCATTTTTCAGATACTCCAAAAGGTGAAAACAACCCAAATGTCCATCAACAGGTGATTGGACAAAATGTAGACTATCTATACAAGGAAATATTTTTCAGCCATTAAAAAAGAAATGAAGTTTTAATATATGCTATGCCATGGATGAACCTTGAAAACATTGCACCTTGAAGATGGTTTAGCCCCACGAAAGCTCCTGCTGAGGCTTAATTCCTCAGTGGAGCAGTGTTGGGAGGTGGGACCTGAAGGTGGGACCTGACGGGCAGTATCTGGGTTATGGGGGCAGAGCCCTTGAGTAAGACCAATGCCATCTTGCAAGAGTGAGTTCTAACTCTTCGAGGACTAGATCAGTTACCACAAGAACAGGTTATTATAAGGAGAGCTCGGCTTCTTGGACTGCGCCTCGCATCCTCCGTGGCCACGCGATGTCTCCATCCATGTGGGCTCACTTCCCTTCTGCTCTCCACAGTGACATGAAGCAGCCACAGAGCAAGGCCCTCAACAGATGCAGCCAAGGAATCCTGGACCTTACAACCCCCAAATCTATGAGCCAAAATAAACCTCTTTTCATTACAAATCACCCAGTCTCAGGTGTGCTGTCATAGCAATAGAAAATAAAGACAATTATGCTAAGTGAAAGAAACCAGATGCAAAAGGATAATCCATTTATTTGAAATATCCAGAACAGGAAAATTCGTACAAACGGAATGCAGCCAGGGCTAGTGAAAAGGGAGAATGAATATGTGGTTGTAGTTTGGATGATAAGAAATGTTATGAAACTAGCCAGAGGTGGTGGTGCACACCTCTAACCCCAGTTCTTGGGAGGCTGAGACAGAAGGATGACAGGTTCAAAGCTAGTCTCGGCAACTTGGTAAGATCTTCAGCAACTGAGAGAAACTCTATTTCAAAGTAAAACAGGGTTGGGGTGTAGGTTGGAGGTAAAATGCCCCTGGGTTTAGCCTCCAGTGCCAAAAATTAAAATAAGATAAAATAAAATAAAAAGACGAAAAAAAGTTCTGGAACTAGACAGTGGTAATGGTTTGCACGTTGTGAATGTACTAAATGTTACTAATGGCAAGCTTTGTTATTCGTATTTTACCATCAAAACCAAAACAACAGATTTCTGGCCTCCCTCAGATTCCATATTACTCAGCACTCCGTTCTCATTCTCTTTCTCTTTCTCTCGCTTTCTCTTTCTTTCACTAACTTCCTTCTCTTCTGAACCTGAAAGGTAAACATCTTCTCCAAAGCACCCTCATTTTTTCTGTCTCTACATTCTCCCATCTACATCAGTGGCAATTCAACCACCCACTCTGGGAGGACAGAACGCCAGCAAGGTTTGGGACTGTCTCAATAACAAGCCAGGTAATATTTCAGGCTTTCAGACACATGGCGTCTGTTGTAGCTCTTCAGTGCTACGTAGAAGCAGCCAGAAAAAATAATTAAACACGTAAGGCCATGCTCCAACACACCTTTATTTACAAAACAGGTGGCGGCTAGATTTGGCCCATTTGTCCATCCTGTCCCAAAGAATGATCTATTGTACACCTACATTTCCAGTCTCTTTTATATGCAAGTAAATGAGAAAGCAGTGAGAGCCTGTGCTCACCCAGAGCCAGATTGGGAGGGGACAGTTCCTCCTGAGCTGGAATCATGCGACTGGGGCCATGTCTAGAGCAAATAAGGATGTGCCTTCTTTCTGGGAGGGGGGTCTTCATACCAACTAATTTTTTGTGTGTGTGGTACTGGGGGTGGAACCCAGAGGCTTTCTACCTTCGGGCTATACTCCCAGACCTATTTTTTTTTATATATTTTATTTGGAAACAGGGTCTCACTAAGTTGCTGAGAGCCTCACTAAGCAACTGAGGCTGGCTTCGAACCGGTGCGATCCTCCTGTCTCAGCCTCCCAAGCGTGGGGATTACAAGTGTGCGCCACCACGCCCAGCTTCATACCAAATAATTAACTTATCAGACTAAACTTAATGTTTATGTCACCTTTTTCATTGTCATGACCAAAATACTTAACAAGAACAGCTTAGGGGAGGAAAGCGTTATGTGGGCTCAAGGTTTCAGGTTCAGTCCATAGTCGGCCGGCCCCAAGGCAGAAAACACAGCGGCAGGCTACATGATGGAGAAAAGCCACTCTCAGTCATGGTGTCCAGAAGTAGGTTGGGCAAGTGAAGAGGAGACTAGGGACATATAGCGTTCCCAAAAATATGCCTCCCATGACCACCTCCACCACCCAGGCCCCACCTCTGAACATTGCTGCACTGGGGACCATACTTTCAACACATGAGATTTTGGGGGGATATTCTAAACCCCAAACAGAACTTATTTCATTGAAGGCAAGCCTACTATACTACCCACTTTCATACATTTAGCAAATATTAAAATGCCCCTCCAGAAGGCAATGCCTATTTACCCATTCCACAGTAAGCACCTGGGCTGGGCGTGTAGCTCGGTGACAGAGAGCTTGCCTAACTTGTGCAAAGTCCTGGGTCTGATCCCAAGTGCTGGGGCGGGAGGGACCTGAACTAAGCATCTAAATACAGGTCTTTTTATTCTTCAAGCAAAAAGAAAATAGGGGTCTGATGTGCTCAAAAACCCCACAGAGATGAGATACATAGAGAAATAAAAGGAAAATCTTCCCGACTGTCAAACTGGTGCATTTCAGCAACAGAGCAAAGAGGATGGGGAAGCAGTTCTCCAGCAGTCTCTCCCACATCTGCACATATCGTGAGCAAGTACATGAAACTGGAAGCTTTTGTTCAGAACTACCTTTTCAAAGACATGTGTAAAGTAGACAGACCGTAAAATAGAGTGTCTCTCTGTCTGTCTGTCTATCTGTCTCTTTCTCTCACACACACATACAGAGAGCATTTGTCTCCTATACAGCATAAAGATAATGTCTCCCTCAAGGCAAAGGCCAGGCAAGTTTACTAGACGACTTTCTATAAAAGATTGGGGTTTCCTAGATAGGCATGATGACACACGCCTATAGGCCCAGCTACTCAGGAGACAGGTGGAATCATGACTGAAGCCCAGCCTGGAGTTCAAAACCATGTCTGGAGGCCGGGCATGGTGGTATACAATTGTAATCCCAGTACTTGGGAAGCTGAGACAGGAGGATCCAGCCCCAGCTACTTAGGTACTCTGTAAGTTAGTGAGACCTGTCTTAAAATACAAAACAAAAAAAACGGGTTGAGGTTGCAGCTCAGAGGTAGAATGCCCCTGGGTTCAATCCCCAGCACCACATACAAAACCAGTCCGGGCAGCAAAGCAAAACCTCATCGCACACACAGTGTGGTCTCCTAACCTCAGGTCTCCTCAGCTGTGGTGCATGCCCACGGCATAGGTACCATCCACCTAATCCACCTAAGCCCACTGCTGTGATGCCCCCGGGGTCTGGAGGGTGTGTGCTACGCAAAGAAGTGCTCCAAAATAAAGCTCCCGCTACCTACGGTGCTGTGAGTGATAAAGTCCTTTGTCTCTGACCCAGGAGCTCGTCTTCTGCCATCAACCATGAACTATACGAGGCTAACTTATTAGCCTGCGAGCAGAGGGAAACCTCAGGCCTCCCGTAATCTTCACCAACAAGCCTCCCTCTGTCTGTCTCCTGGACTTTGTTCTCTCAAACAGGAGCATATTCCATACCTGCATTTTGACCTGTGGGTCTCTTACAGCCATGATTGTATGTTGAGAGTTTCCACTCTAAGCTACAATAAATATGCTTCCTTCTAAGTACTGATCACTGAACACTGTTACTAGTGCCTGCATATATCCCATAATTCCAACTCATCATTTTGAAAGAACATGTGTAAAAACACAATTTGGAAAAAGAAGTACTAGAAAGCTAACATTTTTGTAACATTATACAAATAGAGTACCCTTTTAGGAAACATTGAAAATTACACTTTAACTTTAAATTGTGTTTTAAAGGGCCAAATTAGAGACTTCTCCACTCTACATTAAGAAACATGTTTCTACTAAACATGACCAAGCAATCACTTCACAAGGTAATCAAACCCAGCACTTAAACAATATATATATATATATATATATATATATATATACACACACACACACACATATATATACAATATTACCAAGCTTTGCTGGTACATTTCCCAAGTGTAATTAGCGGATGAAAATAAATACTTTCTAAAAATAAGTCTATTTTTCACCCTTGAAGTTTAAAAAAATATATATATTAACAAGAATATCTGAGGCCGGGCGTGGTGGCGCACGCTTGTAATCCCCACTCTTGGGAGGCAGAGACAGGAGGATCGCGCAGGTTCGAAGCCAGCCTCGCTGGCTTAAGAGACCCTGTTTCCAAATAAAAATATAAAAGTAGGTCTGGGAGTGTAGCCCGGAGGTAGAAGGGCTTCCAGGAACCCCAGTACCACCAAAATAAATAAATAAATAATAAATATCTGAAAAAGGACAGCCCTAAAATTCCCATGTAATATAAGTTTTTTAAAGGCACAATATGAACAGCTTGAAAAAAATGAGGTCAACAGCTTCAGCAACGAAAGTCACTAAGTCCAAAATCTAACCTCAATTCTCTGTAACTCAGTTTTGGAAAACTGAATACCTAAACAACAAGTAGATATTTACATAAATAAATGGATTCATGCTTATGGCAAGTCACGAGATTCAGCGGGAAAAACTGTTTATTGACTTGCCAAAGACCAGGTTTGGCACACTGGTGCCCCACTGCTAAGAACATCGCTGATAATAATCTCTCTCTCATTGTATTAGCTTTCAAGTATCCTTCAGTCGTTTATATATGTGTTGAGCTCCTGTGGCAACTGTCAGCGGAATGGAGCACCTTGCTGCCTTTTCAATTTCTCAAGGAAGGAAGAAAAGAGGTGACAAGCTGCAAGTTGTGGGGACCTTAAGACAGGGACGTGGCATTAGAGGAACACGGACAATAAATGAGAGAAGGAGCAGGGAAGAGGTACACTGGAGTAACCTGGTCAACTTCAATCACAAAACTAGAGGGAAATGTTTGTTTTGATGACAGCTCAGTGGGAGCCACAAAGTTCTAGAAGATGGGGAAGGGGCACTCGTTAGAGCAAGGACACTTTTAGGGCTCTGCCACCCTATGAGAAGTCACCTCTGACTTTTTGACACAGTCCAGGTTATTATAAGACACAAGGTGACGATCCCTCACCTGCATTCCCATCAAATAGCTTATAGGTTATTGGAATCTGAATGCCAAGCTCTTCACCTTAAACTCAAGAGAACAAATGAATTCACTACCCTCCACAGAAAACTGGTTTTCCTTTTGAGACACGGCATTTCTAGCCCTGGTTAATACCATCCAGCTAGCCTCCAACGCTAGAATAACCTTGAGATGGCTAGCGGTTTCCTTCCTCGCAGCCCCTCTGCGGGGCCAACCACACAGTGCCGTTGCTCCCGTTCCCTTTCCTTCTCAGCCACCTTGTTTGTATCCCTGACCTCATGTCCTCACAATTACAAGAGCTGGTCTTCCTGCCTCCATTCTTCACTACTCAAATTCATCCCGCATCCCTACACCCCACGACACATCCCCAAACCATTCTCCGACCTTCCCTTCTGATCTCTCATAACGTCCACCTCTCATCCTAGGACAGCAAATCCCAGCAGGGAAGATTTGGAGTGGAAGTCACTGCCCACAATCCTCTTATATGAGAAGATAAGACAGATCCACTTTACCCATTCAGCTGATAAGACACACAAATCCGCTGGGTTCCCAGGACATTAGAGCCTTGGGGTTTACTCTACATACTACGTAGCCACTCCCTCTTTCCCCAGCTAATGGAGTACCCATGCAAAGCAAGGCCTCATATTAATACCTCCCACATTCCGCTCCTTTCTTAAAATTCAAGACATTTCTATCATTTTTAACATGGTGAAAGAATGTGCATTTCAATAATGGGACAAAGGCCCGGGCTACGTGGCAAAGTTGTTTTCTGTTTAGTAGGAATTACTCTACCAAGCTAGTAGAAGAAATAAGTAACTCACCTAAAGCTATGCAGTCTTAAAAGCCTTAAACTTTTAGTAATTCAAATCTAAGTTGGTCTAGAAAGCCAACTCATTGTCCTCTGCTCCACTGCACAACAGTTTTGGTCTTCAGAGAGTCCACAAGATTAATAGTCATCAACACATATACTCCAAAGAATCAACTAAGGATATAATCCATACATCTTTGCAATATACGACCCAACAAATATAAACCGGGGTCATATAGCTGAGTAATTAATATAGGCTTATTTCATTACTATAACCTACCTTTCCACAACAGCTAAAGATGTTTGGAAATGCCTTTTTTTTTATATTTGATATTCAATTTAGTTACCTTTCCTTTGAACTCGTTTGTTGATACTAATTCCAAATGTAATGGAAAATAAAATTACTAGCCAGGTGCAGTGACACATACCTGTAATCCCAGTAACTCAGGAAACATAAAAAGGGCTGGGCCTGTAGCTCAGTGACAGAGTATCTCTGGGGAGGAGGAGGATGAAAATGAAAGAGAGAGAAGAGGAGAAGATTACTGAGAGTTACATTTGAAATGTGATTCTGCAAATGACAACTCAAGCGACCTTCAGGCCATAACCTTAACCTCTGTTCCTTGGGGATATTAAGAAAACCAGCTCACAGGAGTGCTCTCTTCAACAAGTAATGCACTTTGAACAGTGTCTCACATAAAGCCAATGCTCAATATCATAATTACACCTATCATCATCATCCCCACTGCTAGTATTAGGAATGGTAGTAAGAATGGTAACGTTAGTTTGTTTGGTTTTTTTTTCTTTCGCTGTTACATCACACATACTTGGCACTCAGACATTTGTTGAACAAACTAATCATGATTACTAATACTGAAGCTTTGAAATTTAGGAGAGGAAAGAAGTGAAGAACTATAGCTCAGGGGCAATGATTAATAGAAAAGTAAAGAGAGAAAAGCGCATCGCCCAAGGTGCATCTCTCCAAACTAAACCACAGAAAATAGCTTAGATTCAGCAGTGAATGTGTACATCCCAGGTCCTTTAGATCTAAAGTCATAATAAACCATTTCCTTCCCTAAACTTCAGCTCCTCCATTAGCTCTATACTGTCCAGTTCTCCCCAGTACCTTGAAAGCATCTTGCCTCTACCCAACCAATAAGGAACCTAACAGTTCATTGCTATTGATAACAAATGGACTTTACAAATTCCAGGAGAGTTTTACATAACTAAAGATTAATTAAGTTATCAAGCATTTGGAGTATCTAGCCTGTGCCCGCTGTTCTAGAATAGTTGATTAGGGTATTTTTCCTATCCCCAAAGAGTCACAGTCTCGTAAAGAACAAGCATATTACCATCAATCATCCCCAGCCCTCTCCCAGGCAAACATCACTAATCCATCACAGGCCTCTTTCCTTGAACTAGATACAGATTTGGCACTAGGATCCCTTGTAATCGCCATGATCAAATAGGTTTCTTTTAATAGATCTCATCACATTTCCCTAAAGCTCCTTCTACATATGTGATTATTCTGATCTCTGTTGGGATATAGATACCTGTGGGAAACTGAACAGGTATTAGAAAGCAAAGCCATAAGAGAAAATGCCCCTCCTATCTATGATAATCCAACTCAAGTATTACCTAAAGATCTTAAGGAGCACGATACAATGATAATCCCTGTCAATTCTCAAGTACCACTTTATAAAATTGAAAATTAAATTATTTTTTTTTGTAGTACTGGGAATGAAATCCAGGGGCACTCTACCCTCAAGCTACATCCTCAGCCCTATTTTTTTATTCTTTATTTTGAAACAGGGTCTCACTAACTAGCTAATGCTGTCCGTAAACCACAATCCTCCTGTCTCAGCCTCCCAAATGCTGGAATTACAAGGGTGTGCGACCACTCCCAGAATAATTAGTTTTTATTCTTTTTCTTTTCTTTTCCTTTTTTTTTTTTTTGTGGGTCTGGGGATGGAACCCAGGGGCATTTGACCTCCGAGCTACACCCCCTGCCCTATTTTTTATTCTTTATTTTTTGAAACTGGGTCTCACTGAGTTGCAGAGGGCCTCACTAAGTAGCTGAGGCTGTCCGCGAACCGCAATCCTCCAGGTCTCAGCCTCCCGAATGCTGGGATTACAAGGGTGCGTGACCACTCCCGGCGTAAATTAATTTTTAAATGAAGTAGATAAACTCTGTGTTAGTTACCTCAGTCCAGTGAATCGGGTTATCCATTTTTAAAATGTGTTCTCTTTAAAGCCCAGGGCTGTTTGTTGGCAGCTAAAATCAACTTAAATGAAATTACTAAAAATAAAAAATAAAAGTTTGAGATAAATTATGGCTTCAGTGACCTGAGCTGACAAGTAAAAGGGTCCACTCCTTCATCGCTGCAAGATTAACCTACACCTTGTTATCTTCACTCTGCAGACCAAGTTCCTCTACTTGACCACAACTAGCCAGGCCACTGCTGCAGAACTCTAGAACCTTGAGTTAGTCCTTGTTTAAATACTTGGCCAGATCGAACCCACTTCCTTAGCAAAACCTGGGCTTGCCAGCAGGTGGGAAGGACCTCATCATGTTAATTTCTTTCTATCTAAACCCTACTCTACAGCCAGGCTTGGTGGTGCACACCTGTAATCCCAGCATTCGGGAGGCTGAGACAGGAGGATCGTGGTTCATGGACAGCCTAAGCTCCTTAGTGAGGCCCTTTGCAACTCATTGAGACCCTGTTTTTAAAAAATAAAAAGACAAGCTGGGCATGGTGGCTCACACTTGTCATCCCAGCATTCGGGAGGCTGAGACCAGAGGATCGCAGTTTGCGGATAGCCTCAGCTACTTAGTGAGGCCCTCTGCAACTCAGTGAGACCCAGTTTCAAAATAAAGAATAAAAAATAGGGCAGGGGGTGTAGCTCGGAGGTAGAATGCCCCTGGGTTCTATCCCAGACATGCAAAAATAAATAAATAAATAAATAAATAAATAGACTAAAATATAGGGCTGGGGGTGTAGCTCGGAGGTAGAATGCCCCTGAGTTCCTTCCCCAGTACCTCAAAAAATAAAAAAATAAAAAATAAACCCTACTATAAAACCCACTTGATAGACTATCAGACTCTCTTCCCAAGAGCAGCACAAGGCAACCTATAGCTGCAATGTGCTGCTCTCCTGGAAGAAACCAGATTGAGACAACTCCTATCTCAAAGGAAAAAAACCCACAGACACTGTATATCCAATTTTGCAAGTCTCTACTACCAAAAAGTGGGGTTTCTTCCTTTCACTAGAGGGTCATAAAAGAATACCCCAGAAAGACATTTCTGCCTTGTTTTAAAACCTACCATCGAGTATATTGTGTGTCATATTGTTGAGTCTTCTGATTGAAAGTTGTGTCTCTGGGAGTTCAGCCGTAATAATACTAATAGTATTCACCTGGCCATTTGACTTCATGGTCAGGAAGATCAAAGCTGGACTTTATATTCAACCATGAGCAGCTGCCCTCAGCTCTGGGTCTTCTTACAGTGCTTTCCCCTCTGTAATGCCTTTGCTTGTAGACTCCTACTTTTCCTTTTTGGGGGTTTTGTTTTTGCAGTGCTGGAGATTGAACCCAGGGCCTCAGGCATCCCAAGCACATGTTCTACAACCTGAGCCCCTCGTTCTTTTCTTAGGATAAGGCTCAATGATATGTGTTTTATTGAAACCACCTCAAAAAAACTTTCTTTGGATATGGGGGCTGGAGGTGTAGCTTAGTGGCAGAGCTTAGTATGAGCAAGGCCCTGGGTTCAATCCCTGGCACACAAGAAAAGCCTTTTTTTGGAAGTGATATAAATGAGGTTTTTTTTTTTTTTTAAAGTGATGTTCCTCCCATTTTTACTACAGACTTGTCCTTGCCTCTCTGCCAACTGTGTATGTTATTCACCCTCAACAATCTCTTCTGGTTCTAGCATTCAATGACTTCTCCTAAAATTGGATCAAGTACTCACTTGGCCACTAACACTTTTGTGCAATACTCATTTTTTTTTTCATGTGAACTGTCTTTTCGTGTGCATTGTCCTAAGACTGTGGGATCCTGGTAGGCACAGAGGACATCTTCCATGTCTTCTTGTCCTGAGCAGCATTAAACAAGCCTTGCAGAGTGCAGATGTGCATTAAAGATGTGTTCTGTTCGTGAGAAACGTAAGTCAAATTTTTTGAAAATCCACTAGACGAAGCCATACAGGAGGTAAGTGGCTAAAACAAGATTTCTGTCTTTAAAACAATTTACAAGGCAGAAGAAGGAAGATGTATAAATTACCTATGCAACCAATAGGGGCTGCATATATGTAAATACAAGAATGCTCCTGGAGTAGCTGCATTTGGCAGGATCGGCCTAAGAACACTGAGGCTTCCGGTCAAGCTAAAAAATAAGCCTGGTCCATTCAGCCACAAATAATGACCCCAAAGAAGTACAAAGCAAGAACACTCCAAGCACAGCAAGACCATTTCCAGGAGCGCAGTGAAGAACAGCAAACATCAGTAGACAACGGTGGAGAGCTTCGGGGAGGGCAGGCAGCGCACCTGGAGGCCAACGGAATAAGGCGTGCACTTTGAAAAAGGACTCACTACTGTGTCGAGAACAGACAGGAGAGAACTGGGAATGTAGCTCAGTGTGCAAGGCCCTGAGTTCAATCCCCAGCATTGAAAAAGAAAAAGAAAAAAGCTGAGAGGAGGGGAAAGCAGGAATAAGAAGTTTGAGAATATATACTAGAGTCAGGTCGCAGATAATATAGACACCCTGGCTATCTGGGCTATTGTCAAGTAAGAACTTGGAACAACACATTTAAGCTCATTGGTACATCTGCCATGACAACCCTATGTGCCAGAGAAAGGGCATTTGAATCTAAGACCTTAGTGGGTGTCTGTCTGTCTGTCTGTCTGTATGTCTCTCCCCCCCCCCCCCGATGTGGCTTACCTGAGGCACTATAACAAAATGGCTTAGAGCAACTCTCCTAAAGTCTGATTCCTGGGTTAAAATCTTAGCTTTGATATTCATTAAGTGTGTGACCTCAAGAAACATAGTTAGCCTTACTTTTCCAGGTGTAAAATGGGTAGACATGTGACAACTGTCCTTTAAGTAAGGTTATATAAAATGCCTAGCAGAGTGAGTAGCTCAGTAAATGTTCAGCTAATATCACCAAGAAAATATCCACTAAGGTATAAAATCCTTGCATTAATGTCACAGTCCTGCAGGGATCCTTGATGCCCAGGTTGGGAGTCACTGTCCTAGAAAATAAAAAGCACAGAAGAGCGGTGAATTCCATCGGCAACTATTTATGTGCTGGCTGCAGAATCCAGCACTGTGCAAAGGTGTACACTAGGAAGCTAATACAACACCAATCAAGTAAGGAGATGATGCTGAGGACAGACGTTGGAGGAAACGGAGAGACCTCAGGAGCCCAAGAGCCAAGCAGGTGCTTAATGTTAGAAATTAAGTGAGTTAGCCGGGCATGATGGCACACGGTTGTAATCCCAGCATATGGGAGGCTGAGACAGGAGGATAATGGTTCAAATACAGCCTCAACTACTTAGTGAGGCCCTTTGGAACTCAGTGAGACCCTGTTTCAAAATAAAGAATAACAAATAGGGCTGGGGGTATAGCTCAAAGGTAGAATGCCCCTGGGTTCCATCCCTAGTACCACAAAGGAAAGAAGGAAAGAAAGAAAGAAAGGAAGAAAGAAAGAAAGAAAGAAAGAAAGAAAGAAAGAAAGAAAGAAAGGAGCCCAGAAATTCCGGCCAGGGTATATTGAGTGTAGTGCTCCAAGTGGACGCCCTCACCCCCAGCTGCAGCCTGTAGGACACACCAGGCCACTTCCAAGCCTTCCTGGCCACCCAAATGACCACTCTCAGAGGTCTACAGCACGTTCTGTCTCGAACCTGCACTGATTCATATTGCTTAAATTAGTATAAGCCATACCAACACAGCACACTATCATCTTAACTGATTTCTTGATGACACTAAAAAGATCTCTGCTTTTAAGAGTTTACATAAATTTAGTATATATTTAAGCTGCAACCCAGTCTGAGAACCTGGAACAAGGAGAAATACTCTGCAGAAAGGTCCCTTGCATTAAAAAAGAGAGAAGTCAGGGTTGGGGGTGTAGCTCAGGGGTAGAAAATGCCTACAAAGCCCTGGGCTCCATCCCTAGCACCATACAAAAAAAGAGAGAAAGAGACACAGAGAAAGAGAAAAGTACGTAGGCCCTGACCTATCTCACTGCCTGACTTTATGGGTTTTCTTTCAACCTTGGGTCCTTCTAACTACCCTCTTACCAATTTTCAAGTTTTCAAGATGCACAAAAAAACTAGGAATTCTTCAATATCCAGTAAATAATTGAAATTATCTAATATTCTGGGACTGCAAGTCTGACCAATTTCAACTTCTTTTCTAATGCTAGGAAGCTCTGAGAGCAAAGTTTCAATTCCAACTGAACACTTCCCAGCTGTCTGACCTCAGGCAAATCTAAATTCCTAAGCCTCAATTTCCACGTCTACAAAGTGAAAATAACTAGGAGTTTACTGTGAGAAATGAGAGTTGCAAAGGTAAGCACAATAGGTATTAGCTGTGATCATCATCTTCGTTATCATCTTTTCAGCATTCTATTGGTCACCACCAGGAGCTTTCCAGTGACCCAGGCATTTTTCCTCCTAGATCAGTAAGTGGGCAATGATCATTTGGTTACTGCTGAATCTAAAACAACACGCTTGCTAAGAAGATGCAGTGGTCCAGCCAACCTGTTGCAACACCTCTAGGAGACAACTATCACAAACTAGGCACCATCAGCCTGCAACTTAGGGCTCCAACATTCGGGACAGCTCCATCCGATTACGATGAGTTCCCCCAAAGAACTCATTCATATCTTTGGAAAAGGAAACGCTACCTTCAGTTCTAGACCCATCTGTCAGATACCTGCAAAATGTATGGAGAGGAATCTCAGAAGTTCGTGCAATTTAAAAAGTTGTTGTGAATCTCCCATCCCCACACTCAAATGTTTCCTAGGAGAGGACTCCAAGGTACGACTTACTTTTACTTTTTCTTTCCTATCAGATCATCTAGTGAGGGGAAACCATAACAGCAAAGGCACCCCCTTCCCTGCCCTCCAAGCACTGGAGTTAAGCGATCTAAAGCAAGAGGACTCCAATTCATAATCATAGCGAGATAACTGGTTCGTTTCCCTTCTCAAGCACTAGGATCTGCAAAGCCTGAAATCCCAACCGCACTCTCTTGGGCTGGGAGAATTCAATCAACGCTGCGATCACCTGGCCGACAGGTGAGCGAGGGTGGTCCTGCCCCCTCTCGTGCAGAACACAAGCTCAAGCCCCCGGAGCAAGATCCTCAGAGGCCAGTGATACCTCCCCGCCCTCCACGTGCAACACACCCCCGCCGCACGTCGGTCCCACCGCCGGCAGCAGACACCTTCCGGGACGCCCGGATCCAGGCGACGCGGGCAGCCCGGGCGGAGGGGTCGCGCACACGTGCCAGGCGTCCGCAGGCCCGGCTCGCGCCCGCCTCCGCACTCACCTGGCCGGTGATGCCAGTGATGAGCGCCACCTTCCTGGGCTTGCCCATCTCTCCATCGCCGGAGCCCCGGGGGCTGGGGCAGCTTGCCGGCGCGTGTGCCATGTCGCCGCGGGCGGGCAGGAGAGCGTGCGGGCGGGCGTGGGGCCCAGGGCAGGGCAGGGCAGCGGGCGCGGGGGTGTGCCCGAGGGCGATCGGCCTCGCCGGGCTGCAGGAGGAGGGCGAGCGCACCGCGCGGCCGGCCGCCACAGTGTGACAGGGGCGCGCGGGAGGCCGGACGGGGGCGGGCCGGAGGCGGGGCCAGGGCGGGCCGGGGGCGGGGCGTCCGAGCAGCGGTCCGGCGGGCGCCGCGTCAGCGCGTCAGCCGGCGACGCTGCCTGCGGCAGGCCCCGCCCCCGCCTGCGGCTCCCTAGCCACGCCCCTCGCCGGCGGCCGCGCTGGCCACGCCCCCTCGCGGCGCGCGCATGGGGGGCGGGGCCTCGGCCGCAGCCTCGGGGAAGAGGAAGTTCGGTGGTGGCGCCGGCTTCTGTCTCTCTCTCTTTCTCTCCGTAGGCCTTCAGCGACCAGGGTCCGTCCCAGCATCCTTCTCTCCGCCCTCCTGAATCTCCCAGGAATCCTGATGTCACTGGAGGATCCTGGGAGGAACTGCGGGCTGCCCTTTTTGCTGGGAAACAGCCCTGAATTCCAAATCCAGGCATCACAGAGCTGGGGTCATTGGCTTAAATAATTCCTGGAAATCTGTACCTTTTTTTTTTTTTAATCTGGATTTACATTACTTGAAGGACCTCACAAGTGCCTTAAATGGGGTCACAGATGGGGAGGAATGCGGGACCTCACCCCCTTTGCCAGATTTTCTGGCTGTTTTGGCTTTTTCCTGAGTCTCAGAAATAGGCAAGAGGTTCCAACTCTAGCCAAAGTACAGTGATCTGGTTTGCAGGACTGGAAGTGCAGGACCAGAAAGGTTCTGGCTCCACCCTAGTGCAACAGAAGGAAATGTTGAGAAGAGTGCACGGGTCAATAAACCTGGACGTGACAGATTCAAAGAGTAATTCAAACCCAGGTGGAGTCAGCTCCGTGCCTGTTCAGTTTAGCTACCATTTGGCAGCTGCACATTGGACAGAGAAAGGAGAGGAGGAGACAAAATGCTGGGAGGCTAGCAGGTGTGAGCGAGAAGGAAGAGACCAACTTACCTGTCGACATTCTTTGCGTATCTGTACAAATTTCTCTCCCTCAATAACCTCAAATCATCGCTTCAAATCACAATCTAAGTTAGTGAAGCAGTGCCGTCTGTCCGGCAACTTTGCAACCTCTTATCACGCCACCGAACACTGGAAATTCACCTGTCTTGGTAAGAAATGTGAAAGTAAAAGAAAATCAATAGTGTTAGGGTTTGAAAATAAAATATTTGCAAAAAATGGGGAGGGGAGGTAATAGGGAATTTGAATTCAACGGCATTTTGCCTCCACACTACAACCCCAGCTAGTGTTTTATTTTAATAGGTTCTCTTTAGGTTGCTGAGGCTGCTTTTGAATCTGTGATCCTGTCTCAGACTCCCAAGTACTAGGATTATAGGTGTGTGTGACCACACCTAGTTAGTTACAAAATTTTATAGGAAAGTATTAAAAAAAGTGAGAGATGAAAAATGAAGGCTATTTCTCAAGAAATATTTCCCTAAGACAGATGGCAAGGCAGTTTATTAGCCTTGTAGGGGCTTCCTTAACAAAGTATCTCAGACTGAGTGGCTTAAACAGCAGAAATTTACTTCCAGTACAATTTTGGAGGCTGGAAGTCCAGAATCAAGACTGGATTTTTTCTGAGGCCTCCCACATTTGCTTACAGACAGCTGACCATCTTCATGCTCACATGTGATTTTCATTGCATGTGTTCATATCCAAATTACCTGTTCTTCTAAGAACACCCATTATATTTGATTATGACCCACATAATGACCTTGCTTTAATTTTATTACCTCTTTAAAGACTAGTTCCAAATACACCCACATTTTGAGCTACTGAGGTGTAAGGCTTCAACATATGAATTAGAGGAAGGTAAAAAGCCAGTCCATAACAAAGAGTGAGAAGGGGTGTTATGGTTTGGATTTAAATGTACCCCAGACTATGCAGTAGGTATGGCACCCATGTTGAAAGTGGATCTTCGTTGCTGAGGAGCGGTCCCTGGGGACATAGCCCAACAGTGTTTCCAGGCTGCTGCAGCCTCGAGTTTCTTTCTGTCTTGCTTTTTCTCCCTCTCTCTTTCTCCTGCCTCCATGATCTGATAACAAGCTCTCTCCTTCTCTCTGCTTCTTGCCATCATGTCTGAGTACCTACAGGCCCACCTTCTCTTTGGAAACTGCGCTAACAGTCACTGAAATCTCCAGAACTATGATCAAATAAGATTTTCTTCCTCTAAGTTATGGTTGTCAAGAGTTTTGGATTACAGCAGTGGGAATGCCACATGGAATAGAAATTGATACCAGAGGAGTGTGGTCACTGCTGTATTTAAGTCTGATCAGATGGGTCGTGAGTCTTTAGAACTCTATTATGAGAAAAATTGGAAGGGCCAAAATGTGGATAGAAATTCGAATAGTAAGGAGAGTGCTGATGAGATTTCAGAGTGCAACAAAGATTCCGTAGGGAAATAAAGTAGAAGCCACACATGCTCTTTCTGGCAAAGAACTGATAGGCATTTTGCCCATGTCCTGAAACTTAGTGTGAAACTAAATTTGAATATGATGGACTTAATAGTCTGGTGAGGGAAATCTTAAAACAGCAAAGTATCCAGACTGCATTATGGTTAGCCATGTATTTGAAAATCACGAGTAGACAGCAAGACAGATTTTAGAGAATTGCAGTTTGGCCAGAAAGGCATGTGTAAAATTGGGGCCAAGGAAGGCGTGGTTGCCAGAGTAATTATGGCCATTAAAGAGAGGTTAAGGAGACTTTTCACATAGACTATAGAAAAGATGCCCTGAGAGTATTTAAGCAATTGGCAAGACCCCACCCATGATGGCAGGCTCAAGTATGTAAACATGGAAATACATTTAAGGGTGGACATTCGAAAAAAATCACTCATTCTGTCTTTGTGACCATTTTGGACGAGGGCATGGTGGCCATGATCAAAGAGAGCATAACTGTGGTTCATGCTTGCAGTTGATCTTGGAGCCACTTATTGTTGTCTTTGATGCAGTAAGTTATGGAGGCATCCACCCAGATTTCAAAGAAAGGCCTGGGTGGCCAGGCAATATGTGACAGGGTTGAAATCCCTGCAAATATGCCCAAAGGAACAATTTGCGAAGTTGTGAGGACACAGCCAAATATGCAAATGAGAACCCTCAGAATTAAGAGATTCTAGAAGTGTGAGATTTCCACTGTGGAAAGTGCCCAGCTGCCAGCAATAGAGACTAGAAGAGCAACTATGATTCTGAATGCAGCCAACCAGGCTATAGGAGAAGGGCTGCAGTCCCATTTTGTTCCCATTCATTTTTTCCTCTGGTCCTATTCCTCCCCTTTGGAACACTAATGTTTACTCTGTACCACTGTACATTGGATGCATGTAACTTGCTCTTTATTTTTATGAGGGCTCAAAAATTTACCTTGAGTCTTAGAGGAGACTTGGGACTTTTGGGTGATTCTGGAACTCTTAAGACAATGGGAACTCTTGGAGATGGCCTAACTGTATTTTGCATTGTGAGATGGCTGAGATTTGGAGAGTCAGAGCAGAGTGTTATGATTCGGCTTTAGAATGTCCCCCAGACCTCATGTGGTAGATGAGACAGCCATGTTGGAAGTAGGATTTGGTTTCTGAGGAGGCGTCCCTGGGTATGTGGGCTGTTTCTGGTTCTTCTCTCTCCCTTCCCAGCATACACAAACAGCATGTTCTCTCCTTCACCTCTCCACTTCCAGCTATCATGCCTTAATGACCTGCAGTCCCAGCTCCTGCTTGGCAGCTAGCATAAAGTGGACAGTACATACATGGACTAAAATCTTCAGAACCATAAGCAAATAACCCTTCCTTCCTCTAAGTTGCCCATGAGGTATTTTGGGCCATAGCAGTGAGAATCCTGACCATAATAGGGGAAGAGAGGATTTTCTTGTTTGGTTTAGGGGTGAGGAAGGAAAATGGTGGTAGAAGCTGTTGTGGTATTAGAGGAGCATGAACAGACAACACAGCATGAGAAGATTAATTTCATTAACTAGAAGGAAAGCTGTGGACTATAGAATAGTAGAAAGCTCTGAGGATGATGCTCTAGTTGTGTTTTAATATAACATAGTAGATCTCAATCACCATCAGTTTTTCTCCCTAGAGGACATTGGACAATGTCTTCGAGGCATTTTTGATATGTATTTAATAATACATTTTGGCAGGTATTTAATAAGTAGAAGCAAAGTTTGTTTCTCAACATCCTGTAATATGAGGAGGCCAGTCCTCCTCAACAAAGAATGATCTGGTCAAAATGTCAATATTGTCAACCCTTTGTATCCATGTGTTTTTGCATCCATGGATTCAAACAACCTCAGATCATGTACTATGTAGTTAGGCCGACAATGGTTGTGCATGTGTATCTACAGACTATTTCCCTAAACAATGCATTATAGCAACTATTTACATTGTATTAGATATTATAAGCCATCTAAAGATGACTTAGGGCCAAGCATGGTGGTGCGCACTTGTAATCCCAGTACTTAGGAGGCTGAGACAGTAGGATTGTAGGTTTGCAACCAGCTTCAGCTACTTAGTGAGACCATCTGCAACATAGTGAGACCCTGTTTCAAAATAAAGAATTAAAAAGTAGGGCTGGGGGTGTAGTTTGGAGATAGAATGCCCCTGGGTTCAATCCTTAGTACCACTAAATAAATAAATAAATAAATAATAAGTAAATAAATAAATAAATAAATAAATATGACTTAGAGAGTTAAAGGTAGTTCAGTGGTAGAGCACTTGCCTAGCACGCATGAGGGCCTGGGTACAATCTCTAACAATGTAAAAAAATAAATAAAGTAAAATAAAAGATGATTTAAAATACACATAGGTTATATGCAAATACTACCCCTTTTTCCATAAGAGACTTGAACACCTGTGGATATTGATATATGTGAGGTGGAGGGAGGGGATATTGGAACCAGTCTACCTTGGATATTGTGGGACAGCTGTATTTAGTTGTATATGTCACTGGAAACCTAAGCCAGATGTCTGACTCTGGGAGCCCCAACAGATCAGGTCTGGCCACTTGCCCTAGAAACCAAACAGAAAGTAATAGCTATCCAGTATAGCTATCCAGTAAGGTGATGGAGAACAGCATTTCCAGCCCTGTCTTCTGGGATACTGGCATGAGCTCACAGATTATACAGACAAAGGGGACCAGAAATAAACAGTCAAGAAGTATTGATCAAACTGTGACCTGATTGATTATTAACTCAAGATTAGGCCAGGCCCTGTCTTTGAGAGTAAGAAAATTGTTAGCTTCAGAGGTAGTTTTTACCCTGCACAAGATATATATTGATCAGACTGGTTTTTCCTGGAATCCAAGTGACTCCCTCAGAGCAAAGGAGATGGATATAAAATGAAGGCAAAGATGCCAAGGTTTTATATTTGTAGGCCTAAGTGAAGAGTTCATGTTTTTAGCAAAAGCAACCTCTGCCCATTATTATAGGTATGATCACGCATCACTACCACAGTCAAGTCACTGGATGGTTGGGTTCCAACACCACAATGTGTTGCCCTTTTATAACCTCTCTATTTCCATCCTGCTCCTATTTCTAACCCCTCAAACCATGAATCTACTCTCCATTTCTAAAATTTTATCACTGGGAGAGTATTATAGGTAGAATCATTCAGTTTATAATCTTTGGAGATTGGCTTTTTTACTCAATTTTTCTGGAGAGTCATCCAAGTCGTGTGCATTAATAGTTCATTTACTTTTACTATTGATTTCTGGTCTATTTCCAGTTTGGGGCTGCTATAAAGAAAGTCATTATGAACATTCATATACAGGTTTTTGTGTGAATGGAAATTTTCATTTTGTCCAAAAGTGGAATTATGGGTAGTTTTAAGTTTAGGTGTTTAAAAAAAAATGCTAAGATGTTTTCTTGCAAATGTTTTGTAAATATAAAAATCCCTACATTTAATCTTTTTTCTGTTTGAAATACCTACAGTGGTCTTTGTGTCCAGCCCTAACCCTTGACTGACATGGTGGTACAGATAAGACTCAAACTCCAGATTCAGTAATTGATAGAGAAGGTTGGAGCGACCAAAGCACACAGAGGAGAAGTAGAGACCATTTCCTTTTACTGCAGTGAAGGGCGGGCACCACAGGGCTTATGCTAATTTTTCAGCTCAAGACATAAGCAGGATAGAAACACTGGATGTTGAAATAAAATCTAACCGAATCCACCTCTGATGGACATGAGACAGCGCAGGCCCCGGCTTTTCCACTGGAATAAAATCACATTGCCTCAATCTTCTTCCTTAGAATGCATAGCAGAAGCAGCAATGTTTTACTCACAGAATTGGAATTCCTAGGGGCTTCCTAAAATCTATCAACTCAATCTTAAAATACACTATTCTAATACTGCAATCAAACAATCACAGAATTTTTTGATGATGCATTTATCTATTTTGATTATGTATTTGTGTTGTTTTTTTTTTAACTAGGAACTCACTGTATTACCCAAGTTGGTCTTGAATTCCTGGGCACAAGTAATCCTCCTTTCTCAGCCTCCTAAGTAGCTGGGACTACAGGCACTCAACACAGTACCCTGATGTGTTTCAGAAAAGGGGCAAGAAAACCCTCTTCAGAACAACAGAAGACATATATTTCTCTTCTATACGCGCTCATAATTTTTCATTATATAGAACTCTATCTTCAGAAAAATGAGCATTATGAGTTCTGGACCATATGCATATCTATCTCTAGCAGGACATGTATAAAATTTCTGTATTTCAAACTCCTTTTTTGATATCTTTTCTGGTTTGTTTTTGGTACTAGGTATTGAATTTAGGGGCACTCAGTCTCTGAGCTATATCCCAACCCCATTTTATTTTATATTTTTAAACAAGGTCTCACTAAGTTGCTGGGGGTTTCGCTGAGTTGCTGAGACTTGCCTTGAACCTCCTCATCTTACTCTTCTCTTTTCGATGCACAGAAACCCAGGGAGCAGAGCCTTGGAATAAGTGCTGTGCTGTCTAAGTAGAATCTCCTCCTGAGAAGCAAAGCATTATTTTTCCATTAGCGGCATCAGACCCAGAGGGGGCAAGAATATGAAGCCTTACGTCTTTTTTTTTTTTGAGGGGGGCTCTTATTTTCAGCATTCTTCTTTTAGAATTTGGAAACCTGTATGTGCCTGCTCCTCCCTTTGTGACATTTCTGAAAGCCTTATTCAATAAAAGTGGATCTCCAATAACATAAAACACTAGAGATGAAGTAATACATTGTTCTTTAAATTAGATGAGGTCATAAAACACTCTTGACTGCATGTGGAAACTTTCCAGTACCTGGCTACTAGTCTGATCCTTATAATATGTCAAAATTGCCTCAAGGTTAAGCTATTGGCCTCATTTTTAATTCTAAGTGCTCTTACTGCCAGGGAACCCTTACCATTTTGTACTAACATGTTTAACATGTTCAAGATGCTGTCATAAATCTTTAACTCTTCCAGGCTGAGTCCACTACAACTAGTAATGGCTTCTAATCTTCCTTCTAGTACTTTGATGCCCATTACAGGTCTTGACTAGGGGGCCTAATCTGCAGCTGGAATTATAAAGGCAAACACGGTGAATCTTATTCATTACAGGATTTGCTAGCCCTCCTGGGATAAACAGTAAAGGGAACTCTGATCCTAATGATTTTTCTGTGTGTGTGATGATGGTGGTGTTTTTTGGTTTTGCAGTGCTGGGGATGAAACCCAGGGCTTCATGCATACTAGGCATATATTCTATCACTGACCTTTGCCCCAGATCCTAACGAAATTTTTAAATGGCCCTCTCCTTTCCACCTAGAGAGCTTCTGTCAACTTCTGGGAGTGTGCCTTAGGGGAATTCACCTTAAGTCTAAAGAAGCTGAAGAGAGTCTGGGCTCTACCCTGGATTATGTCCTAATGCTTAGTGAGTAGGTTCACTTGTGGCCAAATGGCAGAAGGGACCACTAGATAATCCTCAGATCCAGCTCTGGAAGACCTTGCCCCAAATTTTCAAGGCAAATTCTTAAGTGCTACAAGAGCAAAGGGGGCTCCTATGGGAACCGCACCAAAGAGCAAGAAACATTGGTGGGGCCAGAACCTTCAGCAGCCAGCCAGCCATGGAGGTCAGTATCAGCTATGGCCCTGACAAGATGGCCCTGGCAACAAATCTCTGTGCCAGACACAGCGGCCTGATGCTGCGTAAGGGAGTGGTCAGTCAGTGTTCAGATAAAGGAGCACGAGGGGTGAGTGATGACTAGTCCATAGCCATCAGGATAGTTCCATTCCCCTTGTCAATGAAGGGCCGAGGCATGAACATGGGAACGACCCCCAGCCACTGAGCTGCAGTGGGTGAACTTATTGTGCTGACTGCCCCACCCGCCACCTGCAAAGCTCAGAGACCTCCTCAGCTCAGTGTTGATGGTGCTTCTGCTTCTCCTGGGTGAAGTTTAACTAGACACAACCTGTGAGCAGCCTGCAGGTTAGCTATTCAGACAGGGATCTGCTGGACAGTTCTTTGGCTCTTTGTGACATGACCTGGGCCGTACAATGGGATTCAGATGGTGATTACTTATGGCTAAGCATAGATTCCTAAACTTACTGGCTAATCACTCCCTTTGCAGAAAAAAAAAAAGTGTTCAGCACCAACCTGGGTGTTTCTGCTGCCCCTTTATCTTTATTCAAAGCCATCCAATTGAACTCAAGGCTACAACTGCCCCCTGGACCATTCCAACATCCTAAAAGAATCCAAAGAGTCTTCATTCATGGTCAAGTACCATGATGGAGAAGGCTGAAATGCTGGCTCAGCTGGGATCTAAGATGGCCCAGTCTCTCTCTCTCTCCATCTGGCCTCTCTTTGTGGTATCTCTGCATGGTCCCTGTAACATATGAGTCAGGTTACACTGCGGGTCAGGACGACCAAGAGTAAGAATCCTCTAAGACCTAAGAAGAAACGGCTACACTCCTTAAGACGTAGCCTTGTTGTCTCGGGACATCATTTCCACCACGTTCCATGAATCAGAACAAGGCACTCATAAGTCCAAACTCGGGGAAGGAAGTACATTACACTTCTTGGTGAATTATTACACAGAGAAGAAAGGAATCGAGACTGGTACTCTTTGAATGCTCTCTTTCAGATTAACTTTGGGCCGCCTCAAGTCACATCCCCTCCTTCATGTAAAATACAGTCAACTCTTGCATTCTCTTGGATGCTGCATAAGAAACCACTACAAACTCAGCAGCTTCAAACAATGCACATTTATTGTCCCCAGTGCTGTGGGCCAGGAGTCCAAGAGTGGCTTAGCTTGGCTCCCTGCTCGGGGTCTCACAGAACTGTAATCAGAGTATTAGCTGAGTTATGTTCTCATCTGAAGTTATGTTCTCATTCCCCGGACGGGGAAGAAATCTGCTTCCCAGGTCATTAGCTTGGTCGCAGACTTCTTTCTGTGGTTAGGACCCAGTCTTCATGAATGGATTAATGCTACTACAAAAGGGCTTATGAGAAGGCGTTCTCTCTTCTGCCATGAGCACAATGTTTTTCTTCTCTAGAAGAAGCAACAAGGAGCTGCCATCTTGGAACTTCCTATGTTTTTCTTCTCTAGAAGAAGCAACAAGGAGCTGCCATCTTGGAACTTCCTATGTTTTTCTTCTCTAGAAGAAGCAACAAGGAGCTGCCATCTTAGAACTTCCTATGATTTGGATATGGTTTTTTCTCAGAGGTTCAATGTTTTATAAACTCTCTAGGTGGCAGCATTGAGGTGGTAGAAACTTTAAGAGATGAGAGGTAATTATATCATGGGGGCATTGATCTTGAAATAAATTAATATAGTTCTCATGACTGCCTACACGAGCAGGTTTTTGTAAACGAATGAACTTATCTGCTCTTGGTTTCTTGCTTCTTGTCTCACCATGTCCTCTCTGGTGTGAAGAGCCCCACCCATTGCCTGCTAGCTCGAAGACCTAAAAATAGCGCCGAGCGGAAGCTCTGTGAGGCCCATTAAGCAGTAAACAACTTTCAGGAAGTCCGGTAACCGGAGCATGGGGCGCACGGGAACACAACATACCACTGTTTGTAACAAATGAGCTAATTTTGCATGGAGCGAGTGATCTGAGGCTGATTGACTGCTTGGGATATATAAGCGGGGAGCGGGGAGCGGAGAGAGGAGTATGTAGAAGAGTATGTAAGAGCCTGGGATAATAAAGAGTCCAAAGAAGATCGTCTCCGGTGTCGTGCTTGAAAGCGACAAGTGGTGGCCCGTACGGGGAATCTCTCTCAACGAGACGGTCAGAACTTTGGACTTTCCAGGGCAGCCGGCTGGTAAGTTCTCCTGTGAAGAGGGAGGCTCTACAAAGTAGAGGATCATAAGATTGTTCTTTCCCAACTCCGTTTGAGGACGAAGGGGAGCTCCTTTGAGGGGAGGATTTATAGGGTAGTATACTCTCAGGCTGGACCTGAGGCTGAATAGGTATGGGAAATAATCCATCTCATCCAATACAAAAGGCTTTAAAAGCCTTATTAAACGGAAAGGGGTTAAAACTTAGGGATAAGACTATTCAGGGTTTTTTGAGCCAAGTGGATGAGGTGGCCCCTTGGTTTGCAGTATCAGGAAACTTGACCCTGGCAAGTTGGGATAAGTTAGGGAAGGATATTAAAAGGGCAGAGAAAAACAATCAAGTCACGGGAGGAACTTATCCTTTGTGGCGCCTCGTCAGGGCATGTTTGGAGCAGAAATACTACAAACCGCTAGTGCGAGAGGGACAAGTGGCACTTGATCTGTTAAAAGAGGAACGGTCCACTTCCTCTCACCCAGCTAGTGAACTAGGCTCTGAAGGGGAGGGGGACTCGGACGAGGAACTTGCGGCAATAGAGGAGGAAGTCAGCAGATTAACCCTAGCTACGGGCCCCTCGCAGGGCTCTGTTCCTCCGCCCTATAATCCCTCAGCTCCAGGACAAAGCGGAGGCCGCTCCTTTAATGAAAAGGTATGGCGTGAGCCGAAAATGTTACTATCCAGACAGGCTTTCCCCGTGTTTCAACCACAAGGAGGAGGACCTCGGTATCATGAGCCTTTAGATTATAAGCTTGTAAAACATATTGCTGAGTCCGTGCGGACTTATGGTACCAATGCTGCATACACCGTAGCCACCTTAGAAAGCATTTACAAGTATGCCATGACCCCTGGAGATTGGCAGAACTTGGCCCGAGCGGCTTTGACCCCAGGACAGTATTTAGATTGGAAGGCTTTCCTTATTGAGTTCGCAGCAGAGCAAGCAGCGGTGAATCAGGCCGCAGGACAACCTGCCTGGAATTTGGATATGCTTTTGGGACAGGGACAATTTGCTAACAACCAGACCTGTTACCCTCAACAAGTGTATGATCAAATAAACAATTTGGCCACCAGGGCATGGAAAAGTTTGCCTAATAAAGGGGAGGTGTCAGGCAATCTTACTAAGATAATTCAAGGTCCCACTGAGCCTTTTTCTGATTTTGTGGCTAGGATGGTAGAAGCTGCTGGACGAATATTCGGGGATGTCGATGCAGCCATGCCACTTGTTAAACAGCTTATTTTCGAACAATGTAATACTGAATGCAAACAAGCTATCACTCTTTGTCAACTATATGTGGATGCTGCCTTACAACCTGTTAGGGATAAATTCCCTCCATTGCGTTGTCTCCATTATATGGATGATATCCTATTATCCTGTGAAAATGAAAAGGTACTGGATGAAGCGTATTGTGTGCTTGTTAAAGCCCTTGAGGAAAAGGGTTTAGTTATAGCATCTGAAAAGGTTCAAAAGGGCACCGTCACCCATTTTTTGGGAAATATTCTTTATCCCAATTTTGTCACGCCTCAAAAGGTCACCATTCGTACAGACCAGTTACACACTTTAAATGATTTTCAAAAGTTATTAGGAGATATTAATTGGATACGTCCTGCTTTAGGAATCCCAAATTTTATGCTAAAACCTTTATATGATATCCTCAAAGGAGATTCTTCCTTAACCTCTCCTAGAATGCTGACTGCTGAAGCCCGGGAAGCCTTAAGTTTGGTAGAACAAGCTTTAACTAAGGCTTCCCTTAAGCGCATTTCACCGAGGGATTCTATTTGGGCATGCATACTGGCTACTGAGCTCCAACCCACTGGGGTCTTATGGCAACAAGGACCTCTATTATGGATTCATCCTAAACTATCTCCTCAAAAGGTTATTGAGTATTATCCCTCTATGGTGGCAAAGGTTGCTGTTCTTGCCATACAGCAATGTATTCAACATTTTGGCCAAACCCCTAATAAGCTTATTGTTCCCTATAGTAAACACCAAATATTAATTTTACAAACCTCCCTGGATGATTGGGCTATATTACGATGTGTGTTTAATGGAGAGATAGATAATCACTTACCTAAAGATCCTATATTACATTTTGCAACTCAACATCCTATTATCTTTCCAACCATAACCAGAAGAACACCTATACCCTTCGCTATCAATATTTTTACTGATGGATCAAAATCTGGCCTTGGAGCTTTTATGATAGAAGGACAAAAACCCATAGTTGTTCAATATCAGCATATATCACCTCAGCTAGTTGAACTAAATATTATATTAGAAGTGTTTGAGAGATATGATTCTTCTTTTAATTTGTTATCGGACTCCTCCTATGCTGTAGAGATGATAAAGTCCCTTGAATGTGCGGGGCAAATATCAACACATACGCCCATCCACTACTTGGCATCTAAAATTCAACATTTAATTTTGATGAGGAAAAATCCCTTTTATGTACAACATATTAGGGCACATACAGGCTTACCAGGGCCTGTTGCCCAAGGTAATGATTATGTAGATAAGCTTACGAAGATGCCCATGATTTTCTCTCTCACCCCACTTCAACGGGCACAAGATTTTCATCGCCAGTTTCATGTAAATGCTAAAACTTTACAGATTAAATTTAAAATTCCTCGTTGTCAAGCCCGTGACATCATCAAGGCCTGTGGTGCTTGTGCACCCTTTATCCCTTCTTCTAATGTTGGTGTTTGCCCACGTGGGTTGCTCCCCTTACATTTATGGCAAATGGATGTGACCCATATACCTGAATTTGGCTCTGTTAAGTATGTACATGTTTCTGTTGATACTGTTTCTGGAATTATATATGCTTCTACTCACACAGGGGAAAAAGCTCGTGATGTTATCGCTCATTGTCTTGAAGCTTGGGCAGCATGGAATGTGCCAAAAGAAATAAAAACTGATAATGGTCCGGCTTATACCTCACAAAAATTTCAGTCTTTCTGTAAACAGATGGGCGTAACATTAAAACATGGCCTTCCATATAATCCTCAAGGACAGGGCATTGTTGAACGCGCCCATCGCACAATAAAAGAATGTCTAATAAAACAAAAAGGGGGAATAGGTGAGAATCTGAAACCAAGGCAGCGATTATCTTTGGCACTTTTTACTTTAAATTTTTTAAATTTAGATATTAATGGCAAATCGGCCGCAGATCGCCATTTTTGTCCTTCTAGTATTCCCCATGATATGGTAAAATGGAAAGATGTCCTCACCGGAAAATGGAAGGGACCTGATCCGGTACTCACATGGGCCAGAGGCTCTGTTTGTGTTTTCCCACAGGACGGAACCGATCCGATTTGGATCCCAGAGAGACTGACTCGTCAAATAATATCGCAAGATGGCGCCTCAGGGATGGATACACCTGATCACCATGCTGATCTGGACAAAACCAGTATGGAGTGAGCAACAATGGGGCAACTGGAGCTGGGAGTTTGATAAACTCACCGAACAATTACGTGCTGAAATCATCAAGGTCAACACCACCCGAATCGACCCCAAAGTGGCCCAAACGCTGGCGTCCCGGATCCAGAAGGCAGCATTCCATCTAAAAGAATGGGCCGGGTTGGGAGCATTGGGATTTTGTTTTGTTTTCCTGTGCATTCTATGTCTCTGTTGCCTGAGACGTTTATTTCTGCAGAGGGCCAAGGATCAGATGCTCCTAGCTCAGGCTTTCATGGCGGTTGAAGCAGGACAATCGCCTACTGTTTGGCTAGCCGCAATGGAAAAATCATAAAGCAGAATGTCAGCAAGGACTGCACTTGGGACCCCGGGAGGGTGCATCCCAAGGAGGATATGCTCAGCTGCATACGGGTTACCACTGTATTGCTCGCCCGTCCCTGCAAAAAAGGTGGTGGCAAATAATTGCATAAACTATAGCAGGGGTTGAGTCCTCTATCCTCTTCTGCTTAAAAACAAAAAGGGGGAACTGTGAAGAGCCCCACCCATTGCCTGCTAGCTCGAAGACCTAAAAATAGCGCCGAGCGGAAGCTCTGTGAGGCCCATTAAGCAGTAAACAACTTTCAGGAAGTCCGGTAACCGGAGCATGGGGCGCACGGGAACACAACATACCACTGTTTGTAACAAATGAGCTAATTTTGCATGGAGCGAGTGATCTGAGGCTGATTGACTGCTTGGGATATATAAGCGGGGAGCGGGGAGCGGAGAGAGGAGTATGTAGAAGAGTATGTAAGAGCCTGGGATAATAAAGAGTCCAAAGAAGATCGTCTCCGGTGTCGTGCTTGAAAGCGACACTCTGGTTCATGCCAGAAGTCCTCCCACTAGAGCTGAGCAGGTACAATGCCATGCTCTTACACCTCTAGGACTGTACACCATCAACTAAACCTCTTTTCTTTGTAAAGTGTCAAGCCTCGGGTTTTTCGTTATATCAACACACAACAGACTAAGATAGAGGCAGAGGTCATCTTCATCTAACACTTCCCAGCCAGAACTGCAAGAAATAAATTTTTGTAACATATAAAATCGCCCACCTGATAATATTCTGTTATATCAGCACGAAACAGACAAAGATGAACATTTTCCCTTTTCTAAGCATGGGGAAAGATTATATTTTAGGAAATTACCCCACACTTGGTGTTGTCTTCATCTATTACACAAACTATTATCAAATCCAGATTTAGAGTCAAATGTGGAAGAAAGTCTCCTAGAATTGTTGTAAGAAAGTACCACAGATGTGGTGAGCTAAACCAAATGTATTCTCTCACAGTCCTGAAAGCCAGAAGTCTGAAATCAAAGTGTCAGAGGCCACGCTCTCACTGAAAGTGCTAAGGGAGTATCTTTCTTGCCTCTTCATAGCTTCCGGGGGTTGTCAGGTTGTCAGCAATCCTTGGCATTCCTTGACTTGTAGACATATCACTCCAATCTTTGCCTCTGTCCTTACATGGTGGTGTGTGTGTGTGTGTGTGTGTGTGTTCAAATGTCCTGTTTCTATGAGGACACCAGTCATATTGGATTTGAGGCTTACCATACTCCAGTATGACCTCATTTTAACTTGATTATATCTGCCAAGACCCCATTTCCAAATAAGGTCACATTGTACAGGTACCAGAAGTTAGGACTGGAACATATCTTTTTAGGTGACTCAATTCAACTCACAACAGGCAAGTCTATTAAAAAGATTGATGCAGTCATAAATGTCGCCTTCAATTGGAGGATCATGTGTGTGTGTGTGTGTGTGTCTGTGTGTGTGTGTGTGTGTGTGTGTGTGTGTGTGTGTATGAGACTGGGGATTGAACCTGGGGCATCACACATGCTTGGCAAGTGCTCTACCATTGTGCTATATCCCTATCACTTTTGATTTGGTGATGGGACTTCTCTAAATTACCCAAGATGACCTCAAACTTGTGACCCCCCGAGTCAGTCTCTTGAGTAGCTAGGATTGCAGGTGTGTGCCACCTCACTTGGCTCAACTGGAAGAGTCTAAGGAACTGTGTTGGTAATACAGAAGAGCCGATGGGCAGATCTAGAAAGGCTGGATTTAAATGTGGAGGTGTTCAGAAGAGGAAGAAAGAGAATATAAAAAGAACCTGAGTAAAGCTTCCTGGTGAGATGATTTTCTCCTGGATGGCCAGGGGAATCATGCAAAAGTGATTAAAAACAGTTCTATATGGAGCACTTACAATTTGGCAGCTGCTGGGTGAAACACTGCATATACTGTTTCAGTATTACTCATAACCTCACTAGGTAGGAAGTATCTTCATTTTCTAGATAAGGAAGTTGGAGCTCCGGGAAGTTAAGTCAAATATTTAAAGGTTACCTAGTAAATAAAGGGCAGAACCAGGACAAAACCCCACCTCTATCAGACCACAAAGTCCCTGCTCTTTCCATTCGTAAAAGTAATCCTGCATAAAGTCAAACAAATAATTATGGCATGCCTACCATCGACCAGGTACCTTCCCCATGACCGTGGGTGTGTCGGGCTAATGCTGCCAACAGCCTCCAATGAAGCTAACCATGGCTTACCTTTCCACTCTGAGTGCTGATGGGCTGGGCTGCCCGGACCCTTCTCAGCACCCGCAATCCAGCCTGGAATTCTTCTAAATCAGATGGCCAGGAGTGGTATCTTGCGTTAATGTTCTTGCCATCACTGAGGACAAAGTAGAGCATCTCTTCAGACCGCTATGGCTTCGTATTTTCCCCTTTTCTCTTAATTGCCTTTAATACATTTTGTTCCTTTGTTCTGTTGTGCAGAGTATCTTCTTATTGGTTTGTTGAAGCCTTGATGCATGATAAATAGTAACATTGTCATTTTCTGTATTTCCTCACATTAAGTTGTTTTTCATTTTCCTTTGTTGCTAGTAACTTATTTAAAAAGATGTTCCTCCTCCCCAAGGCCAGATTATACAACTGTCCCCTAATTTTGGCCTGAATTTTTATATAAAATATAGTAAAATTTTTTTTCTTGTGTAGACAAAAGATTTCACAGCCATCTGTTCATTACTTGATTCTTCCCACACTGATTTGATAGTTTACTCTTACAGTATCTTAGAACTGCAATTCAGATGTGATCCTTTTACTAGACTCTCATTTCTTTCTTTAGCTTAATGTCCATTCCTTTTTAAATATCAAAACTTTTTCTACCTCTGCGCTAAAGCCCATCCCTATTTTAGTTTTTGTATTTTGATACTGGGTCTTGCTGAGTTGCTAAGGGTTTTGCTTAGTTGCTGGCTTCAAACTTGCCGTCCTCCTATCTCAGCTTCTCAAATACTGGGATTACGAGCGTGTACCACTGTACCCAGCTTGATTTCAAACTCTTTTAATATAATGGCTTGACCAAATAACTGATATTTGTTATAATATTTAATCCTCTATGACTCTCCATTGTTAAAATATCTTTCCTATTCTTATATATTTTCTCTTCCTAAAAAATATCAGAATCTGGGATGGGGATGTAGCTCAGTGGAACAGCATTTGCCTAGAATGCACAAGACCCCGAGTTTGAACCCCAGCACTACACACACACACACACGAATTGGAATCAACAAATTCACTGCCGCACCGGGATTCTTTTATTTTGAGAGAACAGTGTTGTTTATAGAAAAATATAAAATAAAATTTATGCTAATATTTGTAGAATAGCTATAGAATTATTTCCCACCCTTGTATTAAGGCTTTTAAGTGTTTGTCACATAGCTTTTCTATTTTTCTCATTATATTAATGCCAATGTTTTATAATTTGTGTTGCTGTTGGTTATGAGAATTTATTTTTCTAGTATTTCCTATTGATTATTGCAAGAAAAAAAACAAGATAAAGAAATTGTTGTTTCCTATGTCTTGATCTTTTTTCTTTATGCTATTGGATTTTACCAAAATCTGGTCTAGGGCTCTTAGAAATTTTACTTATTTTGGTGTTGGGGATTAAACCCAGGGCCTTGTACATGCTAAGCATCCACTCTGTCACCGAGCTAGCCCCACACTTATTTTTTATTTTATGTATCTATCAATGTGCATATGTACATATATGTATGCGTTATTAAATAGACTTTGCTTTTCAGATCAGTTTTGGGTTCACAGCAAAACTGAGCAGAAAATACAGAGAATTTCCACCCCCACCTGCCTTTCCCTTCTAGCCTTCCCCATTATCAGAGAGTGGGTGACTTGTTCTAAGAGTAGATGAACTTAAATTGACCAATCTTTATCCCACAAGTCCACAGTGAGGTAATCTAGGCAGAGCTCTGCAGAACCAAGAGACAGAACCAAGAGACAGATTCTGCATTAACGATTAAGGAACCAGTCTTGGTGACAAAGGAAGGGGATGGAAAGGGAAGAGGCTCTTAAAGTGTCTAGGCTTGGATTCCTTCTGCAGGGAAGGCTCATTTCTGCCTGCGTATCAGTGGCTAGTCGGGAAATTCCATCTCCAGGAAGGCAAATTCACACGGCTGGCTGGTTGGTGCTCAATGGGCAGATCCGGACCTTGGCTCCAGCTCAGAGGCAGTCAGCCGCACCACACAGGAGCAGGGCTGGTTCCTGAGGCTCAGTGTCTTGAGAGGCAGCCAGAAGGAAGCTGTATAGTCTTTCATGGCCTAGCTTTGTAACTCACATACGGTGTCACGTCAGCCGTCCTTTGTTGACCCAGGCACTCACAAGGACCCATGCAAGCTCAAGGGAGGGACGTAGACTCCACCTTTGTTATGGGGAATTAAGTTTCTAGAAGACCGCATGAGGTGGGAACATTGTCACAAGCCTCTTTGGAAAATACATAACCTGCACATTGATAAGAACAAATAATTAACAGAGCTATCTTTGGTGAAATACTTTGGGAGAAGCTCATACGCAGTGGGGTGTGTGTGTGTGTGTGTGTGTGTGTGTGTGTGTGTGTGTAAAACAGGAAAAGTAAATGTCAAGGAATCATGATGAGTGACATTTAGCATATTTGGATTGCCCTGTAATGGATTGAATTGTGTCTCCCCCAAATTCATAGATTGAAGCCCTAACCCCAAAAAGACTGTACTTGGAGATAGAGCATTTAAGAGCAATTTAACTACAGCTAAATAAATGAGGTTATAAGGGTAGGCCCTTTTTCAGTAGGGGTTGGTGTCCCTTTGTTTTATTTATACCTTTGGTACTGGAGATTGAACCCAGGGACATTCTACCTCTGAGGGGCTCTTTTGTTTTTGTGTTTTTGGGGTTTTTTTTTTGCTGTACTGGAGATGGAACCCGGGGGCATTCTATCTCTGAGCTACACCCCCAGCCCTATTTTTAACTTTTTTATTTTGAAACAGGGTCTCACTGAGTTGCAGAGGGCCTCACTAAGTAGCTGAGGCTGTCTGCGAACTACGATCCTCCTGTCTCAGCCTCCCGAATGCTGGATTGCAAGTGTGCGCCACCACCCCAGCTTCTACCTCTGAGTTTTATTTTGAGAAAGTTTTATTTCGGAACAGGGTCCCACTAAGTTGCTGAGGCTGGCCTTGAACCTGTGGTCCTCCTGTCTCCGCCTCTTAAGTACTGGGATTACAGATGTGTGCCACTATACCCAGCTAGATGTCTTCTTTTAAAGATGTATGTGTGTTGAGGGGTGTTGAGAAAATGAGAGAGACAGCAGAGCTTTCTCCCTCTGTTTGCACACAGAAGAAGGGCCCTGTGTGGGCACAGGAAGGAGGCATCCATCTGCAAACCAGGAAGAAAGGCTTCCTCAGAAACCAAATTTTTTGGCACCCTGATCTTGGACTCCTTCCCTAGAAAACTGTGAGAAAATACGTTCTGTGTAAGCTTTGCAGCTGGTAGTATCTTGTTATGGCACCCCAAGCCAATTAAGAAAAACTCCATTAGGCCTTAAATGCTAATGTTAGGCAAATACGGACCATATTAAGACAGTTTTTTTGATAGCGTTTTGACTGTCACAGAGCTAAATGGATCATTCCAGTAAGGAAGCCCATAGGGTAGAAAAGCCTGCTGTTTTATTACTCTCAAGACAAGCTGACTATATGCAGACAGAACCAAGAGACAGATTCTGCATTAACGATTAAGGAACCAGTCTTGGTGACAAAGGAAGGGGATGGAAAGGGAAGAGGCTCTTAAAGTGTCTAGGCTTGGATTCCAGAAATTCTTATGGAGATGGATAGACAGACGATCCCAAATGGTTTCACACACAAGGTCCATGCAGGAGAGAAACCAGTCATGGTCCTATGAGCCTTCCGACTTTTACGTTTTGTCTAAACATGGGTGGAGTCTTAGATGAGACCACGCATTTTCAGAAAATCACTTATCCCTTCAAATTGAAACTGGGATAGGCTGAAATCGTCTTTCAGTCAAAGGTATTTACTAAGTACTCAGTGGGTCGAATTTAATGATGAACAAAAACCATATCTGAGAAGCAGAAGGTGAAACAAACAATAAACTCCCTTTGAAATGAAGAACAACTTTCTGGTAACTTGTTTTTCTGTATCTCTGAGAGTAGAGGCCGAAGGGGCTGTTCCCTACCCATCTGACAGGTGCTAGGGAACCCGAGATTGTCCAATGTCTGATTAACACAGCCTAGCTAAATCGACATATGTATATTTCCTGCCCTTTGTCCCATTTTGTCTTCTTTTTGAGTATAAAAGCTTACCTGGCAGGACTTGGAAGGCTAGGTCAAGAGGAATGTAGGTTTGAGGCCAGCAGTTGTAATTTAGGGAGATCCTGTGAAGGGTCCAAGAATTGCCCACCAACCCAAATATCGAAGGACTCACAAGAGATGTAAAAATGCAAGCGAGGTTTATTGTCCCGGCTAGCCAGGGGTCACGACCAAGACACTATGGCCGAGGTTCGACCCCTCCCCACTCCACGCTCTGAATTTTATAACCCTAGGAGGGAGTGGTTACACATGAGGGAGTGGTTACACACGTCAGAGCCCGCCAACCTTAGAATACAACCAATCAGATACAAGGACAAACAAGTACAACCAATAATTTTAAAACATGCATCCACACACGTCAGAGCCTGCTCTGCCTTTCCCACCCACCTTGGCTGGGCCAGGCTCATCTCTGCACTGAAGAACAGATTATCTCTGCACTGGAGAGCAGATTAGCCTGGCCTTGTTTGCTGATCTAGCTCAGAGATATGGGGATGGGGTCCCATTTACAAAGACCTTGGCAAGCTGGAGATTAGAGGCTTTGACCTTGTGGGTCCCCTACCCTTGTCCTTGGATGGATCTTGATTTTATCTCCAATCCTACCCTACTTCTATCTTAACTATATTTTAATACCTTATTTCTAATCCTAATATGGGAGAAGACTTCTCTAGTTAACTTCTCATATAGGGGAGGAAAGCACTTCTTCCAGCCTGCTTTCCAGCACCCCTACACCTGTTTCAAAATAAAAGAGGGCTGGGGGTGTAGTTCAGAGGTAGAATGAAAGCCCATGGGTTCAATCCCCAAAGTTCTCTGCTATTTCTCACCAAAGCTAGCTTTGAATAAACCTGTTTTTCCGCCAGCTTGGCTCTCAAATATTTATAGAGCACAAACAGAAATAAAGCCTATGTCTGTCATTCAATAACAAAGGCACAGTGAATACCCTGATATCAGGGAACACTCACTAATTCCTAATTTATCCCACTATAAGCCAACGCTTTCCCCCAAGGCAGTGCCAGGCACAGCCTCCAAGTGAACAGGAGTCCTATCCTCACTATCTTTCAACATCCTCCATGCAGTCAGAGGATAGTTTAGCTAGGCTCAATAACTAGAAGAAAAAGAATCTCAAGACTGTAAAAGGAGGTAGATGGTGATGGTAGACGACTAGGGGAGGGCAGTGGAGGAAAAGAAAGTACTTAATTTTTTTTTTTTTTTTTGTGTGTGTGTGTTGCTAGGGATCAAAACTAGAGCCTTGTACATGCTAAGCAAGCACTCTACCACTGAGCTACATCTACAGCTCACTTAATGCTTTTAAGCAAGTTTTATAATGTGGGCATGGTTGATTAAATCTTTGGCCATTGGTAATTAATTCACTCATAGTCCCTCTTTCTGGCCTGGAGGTTGGTGAGTATCTGATGGTGCCTTGGTCTTTCCCACTCCCATTCTAAAGCTCTGGAAGGGCCAGCCACTAGTCATCTCCTTAGCATACAAAAAGTGCTAGGGAGATTTTAAGAATCTTAGATGCTCTTGTGTCAGAAATGAGCAACTGAGACTATATGTAACAGAAAGATGGTCCTGTTACCGCTACCATTCAGATAGATACAAGGGTTTTAGGAGCTCTGGGTAGAGACCAAATGAATATTTCTTGCCATGAGTGACATGCATGAGGGTGCAGAAAGTCTGAGATCATAACCCTTGTTGGTTATAAAATCTTGGGAAACATCCCTACCCTGCATAGCCTCACAGTTAAATGGGATATACTTCCCTTTACCCCCATGTCTCCCTTTTCCTTGAGCACACGTACTCGAGAAACTGGTGACTAAGACACAGCCCTGACCCCCAGGACTTAACATGTGAGGGTGGTAGAGAAAATTATTCTTTTTGTTCCCTCCTATTATTGAAATCTATGATCATTGAAAAGCATGGTATATCTCCTGATCAAGCCAAATATCTATTTTAGGTGGTGTGTGTGTGTGTGTGTGTGTGTGTGTGTGTGTGTGTGTGGTGTGCTGGGGATAGGACTCAGGCTAGGAAAGTGCTGTACCACCAAGATACACTCCCAGACTTTTATATTCATCTAATTTGCATAAATTTAAATCAAGCAAGGCATAAAGAGGACCAAAGATTACTACTGTTCTTTAATATCCTAAACTAAGGGTGCTACTGAAACTTTCCCTTAAAGCTTATTATTTACCTTCAAGGTCAATCCTAGGGAAACCCATAAAACCCATCAGCAGGGGAAAGCTCATGCATTTAAACCTCATAATTTCAAATAAGCAACAGTGCCGAATGGATAGTATTAACTAGAAATAAGTCTCATCTAAAATATAAAAATTGATGCTTTAAAACATTTTTAAAACATGTTTCTGGTTGGATGTGCCATCCAGTGACACTTATTGCAACTTGTAAAACGATGCCTGTTTTTTTGAAATTCCTGAAAAAAAAAAATCACATAAAGGGAGAATTCATGGAGTCTAAAGGGCAAGGAGAATATGTCAAAGGAAAATGTTGTAAAGCATTTTACTCACAATCACATGCATTTCTCTCCACCACGCTGGGCATTTCCTTTATATTTGCAAAGTTCATATGAACTCTAAAATCCACTATAAACCTTTGATGGTATTTAAAAAGGGGAGGAGGAGGGCAGAACTCCATGAAATAGCAAAATGGAACAGGAGAATTCAAACTGGCTGGAAACTCCTGGTCAGTTCAACTCTTTTGCACCCCCTGCCTTTCTCTGCCTCTCGATTTGAAGCACTAAGGTAGTAAGTAAGCACTAGAAATTAGTGTTCCCTGCAAAAATCTCCTTGGATTATGCTGAATCCAAACACAGAGATCTGAATCCACACCGTTGTAAAGCAAAGAACCTCCAAAGTGTCCAGCTCCTCGGAAGGACTGTGCGTTTCAGTCCTTTGAACACACCCAGAACACATTGCAGAGATTTTCAGTAAATGGTTGCTGAGTGAATCTTGATAAGAAACAGATAATGCCCTTCTTCTGACTATTAGTTCTATTTTATGGGGGTAGCTTAAAAATTAATCCACTTGATTATGACCTTCAAGTTGAGGAATGTGTTTTCTTCCTCACTCCGTGTTCCTGGAACCCTTTTCAGCTTATTGTATTTATTGTTCCTCCCCAGGCAAAATACAGAGACTAGTCACCAGAATGGCCGAAAAATAAAAATCAGAATCAAGTGCTCTATTAACAGTGTTTAAAAGTCACTGTGTCAAGAGATAATGGAAATAGTCAAGCTGATTCCAAAAAATATTTTAAAAAAGGTCCAGGTAGTGCAAACTCTATTTTATTTTCCTTTTGGTGCTAGGGATTGAACCCAAGAGCATTTTATGTCTAAGCTCCACCCCCAACCCTTTTTATTTTTATATTTTTGTTCTGTTTTGAAACAGGGTCTCGCTAGGTTGCTGAGAGGCTTGCTAATTGCTGAGGCTGTCCTCGAACCTATGATCCTCCGGTCTCAGCTTCCCAAGTACTGGAATTACCTGTATGGGCCACTATGCCTGACTTCAAAGTCATTCTTGGAAAAGAACACAGATTGTGAATATTACTACCAGATAGCACTTAACAAAATGTGGTGTTAGTACAAGGATAAATAAATTGACCAATAGAACAGAATAGAAAATCCAGAAACAAACTACCAGTACACGAGTAATTTATTGTAAAAGTAATAGCATGGTATAATGGGTATGGATGGCCTTTTCTTCCTTCCTTCCTTTTTCTCTTTCTCCTTTCTTTCTTTCCTTCTTTCTTCTTTCTCTCTCTCTTTGTTATTTTTTGTTATTTTTTTTTTGTATTTGAGCCCTGGGGCCCTTTCCCTCTGAGCTACATACATCCCAAGCCCTCTTTTATTTTTTATTTTGAAACAGGGTCTCACTGAGTTGCTGAGAGTCTCACTAGATTACTGAGGCTGGCCTCAAACGATTCTTCTGTCTCAGCCTCCCAAGTATTGGAATTACAGGTGTGTACCACCATGCCTGGCTATGGGTAGCCTTTTCAATAAGTGGCATAAGTCTTCTGGATGTTCATAAGTAAAGTAAACGTGTCCAGAACCCTTCTTCATGGCTTGGACAAGTCAATTTAAGAACAGTAAAAAATAAGAAAGACTTATAAATTAGATAAGGCATAGAAGAAACCTATTCATTGAGTTTAGCAAATATTCCCCACCCTTGGTATACAACCACCCCCAATATCTTATCAGCCTGGCCTGCCTTCGGTAATAAGCCTATCAAGTTACTTCAGCCTTTAATCCTCTCAATCCTGATGCTTCCTCTGAAGTCATATTTCAGCTATAGGCTCCCACCTTTCCCTGTAGTTTTGTTTTGATTTACCTATCCATTTATTTTTTGAGATCGGGTCTTGCTATATTGCCTCTGTTGCCCAGGCTGACCTCAAACTTGTGATTCTTCTGCTCCAGCCTCCCAAGTAGCTGCCTGCTCCTTGGTTTTGAATTTCTACTTGTTCTTGTGGGATTCAGAGTTGAGTTCAATCTCTTTCCTCTACTCTCTACTGTAAAACTCAATTGTGATGGTCCCTCGACTTATCTCTTTCTCTTGAATAAAGTCTGCAGTGTTATTATATAATATATGGATATATATCATATATTATATAATATATATGTGTCTGTATATATGTTATGTATTATATATTTATATAAGTGTATGTACATACATATGTATATATAGTATGTGTATGTATATATGTGTATATATATTGTACAGTATAAATGTATATATGTATATATATATGTATGGAGTGTGTGTGTGTGTGTTTGTGTGTGTGTGTGTGTGTGTGTGTGTGTGTGTGTTCACTTGTGTTGCTGGGAATGGAATAACCCAGGGTCTCACATATTCTAGGCAATCACTCTACCCCTGAGTAATCTAATCAGTCCATGTTCTACCATCTTTAAAAAGTGTTTGGGTGATTTGTTTGTTTGTTTGTTTAAGGTCCTACTGTTGTTACAGGAGAAAGGTCGGTTTCCTGACAGGTTTTAGAGCGCTTCCCAGGGGCGGAGAGAGAGAAGCTAACTGAGGGTCAGGGGCATCCTTGGCTCACATGAAGGAAAAGAATTCAGCAAACACCATTCACAGACTGGGGCAGAAATTTACTTAGGAAAGTAAGAAATACACATTCACGGGAGACTATGGGCCGCCTCAAGAGCGAGAGAGGCCGGTCTGGGAGATCAGGGCTCTTCCTCTATGGAGGCCCTTCGAGAGGGGTGGGCAGGAGGACCTGTGTGAGGAGGGCATCAGGCCAGTGATCACAAGATGACTTGGGAGTTTCTGGTCCTATTTCAGGGCCCCAGGGGAGGGGGCTTCACTGTTTTGTGTGTGTGTTTTTCTTAATTGTTTGAGACCAGCCAACAGTGCCCGAAGAGATTACTCTTTTTTCTAGATGACTTACAGGGGGAGGTGGCTAACAGTGTCCAACGAAATTACTCTTTTGTCTGACCTCCGCTGTGATCAACAAACCCCTCCTTGAAGAGAGTTAACAGGAAGCCTGGCATGGTTGCACACACTTGCAATCCCAGCATTTGTGTATGTTGTGTATGTGGTACTGGGGGTAGAACCCAGGGACTTTTCTACCTCCAGGCTATACTCCCAGACCTATTTTATATTTTATTTGGAAACAGGGTCTGACTAAGTTGCTGAGAGCCTCACTAAGTAACTGAGGCTGGCTTTGAACCTGTGCGATCCTCCTGTCTCAGCCTCCCAAACGCTGGGATTACAAGTGTGCGCCACCACGCCCGGCAACAATCCCAGCATTTGGGAGGCTGAGACAAGAGAATCACGGTTGGTGGCCAGCCTCAGCTACTTAGTGAGGCCCTTTGCAATTCAGTGAAACCCTGTTTCAAAATAAAGAATAAAAAATAGGGCTGGGGGTATAACTTGGAGGTAGAATGCCCCTGGGTTTCATCCCTAGTACCGCAAAGGAAAAAAAAAAAAAAAAAAAAGGTAACAGGGCTCAGGGTATGAGTAAAGTATTGTAAATTCCCAGAAACTTGGGGAAAACAGGCCTGACAAGGGGTAAGAGTATTGTGGAATTTTGGCACAGGCTTCCATGTTATTTATTTGTTTAATTAACTAATTAATTAATTGTAGTCCTTGGGATTGAACTCAGGTGCGTTCTACTTCCGAGCTACTTATTTATTTATTTATTTATTTATTTATTTATTTATTTATTTATTTATTTATTTATTTTGAAACAAAGCCCTATAGGTTGCTGAGAATTTCACTACTTGCTGAAGCTGCCCTGAACCTGCGATCCTCCTGACTCAGTCTCCTGAGTACTGGGATTATAGATGTGTGCCTCCACGCCGGCCTAAGCTTTCATAATAAAGTTACATTTCTGCATATTTCTTTTATTTCTACCAGCCTATCTCACTCTGAGTTCTGATGCTATAGTGGTGGAGTTTGCTGGGGTGGAAAGGGCAGAGGGCAGGGGAGATGACTGAGGATTCAGTGGAAAGATGAACAGAAGGTATTTGCCTGGAGGCTGAATGAGGACAGGTACCACAGCCACAGCCTAGAATGCTAGGAGGCTGTCCTTGGGGAAGGGAGTCACTCACCAGGACAGGAATTCAACTCTACCGGGATGGTTCTTCCACACAGGGGATTAGTTCTTCCCTCTGCAATGCTACTAATAAAGGACGCTTCTGGTCCCCTCTCCTCCGCTCCTCCCTGACTCTCAGAACTCTCCTGTTCATCTTGGTAACTATTATACAGCAACTACCTTCCTCACTGGCCCATCATGTCACTCTGAAGGGGAGGCGATTCCATGGAGCTGTCAGAATACTGGCTAAAGTCTATATCCAGGCACCTAAGTGTGGGACATTGACTGCAAGCCTCCCTTCTGCACCCTTCTCTGTGGGCTCCCCTGTGCAGGAAAGTTGTAAGTACTGGCAAAGGCTGCTGAGTGACATGTGGCTTATGGGTAAATGTCCTCCCGTGGGTATTTCTTGTGTTGCAATATACTGATCAGGCTTTTTACATGCGTTCTCATTCGGTTTCTCCTGGAGCATTTGATGGAAGCCTTTCTTTGTGGCAACCCCAACCTGTTGCCTTCACTCCCCTCTGAGCCATTCTTCATAACTCTGCAAATTACTTCCCCAAATTCTGTACTTGATAATTTTACTTCTTTTCTTCCTGGTTCCATTTCTTTTTGCTTTCAAGAAGAAATTCCCAGTCTTTAGCATGGCATGGGAGACTGTCTGAATTTTGCCCTAGTTGATGTAATGTTTTGTTGTTTATTTGTTTGTTATTGAGGATTGAACTGAGGAGCATTTTTATTTTGGAGATGCACCCCAGCCCTTTTGATTTTTTTTTTTTTACATTGAAACAGAGTCTGGCTAAGTTGCTGAGAACCTCAATCAGTTGCTGAGGCTGGCCCTGAATCTGCAAGTTTCAGTCTCGTAGGTCCTGGGATTGCAGGCATGCACCACCATGCCTGGCTACTTGACATAATTTGATGTCGTCTTTCCTTCCCCTTCCATTTCCTAAATCTTAGCTGTACTGAATAAAATACTTGCTATTTCCTAAAAGTGCTTCCCCATTTCTTTATTTTTTCTTTCACTGATGGGTGGAATGGTCTATATGTGTCTAATAGGTTCATTTGGCTGATGATGTTCTTTACATCTGAGGCACCTTTTTTGGGGGCATAAATGATGACTATTGATATTTCCTCTTGCTGGATTGTTCCTTTTACCAGTAAAAAAAAAAGAAAAAAGACCTGATTTGTCTCTTCTAATAAGCCTGGGTTTGAAGTCTAACTTGTCTGATATCATAGTTGCCACTCCTGCTTGTCTTCGAGTTCCGTTGGCATGGATTACCTTGCTCCAGCCCTTTACCTTCAGTTTGTGACTATCTTTACTTGTAAGATATGTTTCTTGCAGGCAGCAGATAGATGGATTCTGGTTTTTAATCCATATTATCACCTTATGTCTTTTTATTGGGGAGTTGAGGCCATTTCTATTCAGTGTGATTATTAAGGGATGGTTTTTAATTCCTAGCATATTGAGATTTATCTTGTTTGAGGTAGTGTTTTTCTTCTTTGTTTAGTTGTTGGCTGGATGGAAATTTTTGTTTCTCTGGTTCTGGCATGTATTACTTATTTCTTTTTTGCAGTTATTCTCTTTGAGTATTTTTTCTAGTGCTGGTTTGGAAGACATAACTTCCTTCAGCTTCTGTTTGTCATGGAAGATTTTTATTTCCCTGTTTAATTTGAGAGATAGTTTTGCTGGGTAGGAAATTTTTTGTCTGCAAATTGTTTTCTTTCAGAGTTTGGAATATGTTATTCCAGGCCCTTCTGGCTTTCATGCGTTGGTTTTGGAAGTATGGAGTGATTCTAATTGTTTTGCCTCTGATTGTCACTTGGTCTTTTTTTTTTTTTTGTCTCCTTTAAGATTCTCTCCTTCATCTATGTTGGTCAGTTTGACTGTTATGTGGTGTGGTGAACCTTTTCTCTGATTTTGTCTAAAGGAGGTTCTCCCATGGGGATGGTGGCTTCACTTACATTGTTGATCGCTGCTCTGGATCTCTGGAGGGCGTGGTGAGCTCAGCTGACACTACTCCAAATTGTAGCCAGTGTTTGCACAGGGGGAACTAATGACTTACAATTCCAATGATCTGCAGCTGCCTACTTCAGGTCCTTGGTGGTTTTCCTGCTTGTCTCTGGAGTCAGGTGCAGTGTGGCAAGATGGCACTGCTGTGGTGCCCACGGCCCCGAGGCGGGCAGGTTTCTTTTCTGAGTGCAGCTCAGGATCTCTGGAGGGTATGGTGAGCTCGGCTGCTACTGCTGGAATTTTTAGCCAGTGCGCAGGAGAATCTAATGGCTTACACTTCTGATGATCTGCAGCTACTTACTTCAGGTCCTTGGTTGTTTTTCTGTTCATCTCTGGAGTCCGGTAAGGCAAGATGGTGCTGCAAGGCGGGCGGGTTTCTTTTCTGCTCTCTGATTGATCTTCTAGCCTTTTTTCCCCTGCTTCCTTTGTTCTTTTTATAGTTGTGGTGTTTTCTGGCTTCTGTAAGAACGCTGTTTTTAAGGCAAGAAGATCGGGTGTCAGCAGGACTGGTATGCACTGCTTCCCTGGGTCGCCATCTTCCCAGAAGTCTAGAACAGACTTTGGGACTGGCTCAGGATGACTCCTGAGAGCAAGAGGACAGGAGAAAAAGCAAAAAGACTTTTCACACCAAGCTAAAGAGTTTAGTGAGACGCACAACACTGTTTTAGCTTGAACAAATTTATTTTATTACTGTCAAGTAGACTATTTTTTTTGTAAACCCCCCACCTCAATTTATGTCTTGGTAAGCAAAATAATCTTAGAGGATTAGGTAGTATAGATTTCTTAAGAAAGAAATGTTTTCTCCTACCATTTTAGATTTGAAAAGTTGGTGGGGGTGTCAGTGAATTAACTGGCAATATAGAGGTCAACAGGATCAAAGACTAAGTTTATTCACATGTGCACATGGTAGTTACTAAGTACTGAGCAACTGGCTGAATAGACAAGAGAGAAATACTTACATACTGACTTAATAAAGGGGGAGAAGGTCAGACTTTCAACAGGAAAATATGGAAAGTGCTTTGGGCTTTCTGATGCTAATGGAGTGCATGAGCAGTCAGTCTCCCAGGCAGCTGAATTAGCAGGAAACTCCTGGAGACTGGAGTTAATGGTAGCTGTATTACAGAAGGTCGGCTGCAGTAAAAAAAAAAAAAAGTCAGGTATGATTCTTTTTGTATCTCTGTAACTCCATATGTTTTCACTTTAAGAGATAGGAGGATCTCAGGTTTGCATCCAAACTCAGAAAATTAGTGACACCCTCAGCAACTTAGCGAGACCTTGTTTCAAAATATAAAATAAAAAAGGACTGGGGTTGTAGCTCAGAGCTAGAATGCCCTGAGGTTCAATGCCCAGTACTAAAACAAAACAAAACAATAACAACAACAACAACAAAAAAAAAAACTTGATACCAATTCTGAGTGTCCAAATGAGTCAGGCACATGTCAGAGACCTACAAATACAAGTTTTTAAGAAAATAAAATGATTTTATTTAACATCTCCCTTAAAAGCAAAAGAAAGCACCAGGGGTACTGGCACATATCTGCAGCTCCAGCTACTAAAAGAAACAATAACAACAACAACAAAAACAAAAACAAGCTATGTTCTCCCCAAATAGGATATAATACTCTATTTCTTATAAGCCTATATTTTATTACTCATATGAAATTCAGATAAAATCTTTTAACAGCTGGATAGCTCATCTTTGCCCAGAATAATGAGTTATACCTCACCAGAAGGAACTGGAATGTCTTTCTTTCTTCTTTTATGATTCTTTGTAGCCTACCCATCATAAAGTTGTTGATGGTAGAGAATCACTCCTGGATCAAGGTCCAGATTATCTATAATAACCTAATCATCGACCTGTTGAAAAAAACTGGGCTTTACTCATAGGCAGTGAACTCTTGGAAATATCTGGGCTACACTGAGCTTTGTATATGTTTTATTAAAAAGAAAGATCTCTCTTAAGTACAAATCCTAATGCTTGTGAGACAGGATATTGTTCTGGGGCATTTAAAAAATGTTGCCTTCAATTTTACTATTCTAAAAGATTTATGGAGTGATATTGAACCAGAGACCTTTGGAAAGGTCTTGTTACAAAAAGACTTGGGGCTGAGTAAGTCTTTTCCAGGAACAAGAAAATTAAAGATGCTGAGAATCCAGGAAAAACCAAACATGAACAGGCATACAAACAGCCTAGTTTTATTTCTGTCTCAAGATGGTACCCCTAAAGCATCCTTTCTGACATCTAGGCAGAAAAAAAAAATGCTGCACATCTTTGGTTCTTGAAATTTAAATGTTAATATTTTCCCCTCTACTTTTCATGACATGAGAGTCCTTTAAGGGTTCTTCTACCAGTTTTAGATCAATGTTGAGGTTTTATGGGATAAGGCTTGCCATTTTCCATACCAGAAGTCACTTTATTTGAATACCAGGGCGTGTTCCTGCTTGCAAACTGGCAAAGACTATCGGAAAAGGAAAAGTGTGAAATTCAATTTTATTGCTACCAGAAAATATTAGCCATAAGGTGGAAATGTGAGAAACCTCCCACTTTGCAAGAGGAAGCCATCATATCAAGCAAGCCCCTAGGCTCTGTTTAGAGTGGTAATGAATTCCTACTAGGGATTGTTTTTCTCAATGCAGAGAATCTTTTAGCTAGCTGCTAGCATAAAGCAAGGCATGCCCTTCTCTGCTCTGTCCAACACTCTTTCCTGGCTGTCATGGTTAGAGCTTGAAGAGCAAGAGTGAAGAGAGCTATGCAAACCATGTGTTGAAAACAGCAAAGCCAAGCCTGGTTCTCTGATGGTCACGGAACAGCCATGCAACAGAAAGATATGACAGAGAAAGAAACTTCTCGTTTGTTTAAGCAAGGGTGATTTTTACTGGGAAGAAAACATTAAGAAAAAAATACACGCGTTAATTTTCTCTTTGGGGTGGGACCTCTCGCCAGGCATCTTTATGAAAATTTGTCCTGAAGCTGAACAGGGGCGGTGTCGAGGACAAGAAAACATAACCTTGAGAAATTGCAACGGGCAGTTCCGGGTATGCATCTATAAGCAGAAACCGTATCTCCTATGTGTCCAATATTTTTGAAGACATTTACTTATTTATTTTTGTACTGGGAATTGAACCCAAGGAATTCTAAGTTGCCGAGGGTCCTGCTAAGTTACTGAGGCTGGCCTGGAACCTGCGATCCTCCTGTCTCAGCTTCCCAAGTACTAGGATTACAGTCAGGCATCACCACACGTGGCTTTAAAGGTTTTTATTTAAAACATGATGTTGAAATAAGGTGTGAGATGCCTGTTGTCCCTACATGGGAGGCTGAACTAATGAAATTCTTTGTTGTTGTTGTTGTGGTGGTGGTGGTGGTGGTGGTGGTGGTGATGGTGGTTGTTATTGTTATTATTGTTGTTTGGTGGTACTGGGCTTCCTGGAAGCCCTTCTACCTCTGGGATACACTCCCACGGGCTACACTCCCAGACCTATTTTTTAACTTTTTTTTTATGTGGAAACAGGGTCTCTTAAGCCAGCACGGCTGGCTCTGAACCAGCGTGATCCTCCTGTCTCCACCTCCCAAGCTCGGGGATTACAAGCGTGCGCCACCATGCCCGGCTGAACTAATGAAATTCTAAAACTAATGAAAGACTACCAAATCACAAATTAAAAAAGCCACAAAGCCAAAGAAGTCCTCGTCTAGCCTCAAATAAATATCATAATGCAGTAACAAATACTTGGATGGCAGCCAAAGACAAAAAAAATTAGAAAAGCAATTACAAATACAAATTAGAAGAAGCAAAATACAAAATACTATCAGTTAATATGAAAAGCAGACTTCTCAATAGTGACAGTTTTAGCCAAAAGACAATGTGCTGAAAAGACAGAAATTACAATTCTTATATTCTGTGCGAGTAAAAATACTTCTCAGCTAACCCTCAGAAAAAGAAATTTTAATGGCTATATCTTAGGCAAAAGAAAATAATCCCAGTGGAAGATCTGATATGCAAAAAAAAAAAAAATGAAGAGCAACAAAAGTGGTAAAGATCTGGATTAACCTAAGAAAAAATAAACAATACTACTAAATGAGATTAAAAATAACAAGATGGAGGCCAGGCGTGGTGGCGCACGCTTGTAATTCCCATGCTTGGGAGGCAGAGACAAAAGGATCACGCAGGTTTGTAGTCAGCTTCCCTTAAGAGACCCTGTTTCCAAATAAATAAAAATATAAAATAGGTCTGGGAGTATAGCCCGGAGGTAGAAGGGCTTCCAGGAACCCCAGTACCATAAAAAAAAAACAAGATGGAGATATCAGTAATAGTCATCTTCTCTGAATTAGGAAGAAGGTAAATGGAATAAAATTTTTCTAAGGTTCATGCATTGTTCAGGAGGGGGATAACTGGATTTCATGAGCTATTCAGATGTTTATTTCTAGGATAAACATTAAAAGAATAGGATCAGATTGGCTAACTTTGAAACCAATAGAGAAGGAAAAATGAAATAATAAAAGAATTCCCAAAGAAACAAAAGACAACTGAATGTTGTGGTACACACCTGTAATCCCAGTACTTGGGAGGCTGAGACAGGAGGATTGCAGGTTTGAAGCCAGCCTCAGCAATTTGTTGAGGCTCTTAACAACTTAATGAAAACCTGTTTCAAAATAAAAAGTAAAATAGGACTGGAAGTGTAGCTTGGAAAGAGAATTTTCTCTGAGTTCAGTCCTCAGCAACACACACACACACACACACACACGCATGCACGCACGCTAAAGATAAAAGAAACATTAAATATATAAAGCAAATAGAAAGCACCAAATATAGTAGATTAAGCCCACATAATATAAAATGACTGCATTAGATATAAATGGATTGAATAGTCTAGCTAAAAGACAAAGATTATCAGATTAGATTACAAGAGTCTAATTACATGATATCTACAAATGCGAGGTTAAAAATTATGTTAAATGAGATTAGCCAGTCACAGAAAGTGAAGGCCCATATGTTTTCTGTCATATGCAGAAGCTAGGGAGTAATTGGAATACCAGATGAATTTAAGATAATGGAGGAAAACCCCAGTGGAGCAAGGAAGGTGGCCCAGCGAAAGATGGGGGGGTTTAATGAAGGAATTCCTTCCATTGGCATTATGCATATATGTAAGACTACCAATTCCAATCCCAATCCCCTGTCTGGGGAGGGAGGCAGGGAAAAGCCCATCAAGTGCTGTGAGATACGTCATGATCGCTGTCAACTACATTTTAATGTGAGACCACAGTGCACCAATAAAAGTATAAAATATTGATTTTTTCCAGCCTGTCAATAAGGGAATACCTCAAAAAATACATAAAGTTAAAAATTAAAGAAAAAGAAAACATATGGCCCTTCTAGCTATATTAATAACTTAATTTTGGTGCGTCCATACTGTGGAATGCCACGCAGCACGACAAATGAATTGGCTGCTGTTAGACATAAGAATGTAAGCGAATCTCACATGAGTCGTGTTGGGAGAGAGAAGCAAGGCACACAGGAACGCCAGCCGGCCTTAATCTACTTACACAACAGGCGGAACAAAATTATGTCATTTAGAGATGCAAGACACTGGCTTTTGCAAAAGTCCCCAGGGTGGTTACCTCTGTTCGGGCAGGGAGAGGATTGTGATTAGAAGTGTCACACTGGCCTGGGGCATAGCTCAGTGGTAGATGTGAGGCTTACCTGGTACATTTGAGGCTCTGGGTTCATACCTAGCACTGCAAAGATAAAAGAAAAGCCCTACATTGTGGGCTGTCATTGTGATGGCAGTATTTCCATTGTGTGTGGGCTAAGGGTGGCTGAGAGTATGTGATAGGGTGTATCAGGCCTTGTGTTCGGTTCCTAGCACCAAAACAGCAAAAACGACAACAAACAAAAGCCAAACTCAAAATATTGCTCACTACAAAAAATACAGAAGGATATTTTTAAAAAATGATGTCGGGCTGGGCTTGGTGGCGCAAGCTTGTAATCCTAGTACTTGGGAAGCTGAGACAGGAGAATCGCACAGGTTTGAAGCCAGCCTCAGTTACTTAGTGAGGCTCTCAGCAACTTAGTGAGACCCTGTTTCCAAATAAAATATAAAATAGGTCTGGGAGTATAGCCCGGAGGTAGAAAGTCCCTGGGTTCTACCCCCAGAACTACCAAAAGTAATAATAATAATTATAATAATAATAATGTCAGAGTAAAGCTATGCATCTCTGTTATTGCCATAAATATGAGTTGATTGACTCTTCTATTAAAAAGAAAGATTCGCCTGGCGTGATGGCGCATGCTTATAATCCCAGCATTCATGAGGCTGAGACCAGAGGATCATGGTTTGCGGCAAACTTCAGCTACTTAGTGAGGCCCTCTGCAACTTAGTGAGACCCTGTTTCAAAATAAAGAATAAAAAATAGGGCAGGGGGTGTAGCTCGGAGGTTGAATGCCCTGGGTTTCATCTCCAGACCTGCAAAAAAAAAAAAAAAAAAAGAAAAGAAAATTTTTTCTTTTATTTTGTGGAACTAGAGATTGAACCTAGGGGCATTCTACTCTGAGATATACCCCCAGCCTTTTTTTTTTTTTATTTAAATAGGGTCTCACTAAGTTGTTGAGGGTCTTGCTAAGTTTTTGAGGCTGGCCTTGAACCGGTGATCCTCCTGTTTCAGTCTTCAGAGTCCTGGGATTACAGGCATGTGCCACCAGGCCATGAAAAGGTTGCTTACTGCTGAGATGTTGAGCAGGGGAAGGTGTAGGGTTCTTTGGTGGAGGTGTGGACAGTCATTATGCCTCTTCATGGGTCACGTGTTTCTTCTGGGGAAGGTTTATCATGTTCTGCACAGGGATTTTTTAGCTTGAGGTATCCAAAGGTTATCGACTAATGAGCTGGCTGTTTCTGTGCACACCCCTTCTTGAAAAGCCAGTTTTAAACCTTCCTTGAGTGGATTCTGAAAGTCCTTCCTGAAAGACAACTTAAGCACTTTGTTATTTGAGAAATTTATGTCTGGGTGTGTCCAAAATTTTGCTGGTTTCAGTAATGCAAAAAGTCTAAAATGAAAATAATGGAAAATGTCAGTCACCTCGGCATTTAAAAGAGAAAAGAGCAAGAATGTAAGAATTTAAAAAAAGACTCTAAAGCAAATGGCATTATATAGGAAATTTGGATAATTTTAAACTAACTGCTAAGAATTATTCCATACATATGGGACAGGCTTTATGAATCTTTCTGAACTTAATATTATTGTGCAAAAATAAATAAAGCAGACACTTATACATATAAGAAGATTGTGTGAGAGATACCGGATACTGTAGTAATAGGACTTATTCTTATGTTTTGATAGATCAAGCAGGCTAAAATAAACAAAAACATAGAGAATATAACATTATACACTATGAGGTCAACTATATATTATGTAGCTCTCATCCTGTGGATGGGTGGGAAAAAGAAGGATTATGGGAGTTTTTTGCCGTTGTTGTTTGTGGTACTGGGGATTGAACACAGGGGCATCCTACCTCCCCCCGCCAGCCCAATTATTTATTTATTGATTGATTGATTGATATTATTTTGAAGCAGGGCCTCATTAAGTTGCTGAGGCTGTCCTTAAATCTGCAATCCTCCTGTCTCAACTTCCCAAGTACTGGAGTTACAGGTGTGCACCACCACCACACCTAGCTTAAATATGAGAATTTTTTTGAACTCAGGAATGCTGTTCATTTTTCCTCAAAGGTACTGATAATGAAACAGAATTTTGAATTTAAAGATTAATTTTCTTTTCCAATGTAATTTGGTTCTCTAGGAGAAATGTGTGCACATCCATTGTGAAATGGAAAAGGCTTTCGCTCCTTTTTGGGAAACGGTCACCAGGCTTCATCTTGCTGAGAGGCTACTCCTTCCGGCCCCATAATCACATCATCCAAGATCTCCTCCCCCAAGACCCAGCGCCCGCCCTCACCTGTGAGTCTCCCTTTGCCTTTCCAAAGATGAGTTTGAACCTTCTCTTCCATAGTAAATACAAACATCCTTTTAAAATCATTATCATTGTGGCAAAATACACACAATGCAAATCTATTCTAAGCGTGTAATTCAGTAATATCAAGTACGTTAAGCGGCCATCCCCACTGTCCACCTATGGAACTTTTTTCATAATCGCAGATAGAAAGTCTGCACCATTGAATAATAACCCGTTTCCCCTCCTTTCAGCCCATGGCGGTCTCTACTTTCTGTCTCTATAAATTTGCCTATGGTAGGCACCTCATGTAAGGAATCATACAATGTTTGTCTTTGTGTCTGGCTTATTTCACTTAGCGCAGTGATTCATGCTCTACCCCACACTGACATATTCTTCCTTTCTAAGCCTGAATAATCCACTGAAGCTGTGTACCACAATTTGTTTCTCCATCCATTTGTTGATGGGCTCTTAGGACTGTCATCTCTTAGTTATTGGGAATAATACTGCTATGGATATCTGTGTGTAAGTATCTCTCTGAGTCCTTCCTTTCAAGTCCTTTAGGAATACACGCAGAAGTGGAATTGCTTGATGTACTAATTCTATATTTAACTTTTGGAGGAACTGCCAAATGCATTCCACAGTGGTTGCATATTTTACATTACTATCAGCAATGCAAAAGCTTCCAATTTCTCCATAGACCCACCAGTATTTGCACATTTCCTTCTTTTGTTAATAATAGTGTCCTTAGTAGCTATGAAGCAGTATCTCACTGTAGTTTTGATTTGCATTTTCATAATGGCCAGAGAATTAAGCCTCTTTTCACGTGCTGTGGGCTGTTTGTATGTCTTCTTTGGAGAAACGTCATCCATGTCTTTTGTTCATTTATGAATTGGGTTTTTTTTTTTGTTTTTCTGTTATTGAATATTTTCTATCTGATCTTTTACAGAAAGACTCTGCTAATCTCCCTCTTTTGATAATGTCTCAAGAACCTAATTTAACGTAAACAACCACATTTCCTCTGTAAATGTAGTCGAATATTCAAGTTCATGTTAGAACAACATTTTTTGTGCTTTTATCGATGCATTCGAGTCTCACATCCTAATGTAAATTAGGTCGACAATGACATACACGCACCCACTCTCGGTGCCTCCACCTCCCCACTTCCCTCCCTCGCAACACGGAGCACACAGAGGGATGTTGGTATCTATTTCCTTATATACACATAGTCTCTGGTGGTATTTCTATTCATGAACCTCAGTCTTCCTCCACCCCACCTTGCTATTTTCTCCCTGGCTCCTCTGAAGTTTCCCCTCATCATCTGGAATCATAATATTTTTTTTCTTAGAACCTTATTTTTAAAACACTCACCTCAGAGAAAACTTAACTGAAAATAAGAAGTAATTTTACTGAATTTTTGCCATTGATCAATCAGTGCGTTGACACAAAGTGAGAGTAATTCCAGGTGCAAACGTGAGGCATATTCCATACTAAGGTAGCTAAATACAGAACATGTCAATGGGAGAAATTTTAAAAACGCTTTAACTTACCAAATTCTGTATTTTTTTTTTTTTTTAGTGAAATTGAAACGCTGCCCTGCTTTTTATGACTCTCTGTCCTCTAGTTAGAGGAACCCTGTATTTTACTCTCAACTAAAGTTAAATTTTGCTGGGTCCTAAAACGTGCAGTAGGATGGTTGGACATGTAAACAGACACTACGCAATGAATGCTGTCAACACACAATAAATAACAAGCCTTGGGAATCCTGGCGGGAGGACACTTAGGTAGAATTCCACTGTCGGGATGTGCTCTCGCTCATTTATCCTGCTCCCTGGTGACAGGCATTTGGATTGTTTTCAATCTTTCACTGCTCCCTATAACGTCAAAACACTGTGGCCACGCATGACTTTGAACACAGCCCGTTTCATCCACGTAGGAGCCAAACTGCAGGCTCTGTGCAGAGAGACCGAACACACTGGTGGCCAAGCTACAGTGGGGCCCCCATCCACAGGTTCTGCACCTGCAGATTCACCAACCGTGGTGCAAACATGTTTGGAAATAATTGTACTGAACATGCACAGGCTTTTTTTCTCCTTGCAATCATTTTCTAAACAATATATTGTAGCAGGTATTTACACTGTATTAGGGCATTCTAGAGGTAATTTTAAATATACAGAAGGAGCCCGGTATGGTGGCGGTCCCTGGAATCCTAGTAGTTGGGAGGATTGTAGGTTCAAAGCCAGCCTCAGCAAATAGCCAGATCCTGTTTTCAAATAAAAAATAAAATAGAGATGGGGTATATCTTGGAGGTAAAATGCTCCTGGGTTCAATCCCTAGCATCACACACACACACACACACGGGCTGTGTGTGTGTGTGTGTGTGTGTGTGTATGTATATATATGAGGATATGTATAGGTTTTATGCAAATACGCTATCTTATTTTTTATTTCTATTTATTTTTCTGTGGCACTGGGATTGAATCCAGAGGCATTCTACCTCCAAGCGACACTCCCCAACCCAGGGGCATTCTACCTCCGAGCTACACCCCCAGCCCTTTTTAGTTTTTGTTTTTAAACAGAGTCTCACTAGGTTGCTGGGAGTCTTGCTAAATTGCTGATGCTGTCCTCAAGCCTGAAATTCTCCTGTCTCAGCCTCCCAAGTATTGGGGGGATTAGAGGCCTGTGCCACCATACCTGGCTATGCTATTGTATATAAAGGACCTGAGCATCCATGGATTTTAGTAACTGTGGCAGGGGGTGTCTTAGAATCAATAATCTCCTATGGATGTTGAGGGACAACTGTATAAAAAAAGAACTCTGGAGGGCTGGGAGTGTAACATTGGTAAAGTGCTTGCTTAATACACGTAAGGCCCTGGGTTCCATCTCCAGCACTGCAAACAAATAAAACATCAAAACCAAAAATAGAATTCTAACCCACAATTACAACCAGACCAGGATCCCAAATAATCATCTCTGTAACGATTGGCCCCGAATGGCCAAGGCTTAATTAATGTTTGGCAGATTGTCCCTGCTTCCATCTAAGGACCAATCAGAGAAGCCAGATGTGCACCCCTAGCCAATCACATAGGACCTCCTGCCTCTTGTCAGTCAGCCACCTTCAGCTTCCCCATGGCAATAGCCTCCGATCAGGGCACACCTGACTTCCCTTCTTTTCCGCCATAAAGCTTTCTTGCCTCTTTGCTTGACTTTGAGTCTCCGCCACATCACAGGTGCTGGTAGCTGCTTCCCTTGTTGTGGCAAACTCTGAATAAATGCTATTTGCTGTTCTGACTAGGTTGGCCCTCGTTTCCATAGTTATAGAAGGTCTCACTGAAGTATGTTGTTCATTCACATTTAAAACTTATTAAGGTGGGCATGATGGTGCACGCCTGTAACCCCAGAACTTGGGAGGATGAGACAGGAGGATCACATGTTTGTGACCAGCCTCAGTGACTTAGTGAGGCCCTCCATAACCAAATGAGACCCTGTTTCAAAATTAAAAATAAACTAGGGCTGGAGGTGTAGCTCAGAGGTAGAATTCTTCTGAGTTCAATTCCCAGTACACACACACACACACACACACACACACACACACACACACACACAGCCTTCTTTTTCCTGAGGAAATTTACCTCTTCTTTAAAATCTGGTTTCCTCATTATATCCAGCATTTTCTCTTCCCTTGTACCCTTTTCCCTCTCCTCTTCCTTTACCTTTCTCTGGTCTACACTCCCCATCTTCCCCAAATCACCCATCTACTGCCTTCTGAAACCTCAAAATTCCAGTGGCCTAGAAATAGCCATCTCTCTCGTGAGCCCGGGATGCAGACTCCTATAGAACTGAAGCCTTGGCCTGGTCCTGGGGGCGCAGCTCAGCGGTTGACTGCTCATCTAGTACGTGCAAGACTCTGAGATCCATTCCCGGCACCGTGAAAACAACCTTGGGCCCTGAGCTGAACTAAAAGCTATAAAGATGTCCCGAAGCCCAAGCAAGACCAACAAATATTTATAGAAGAATTTAGAATTCCCTTAAGGGCATGTGGCCCAGGGTTACCTGACCTTTATCAGGTTGGAGCCTCAGGTGCTAGATTCTGGATGTTATATAAGAGCAGATTGGACTGATCCCAGAAAGGATCTCAAAGGATCTATCATTCCCTAATAAACCTAGGAGGTCCAAAAAAAAAAAAAAAAAAGGCCAACAATGTAGGTCAAAGTCTCCTAATAGCCAGACCCAAAAGACTTACAATAAAAATATGTTGGGCCAAAATTAAGTCACTCAAAAGAACACCCCCCCCCCCCCACCACCCAGGACGAGAGTGTAAGAGATTCGTGGACTGGAGCAAATCTGCACAGCATTGACTGCTAAAGGTGGTGCCGATGGGATCTCAGCCCTTGTGTCTCATTTTGAAATTGGAGACCTAACTCAGAAACAGAAACGAGAATGGGAAACAGCCCTTGAAGCCAGACTGCACTACCTGGCACATGTTACAGCACGTGGAAAGGGCTTGAAAACAAAAATGAGACCGAGTCCAAAGTAAACTGGCCCCGCAGATTAAACAGCTCAGTGGCATAATCCCCGACACCCGCCTACTAACAAGGACACTTGCAGCTAAACTGGAAAAAAGACTATCATCTTGTAGCAACACACACAAACACCACACACACACACCCCAAAGTGAAGATAAAGAAAATTCTCCACTCAGATCTCTGAAGATGCTCCAAAGAAGGGCAAATGATCCAATATCCTACTGTATCTTTTTTTCCATTTTGGGAGTGTGTGTTTGTGTGGTACTGGGGACTGGATCCAGGGTCATTCTACCCCTAAGCTGTACTTCCAGCCTTATTTTATTTTTTATTTGGAAACAGGGTCTTGCTAAGTTGATGCGGCCGACCTCGAACCTGTAGTTCTCCTGTCCCAGCCTCCCAAGTACTGGGATTACAGGCATGGGCCACCACACCTGGTTCCTGCTATGCTCTGAAACAGCACTTGTGTCAGTCAGCTTTCTGTTGCTATGACACCCCCTCCCTGCCATCTCACACTCCTGCAGATTTAGGAGGAAAGATGGTGCATTGGGACTGCAATATTAAGTGCAAATCTAAAGACCTATCTTTTTCTTTTTTCTGTACTGGGTATTGAACCCAGGTACATTTTACCTCTGAGCTACCCCTCCCAGCCTTATTTTTATCCCTTATTTTGAAACAGGGTCTCACTGAGCTGCAGAGGGCCTCCCTAAGTAGCTGAGGCTGGCTGTGAACCATAATCCTCCAGTCTTAGCCTCCCAAATGCTGGGATTACAAGCGTGTGCCACCACGCCCGGCTCGGAGGGGCTATTTCTTGTATTCCAGGAGACTCCTCTGTTCATTGTCAAGCTTCATCTACTCTGATTATCCCTATACCTTCGTCTCCCCCATGATACAGTTGTCCTTTGGCATCCACGGGGGATTGATTCCAGGATATCCCCTCTGGATACCCAAATCCATGGATGTTCAAATTTTTTATATAAAATGGTGTAGTATTTGCATAGAATTTATATACATCCTCTCAAATCCTCGCAGTCATCTGTAGATTATTGATAATGCCTACTATAATATAAAAGCTGTGTAAATAGCTCTTATATCATTTAAGGAATAATGGCAAGAAAAGGTCTACATCTTCAGTACAGTTTGGGGAGTATATTTTCAATCCATAGTTTTCTTTTGTAAATACATTTTTATTGGTCAATTGTAGACTCATCTCATAATGAAGTTCAGAGGGATAGGGACATAGAAGCACATACGTGCACACATATGTGCACACATACATGCATACATACATAAACTTAGTACATTCTTGTTTGAATCTGCGGTTAGAGGCTGACTGTATTTGATGCAGACCCCAGGTATGGACCACAGGGCACTGTAGGATTGGGGAAAATTTGCTTTAGGGTTTAATAACATTTTGAACCTTTTGGAGAAAAGTGATAGATACTATTCTCAACAAGAGCTAGTATAGCCAGGCTTGTAATCCCGGCATTCGGGAGGCTGAGACGGGAGGATCACAGTTCGCAGACAGCCTCAGCTATGTAGTGAGGCCCTTTGCAACTCCGTGAGACCCTGTTCCAAAATAAAGAAGAAAAAATTAAAAATAGAGCTGAGATGTAGCTCGGAGGTAGAATGCCCCTGGGGTACCATTCCCAATACCCCCACCCACAAAGCTATTATAATGCCTTACAGCATCTCAATATGAACATTTCTAAATATTCGACATTAAATTTACTTCTGAACAAAAAATTGGGAAGCCTCATAATCTTGCACTTTGATGGAGATTTGCATTCCCATTAGATGGTAACTGTGGGAACGACCTCGTCAAGGTTGATTGAATGGATTGCAAAATTATGGGATATGCACACAATGGAATTCTACTCAGCAACCAAGGGGAAGAAAATTATGTCATTTGCAGGAAAATGAACGGGCCTGGAGAACATTAAGTGAGCTCAGCCAGTCACAGAAAGCGAAAGGCCGTATGTTTTCTCTCCTGTGTGGAAGCTGGGGAGTACTTGGGATACCAGGGGACTGCAGTTAATGGGGGAGAAACCCCAGTGGAGTGAGGGATGTGGTCTGCGGGAGGGTGGCGGGAAGAGAGGGAGAATTAACAAAGAAAATACTTCCACTGGCTTTATGTACGTATGTGGGAATACCAACGCCAATCTCAGAGTCATGTGTGGGGAAGGGGGTGCGAGGACGGAGCGGGGTAAAGCCCACCCAGTGCTGTGCGCATGAGGCCACTATCCCCTTGAACTACATTATGATGTACCGTTAACAAGTATTTTTAAACGCAGCCTGGCTCTAAGATGGCAAAGGAGACCATTTTCTACATCCGCAGTCCACCGGTCTGTCTTGCCTTCTGGTGCTGTAGGGGAGGGCGGCCAACTCTTAACACTCCTGGAGACGCCGGTAAGGGGGTGCGCCTGGCTGGTCTGGTGCCGGCTCGTCAGCCCAGTGATTGTGGCCAGGGAAGAAGGCAGGTCAGACCGAACCCTCCCCACAGTCACCAAGAGACCAAGATCCAGGCTACATAGAAAACGCTGGCATTTAAATGTTAGCACCTGGGCCAGAATGCACCTCAGCGATTGGTTGGGCGCTTGCCTAGGTCAGAGAGGGAGTCCCAGGTTTGCTTAGCTGGTGGGCACGGCAAAGCCAGGGGGAAGCCAGAGGAGGCACGGAGGTGTTTTCTCCATTTCCATAGTGGATTTCCATACTCCTTGAGCTCCTTTGCCATGTAGGAGACAGATTACTTTTTTTTTTTTTTTTTTTTTTTGGTACTGGGGATGGAACCCAGGGGCATTCTACCTCCGACCTGGACCCCCAGCCCTATTTTCTCTTTCTTTCTTTCTTTCTTTCTTTCTTTCTTTCTTTCTTTCTTTCTTTCTTTCTTTCTTTCTTTTTGCAGTACTGGAAATGGGACCCAGTACACCCTCAGGCCTATATTTATTCTTTATTTTGAAACAGGGTCTCACTGAGTTGCAGAGGGCCTCACTAAGTAGCTGAGGCTGTCCTCGAACTGCGATCCTTCTGTCTCAGCCTCCCAAACGCTGGGATTACAAGCCTGTGCCACCACAACAGGCCTGACAGATTACGTTTTTATCCCTTTCCATTTATCTTTCTTTCTCTCCGCCTCCCGGCCTCTCCCTTCTTCTTACCTCCTTTTTCTCTTGTGCGTCTCTTTTCCTCCCCTCCTCCCCTCTCCTCTTCTCTAGTGTCCCCCTGAGCTCTCGCATCGCATCTCTCCTCTCTGCATCTCTGTCCTACTCCAGGCAGGCTTCGTAGTCTCACAGCAGAGCCAGCCTAGGAGATCCAGGCTTAAACACTCCAAGGCCAAAAATGCAGCAGCTCTTCAAGGCCAGGAGCAGCTACAGATATTCTGGGATGGAGCCAGGTATGGCGGCGCACAGCTATTATCCCAGTACTTGGGAGGCAGAGAGAGGAGGATCGCAAGTTCAAACACAGCCTCACCAATTTAGGGAGACCCTGTTTCCAAGGGGAGGGGAGGCAGCTTGTAATCCCAGCATTTGGGAGGTTGAGACAGGAGGATCTGGGTTTGTGGCCAGCCTCGCTACTTAGTGAGGTCTTTTGCAACTCAGTGAGATGCTGTTTCAAAATAAAGAATAAAAAATAGGGCTGAGGGTGTCGCTCAGAGGTAGAATGTCCCTGGGTTCCATCCCCAGGACCACAAAACAAAACAAGCAACAGGGAGATGGGGATATGGCCTGGAAGTAGAGTGGCCCTGGGTTCAGTCCCACCACTGAAAGAAAGAAAAAGAAAGAAAGAAAGAAAGAAAGAAAGAAAGAAAGAAAGAAAGAAAGAGATTGAGAGAGAGAAGGAAATTCTGAGGTGGTCTGTGATGGACATAGCAATGGCCAGGCCACAGGTCATTACAGGAGCACTTTCTAGAAGCAGGGAGGTGCATACAAGGCAATGGACATCAATTCTAGGCCTGGCTAATGCTGCACGTGGCTCCAGCCAGCATCCCCCTTCCTGCGGAGGGAGACATGTCTCTCATCTGCCTTCTGGAAGCCAATTTGCATGCTGCTTTGGGCATGATTTTGGCTTTTGCTTTCCTATGGGGGGAAACATTTAAGTAATATCAATGAAAACAATCATCATCTTATTTCTTTCTGGAACAGGTCAAGTGAGAGGCAGAATGGCAATGTGGTTGTGGGTTTATAAGGTGACACCATGACTTAGCATAATGAAAACAAATCCAGCTGGAGGCAGTGGCACACATCTGGAATCTTAGTACTTGGGAGGACGAGATAGGGAGGACCACAAGTTTGAGTCCAGCTTCAGCTGCTTAGTGAGACCCACCCACCCTTCCTTCCTTCTTCTCTCCCTCCCTCCTTTCCTTCTTTCTTCCTTTCTCTCTTTCTTTCTTTCACTCTCTCCTTCCCTTCCCTTCCTTTATTTATTTTTTACTGGGGATGGAATCTAGGGACGTTATACCTCTGAGCTATACCCCCAGCTCTATTTCATTCTTTTCTTTTGAAACAAGGTTTTCCTAAGTTGCAGAGACTGACCACAAACCTGTGATCCTCCTGTCTCAGCCTCCCAACTACTGGGATTATAAGCATGTGTTGCCACGCCTGACTGTGAGGCCTTATTTCAAAATAAAAATAAAAAGGGCTGGGAAGGATAGTTCAGTGGAAGAGTGTGTGTGTGTGTGTGTTCACTCTCTAGTAACCACCCCCCAAAGGAAAAAAAAACAGTATTTCAGTTACCTGACATTCAGACCATCTTGATAAGGGGCCCAAGGGCAATCTACATGAGCAGCCTGGAACCTTAGAGCAAATACAGTTTTGTGATAAAAATTTGTTTTATGGGCTACAGAATGTCCCATAAAGGAGAAGTCCTAAATCTTTAAAAAGAACACTAGCTGCTGTGACTTGGTTGTAACATGGCAGCTTGAAATGTTTACATATGAAGTGTGAGAGGCAGGTGGCTTTGTATGTTTAAGGGGTTGGTCTGTTTTTGGTATTTGGAGAGAACCCAGCCTGGAAATGCCCGGTTTCTCGTTCTGCTTCCATTTTATTTCATTTTATTTATTTGTGGCGCTGTGGATGGAACCCGAGTCCTCACACATGCGAAGTAGCCACTGTATCCCTGAGCCACACTCCCAGCCCCATGCTTCTCTCTGATTCTGTAAAAGAGAGGGCTGGGTGCTGGCTCAGTTGGCCAGCCAGAGGCCTGAGATGTGCTGCGGGTCGGTGTCATGGTTAGAAGACCTTGGACATAGAGAGGCTGGTCCTCACCTGGCTGGATTCAGGATTCTGGGCGCCTGGGGGCTGGCTGAGCAAATCCGCCCGCCCAGCTCTCTGGAGTTTTCACTCTTCTATACCTGGAGTAGTAAGAGCCCTGTTTGTAATTCCCACTGTTACTGGATCTCTGGAGAATGCCAGGGGCTGTTCACCTTAACTTGAATTCCCCTTGTCTTGTGAGTCTAAGAACCATTCACCCCCCAAAATAAATAAATAAATAAATAAATAAATAAATAAATAAATAAATAACTTGCTTTAGCCCTACCCCTGGAACTAGAAAGTTTGCTCTAAAGGAGATATACTGTATATAGCTCCCTCCAGTCTTCAGCCAGTTCTTGCTGTGACCCCCAGCAAGCTGCATCAGTTCTCTGGTCTCTGGTTTACTTATCTGTGAAACACAAGGATTGGGTGGAATAATATTGAAGCTGGCTCCCAGGAAAGCCAGGGCCCAGTCTGCAGGCTTATGGATTCAAGTTTCTTGTCTTCATTTTTAATGAGCAAGCTTCTAAGAATATTCTTGACCAAGGTGTGGTGGCATATGTCTGTAATCCCAGTACTTGGGAAGCTGAGACCGGAGGAGCGCAGGTTCGAGGACAGCCTCAGCAAGTAGCGAGACTCTCACCAACCTAGTGAGACCCTGTTTCCAATTAAAAATAAAAAAATAGCTCAGAGGTAGAATGCCCCTGGGTTCGATTTTTTGACCATGTTGGAAAGTCAAAGAAAGATAACTAATTATTGAGTGGGTCTGTTATTTTATGTCATGTCTTTCCTATTAGCTAATCTATCTTGCAAAGTGCCTTATGCTGCTGGCAAAAGAGAAGAAACTTGGACCCTCTACTGGCACTGCATTTGGAGTTAGCTCTATAGACGTGTCCCTCCTTCCCCCGACTCTCCAGGAAAGAGGGGCAGCAGCACAGCCCGCCCCCAGCGCCCCTGCGTCCTGGCCTCCCAGGCTCACACAGTCCAGAGTATGCAAGAAGAGGGATCCCCTCTGGGAAACCTAACCTGCTAATGATTCCAAAGAAATAAAACTTTAAACTGCAATAAAAAGCGTCAGGGCATTAAAGATGTTTTAAAGATGTTCTAAGGAGCCGAGCGTGGTGGCGCACGCTTGTAATCCCCGCGCTTGGGAGGCCGAGACAGGAGGATCACATGGGTTCGAAGCCAGCCTCAGCTACTTAGTGAGGCTCTCAGCAACTTAGTGAGGCTCTCAGCAACTTAGTGAGACCCTGTTTCCAAATAAAATATAAAATAGGTCTGGGAGTATAGCCTGGAGGTAGAAAACCTCTGGGTTCCACCTCCAGTACCACCAAAAAATAAAAATAAAAAATAACGATGTTCTAAGGTGTTTCCTGCCGTGAGCTGTGTTGTGCACAACGTCGTAGTCTATGGATGCTTCTATCTTCTCTGCCCCCCCTTGCACCCCCACCGTACACAGCCTGTCAAGCAGCATCATGTTTGTTTTGTTTGTATGAATTTTTTTTTGTGTGTGGTACTGGGGACTGAACCCAGGGACATTCCATCTCCGAGCTACATCCCAGTCCTTTTTTATTCTTTATTCTTTTTTTATTTTTTAATTTTATTTTTTGTGGTACTAGTGTTGGAACCCAGGGGCATTCTACCTCTGAGCTACACCCCTAGCCCTATTTTTCATTCTTTATTTTGAAACAGGGTCTCACTAAGTAGCAGCGGGTCTCACTAAGTAGTTGAGGCTGCCCAAGAACCTGCTGCAATCCTCCAATCTTAGTCTCTTACGTGCTGGGATTACAGGTGTGCACCACTACGCCCGGCTTTATTCTTTATTTTGAAATAGGGTCTCACCAAGTTGCACAGGGCCTCACCAAGTAGCTGACACTAGCCACAAACCTGAGATCATTCCTGTCTCAGCCTCCCAAGTACTGGGATTACAAGACGTGCCACCACGCCCGGCTTATTTATATATTTTGAACCAATTATTTTTTTTTAATTTGGGGCCCAGGAATGTCATTTCTTTTTAAATTTTGTTTAAAAAATTTAATTGGTAGCATAAAAAGTATACATATTTATGGCATAAAATGTGATTTTTTCATACATGTATACATTGTATAATGTTCATATCAGGGTAAACATATCTTCTGTCTCCTCGGGCAATTAATTGTCATTTCTTCTTCTCTTTTTTTTTTTTTTTTTGGTGGCACTGGGGTTCCTGGAAGCCCTCTACCTCCGGGCTCCACTCCCAGACCTATTTTAAACTTTTTTTTTTTTTTTTTTTAAATTTGGAAACAGGGTCTCTTAAGCCAGCGCGGCTGTCTTCGAACCTGCATGATCCTCCTGTCTCCGCCTCCCAAGCGAGGGGATTACAAGCGTGGGCCACCACGCCCGGCTAATTGCCATTTCTTTATGGTGAAAATGTTCAAAAATCCTTTCTTCTAGTTAAAAAAAATGTGGTGGTGCACGCTTGTAATCCCTACGCTTGGGAGGCGGGGGCAGGAGGATCCCACAGGTTCGAAGCCAGCCACGCTGGCTTAAGAGACCCTGTTTCCAAATATTTAAAAAGTATAAAATAGGTCTGGGAGCATATCCTGGAGGTAGAAGGGCTTCCAGGAACCCCAGTACCACCCCCCAAAAAATGTGCAATATATTTTCATTATATGTAGTCACTCTGCTGTGTACTAATATAGCAGAACTTCAATCTAAGTATAACTTAGGAACCATGGACCAGCCTCTCTCCATCCCTGGCGCCTCCTCCCTCCCCAGCCTTTGGTGAGCACCCTTCTCTTCTCACTTCTATGAGGTCAACTCTTTTAGATTCCACATATAAGTGGGATCATTTAGTACTTGTTTTCCTGTGCCTGGCTTATTTCATATTTCTTAACATATACTACCAAAAATAAATGCAAGATTGAAGCTCGGGGTGTAGCTTAGTGGTAGAACACAAGCTTAGCATGTATGAGTCACTGGGTTTAATCCCCAGCCCCAAGTATAAATGAATATGTATGTATATATATGTATATCATATGTATATGCATATATATACACATACACACACACACACACACACACACAAACAAATATTTATAACAAATTGTGTTATCTAGCCTTAAACAAGAACATTTTTTTTGGTGCTGGGGATTGAACCCAGGGGCATTCTATCTCTGAGCTATACCTTCACTTATATTTTATTTTTTATTTTGATCCAGGCTCTCACTGAGTTGTGGAAAGCCTTGCTTAGTTGCTGAGGCTATCTGTGAACATGTGATCTTCCTATCTCCACTGCTTCAGTACTGGGATTACAAGCATGTAACACCACACCTGGCTAAATAGGACACTTTTCTTTTCTTTTATTTTGGTGGTACTTGGGATGGAACCTTTCTACCTCCAGGCTACAGTCCCAGACCTATTTTATATTTTTATTTGGAAACAGGGTCTCTTAAGCCAGCAAGGTTGGCTTCCAGCCTGTGCGATCCTCCTGTCTCTGCCTCCCAAGCGCAGGGATTACAAGCGTGCGCCACCACACCCGGCTAAACAGGACACTTTTTAAATAGAAAAAAATGAACATAACATACAGGGCTAGAGTCTCTTTTTCTGATAGTCTTTGTGGACTTTGCTGGAAAAATATGCATAGAGATAAGAGTTTGTGGGTTTCAGTCCTGAAAAAGCCACGGTAAGGTGAAAATATTAAGTCCAAAATGCATTTAATACATACCTAACCTACCAAAGACCACAACTTAGTCTTGCTTCCCTTCAACATGTTCTTAACACTTAATTAGTCTATGGTTGGGCAAAACCATCATGTACAAAGCCTATTTTTTCTATAATCAAGTGTCAGATATATCATGTACTTTATAGAATATTGTACTCAGAAGGAAAGCCAGAGTGGTTGTGTGGGCTTGCTTTTGAACCATCCCAAGGGTAAGAAATGAAGCCAAACCATCACAGGTCGGGGACCATCTGTACAGCTCATGGTAGGGTCTATTCTCCATAAGTTAGTGGGCAAGTGTCACGTCCACAGCCCAGTTAGGTAGGTCCCCAAAAGGCTCAGGACAGTGTCAGAAGCAAGTACGGGAGACACATGACTCACTGGGGAAGCTTACAAGTGATGAGAGACTCCAGGAAGCGCGCAGAGAGCACCGGCTCGCCTTAGTTCTCTGGGTTCACTAGCTTCTCATCGCTACAACCAAAATAGAGGATGAGACCAACGTAGAGGGGGAAGGTTTCTTTGGCTCATGGGTTCAGAGGTTCTGTCCAGGGCTGACCAGCTCCAAGGCAGAAACATCGTGGTATCATGGTGGCAGAACTTGGAGGAGGAAGGCTGTCAGACTCATGGCGGCTGGCAGGGGTGGGGGAGAGGAGAGAGAGAGAAGAGGAGAGGAGGGAGAGGGAGAGGGGAGAGAGAAAAAGGAGAGAGGAGAGAGGGAGAGGAAAAGAGAAAGGAGAGAGAGAGAAGAGAGGAGAGAGGGAGACAGGAGAGAGGAGAGAGGGAGAGGGAAAGAGAAAGGAGAGAGAGAAGAGGAGAGGAGGGGGAGGGAGAGGGGAGAGAGAGAAACAGGAGAGAGGAGAGAGGAGAAAGGGAGAGAAGGAGAGGAGAGGGAAAGAAAGGAGAGAGAGAAGAGAGGAGAGAGGGAGAGAGGGAAACAGAGGAAAGAGGGAGAGAGGGAGAGAGGAGAGAGGAGAGAGGAGAGAGGGAGAGAGGGAGAGAGAGGAGAGAGGAGAGAGGGAGAGAGGAGAGAGAGGAGAGAGGAGAGAGGAGAGAAGAGAGAGGAGAGAGGGAGAGAGGGAAACAGAGGAGAGAGGAGAGAGGAGAGAAGAGAGAGGAGAGAGGGAGAGAGGGAGAGAGGGAGAGAGGGAGAGAGGGAGAGAGAGGAGAGAGGGAGAGAGGGAGAGAGGGAGAGAGAGGAGAGAGGGAGAGAGGGAGAGAGGAGAGAGAGGAGAGAGGAGAGAGGGAGAGAGGAGAGAGGAGAGAGGAGAGAGGGAGAGAGGGAGAGAGGAGAGAGAGGAGAGAGGGAGAGAGGGAGAGAGGGAAACAGGAGAGGGGAGAGAGGGAGAGAGGGAGACAGAGGAGAGAGGAGAGAGGAGAGAGGAGAGAAGAGAGAGGAGAGAGGGAGAGAGGGAGAGAGAGGAGAGAGGGAGAGAGGGAGAGAGGAGAGAGGAGAGAGGGAGACAGAGGAGAGAGAAGAGGGGGAGAGAAGGTATAGAGACAAGAGAGAGAAGAGAAGAGAGGAGAGAAGAGGAGAGAAGGACAGACATAGTTCTAAGGGCCACACCCACCCACAACTCACCTCCTCTGAACCTTGCTGCATTAGAGACCAGGTTTTCAACACATGAGCTTTTGGAGGGACATTCAGATCCAAATGATAACATTTTCATTGTGCGTGAGAGAAAGCCAGAATCTTTCAAGATAACATGTATTTGGACCTTCCTGCTCAGGCCTGCTCTCTCTGTTCCTTTGACTTGGCCAGGTTTTTTGGAAACGGATGGGGGCATTCAGGGACACGGTGTTTGACCACGCCGCCCCCTTTCTTCTGTGATCATTCAGTAAGCTTCTGCCTGCAAGTGAGCCAAAGACTGTCACTGGGTTATTATATTGTTCTTAAACTAAGAGTGGGTTTTAGATTTTTAAGTGATTATGTAAGTATCCAGTCTTGGTTCCCATTGCCTAAGACATGTACTGACTCTTTAAGAAAAGTTTGCCAAGCCTACTCTACAAGAAAGGATGAGTAACTCAGTAATGCCCATTGAGAAGCCTAAGTAGAGCAGAGTGAAACTTTGGAGTGAAAACGAGTTAAAAAAAAATCATATTCAGATAATACAGCAGTCTTTACGTTTATAAATGTCTCTGACACCGTGACCAATTTTGCTTTATCTTGGCATAAATTCAAAGCCCTAATGTAAGAGATTATTCCATTTTGTAAGAAACAAAATAAAAAACACTAAAAAAAATCCACAGATAAGGGAAGGTCAAATAAAAATACAATAAAAATTACAATTACAGAAAAGTGTGTGGAAAGATCCTAATTTGGATTACTGGGGTAGTTGTATATTGTACATAACCCCCAGGGTGGCCTGGACTGTTTTAATGTTTCTCACTCCAAATACAAACTTGTGTGTCCCATGCATATGTGGCCCTGTGTCAGCTCGCAGGAAAGTTCCCATGCTATGCCGAAGCTTTGTCCTGGACAAAGTAAACAGTGCAGCCGTACTAGTCATGAAACAGATAAGTGTGTATCCATGGGTGAACCAGCACTCGGAAATGAAACCCATCCCAACAACTGAATATCATTCATGGAGCCAGGAGAAATAGATGGATCATCGGGCTTCACAAAGGGAGTTCACGGTAGTCTCTGATAGGGTGGAATAATATCTTTGAAAGTTTCAAAACACAGATAAGATGAACTCATTTGTATTTCTTGGGAATTACTCTTTGGTGACAATGAGAAGTTCCAGCCAGGTTTAGTCTGTTCTTGGTGATGGTCAATACCGCCACCTGCTGGCCTGATTGAGGAAGGCTATTAGTGTCAACAGAGAAAACTGATAAAACTTAATCACTTGTATGATGGTGCAAAGCTCTATCATTTCAAATTTTAATCTCTTTTAATTGTAAATATTTTTTAAAACATTGCTTTTTTATGGGTGGTTTTTTATGAGTTAATATGAATAGACATCACATATAGTTACAAATTATCTTCAATTTACTTGTGTTTAATGTTGTGGGACTCAAACCTTTGTGACACTAATAATTACTTTTAATGCTGTACTGGGAATGGAACCCAGGAGCATTCTACCTCCGAGCTACACCCCCAGCCCTATTTTCTATTTTTTCTTTGAAAGAAGGTCTCACGGAGTTGCAAAGGGCCTCACTAAGTAGCTGAGGCTGTCTGCGAACCACGATCCTCCCGTCTCAACTTCCCAAGTACTGGGATTACAAGTGTGTGCCACCACACCCGGCTTAATAATTACTTTTATTGTTCTTTTTGTGGTACTTGGGATGGAACCCAATGTCCTTCTACCTCTAGGCTATACCCCTAGACCTATTATATTTTTATTTGGAAACAGGGTCTCACTAACTTGTTGAGGGCCTCACTAAATTGCTGAGGCTGGCTTCGAACCTGTGCGATCCTCCTGTCTCAGCCTCCCAAGTATTAGAATTACAAGTGTGTGCCACCACACCCGGCTTAATAATTACTTTTATTGTTCTTTTTGTGGTACTTGGGATGGAACCCAATGTCCTTCTACCTCTAGGCTATACCCCTAGACCTATTATATTTTTATTTGGAAACAGGGTCTCACTAACTTGTTGAGGGCCTCACTAAATTGCTGAGGCTGGCTTCGAACCTGTGCGATCCTCCTGTCTCAGCCTCCCAAGTATTAGAATTACAAGTGTGAGACACCATGCCTGGCTTAAAAATTACTTTTTATTAATACTCCGAGTTCTCACTGTTTTGTCTTTCTTTCATTTTCTTTTTAAACTAAATGGGGCCCCACCATGTTGCCCAGGCTGGCTCTGAACCTTGGGCTTAAGTGATCCTCCTGACTCAGCCTTTTCAGTAGCTGGGACTATATAGGTGGGCACCACTATAGCATGGTCCTTGATTCCAAAAATATATACATGGTGATAATAATAAAAGGCCAATGGGTGATGGTGTACTGAGGTCCTGTTTCTATTATTATTATTATTATTATTATTATTGTGGCACTGGAGATTGGACCCAGTGGCATTCTACCTCCAAGCTATACTCCCAGCCCTATTTTATTTTTATTTTGAAACAGGGTCTCACTATTTGCTGAGGCTGGCTTTGAACCTGCAGTCCTTCTGTCTCAGCCTCCCAATTACTGGGATTGCAAGCATGTGCCACCATGCCTGGCCGAGACCCTGTTTCAAAATAAAAATTTTTAAAAAGGTCCAGTGGTAGAATTCGCCTGGCTCCAGCCCCCCAGTGCCTCCCCTTCTACACACTGTCACACCCCCCCACACTCTACATAGGAGAGATAAACTAAGGAAAGGAAGATGAAACTTATATGAGCCAATCGGTTGTCATGCAGCGACATTCATTAAATATTTGGTGGAAGGGAGTTCTGAAATCACTGATTAAAGAGAGTCTGTGGTTTCTGATTTATACTTTAAATCCGTTCTTCACTGATATAGAGCAGTCTTTCAACGGTGTTAATTGATTTCATCATCATAAAGCTTCTGGTGTTTATATCCACGCATACTCTTTTATGGCAAACGTTTACTTCCCAACACATAGGTTAGAACCATGCACTTCATTTTGGGTAGTTATCCTAACCAAATGTCCTTGCTACTATCTTGGTGCCATGGCTGCGTATAACTTTGCTTTTGCATCGATTTATCAACAGAGTGCTTGGAAACAATGAGAGATGCCTGGAAAAAAAATACATGTAAGTAACATCTGTGTAACAGTAATGGGCCGAATCCTTTGGTAGGCAGCGGTGGGCTAGGGCGTAGCTCAGTGGTAGAGGGTTCGCCTAGCAAGCTCAAAGCCCAGGCTCCCATGCCCAGCACTACAATAAATAAAGAGATAGATAAATAAACAAACACAAAAAGCAGAGTTTGTGGGGGGAGAGTTAACTTAAGGAAATCTGTGTGTAAAGTGCATATCAGCTAAAAATGCCCGAATCAGCTAATATATTTAAGTCAGCTAAATATCTAAATTTGTACAAACGATAGCATGGCATGTCAATTCCCAAGGCACAGAACTTGGAGTGTAGTCTATGTGTCCCAAAGACAGGGAAGCCTTTATTCTTAGACAAAAGTTTAAAATTTCCATTTAAAATATGAAACAATCTCTACCCCCAATAAAAGCAGCTACGAAAACCTAAGAGCAACCTAACATTAAAATATATTAAATAGCCAGGCATGGTGGCTCATGCTTGTAATCCCAGTACTACAAGAGGATTGCAGGTTCGAGGCCAGCCTCAGCAACGTAGTGAAGCCCTCTACAACTCAATGAGACCTTGTTTCAAAATAAAAAATAAAATAGGGTTGGGATGTGGCTCCAAGGTAAAATGCTCCTGAGTTCAGTACTACACAAAAAAATTATAAGTTTGAACTTGAAAATAAACTTTGTAACATTGAAAGTCAGGTGTTAATAACTAACTAAATGCATGCCTGTTGGCACACAAAAACTGAATATGTGGTTAAAAACATATCTTGGTTCCTGTCTAGAAGGCAGTAACTATTTATTTTCAGCAATTCCATCTCCTTGCACTCTAAGTATTAAGATTGTTGGAGAATAGCCCATAGTTTCTGAGTTAGTGGTTAAGATGTAGTTGGAGTGCTTGGAATTTGTACTGCTTACTTTCTACCACCTGCTGATGATGGTGTGGAGTCTTTGAGCTGAGAGAGGAAGTAAGGGAAATCAGTAGAGTCCATGTGATTTCAGAATGAGTATTCATCAATAGATGGGCTCACGATTCAACTTCAGCACTAGTTGAATACAACTATCAGATCTGCTTATGGACAGAGAGAATGAATGGCTGGCTGATGGGTAAGAAAAAGAGGTGAATTATTAAAAGCTATTGGACTAACCAAGTGTGGTGGCTAACATCTATAATCCCAGGACTTGAGAGGATAAGGCAGAAGGACTGCAGATTAGAGGCCAGCCTCAGCATCTTTTTTTTTTTTAACCTCTGAGCTACACCCTCTACCCTATTTTTTTTTTTTTTTTAATTTTGAAACAGGGTCTCACTAAGTTGCGGAGGGCCTCACTAAGTAGCTGAGGCTGTCTGCGAACCGCGATCCTCTGGTCTCAGCCTCCGGAATGCTGGGATTACAACCGTGCACCACCATGCCGGGCAGCCTCAGCATCTTAGTGATACTTCTAGCAACTTAACAAGAACCTGTTACGAAAGAATAGAAAAAAAAGGGGGGCTAGGAATGTAACTTGGTGGTAGAATGCCTCTGGGCCCAATCCTCAGTACCAAAAAACAAACTAACTGACCCAAGATAACAAAAAACAATCAACCAACCAAACCAAAAACCCAAAACAATCCAAAAAATGAGACAAAACAATTATTGGATTCTAATAATACCTTGTGCTATTATTCATTCATTTATTGGTGCTGGGGATGGGACCTAGGGTCACATGCATGCTAAACGCCTGCTCTACCACTGAGCCACACCCCGCCTCAACACCTACTATAGAAACGATTCCAAGTGATGAGCCGCCCTTCTGTTCATTCATTCATTCATTCACTCATTCACTCATTCCATATCTGCTGGGTTTATGGTAAAATCGTATGTTAAATAATATGTGGGAAAAGCGAAGAGATTAAGGAAGAAGGCATTATGTTCTTTTTCTTCTAATTCTTATTTTGCTTCTTGTCATTTTAGTTCCCACTTTTGAGCAGGCCAGAGTCCGAAGTTTCATGCTTTTTTTCTTCCTTGCTGTGTTGGAAGCCGTTACTTAGGGTGTTTGAAGAGGTTCTGTGCGCTTTGCAAGGGTGCCCACTAGAAATTGCTTTCAATAACCCCAGCTTTCTCTTTTTCTTCCTTTGTTCTTGTGGTGCTGAGATTGAACCCAGGGGCATTCTACCTCTGAGCTACACCCGCAGCCGTATTTTAGTTTTTATTCTGAAGCAGGGTCTCGCTAAGTTGCCGAGGCTGGTCTTAAACCTGCCGCCTTCATGTCTCAGCCTCCCAAGCACTGGGATCGCCAGTGTGTGAGCCCTCACGCATGGCTTAATAACATCAACTTTTTCTCATCTCATTTTTTTTTCACCTCTCACAATTTTGCATCTGAGGTTTAAGTTTACTATGTTTCTTTGTACATGTAACCATGTCAGTCCTTTATATAATGTGAGAAAGCACTTAATGTTCCAATTCACTCTTCTCTGGATGCATCTGGAGGGTGATGGACCGCATTCTTGTCTTCCCTGGCTTTGAAATCTGCTCTGCCTAAGATTGTCCCCAGAACTTGCTTGGGACGGGGCTTGTGGACCCCCCTGTGCTCACCACTGATGAGCTGCCCGCTTGGCGGGAGGGCAGGAGTGAGGAGGCCAGGATGACAGATGTATTTGTTAATTAATAAGGACAGATAGGACAAGGAAAGGTGTGTTCTATGGATAATCTAAACAATGGGTCCAAAGGAGCTGGTTATAATTTAGCTATAGAATGTCTCTTGGACAAACTCACGTATTGGCAATGCAAAAATGTTCAGAGGTGAAATAATCGAATCATGAGGCTTCTAATCTCATCGGTGGATAAATCCGCTGATGGATGAATGATTCAGATGGCTTTACTGGGTGGTAACGTAGGCAGGTGGGGTGTGGCTGGAGGAGGTGTGTCATTTCGGGTGTGACCACAGGACTCCCTCTGGCCTCCACGATGTGAGAGCGGCTTCCTTCCATGCATCCTCCCACCACCTCTGCCATTTATGCTTCAGCTCGAGCCTTAGGACTAAAACGTCTGAAATCGCGAGCCCCAATGAATATTTCCTCCTCTAAGCTGTGTGCGTCAGGTATTCAGAGCACAGCGTGAGAATGCCGACTGAGATGGACCAACGGAGACTCACGCTGGGTCAGTGCGGGCGCAGGCCTGTACCGCCTGCAGTCCCACCACTCCCCCATCGCACCTGTCCTCGGGATGCCCCTCATCTGCCCACAGGAGAAAACGCATTGTGGAAAGTGCTCAGTTGCATGGCTGCGAGGACCAAGGAGATGATGCACTTAAGAGTCCTCTGAAAGGACCAATGTTTGGGGATGAGGTTATCATCTGTTAGTTGTTATCCTTAAGATACATCATATAGATTAAGTGTTTTTCCAAATTATTAACATCTAGGTCCTAGCCTTAGTCTGTGGTGGCTCTTTTAACACATTATCATAGCCGGGTGGCTTATAAAAGACAAATATTTATTGCTCACAGTCTTGGAGACTAGAAGTCAGAAACTGAGGTGCCAGCATGTTTGGGCTCTGGCAAAGGCTCCCTCTCTCTCTCTCACTGCCAAGCACTGGGATTACAAGTGTGCGCCACCATGCCCAGCTAGGCTCTCTTCTTTTACAAATGGCTGTCGTGTTGTATCTGTGCATAGCAAAAAGAGAAAAAGACACAGAGAGATAGGGGCAGGTACTTTCTTGTCTATTGCTCTTTTCTTTTTAGTACTGGAAATTGAACCCAGGGGCATTTTCCTCTGAGCTGCACCTCAAGCTTTTTTTTTTTTTTTTAACACATTTTGAAACAAGATCTTGCTAAATTGCTTAAGACTGGCCTCAAATCTGTGATGCTCCTGTCTCAGCCTCCCAACTACTGGGATTACAGGATGGGCCATATCCCTGGCTTCTGTCTATTCTTATAAGGACCCTAATCCCATCACAAGGGGCTCCACTCTTATGATTAATCATCGCCCAAAGGCCTCACCCCCTAAAACCATCACATTGGAGATTAGGATTTCAATATAGGAGTTTTAAATGTAGCAATTCATCACCAAGACCTACTGTAAGCGACAAAGTCCCAGTGTTACCAATAGTGTATCTCTAGAAATCAAGGCAATAGAAACCTCTATATACCCACCCAAATAGCACAAATTAGGAGGATGGGTGACTGGAGAATTGAAACAGATGTAGGGAGACAGAGGGCATGGCTCATGGGGCTGCAAATTGATCCAGTCATTCTGGAAAACCATCAGTTTCTTTGTGAAGTTAAGCATGCCTCTGTCCTCTGACCCAGCAGTCCCGCTCTCCAAGTTATGCAACACGTGGCTTTCACAAGGGCAAGCGGTGGCCCCGGTTCAAGACCACAAAGCAGCTGCCAGAACATCTGGGAAGATGACTGTCCGTTTGCCAGGTAGCTTACAGACCTGAGTTTGCCATGGCAACCAGACATGGAAAAAAGGAAAACTACAAAGCCGTGGTGTTCCTGGGGTTGACAAAGGAAAAGCAACCATGCCACGGGGAAAATCCTTGGGTCTGGAGAGGGGATGGATGACTGCGGGTTCTGTGCAGGCTCAGAAGCTGAGCCCGGAGGAGGGGGAGGAAGTGAAGTTGCAAGAGAAAAATCTGAGCCGGGCGTGGTGGCGCACGCTTGTCATCCCAGCATTCGGGAGGCTGAGGCCGGAGGACTGTGGTTCGCGGACAGCCTCAGCTACTTAGTGAGGCTCTTCGCAGCTCAGTGAGATCTGGTTTCAAAATAAAGAATAAAAAATAGGACAGGAGGTGTAGTTCCGAGGTCGAATGCCCCTGGGTTCCATCCCCAGACCCGAAAAATAATTTTAAAAAATTGAGAGAGAGAGAGAGAGAGAGAGAGAGAGAGAGAGAGAGAGAGAGGAGAAGAGGAGAGGAGAGGAGAGGAGAGGGAGAGAGAGAGAGAGAGAGAGAGAGAGAGAGAGAGAGAGAGAGAGAGAGAGAGAGAGAGAGAAAGCTGGAAGGGGTCTGGAAGGACTAAGCTAGGGACGGAGGAAGCCCTCTGAGCATTTCCCTCTCTCTGTCTTTTGTGGCCCTGGTGATTGAAACCAGGGGCATTCTATGCTGAGATTCACCTCCAGCCCTGATTCATTTTTTAATTTTGAAAGAGTCTCACTACAAGTTACTGCGTGCCGACTTAAAACCTGCAATCCTTGTGTCTCAGCTTTCCAAGAATTGGGGTGATAGGCATGGGCCATTATGCCCCACTCGGTATCTCTCCTGCCAGTGTGCAGGCTGAGGCTTCAGCCCGTTCTAATTTAATCTGGAAATGTTAAGTTTCTGCACACCAACTTTGTGTGTGTGTGTGTGTGTGGGGGGGGTTAGGTACAGAGATTGCACCCAGGGGCATTCTACCTCTGAGCTATATTCTTTTTTTATTTTTAATTTTGAAACAGGATCTCACTAAGTTGCTGAGGCTGGCTTCAAATCTGCAATCCTCCTGGTCTCAGCCCTCCAAGTTCTGGGATTACAAGTGTGAGCCACCACGCCCGGCTTGTGTTTGTTTTTATATCCATTTTTCTTATTGCAATGTCTCATTTTCTCCAAAGTGGGGTACAGCTTTGACTCTGCTTTTGTATCCCCGTGTCCATGTCCTGGCGTAGGATCTGGTACACTGTAGATCGATCTCTCTCTCTCTCTCTCTCTCTCTCTCTCTCTCGTTTCGCGTGGTGGTACTGGGGTTCCTGGAAACCCTTCTACCTCCGGGCTACACTCCCAGACCTATTTTTTATTTTTATTTGGAAACAGGGTCTTTTAAGTCAGCAAGGCTGGCTTCGAACCTGCCCGATCCTCCTGTCTCCGCCTCCCAAGCGTGGGGATTACAAGCGTGCGCCACCACGCCCGGCCTGTAGATCTCTCTAAATGTTAGATGTAGAGACAAAAGAGGGGAAACACAGGGTGCGGATGCAGGGAAAACCCGTAGACACCAGATAAAGGCACAGGGGAGTAAAGGTATCCAGACAGTAAGGGCGACTCCACACCCCCTTTTCTTTTTCTCTTTAAAGAAAGGCTTACAAAACAGGATGCCCTGGATCATTTCCTGCACCTGGTACCTGGGTAGGGGAAATATTTTTTGAAATATTCCTGTGAGGAAGCAAAATGTGGGAGGGGATTTTGACCGAGGGGTGATAACTGTTCTGTAACATCCACGTCGTGACAACCTTGCAAGATTACCCGTCCCAAACTGTACTTTTTACTCAGCTTTCATGTTGATCTATTCTGATCCATCCCATGACCCATCAAGTTCTGGTTAGAAACCTGAGTAAACGATCAGGGTGGAAACACAAATTACCCACCTTCTAAGAGAGCTGCCACGCAGAGTAGGGACATAATCCAGATTTCTTGATTGATCATTTTCTTTAGAATATATATATTGTAACATCTTATACCTGGTAGTTCTTAAAGAAAAGCTGGGGTAATTTGTTTCTAAAATTTGAGGGACAAGGCTATTGCAAAAATAAGTGCTTAAGATGCTTTTTTTTTTGGTATTTAAATCCTGCAAATCTTGACCTTTGCTAAAGGAGATTGAGAGTTGGCCTCTCTGTGGTATTTGACCGATCCCATTCTGGTCACAGTATATTTTAGTTCCTGGCATGGAGACTCGTGAAATGATCTGATCATTTTAAGGACTTATTTATCAGCCCTACAGTACACAAGTGCAGATAGGCTCTTTCTGGAGGTACTGACCTGGAACCGTGAGCAGGTATAAAGAGTTCTGACAGTCTCTTACCTTCTTGTCCTATCCTTGGGGTAAGGCACCTATTGGTGTTTTCCAATGATATTAATACATGTCTGTGGGTCTGAAATCAGTCACCGATCAGATGTGAGAGAGAATTTAAAACACTGATTTATAGCTTTATACACATTGAATAGAGGGAGTATGTCCACAGTTTGTTATATTTGGTTTCTGTGGTATCCAACATGCTGGGGAATTTCAGTTCCTTTTCTTCTGGTGGTTAGTCAGGGCCACGTGACTTGCTTTGGCTAATGCAACGTGATGTTTGGTTTTCTAACCCTTTACTCATCTGCTGTATTAGTCCGTCTTGCGTTGCTCTAACAAAATACCTGAGGCTGGGTCATTTATAAAGTAAAGACTTTATTTGGCTCGTCACTCTGGTGGCCAGAGGATCCAGATAGCATGGTGCTGGCATCCCAGAGATGGCTCCCAGGACATGTCACAACGTGCTGGAGAGACAGCAAGGGCACCGGCTGTGTGCAGAGGGGGGGTCACAGGGAGAGACAGGAAGCAAGAGAGTGGTCAGTGAGCAAACTCACTTTACAACCCCTTCTCTCAGGAAGTAACCCCTCACCAAACCATCCCGCGTCCATTTGAAACCCCCCTGACCTCCTGGTACCCCCACCAGCACACACCTACTTTCTCCAGAAATATCAATTTCCACTTAAGTAAGACTGACAAAGGTGAAAAAAGAAACAACCTTTTTATTTTGTTGGAGAAGTAAAAAACAAGAAGGCATATAAACATAAAGAAAGAAACGTGAATGAAATACGATCCCCAGAGAGACCAATGTGTTCTTATCTATCAAAACTATAAACTCTTCTATCCAGAAATTCCATCTGGAGGACTTTCTAATGTGGCTCTACTTGTGGATTTGCAAACACCGTTTCTACAAAGTTATTAATTATAGCAGCCAATGGTGGGAATATTTTACATGCCAATACTTTGCAACTATGAAAATGATGAGGTAACTCTTACGAAGCATCCTCCGAGTTGTGCTGGGAAGTCGATGCTCGGGCAGTTTCAGCAGCACTTTTAGCTCCCACTTTTATAAAACAAAGGAGAAAATGCTGTAGCAGAAACTTCCCACGGATCTGCCTAGAAGGAACAAGGTAGCTAGGCGAATGACTCCATTTCATGTTGCTATAACAAAACGCCCGTTTCAGGTTCACTTATAAAATAAAGAAGTGTATTTGGTTTACAAATCAGGTAGCTAGAAAGTCCCAACACCCTGGTACTGGTATCTGGGTGAGGGCACCCTGGCTGTGCACAACATGACAGAGAAATAGAAAGAGAACTGTTTCACTTGAAGAAGGGGCCAGCGAGCCAGGCGCAGTGGTACACGTCTGTAATCCTGTTACTTGGAGACTGGGACAGGAAGATTGCAAGTTGGAGACTGGCAGTGCATGGTCACCTAGTGAGACCCTGTTCCAAAATAAAAAAATAAAATAGGGCGGAGGGCATAGCTCAGAGATAGAACACCTCTGGGTTCAACCCTAGTAGCACGCGCGCGTGCACACGCACACACACACACACACACACACACACACACACACACACACACACACGGCAAGCGTGTGGTTTGACTTCATTACTACCTGCTTTCTCAAAAGGAATCCAGTCCCAGGAAGAGTATTCATCCATCCATGAGGGTGGAGCCCAGGACCTGTATTACTCCCGCTAAGCCTTACCTCTGAAAGGTTCTACTAGCTCAGCACCACCACCTTGGGACCAGGTTTCAAAAACAAGAGCATTTGGGGAACAAACCACGTCCAAATACAGTACTGGGGGCCGGGCGCGGTGGGCACGCTTGTAATCCCAGCATTCGGGAGGCTGAGACCGGAGGATCGCGGTTCGAGGATAGCCTCAGCTACTTAGTGAGGCCCTCTGCAACTCAGTGAGACCCTGTTTCAAAATAAAGAATAAAAAATAGGGCAGGGGATGTAGCTCAGAGGTCAATGCCCCTTGCCCCTGGGATCCATCCCCAGACCTGTAAAAAAATTAAAAATTAAAGTCAAATCAAGTTTGCCAACCACCACATAGGTTTAAGCAAAGTATAATACTTGTCCTCTATCAGCTGCTGAATATACTAATGATAACTTCTCTTTGGAAAATATAAAAGTGACTCATTTGAAAAAAAATCATTTTTTGAATTAAAAAGATAACTCCTGGTAGCTTATAAAATTGGGAAGGACAATTATTCTGTCGAGAAAATGCGTTTGAACTAAGAAAAGCAACTTTATTTACAAAATTTTTTTGTGTATATGGTACTGGGGATTGAACCCAGGGGCATTCTACCTCCAAACTACATGCCCAGCTCTATATTTTATTCTTTATTTTGAGACAGGGTCTCCTTACGTTGCCGAGGGCCTCACTAAGTGGCTGAGGCTGGCCGCGAATCTGTGATCCTCTGGTCTCAGCTTCCCAAGTACTGGCATTTCAAGTGTGCATCACCACGCCCAGTGTGTGTATGTTTGCGTGTATGCATATGTGTAGGGATATGTATGGATGCTAGATTTTTCACTAGATACTTAATTTTCAGTTAGAAGATAAGTCAGTATTTTTTCATTTTTAAAAGTTGATTTTCAGCTGGGCATGGTGGCGCACACTTGTAATTACACACACAAACTTCCCCTGCATTCCTACTCTCACACACATGTGGCACATACCACGTACTTTTGCATTCTCACACACGTACACACATGTACACACAAATACACAATACAGTACAAGTAGGTATGTGTGCATGGACTTCCCCTGTATTTCTATGCACATGCACATACAACACACATATCCCCATGTACTGCTGCATTCTTACATATACATACATGTGCGCACAGACACACACATGCAGGGCACACAGACACATGTATGAGCTTCTCTTGCATCCCAACATACATGAACAAGCATATATATACACACACATGAACTTCTGCATTCCAATACACATATACACATGCATACACACAAACATACACATGCAATGCAAATAAGTACACATACACAAACTTCCCCATATTCCTATACACACCCAAGCATGCACACACATATGTACACATGAATTTCTGCAATCTCACATACATACATATATACATGTATATGTACAGACACACATATGCAATGCAAATAGGAATGCATGCATAAACTTCCCTCACATTTCTCTATATACCAGCATGCACACACATAGGCACACATGAATGTCTATTTCTACACACATACATGTGTACACACAGTGCAGTATAAACAGGTCCACATACATGAACTTCCCTTGCATTTCTACACATACAAATACATAACACACATGCATGCACATGAACTTCTGTATTCTCCATACACAACATGTGTACACATATAACACACATGTACACATAGGTGCACACACACTCCTGTCTTGCCAACTTGGTCTTCTTCTGGAGTAGTGTGAGACAGCTCATGGCTTGCAAACCTTCTAGAAGCCAGCGCTGGGCTGTAACCTGCAGCTCTGAGTCCTTCAGCTGTCTTGGCGCTTGAGGGAAGGCTCTGTTGATCAAACACCATTTGCTCTGAATTGCGTTTTATTTTATAGCTTTTAAAAGAGCTGTCCAGAATTCCCCCACCACTTGTCCACACAGGAGCCCCAGCCACATCGTTGTGCTTTTCCCGCCCAGCGCACTGAGCTGGGGGCTGTGCAGGCTGCTCTGAGCCCTTTCCATCCTCAGGGGGTGTGAGGGAGAGCTGGACTTCCTGCCTCCTGCTGGTCCCTTCCTGTCCCAGCCCGGCCCTCTTTCAGGAGCAGCCTGGTCCCAGTTGAGAAACCTCTGCAAGTGAGCGGTTGGCTCTAGGCCACTTAAAATGGACTTTCTACTAACATTCGTAAATTTCCCAACACTTGTAAGAGACGGTTCAGTAGAGAGAATTTCGTCTAGAAGACCCAGCGGAGAACCGCAGAATGACATGGGAACTGGCTATAACCGACGCGCTGGCCAGCGGAGTGAGGCCTGCTTGTCTCGGGACCAATGGGTCAACAAATATTTATTGAGCACTATGTGCCATGGGCCAGGCTTTGCTCTGGGTGCTCGGGACACAATGATAAATAAGAATGGCAAGGCCCAGCCAGGTGCGGCGGTGCATGACTGTAATCCCCGTACTTGGGAGGCTGAGATAGAAGGGTCGCAGGTTCGAGACCAGCCTCAGCAATTTAGAGAGATTCTCAGCAATCTAGTGAGACCCTGTTTCAAAAAAAAAAAAGTAAGGTCATGCCTTTCTTAAGTGGATAAACTAGTGATGTCATATTTACATTCAGTGTTCAATGTGTACATCCGCAGAGCGTATACTGACCTGCTATGCAGGTGATCCTGCCCCAGTGGCCTCAGTACTGATCGCTGACAGCCCTCAGCTGAGCCCTCTTGGGTTACTGCCCTTAGGAGAAAGGATGCTTTAGGTCTAAGATCTCATCCCTCCCCAGAAGATACCCACGCCCCATGACCAACAATCTGTGATGGGTATAAAGACATAGCCTTGGTCACACCTCCTATAGCTGGGATTAATTTATTTTTTCTTATCTTTGCTCTGCAAATGATTTAATTTGTTTACCAAGCGATCAGAGCATGGTGGCCTTGGTCGCTTCTAAGAAAAAAGAGAACAAAGTGGCCACAGTCATTTTTAAGCAAGTAAAAAACATCATGACTTCGTTCACTTCTTAATCTTGTTCCTTCTTCTATTATGAATTAACTAGTTCTCCGAAGTCTGTGCCTCAGTTACAAATATAAGTAGGATGGTATGAAGAGAATATCGTACATAACCCGTGTGTAGTACATATTAGAAAACTTTAGGGACTGAAGATGAGTGCGTTATGACAAAGATCAGATTAATGGTTGCCTAGACCTGGGGTCAGGGTCGGGGAATGTGAGGCCTTAACAGGGAAGGTCTCGTCGGGAGCCTTCAGATTCCAGGTAATAATGACAAATTTCCAGATCCCCACTTAACAACTATTAAATGGGCTTGGCCAAAGCAAATAGCAGCCTGTTTGTCTTATCTGGTAGTTCGGAGAGAGGTACAGATGAAGCAATCCTAACTGAAAAATCTGAAACCCAAATGCTCTGAAATTAGGCACCTCTTGAGTCCCAACGGGAGGCTCCAAAATTTTGGAATTTGAAATTTTGGATTAGGGGGATTCTTAATTGGAAAACCTATGCAAATATTCTAAAACAATCAAGGAAGCAAACAACAATAAAAATGCCTCCCAAATCTTAAATATTTTTCATCCCACATTTCAGAAAAGGTGCGCGCAACCTGAATTTTGAATATAATGTCTGACACTAGAAAGGCTATGTGTCCCATTCTCTATCCAACAAATATTTGCTGAGTATGTTTCTTGTGACAAGCACCCTGCCAGGCCTGGGGGAGGGAGTCAACTGTGAGCAGGACAAATATACTTCCTCGTCTCCCGTAAATACAGCAGGGCAGGGCTGGGCGTGGGATTACACTTGTCATCCCAGCATTCGGGAGGCTGAGACCGGAGGATCATGGTTCGCAGTCAGCCTCAGCTACTTAGTGAGGCCCTTTGCAATTCAGTGAGACCCTGTTTCAAAATAAAGAATAAAAAATAGGGCTAGGGGTGTAGCTCAAAAGTAGAATGCCCCTGGGTTCCATCCTTATTACCGCAAAAAAAAAAAAATCTATCTATCTATCTATCTATCTATCTATCTAACAGGGCAGGTGGCTTTACACAAGTATAGTAAAATATGACAGAGACCACTGAATCCGTGGTAGAGAGAACCTGGAGGTAAACCAGGAACAGGAAATACATCTTGGAAGAAATCATATTTGACTAAGACCTTGGGTAAGTGTGGTAGTTAGCTAAGCCAGGAAGATAATGGAGACTTCCAGGCAGGCTGCAGAGCAGGTACCCAGATACATCACAGAAATCCTTTGAGGCATGTAAAACTGAAGGCATATGTTGTCTTAGTTAGCATCGACACTGCTATGATCCAAAGACCTGACCACGTTACTTAGAGGAAGAAAGAATTACTTGTTCACGGTTCCCTCGGGGTCTTGGGGGTTCTGTCCATGCAAGGCTGGGCACCGTAGATCTGAGGAAGAGCACACGGCTTTGCTCTCATATAATGAAGGCTAGAGCAAGGGACGGAGGGAGGAGAGGAGGAACCATAAACAATCCACCTATCCAGCCACACCCTACCAGCCCATGCCATCACTCAGATAAATCCTTGCAATAGATCTATCATTGCTGAGATTACAACCAAGCCCCGCTTCCAACATCTTCCTTGGGAGCTGACGGGGCACTCTATTTCCAAACCATTACATATATGGGTATCTTGGTTGTGTGCAATGGAGTGATGTGCAAACTCAGCCTTTTAGCTCGCTGCTTTTTGGCCTGGGGTCCACGTTAGAATGTCTGGGTGTCACCGCTGGGATAGTTCATCATTTCAGGTGCACTGACGTTCAACCTACACCGTTTCTCCACCACTTTTTTGAGTGCGCACAGGAGGGAGGCGCGCTTTTCCCACCCACCTTGCTCCTACATGATCTCCAAAGTAATAAAGCAGACAGAGCCGTCTGTATCTGCCAAACCCTCTTATGCTTGGAGCTTGTGATATATTGGCCTATTTCTCCCTCCTCCCAAAGAAGGAAACTTTGCTCTCATATTTCTTTTTATGGGCGAGACAAACTCATACGCACATATTTCATAGGAGTTTCGAAATGCCAAATTTCAAGTTCCAGGCTATTCCTGAATGGTGCCTTTCTCCCCCTTTCCCATCTAGGCCAATTAGATGCAAACGCCCTCAAATGAGAGTGGAAAGGGGATCTTATTCTGCAAAAAGTTTATTTTGTTTATTTTTTATTTTTTATTTTTTGCAGTACTGAGGATGGAACCCAGGGACATTCTACCTCTGAGCTACAACCCCAGTCCTATTCTTATCCTTTATTTTGAAACAGAGTCTCACTAAGTTGCAGAGGGCCTCGCTAAGTAGCTGAGGTTGGCCACGAACCACGATCCTCCTGTCTCAGCCTCCCAAGTACTGCGATGACAAGCGTGAGCCACCACGCCCGGCTTGCAAAGGGATTATTTTAGAGGCACTATATTATGCATGAGTTCTGTTTGGGCAAACCCGTCTTAAAGACTGTATGCATCTTTACCCCAGACAAGCTAAGCAGCCTCTTTTCTAGTTCTGGCACGAGAAGGTGCCGGGGGGTGGGGGGTGGGGGGGGGTGGGGGGGTGTTTGCAAATGGCTCCACTTAAAAGTATCTCATTAAATACAGTGTGTGTGACAGCCACCTCCCCAGAGATAAACCGGTCCTGAGCCAGTGTACTCTTCGTCCCTCGTGTATTCACGTCCTCAGTGGGTGTGGTGGAAGTTGTGTGCAGAGAGCATGACTTCAGTTCCCAACCAGTTCTACAATACACCAAGACCCTGAAAAATCATTTCATACATTTGAGCCTGAGGTGTTTGTACCAGATGACCACTAAAGTTCCTTCTAGCTGTAGCGTTCTGTGAATGAATCTACTGAGCGCGTCAAAATTCCCTCGACAGATGGAAAAGGAGGCTGGAAGTTTATTTAGTGCCGCGTTTTATTGGGAGCCTAGCAGAGCCCCACACGTCCTCGAGTGGGTTGCTACTGTCATTTATGCCGGTCGACTGTTTGGCAATAATACTCATTTGCTTTGGCTCATCTCAAGGGCAATGGGGATGGAGGAGAGGTTTTGAGTTGGGAGCAGCGGCTGGCGGATTGCATCTCGTGGGGGCGTCTCTTCCCCCTCCAAAGCTCTTATCTGAGAAACCACTGTTCCAGAACACCTGGGGCTTCCTACAGGAGTATCGTGTTGTTCTCATTAAGCACAGGGGCACACAACAATTATGTCAAAGTGTGCATGTGGAGAACATTCAACACATTTCACAAGGGAACGGGTAGACAAAGCCGGCTTTGAACCTGCAAACCCCTGCCAGCCGGCATGTCACAGGTGAGAACGTGTGAGCGTGGGGTGATGACAGTCACGGAGCCATTAATTCACCTGTCCTCACATACACTCAGGCAATTGTTGTGCGTCTCCGGGGGCTGGAGGACCCGGCTGCTCATGCCACGTGCAGGCGGTGCCGGCGACGAGGGAGCGCCTCCTTTGCCAGAGCCCGGGTCTGCCTTCGGGTTCTCTGTCCCCCTTTCCACCTGATCCCCGTCATTCCCCAACTTCCCCTTCTTCTGGTCTTCATCTTCTGTTCTGGACTAAGGGCTGAGTGATGTGGGCACGCATGCCGCTCCCATCTTGTGCCCCACCGAGATGTGTCTACAACGCAACAATAAGAAAATCTAAAAAAGTCACAGAGGTTAAAAAAAGAATTAGTAAAAAAAAAAAAAAGACAAAGGAAGATGATGCACTCTTACATTATTTGACAGTCACCAATGCACCTGGCATAATGGAAAAAGCAGGCCGGCCAATTAGTGACTTTTAGTTGATTTACAAACTTCACTACTCTCCCAGTGGGTGCCCCAGGGCTGGGTGGGTGGGGAGAGCTTCCCCGAGCTGTGGTCGGAGCTTGGACCCGGCAGGTGATTGTAGGAAGGGGCACGAAAACAATTCACTGGTGTTGGTTTGGGTTCGACATCTTTATTTGTGCTAAGAGCATCTGTCCCTTGTTATATAACACACACACGCTTCTCACTATCTACCTAGCACACACACCACAACACGCACAAACCCAACACACCACACACACACACACTTATCCACACACACTACATATTTAGCATGTGTGCATACACACACACACACACACACACACACCCTTCGTACATATATACCCAACACACACACACACAGCGTACCACACACACTCAACACCCAAAGGCTTCACACATACTCAACAGAAACATCACACCTGACACCACACAAACCCAAAACACATACTCAACACCCGCACAAAACACACACACACACACACACCACTACACATACCAACACACACCACAGACAACACAGACGCACAACACACACTCGTGATGGGGACAGGCGCAGCCGCGCTGGGATAAGAAGCTGAGGAAGTTCTGAGGCTGAGGTGACGGGAACCGTGGATGGACTGGAGCATCATTGAGTGGCAGATTCTTCAAATAAATAGTTCAACAAGCCACTTTTTCCATTTTCTAGGGCATGATGGCTTTTCCATGATGAAAAGAGGGTGTAGTTGCTTGAAACCTTGTTTGTTTGGGTCTTGCTAGATTGCCGAGATCAACCTCGAACCTGCAATCCTTCTGTCTCAGCCGCCCAAGTTCTAGGATGTCAGGCATGTGCCACCAGACCTGGCTCAACCGAAATTCTTTTATGTAAGTCTTTGATTGGCTTCAATGCCTCATGATTATAAAACAGCAAAACAGCAACCCCCAAAAATCCACACGCCCTTTCCTCGATGGCTGCTGTCAAATATAGGCTTAGATTTGGGGGTTGGCATAGCAACTGAGTAAGATCTCAGAAGGCCATTGCTTTTTAATACCAACTTGTCTTCTGGCTGCACCAATTGCAAGGTGAGAAGCCATGGTAAAAACCAAACCAAAACAAACCAAAACAAAAAAACAGCTACCTTCTCAAGGATGGGCCAATACAGAGTTTATGGAAGCTGGGCCCCAGTGGCACAGGCTTGTAACCCCAGTGCTTTGGAGGATGAGACTGGAGGATCACAGATTTGAGGCCAGTCTTAGCAACTTAGACCCTCAGCAAGTTAGCAAGATCTTTTGAATAAAAATAAAATAGGACTCGAGGTATAGTTCAATCCCTAGTACCCCAAAAGCCCACAAACAAACAAACAAACAAACCAACCAAAAAATCCAGTTCATGGAAATGCCCTCCACCGCCCTCCCCGGGGAAGGGCCAAGTGTGTGGAGACGTTTCCATGGTGATGCTATTTTATGAGCATGAGTCACTTTTCTGTTTTGCAGAGAGTGCTCCGGTCTGCCCATCTCTTTTAGTAGATTTCCATTTGGTGTGGTTTGGCGGCCGAGCACGGTGTGGCGGCGGGTTGCTTGCAAACATTTCACAGAAAGCCAGATGCCCCAGCCCTGGCATACCTGCGGACCACATATAGGGCCGTAATTGCAAACAGCTGCCCACCCACCCACGGAACAGTAAGAGAAGTCATTTTAAAAAAATGTTAAAAATAGCATGCCCCAAGGGCAGCCAGTTCATGTGTTGATTCAAAAAATATTTGCCACCAAGAAGAGCGTTCTGATCATAGACCCCGCTCAGAGAAGGTTTACTCGGGACTAGCCCCGTGGTGGTTAACCTTGGCCATTAATACTAATGACAATACTACAGGGGCACGGGTGTGTATTTATTATATGGTGCATGGTACTGCTCTAAGCACGGGGTACGCGAACAACAGGGTCTTCACTTTCGTGGACAAATATATTCATCTGTATCGGGCATAGCGTGATGTTTTGACACGTGTACATATCGCGTAATGGTCAAATGAGGGTATTTAGTATATCATCACCTCGAACATCTCTCAGTCCTTCGTGGTGAGAACCTTCAGAATCCGAATCTTCTCGTTTTTTGGGCAGAGACAACACAATCTTGTCAACTCTAGCCAGCCCACCGAGCAGTAAATAGGTCAGCACACCTCATCTTGCTATCTAATTTGAATTTTTACCCTTTAACCAATCTCTCCTGGACCTCCTCCTCCCTGACCCTCCCCAGCCAGTGGAAATCGCTACTCTACCCTGTGCTTTTATGGACTCGCCTTTCTTAGATTCTGCAAATAAGTGACACGACGTGGAATTTGTCTTTCTGTCTCTGAAGTATTTCACTCTAACACTGTGACCCCCAGGTTTTTCCATGTCTTCAAATAATAGGTTTTAAAAAAATTGTCTATGGTATAGATATCCCATATTTCCGTCATCCACTTGGCCAGTGATGGACGCTTGTGTTGATCGCACATCTGGGCTGCTGTGAAGCTCTGCAGTCTACGTGACTGCGCAGGTGTCTCCTCCACACTGACTTCCTTTGCTTTGCAGATACACCCGCCAGGATGAGGAGGAATCTCCACGTAATGGCTGGGTTAATACTCCATATGCCATTTCCGCAATGGCTGAATTAATTTACATTCTCGTCAGCCAGGGAAAACAATTCCTATTTCTCCACATTCATTCCAGGTTTGCTGCAGATAGTCTGATAAAAAAAAATAAGCAAAACCGGACATGGCGGTGCATACCTGTACCACAGTACTTAGGAGGCCGACATAGGAGGATCGCATGTTTGACGCTAGTCTCAGCAACTTAGTAAGGCCCTGTTTAAAAATGAATAAACAAACAAATCAATAAATAGATAGGTAGGAGCGTAGCTTGGAGGTAAAATGTCCCTAGCTGAAATCCCCAGCAAATAAAGAAAAGAAAAGGCAAAAGACCTGAATAAATATTTCACAAAAGTGGAAATATAAATTGGTTAAAAAAAAAACGACTCCACATCAGTAAAATCAAAACCACAGTGATGTATCACCTCATCCTAGTTAAAGTGACTCTTATTAACAAAAAGATTAAAAAATTCCATTTTTACTATCATTTTTCTTAGTACTAGGGATTGAACCCAGAAGCAGCCAACCTCTGAGCAACATCCGCAGGCTGATTTTATTTTTGATTTTAAAGCACAATCTAGCTAAGTTTCTAAGGGTCTTGCTAAGTTGCTGAGGCTGGTCTCAAACCTGTAATCCTCCTATCTCAGCCTCCCAAACACTGGGATTATGTGCATGCACCACTATGCCCAGAAATAACCATTCCGTTTTTGAGGACTGTTAAAGAGGTCTGATGCTGTGGGACATCTCCGAGACTTTACTGTGTCTCAGAAGAGGTCGGCTTAGGCAGTGTTTCCTAAACTTGACCTTACATCTGTTGTTTCCAGAGCTTGGCTAGATAATCTGGAATTAGAATTGTCCCCGTGGGCTTTCCACGATGACCTCCCGAGCAAGGCCCCTTTTAAATGTACATGTTCTTTTCTTAACACCTCTGGTGCACCCATTTCCTTAAAGTTTCTCTTCACAGCAGTAGGAGAACTAGACATATAAGACTCTACATTCCTTCCTGCAATGAGCACCTACTTTATGGGAGGGGATTTGTGGTTACTGGATGTGCGGAGGGGCTGAAAAACGGGCAAAACTGCAATAAAGGTTTAAATAAAAAAGGCCATTCCTGAATCCTAAGGATCTTGGTAAACATGTGCCAACTAACCAACAATTTCATATCCCATCCATCTTGCCAGCCTACACAAGGTTGTCATCACCAGGACATACAGAAGTTCACATAAACTACTTCAAATGATCAGGGCCAAAAATATCACTGTGGAAGTCATCCGACCTGTCATAAATTGTTGGTGTTGGTGATGATGAGGATAAGGGAAAACAAATAAATGGCAAATGTAAATGTACAATTTCATTTCACTTATTCATCTATTTTTTTTTTTTTTTTGGTACTGGGCTAGAACCCAGAGGCTTTTCTACCTGTGGGTTATACTCTCAGACCTATTTTATAATTTATTTGGAAACAGGGTGTCACTGAGTTGCTGAGAACCTCACTAAGTAGTTGAGGCTGGCTTTGAACCTGCGTGATCCTCCTGTCTCAGCCTCCCAAGTACTAGGATTATAAATGTACAATTTTGCCGGGCGTGGTGGCACACGCTTGTAATCCCCGCACTTGGGAGGCGGAGACAGGAGGATGGTGCTGGTTCGAAGCCAGCCGCGCTAGCTTAAGAGACCCTGTTTCCAAAAATAAAAATGTATAACATAGGTCTGGGAGTGTAGTCCGGAGGTAGAAGGGCTTCCAGGAACCCCAGTACCACTAAAATAAATAAATGTACAATTTTATTTGCTTGCCCTAGACACCCCCTGAACCGGGACAAGCGGGGGATCCACAGAAGTGACCACTTCCCAAATGGCAGGTGTGTGGGCTCTTTAAGAAAGAACCCAGGTATGCTAAAGAAGCATTGGGAAATTTTGCATATTCACACAATTTGTGTGTTTGTGAGCTTCCCAGCCTTTCCTAGTACATTTTCTCAACGCCAGCCATGGCCTTCTGTAGTATGATACATACCTAAGTAAACCTGTGTGGGGACAAGGCTGGAGGCTGGTTGGTCACGCCTGTTTTGTTCCTCTTTGATTTACTGCCATGAAGGACTCTCGTTTGACTGGACTCTTCAGTGTCAGATCACAATCAAACTTTCTGACTCAGTCCCTGCATTTTGGGACAGAACTTTCAGAAAACATCAAGACAGCACAATGCCGTGGCCATCCACGGTGCCATCTGTCATGAAACAACAGCAGCTTCGTGCCACGAACTTTAACTAGATTATGATGAGTCGTGGGGAGAAATGGATGGATGTCAACTCACATGCGATCTTAGAGACAGAGTGAAAGTATGTATCCGTGGAAGGAACAGGGTTCTCATTTCCTTCCCTTGCAGGTGGTATAAAAACTAAACTACATAGAAATGCTTGCACTTGTTTTTGTCTTCAGCCTTTTCTTGCTTAACCTCATTAAAAAAGGGCAGAAAGTATAGTACAGATATGATGGAATAGTATTCAGCTATAAAAAGGACAGTCATATGTGACCATCTGGATGGAACTACAGGTCATCATGTTATGTGAAATAAGTCAGACTTAAAATATGAGAACTGCATGATCCCAGGTATTGGTGGAATATTAAAAGTTGACTTCATAGAAGTTGAGAGGAGAATGGTGGTGACCAGGTGCTGGGGATAGTAAGATAAGGAGAGAGAGGAAACAGTTGATCCGTAAGAGTACTAAGAGGAGCCGGGCGTGGTGGCGCACGCTTGTAATGTAATCCCAGCATTGGGGAGGCTGAGACAGGAGGATCACGGTTCGCGGACAGCCTCAGTTACTTAGTGAGGCCCTCTGCAACTTAGTGAAACCCTGTTTCAAAATAAAGAATAAAAAAAAAAATAGGGCAGGGGGTGTAGCTCGGAGGTCGAATGCCCCTGGGTTCCATCCCCAGACCCCCCCCAAAAAAAAAAGAGTATTAAGGGGCAAGAGAAATATGTTCTGGTGTTCCATTGTACTATAGGGTGACTATAGATAGTGACCATGTTCTATTTAAAAAGCTAGAAGAAAAGCTTTTGAATTTTTCACCACACAAATGATAAGTATTTGAGGAGACAGATGTGCATATTTTGAGTCGAACGTTTCACAGTGTATGCATGTATTGAGATATCTCGTGGTACTCCATAAATATGCGTGCTTCTTATGTGTCAATGAAAAAGAAATAAGGGAAGAAAAATGGCCAAGTTTTGTGAACGTTTAGTCACTCTAATAAAATGCAATCAACAATAAAAACAGCATTGGTAGAGGGAAAAGACACCCCCGCCCCTTTCCCTAGCTGGATAGACTTGAACTTGTTACCTCACCTTGAAATTCCCATTTGCTTATCCAGGCCTTGACTAGCTCAGGATAGCCATGAAGATCAAATGGATTTTGCTCTGTGCCCCTCAAAAAAATAGATTAAAAAGGATGTAAGACAACTGCCCAGTAGATAGCCATGATTTGACACCCAAAGGGACCATAAACATGCAAAGCATTATTACTAGTCAAGTTTGTGAAAGTTCTAAGCACCAGAATTTCATACCCAGAGCCATGGATACCAGCAAGGACGATACAATTTTAAGCAGACTTCAGTCTCGCTGAGTTTCTTAATGAGTTCTCCAGTACTGCAGTAACCCACAATGACTATTCTACATCTCAGGTGCCAGGAGGGTTTTAGGATTTAATGCCAGGGAAGAGCATGATATATGATTCTCCTAGTGCTCTATGCCTGTAATGATGCCCTTTTGTCAATGAATCGATGGCGATACCTTTTAGTGTCTTTCTCCTCAGTTGACCGGTGGGTATCACGAAGCCAGGGGCCGTGTCTGTTTTGATCACTGTAGTGTTACGACAGCCTACTTTGTCTGGCACATAGGGGGCCCTCCCTAATGTTCTTTGAATAAAGGAATGCATGCCAGAGGGAGGAGAGAGACTACCTCTCCTGCTTCTTAATTAGCTGGGCAGGAGTAAGGCATGCAGGCTCCAGCAAGGGGGATCTTACTACAGTAACAGTGGGGGGAAGCCAAGCATGGTGGTGCACATCTGTAATCTCTGTCCTTGGGAGACGGAGACAGGAGGATCACCATGTGTTGAGGCCAGCTTCAACAGCTTTGTGAGACCTTTGTTGCAAAATTTAAAAAAAAATTTTGAAAGGGGTGGAGTATAGCTCAGAGGTATAGCATCCTCCTGGGTTCAATCCTCAGTACTCCCAAAAAAGGTGGGAGAAAGAGGTCCCAAGAAGGGCCAAGATAAGTTAGAAAGAACTCCCCGTATCCCTGCATGTGCTTCCTGGCCCAATGCCCTTCCTGCACCCTGGGCAGTGTACGGCTGTTCTGGCCATGTTTGGTTGGACTGGAATTATAGTATCTTATTCCCGGCTCCAGACACAGCGCCAAGGTACAAATGGCTCTCCCAATGGCTGTGGTCAGCGGAAAGACTGAGCAATGCAACCCCGCTGGCGCTGGACAGGCAACCCAAGTAGATACAGAGCAAACTTGCCTACGAGGTGACGTCACAGGGTATAAAGGCACACCTAGGCATCCTCAAGCATATAGGTTTATGCCCACATAAAAGGAATGGTTGAGCCATGGTAAGGGATTGAGGGACATCGCCAATGGATGTCCTAAAAAGGGATCCTAACACACACACACACACACACACACACACACACACACACACACACACATTCTGTCTCTGTCTCTGTCTCTCTCTCACAGTAAGAAATGTAGTGGTTGGATCTCCCAGGTGCAAAGTGATGGACTTACTGTTTCTGATTCGGGAAGTGATAGATGTGGAACCTAAAGGAGACAAGGGGACAAGGGATGGGGGAGGAAACAAATCTGTTTGTCAGATTTGGGGTGACGCTCTTTGACGCTATTTTGGGTCAGGAGAAATCCTGTTTACTAAAAAGTTATCAATGTCAACAACATCCAATAGGTGTACATGTATAGATAAGTCTATCTTATCTGGGTAGGAAATATTTCCCTAAATCAAAACAAGTTATTTAAGATTATAGATTACAGTTTTTTTTCCTAAAGAATCTATTGTCTGGACTCTCTGTTGTTTTCAAAACCCGGATAAAAATATCACTAAAGTACCCAAATGGATGAATAAAGTAGTCACTACCCCATGATTACAGATCTGTCCGGAAGGAACATTTAATCTTGAGACGATGATTCTAAATTTGGCAGCCAAGTCCTTGCTGAGGTCCTCGGCTCACTGCCTGCCCCTCTCTTATTAGTCTTCCTTTTAAAAACGAAATGACTAATTCTCTGAAAGAGTGCATTGCATTGAAATCGACTAGGCAAAAGGAACCCGACATTTACCATCTTTGATGGAGGCATGGAATATTGCTAAAAGGAGACATTTAAGATGTCTTTACTTAACATGAATTAAGAGACAAGGGCTGGGTTGAATATCATAATGTAAATAAAAGACATTCTCAGATCATATTGTTTTAGGAATGCCTTTTTCCAGGCGAAAGGCAACTGCCAGGAAAACGAAGATAGATTGAATGGTCCAGGAAGGGAGCCAGAGCTGGGCTGATGAAGGGCAAAGCTAGCCACTCTAATTGAATCCTGCCTTACTTCTCCCTACCTGCTCCCCCACTCTGGTGCCATCAGAGAGATGGATTTTAACATGGGACCGGTGTTCTAATTACTTCCTCACTAGCTGAGGATAGACATGAGGCTGTCTACACACACCCTCCCCTCCTGCATCTGATACTCACCCATCCAGCCACACTGTGGGCAGCGTCATCTTATTACACAGATGGCGGTGTTGGGAAACCAGGTATTGGTCATCAAGGCAGCCTTGTCTAGGAAGTGACTAGCAGCCCCAGTCTGAATTAACCGCTGGCAAACTTTGCAAGACTGTTTTGTTCCAGGAATAAGGGAGATGATGACCATGAAACGTGGAAAAATTGGTTTGGGGCAAATGATATGATACATGATACATTTTCCTGCTATGGAGAATGGCGTGTGCAGAAGAGGGCAAGGTAATCCAAATGGCCTTTGGTTAAGAGGGCCTTACTTGGTCTCTGAAAGTCTGGTAAGGTATGTGTTCGGCGTCTGAAATCCACAAGCATGAGGCAGATGTTTTAATTTCTGTATTTGTCTCAGGAATGCGAAATTGAAAACAAAACTGCTTACAAATTATTTTTGAGATTTTATGCTAGGAGAATTTACTGTGCCATGATATTTTAGAAGACAGAATTTTGAAAAAGTAGGTAAATATAAAACTTAGAGAAAAAGAATTCTAAATTTCTTTGTTCAAAGGGAGAATTTCCTCCTTCCTTTCTTCTTTCTTTCTCTCTTCCTTTTGTCTTTCTTTTTTCTCCTTCCTTCCTTTATTTTTTGTGGTACTGGGGATTGAATCTAGGGACATTTTACTTCCAAGCTATACCTCCAGGCCTATTTTATTTTATTTTATTTTTTTAAACAGGGTGCTGGGCGTGGTGGCACGCACCTGTAATCCCTGTGCTTGGGATGTGGAGATAGGAGGATCGCGCAGGTTTGAAGCCAGCCGTGCTGGTTTAAGAGACCCTGTTTCCAAATAAAAATATAATATAGGTCTGGGAGTGTAGCCTGGAGGTGGAAGGGCTTCCAGGAACCCCAGTACCACCAAAAAACTAAAAAATAAAACAAAAATAAAACAGGGTTTCACAGGTTAATGAGAGTCTACTTGCTGAGGCTGTCCTTGAACCTGCAATCCTCCTGTCTCAGCCTCCTAAGGACTGGAATTACAAGCATGTGCCACAATGCCTGGCTTTCTTTTTATTTCTTATACTAATTTTTATCATTATTATCATAATTTTCTTTTAGTGTTGATAGTTGGCATTCTGAACTCAGGTGAGTAAGCTTTTGTTTACATTATAAAATTTCTGAAGCACTCATTTTACAGCCATCTGGTCAATACTCAAGTTCATATCTGATATTTTCAACCAGAACATTTCCTTGGGCCAAACTTTTCTGTTTAGTTTTCTAAAATACATGAGTTGGTTTGTCTAGAGTCTACAAAAATACTTTTCAAACATGTTTAGCAAGATACTAACCTCTCATGAAGGAATCGATTCACACAAAATATTATTTACATATCCTGGAGATGTTTATTTACCTATTATCTATCTGTTGGTGCTGGGGTGGAACTCAGGGTCTTGTGCATGCTAGCCAAGTGATGTAAGTCATGCAGCCGTGCACGTGCGCATGCGTGTCAGACAACTTAGGTCTCCTAGTCACGTGGTTTGTTGTAGACAAAACCTGATTCTATCACCGAGATTGTATTTTAGTGCTCATGATGTTCTGCAAATCCTATGATTAGCCTCATTGGCATTAATAATAAAGAGGTTGTGCTCACAAAGATCATGTGAGTAAAAGCTGGCAGCTATGTCCTTTTAGGGGCAAAATTACAACAAATTTAGTTTTGCAGATCAACTCATTTTGTCCCATCGTTCCAGATACAGAGCACCTGTAAAAATTCAAATCAAGCAACACATGTACCACTGATGGTAACTTTGAAGTAATTAATTAATTTCATCAAATTAATGAAAAATGTGGGACTCAATGGGTTTTAATTGACTTTATAATTAACTCTAGAATCAGGGACAATCTGATCCAAAAATGGTTTTTAGAAAACTCCCTTCTAGGGGAGAGAATTTTCCTGGGCAGGATACATTTATAATCAGAGAAGAGAAAGTGATATAGAGAAAGTGAAATTGAGGTGCAGAGACAGCCCCAACTGGTTATCACTGGAGTTGACCTTATCTGAGCATGGTTTGAACAGTTGGTCATTTGTGATTGGCCAAGATCTAACCATTTGTTTTAGGAGTAGGTTACAGTCTTTTTACACATCAAGTTAGGTTGCAGTTCACTTTATATTGAGGCAGCTTTAGGACAGAATTCAATTTAACACTCCTTGTTAATCCACCCTCAGGTTTCAGTATCTGATAAGGAACCTATTTTAGGAGACAAGGAAGCATGGGTCTTCCTCAACTGGGAAGATCTTATTTATCCTCTAGCCCTAACATGGTACCTGGTACCTAGTAGGTACCCATTTGGATGGCTGTATAGAATGTTAATTAAATGTCCAGTAATAAAAATTATTAAAAATCATACAAAATAGTAGTGACTAATGTTTCATGGAACAGCTGGGAAATGGAGCCCTCAGGGCAAAAACTGTCTTAGATGTTTAGAAACTTAGTATTGGTTACAGAACCCATAAACTGCTCAGAAAAAATTACCATATATGTCTATAAAACCACACAGATTTCTTGTGATAAGTAATAGAGTTTAATATATTTTATTGGTTTGGCAACTGACAGTAGTAACTGTAAATAAACAACTGAGGTAACCTTTATTAGTTAGACATAGAATCATAAAATATTGCCCAGGGGACAGACAGGCAAAATTTAAATGCTGATACCTTGGCTTGGGAGTTATTTTATAATTAAGGTAACTCCTATCAAGAGGGAAATATTTTCCAGCTGTTCCCTGCAAATGTTACCATTTACATTATGCTTTATGTTTTTGTTGAGTAATAGGAGGAATTAATTCTGAGCTTACAGTTTGTTCTGCATTTGGGCATCACAGTTTTAAAGAATTTTTTTTTTAATCTGGGCAGTTGAACAGGATATAAATGTCATTTAATAATAGGAACTGAAATTTTAATAATATGGTATTAAAATGTAAGCATAAGTGAATAATGCTAGTCCTAGTTCACTTTATTTCCTACATAATTCTGGTCTATTAATGGAATTTTTACTCAAAGGAATGTTGTATTGCAAACATTTTTTTAAGTAAGAAAGCTTTCAACAGAAATACAAAGGGAAAGATGAAGATAAATGTGGAGATACTTAAACATATTCTTGGAATAAAAAGATTTTCTTTGAGCCGGGCCTGGTGGTGAATGCTGTAGTCCTAGTACTTGAGAGGCTGAGACAGGAGGATTACAGGTCCAAGGCCAACCTCAACAGCTTAGTGAGGACCTCAGCAACTTAGTGAGACTTTGTTTTTTTTAAAAAAAGAAAAAAAGCTGCCCCTGATTTCATCCCCAGTACACACACACACACACACACACACACACACACACACACACAAACACACCTCTTTGTATAATATATTCTAGAAAAAAAAAATCCAGCGAGGTAAAGCAGATTTTACTTGAAAAATTTTCTTTACTTTTCGTGTAATTTGGTTCTATCAATCAGGGCATGAATAAATATGGAACCACTTGAGGCTGTAAGTATATCTTAAAAAACCAAGAATACATTTGGGAAAAACCAAAAAGTATTTGCATAAAGTGAAAAATAAAACGAAACAGAAACTTTTCCGAGCAAACAGAAGGGAGCCAGATGTCAGAAGCTAGAAGTCTCCCCGCGTCAAGATGGCCAGGCAAGCGCTGCCGTCCCCACGGTGCCAAGCGTGCTCCGGCTCGCGCGGCTGAACAGATGTCGTACAATGGCTCGATTAATTCCTTTTCAAAGAAGCACCGATCATTTCTCTCTGTTGTATTTTGGCACGCGGACGGCACGCCGGCTGGCTCAGGACAATCAGAAATGCTATTACCTATGTTGTTGGCTGAGTCGCAGAATTCTCGCTGAAAGGAAGAAGAATGAAATGTAAAAATTGAAGAGAGATGTTTGATCGACTAAAATGAAGATCATGCTTATTATGCCTGACCACTGTATATTTAAATATTCTCGATTATTTTTGTCCTCTTTTTTTTTTCCAGTTCTTTTTCACTTTTTCTTCTTTTCTGGGACAGATGCCTCATGCCAATCGGGCCACTATTTAATCCTCTTTCATGGAAGCAAACATCTGCCCTGACCAATCTGCGATGCAAAGAGAATCGAAAGTATTCTTTCGGCTCTCTGCATTTTGGAAATTAAACAGAAAAAAAAAATTACTTTAGTCTTCCTCTCTCATCCAAACAAATTTTTTTTTTTTTGGAGTTGTTTCAGTCACAAGGAATATAAGATTAAAGAAACAGGATACGTTAAAAAAATTCTTTTTCATAGAAATACCTTATGTGACAGGCACGTTGTGGAAATGCATACTCTTGGGTCTGTGGCATGGTGACTATTTCTTGGCAGAAAACCCCGATTTCAATCAAGTCCTCTTTGTATGTCCACCCAAACTGTTTCCAGAAAGTTGTCTGCACACAGGTGACAGGCCTTTGTGCACCTAAGCCGGGGGAAGGCCGAGGGGAACCACACACAATATTTTTATTATAGGACTGTCCTTCTTAAAAACTAGCCCAAGGGGCTCGTGGTTTGAATTATAGGGTGTCTCGTGCAAAGCTCCGGCGTCTGTTTAGACAATCATCTTTTTACAAATGTAGTCTTGTGTGAGCTTGCGACCCAGAACGATAGGGTGACGTGGGATGCTACGGAGTCACAGGTGCTTAAGTTGCAGCAGGGACAAGACTAAGAGGAGGGGAAAACAAAATTGGATACTGGGTGCAAGTTAAAAAATACATAAATAAAAGCCTATCAATTGGCTATGTACTGTATTGGGCTGGATAGTGACTCCCCTACACCCCCCCAAAAAGAAAAGAGAGATGCTTATGCTCTGATCCCTGAAACCTATAAATGTGACCTTATTTGGACAGAAGGTCTTTGCAGATGCAATCGAGTCAGCGGTCTGGAGGTGGAATCATTCTGGGTTAGGTGGGTGTGCCCTAAATCCAGTGACATGTGTCCTTGTACGAGACACCAGAGGAGAGACAGAAGAAGAGGAGGCTATCTGCCCACAGAGGCAGAGATTGGAGTGATGTGGCCATGAGTCGAGGAATACCCGGAGCCAGCAAACACTGGAAGTGTTAAGGATGGATTCTCCCTTCGGGCCTCTAGATGTGGCGCGGCCCTGCAGGCACCTTGACCTCTACACCTGGCCTCTGAGAGAATAGATTCCGTTGTTTGGAGCAACCCAGCATGAAACCCGTTACAGTAGTTATAGGAAATGAATCTCTATCTGTTACCTGTTATCCATCATGGAAAATCTTCAGTGCTAAGTCTCTCACTATATCCCTGTTTTTGCCAACCCACTCTTTTATTTATTGATAAACTTTTATCTCCTGTATTCTAAAGTTTTCTAGCCAGGCATGGTGATGCACTCTTGTAATCCCAGCATTTGGACAGCCTCAGCTACTTAGTGAGGCCTTTTGCAACGTAGTAAGACCCGGTTTCAAAATAAAGAATAAAAACCAGGGCTGGGGGTGTAGCTCGGAGGTGGAATGCCCCTAGGTCCCATCCCCAGTACTGCAAAATAATTTTTTTTCTAACTAACAGAAAAACGATAAAATCTAACCAGTTTCATTTTGAGGCAGGATTTTATTTCTACACTTCATTCTATTCCATACAGGCATATTCCCATTTAAAATAGGTATATGTAGCTGGGTGTGGTAGCACGTGCCTGTAATCCCAGCGCTTGAAAGACTGAGACAGGAGGCTCATAGGTTAGAGGCTAGCCTCAGCAACTTAGTGAGACCCTTAACAACTTAGCGAGATCCTATTTAAAAAAGAAAGAAAGAAAGAAGAAAGGAAGAAAAGAAAAAGAAATGGGTTATAGCTTGAAGGTAGAATGCCCATGAGTTCAATACCCTGTATCAAAAAATAAAATAAAATAAAATTGAAAAATGTATAAAAAACCTCACACTGAGGTTTGTAATCCCAGAACCCACTACTTCGGCGGAGACAGGAGAATGGCCAGTTCAAAGCCATCCTCTGCAACTGAGCGAGACCCTGTTTTCAAATAAGAAATAAAGCAGGGCTGGGAGTATAGCTTGTAGGCAGAATGCCTCTGGGTTCGATCCCCAGAACCATGCACACGCACACACAAAAAGGAAAGCACACGTCCCTGTGTATCTGTGCGGTCTCAGGGTGTCCCTTAGTGCGGCATTAGCTCTCTAGTGTCTAGGAGAAGGAACAGCATACTTGATAAGGAGCAGCTCCTTGACGGTGCCACTTACTGGTCAGGATTTCCAGGCATATTCTTTTGGCTTTAAAACAAAAGTCAGAATGTGTGTTTAGATGGCAACAAAACCCGGGGCTGGGGGTGAGAACCGAAGCCATCAAATACACCTGCTTCCATCCTGGCCCATTCCTCCGCCTCTCACTCCAGTCCCGGGCGGCACCCTGGAGCTCTGGGGGGAGTTTGCATCTCAGCTGTCACCGTGCTCCCAGCACCCTGAACATCCCCTCCGCTCTCCTCTCGCTCCTGCGTGGAGCTGGTTCAGGCTGAGTCATTTCACCCACCTGCCACCCTGGCCCTGGCTTCCCGGGCCCTCCTCTCCCTGCCCCCAAAGTGGCCTCCTCACGCATGCGCAGAGCTCGCTCGGGTTGCCGACCAGCCCAGCCCCTCACCCCACTCTGCCGAGAATGGATGGCTCTTTTCCTTTTGGAAATGGTTTCCTCCTCCCCACCCACTGATACATACCACATACACACACGCCCTCACACGCATACACATACGGCCACACATGCACACATCACACCCCACCCGCACACACACTGCCCCTACACATTCACACACACGCACACAGCCTGCACATGGTCCCCTGGGCTCCCTCATAGACACACATGCAACTGTACATACACACCCATATATGTACTCCCTGCACACATGCTCTGTGCGTGCACACGCCCGCGCACCCCTCACGCCCACACCAACATATGCACAGGTTATATACATGATCTGCACACACATGCACATCCATGTACCCCACATGGGGTACACACACAGTAAACTGTATAAACACATGCACACATACCTGTGTACACATATACACACATGTACACATACACAAACAGGCACCCATGCATGCACACACACACGTATGCCCCCATGTGCACACATATGCCCCCTGAAAGCATTTAACTCTCACAAGTCTTCTAAGCATATATACACACTTGAATGCATGCATGCACATAGATACCACGCATGAACACAAAGCCACACAAATGCCCCACATATGTGCAAACATGCAACACGGGGTGAATAATTGCACAGAGTAAGGTCTCCAAAGCACATTTGTGGATCTGATGTACAACCTGAATGGGCTGACTTGCCCTGAGGCCATTCCTAGCCTGAGGTCATGGTTCAGAAAGACATCTAAGGACTTCTGAAAACACAGGAGTCCAAGGCCTTGGCTTAAGGTCTCTGTGTGTCCAGCACACATCACGGATCCTGCAAAATCTCCCTTACCCATCCATGTTCTGCAGTCTCTCTGGCTACTTCCGTCTCTGCTTCTCGGTGTCCTGCCCCCTTCTTCAGGGCAGACCCCACTCTCCTCCTCCACCCTCTCCCACCTTCCCATCTCACCTTTCCTGTGGGCCTGAATGAAGCCTGTGTTCTTCATCTTCTACCTCTTGGTCTGTCTGTCTCTTTCTGTACTAAGGATTGAACTCAGGGGTGTTCTACTTTGGAGCTCAACCCCCAGTCCTATTTCTTATCTTATTTTGAAACAGAGTCTTGCTAAAAGAGTGGGAGCTGGTCTTGAACCTGTGATCCTCCTGTCTCAGCCTCCTAAGTACTGGATTTACAGGTGTGCCCTCCCACGCCAGGCTCCATCTCTCCACCTCTGAACCCAGCCAGTGGGACAAAACCTGGAAATTTCACCTCCTGAGCTAATGCTCCTTTCTATTTAAAGGTGGAGAGGGGAATAATGATAAGGAATTGTGCTGCAGTAATTAATTTCCTTTCATTCTTGACCCATGTGAATGAATACTATCACCACTATCTCATGGGTTGTTAGCTTGGGGTGTGGAAAAACCTGCTTCTTATGCACGGACCTCTCTTCTCTTTTCCTGCCTTGAACGCCCTTGTCGCCATTCCTCTCCCGGGGTCCACTCCTCAGCGAGGCAGAGCTTGGGGGAGGGGCGACACAGTATCAAACGAAAAGACCCATGGATTCAGAACACGAAAGGTTTGGGTCAGAGCCTCAGTCTCACCTCTTAGGAACGGTCACACCACAAACAAGTCGCTTAAACACACGCGGCTTTACTGTCCCCATTTGTAGAGTTGTGAAGTTTCATTGGCGGAATGCCACGCATCCCTCCTAGCTCCACGTGTACCCCAGAACGGGCTAGGGAGTGCTGAGTGTGGTCCCTCAGCCTGTGGGTGGTTAGAGCCTGGGGAGGTGGTCTCCTACTGAGAGTGGCCTTCTGCCCGTCTCCCAGTATGTCTTGGTACCATGCCCACTTTCTAGATACTCCATTGGGTGATGAAGGTTGGGAAACATTTGCAGAAATGTGTGTAAAGTATCTGACACGCGGTGGGTGTTTCTCTTTTGTTGCGTATTTGTCTCCACGTCTAGACTCTATAAGTTCTTGAAGTGCAGAAGGTATATGACCGTCATCGCCATGGCCCTGGACTGAGCACAGTGTCTGAGCAGGGTAGATGCCCAGGGAGCACCCAGAGCATGGGTGGACCAATGGGTGACGACTGCATGGAAGAATCTCTCACTAAGCTTTCCAGCCACAGACCGAGGACAACCAGGAAGGAAGCGTCGTGTCTCTTGTGCAGTCTGAACCACACTCCTTAGCGGCAGACACTGTACTGTGTGTTTTATCAAAAAAGATGAGCTCATGCCATGGACCAGGGCGTGGGGTCTGTGCCCAGCTCTTCTCGATTCTCTGCTCTGGGTGTGGGGAAAACAGGGGATGTCCACAAGGGAGGGAGGGAGGGAGGGAGGGAGCCAAGTGCAGGAAAGAAGCCAGAGGGGCTGTGCTGTCCCTGGCCAGGCCCAGGCATCTTGTGTACGCTCCAGCTACTTCCCAGCCCGGCTACCAGGCTGGAGCTCCAGTTGCCAGGGGTTGTCTCCGCAACACCCCTCCATGTCCATTAGCCTGTGATGCTCTCAGTGAAATAAAACTCATTTCTCAAGAAATGTCCTCGCCGGGTGTGGTGGCGCACGCTTGTAATCCCCACGCTTGGGAGGCAGAGACAGGAGGATGGCGCAGGTTCAAAGCCAGCCGCGCGCGCTGGCTTAGGAGACCCTGTTTCCAAATAAAAATGTAAAAATAGGTCTGGGAGTGTAGCCCAGAGGTAGAAGGGCTTCCAGGAACCCCAGTACCACCAAAAAATGAAAAAAAAGAAATGTCCTCAAAAGGCTCTGTAGGAGCCAGGCATGGTGGCGCACGCTTGTCATCCCAGCATTTGGGAGACTGAGACAGGAGGATCGCAGGTCGAGGGCGGCCTCAGCTACTACTCAGTGAGACCCTGTTTCAAAATAAAGAAAAAAAAATAGGGTCTGGGGGTATGGTTCAAAGATAGAATGCCGCTGGGTTCCATCCCCAGTACCACTAAAAAAAAAAAAAAAAAAAATCGCTCTGTGGAGAAGGAAATGCTCCTGAAAAGTGGGCACCACTCCCAAGTGATAGCCAAGGGGCACCACTCCCAAGTGATAGCCAAGAACAGAAAGGTTCACTTCAGGCTGTCGTGGATAACCTTGAATGACCTTGGGTGTCCTTAAAGGGAAGCAGCTTTCCTTCTACAGGGTGTGCAGTAGAACACACCCAAGCGTTGAGGCTTACTGAGTCCTTACTATAACTGTGCTCTTAGGTCTTATCTGGGGGAAGGAGGTTGGCCAGTTTTTATCCAAGAAACTTCTTTTTTTAAGTGCAGAATTAGGGCCAATCTGTCGAGGTCTGTGTTTGAGCAAGGATGCAGTGCAGATTCGCAAAGCCTAAATTTAGTTCTTAGTTAAGAACTTTCATGGAAGAGAGTTACTAACTCTGTGGATTTCCTAATTGTCATCTGTACGTTAGGGAGCGGGATGGTGGTTTGTAAGGGGAATGCTGGCTCCCTTTCTCCTTCTCCCTTCTGCGCACCCCTCCCTCTGTCCTTGCGGGAGCCCATGTGGACACAGAGGAAGAAGTATAGTTGGCATTCTGTTTGTGTCCCAACTCATCACCTTCAAGCCACTGCAGATCGAAAATGCACTTGTGTCTATAATTAACATATACCTATTATTTTTGTGTGTGTGGTACTGGGGTTCCTGGAAACCCTTCTATCTCCGGGATATGCTCCCAGACCTATTTTTTATATTTCTATTTGGAAACGGGGTCTCTTAAGCCAGCAAGGCTGGCTTCGAACCTGCGTGATCCTCCTGTCTCTGCCTCCCAAGCGCGGGGATTATAAGCGTGTGCCACCACGCCCGGCCACATATACCTATTTTTATAATTATTCCTTCAACAATACAGCATAACAAGTATTTACGTAGAACTTATGTTGGGTTAGGTGTTATAAGTAATCTGAAGATGGCAGAGCTTTGTAGGAGGATTTGCATGAGTGATATGCACCTATATGTGACACTTTTTATATAAGGGACTGAGCATCCCTAGGCTTTGGCATCCTGAGGGGCCTTGCAACCAAGCCCTTGAGAAAGGACTCTATTTCATAGCATCTCGCTTTTCAAACTGTGGTCCAAGACCTGCAGCATCCATGTCCCCTTGGAACTTATAACCTCAGTCCTCCCCACGGACTTGCCAAATTAGCACCCCTTCTTGACAAAGTAACATGCGCATACATTAAAGTTTGTGAAGCACTGGCATGGCAGTCGTGACTGGCATTTTGTGACCTTATGATTCTGGACCCCAATCCTGCAGTCTCTTTACTGTATCACCAGGACAAATTATTCTTTCTCGGAGGCTCAGAATCCTCATTCGTAACACGAAGCATGCATTTTATCGTTGTTATGGGATTAATTTGAGTGACTAGATAATAGTGAAACTCTTAGCATCCAGTGTTGGAAATTGTTGCTATGGAGACAGTAATCATTCCCCTTTGCCCTCTTCCCTGGTCTTGGTGCCTAGGATCCAGGCTGGTGCTTAGCTCAGGAGGTGTGGGAATTCTAGGCTGACCCTTTGAAGACCATTAAACAGCCCTTCTGATTGACTTGATGTTTTGAGTGACTCCATCACAGATATTGATAGCAATGAGTGCAGTTGAGGAACAGCCCATTTTTATTATTTTATTTTATTTGCAATACTGCATTCTATCTCCACGCTACACTTCAGTCCTACTTTTCTATTCTTTATTTTGAAACAGGGCCTCACTAAGTCGCGGAGAGTCTCACTAAGTAGCTGAGGCTGGCCTTGAACCTGCAATCCTCCTGTCTCAGCCTTCCAAGTCCTGGAATTACAAGTGTGCGCCACCAGGCCTGGCTACTTTTATTATTTTATTTAAGTATTTTTAAATTAATGGTATTGTCTGTACACTATTGAAGGAATCTATGAGTATTCAACTTATAAATACAAGAGGGTTTTAAAATTGCAGTCTTGAAAACTTAACGATTGTATGTTTCAGTTTCTCTGAATTAATTAAAGTAGGTATCTGGGTTCGAGGCCATAGATGCTAGGCAGACTATCCCTGTTGCCAGGGTGGAAGAGCTGTATCAGGGCCACAGGGGTCACCTGAAAGTGCCCCTTGGGGAAAATCAGGTGTTAGAAAGATCCAAGCCTGGCAGCAGGACCAGGCACCGACAGTGCGAAGCTGCACATGGCAGGGGGTGTTGGAACACCTGTAGCCCAGGACCCGCTTGGCACATCTATGGATCCTTTTCAGTTGCTTTTACAGTTTGCAGTCTGTTTTAATGGGCCTCTTTGCCTTGGAGGGAATTTTCCATCTTCTCTGCTAAGATCCTCAAAGATTCTGGCACCTGGCTCGGCCCTCATGGTAAAAGCATTGGTTTGTTGCTAAGCACTTGGGGCTTATCGTTGCTGGCGTGTCTCCCCCGTGCGGTCTTACCCTGGTCCCCTGCTGCCTACTCATTTCACTTCTACTGTGGGGCCTCCATAAATATGTGTTCCAATGGACACTTACATCATCACTGCTGGCTTAATGGTCAGAGCAGACGCAAAGAAAGGAGTAACAAGACATGTGAACATGTTTCGGATATTTAATAAATGAGGTAGGAAGTCGAGGAACCTAGATGAGACACACAGAGAATTTTTTCCCCCCTATGATTCTTCATGTTTGTCTTGAAAACAAATTCTAAGGTCACTTCATGAATTCTCGCTATGGTAGCCACTCAATTATTTTTGGACAAGGCCAGTGATCCCAAACCCTGGGGAACAGTCAGGGATAATGTCTGAAAAAGCAAAATGAAATCTTTCTGTGCTCTTGAACATTACACTTGGCTTTGTACTGAGGAGCCAGACCATGTTGATACAGTGTCCAGTGGTACCACGGCTCAGCCATTTGATGACCTCTTGCTCCGGTGAGCCCTGTGTGCGGATAACTGTCATTTGGGGGACATTCCACCGAGCATCCTATCAGTCCCATCTATTACCTACTGGTTAATCTTGCATCCATGGACTTCCATGTGGATTGCGTGCTGTTGGGACGTCACTTTAGTGTTCACAGATGCTCTGGGAGCTTGATGCAACTTTTCAGATAATGAAATCCATAAAAGTCTTTCCTGTTTCCCTCCCTGATTAGGATATTTCAAATGAACATGCTCTCTTTGGCCAAAACTATATAGTTCTCCATTTCTTTGGTCATATCTCAAGAGACTTTTTGTTTTGTACATATGTGATTGATGATCTACACTATGCAGTTCTCCCAGAGACTCTCCAGAGAGCTCAGCTTGCTTTCTATGTATGCCAACATATTATTACTACTGGCTTATGTTAGAAAAGAATTATCCACAATTGTACAAGATATATATATATGGTGTGTGTGTGTGTGTGTGTGTGTGTGTGTGTGTGTGTGTGTTCGTACAGGAGTCTCTAACCAAGTTGGGAGGATTTGGAAACACGGTCATCAGAACACAATAACAATAGCTAATGATATTGAGTACATACTCTATGTCAAGTATGTGAAGTAGTTTTCATTTAAGCTATTTGACAACCTAAAGCTGATGGAATGGAAATTTTGAGAATTTTACTTCATTGCTCAGTGTTTTACAGCAGGAACGATAGCATCTGGGTCTCAGTCTATAGCCAGAGATCACTAGAGCACTCATAATGTGACTTTTTAATGAGTGATTCATTTGTATTCTTTGGAAATATGAGTGCTCTTGGCACATACTAGCCTCTAAGGTCCGGAAAAAGTTCAGAACAGAAAAAGTATAGGTCCTGAATGTATATTTCTTTTCATGTTGGGAAGAAAGGTGGTGAGAAAGCTGGTGTGGTGGCACATGCCTATAATCCTAGTCCCCAGGAGGCTGAGATAGGAGGGTCACAGGGTAGAGGCCAGTCTCAGCAACTTAGTGAGACCCTTAGCAACTTAGTGAGTCCCTGTTTCAAAATTTTAAAAGGGGATGGGAGCTAGGGATGTAGCTTGGAGGTCGAATGCCTTTGGGTTCAATCCCTAATGCCAAAAAAAAAAAAAAAAGAAAAGAAAAAGAAAAAGAAAAAGATATGGTGAGAAGCTGTCATGTCTTCCGTACTATTTTAGCCCATCCTCTGGTCTCCAAAATTCCTACCCTTTCTTGTTTCTTCACTGTTCTTTATCTCATTCTAGAATTACACAGACTTGTCAAGAACCCTTGTTAAAAATTCAAACTTTTCCCAGGTTTCAGTAAATTAGCTGTAGTAACTTCTTCCTCCTCCCCTCCCCCTCCTCCTCTTCCTCCTCCTCTTCCTCCTCCCCCTCCTCCTCTTCCTCCTCCTCCTCCTCCCCCTCCCCCTCCTCTTCCTCCTCCTCCTCCTCCTTCTCCTTTTTATTTTTTCTTTAACATGCCTGGGCAGCTGGGTTGGGAAAAGCTTTAAAAATGCTCTAGTTTTGCCAGTGGAATGAAGAGAGAAAACTCATGTCCCTGGAGACAAAGGGGCAAAGGCGCGGGTTGGCACGGGCTCTGCTGGGAGTCTGCTCTTGCTGCAAGAGCCTTGATTGGCTGAGAGAGTGACTGCCTTGGCCAAGGGTCCAATCGATACCCAGGATTCAAGGATGGCTTTTCCAACTTCGCTTGGATGAGTTTCCTGGCAAGCAAAAGGTTACTTACCACTGTAAATTCAATTCGCTTCCTTGACTCCGCACCCCTCTATAATGTGAGGAGAGCACTGTCTGGTGACTTCCAGACACAGCCCTGAGAGCAGATGGTGGGGATTTGGGATTTTCAAGTTTGAAAAAAAAAAAAAAAGAAATAAAAAGCATAAGTGAGTGTGAGTTTTATGTAGTTACCTCGATGCTCCATCTTGTGGAAAATGTCCTAAATCCCAATATAGGAGGAGGCAGGATGGCAAATTGAAACACAGTGGTTAGCCTCAAGGCTTATATCGGCTAAGAATGCTGTGATCGATGGCCTGCTGTGAGCAGCTCCTGCTCCAGTGAAATCTCTGTTGAACTAGGAAACAAACTCACTCAGCCCCGTGTGGGAAGTGGCGTGGGATGAGGACACCGTGGTTAAACTGGGAGACAGCGTGGTGTCTTCAAAACAAAGGCAAAAGCCATGGGTCTGTATCATGGTTCTGCAATTTACTAATTGTGTGCTCTTGCTCGGTTGCTTAGTCTAACATATAGAGCATCTGTGTCCCAAGGATTACCTTAAAGTCTATATGTAAAAGCATAAGGACATTCAATTAATGTTAGCTCCCTTCCTTTAACATTAGAGGTGGCTGCAGCCATTGGTCAGACACTGAAGTGCTTTGATAATAATGCCGTCTTGCAGAACCATACACAGCCTCCCGCTTGGCTTCCAAATAGTAGCTGCCTGAGAGCAAACTCCTAGGGACACAAGCTTGCAACCGTGGGATCGCTTCCCTCCCCGTTCAGCATCCTGGCAGACAGGCCATCTCAGATTCTCAATCTGAGTATGTTTTTATTCACCCCAAACGGGCCCGCTCAGTCTTGCTCCTGTTCTTAAGGCTGTGTCATTTTCTTTTATTTTTTTTCTTCTTCTGTTTACCAGATGGCATGAAGCCTGTTTATTGAAACTTCTTTCCCCTCTACTTACTTTTGACCTGTTTTTGAAAGTAGCAAGTCACTCTCCCTGGGCTGCTGGAAATAGCACCAATGCAGATGTGGCGGTGACTGGGATTTCTGGAAGCCATACTTCATCTGGTCTCCAAGCAGACATGCGATGGGTGAAGTAGGAGCCCCCGGCAGCGAGCCGCACGCTCATGCCTGGGTCACCATCCAAGGACAGCTGCTTTGGCATCTGTCTGCTAATTGTTCTCTGATGTGTTACCCAGACTCCCCACCTACCTGTGATGGAGAGGGAGGGGGTGCAGTAGCTACAGGCAGAAGCTCCCTGTTATGGCGAATTCATCGAGTCCTGGAGTTTGTCAAACACTCCCGTCCAGGTCCGTGTCATACTGTTTTAAAAAGAAAGCTTACTGGAGACACGTTGCTTCTGTCCTTGATTTCTTAAGTGAGGGGTGTAGACAGAGGGTAGGGTGTTCTTCGAGAGTTGTCAGCACACCCAGCCTTGCCTTACGACAGGCGTTCCGAGTGCTACAGGGCAGCCTGTCAAACATCGTCCACTTCTGAGACTCCTACCAAGGAGGGGCTCTGGAGCACCTGCTCCTCTCATCCTTCACCGGCTCATGAGCTGAGTGTACTGTGCCTCCCAAGGGGGCTAAAGGAACATTTTCCTCTGCTTCCCAGATGTCACTCTTTGGGAACTGAGAGAAGTGGAAGAAAAGGCATATATGTGCCCTTCATTCATCCCACCAACAGTTATTTATTGAGCATTTACTATGTGACAAGCACAGAGAAAAAACGGTTGCCTTTTTTCTGCTGCTGGCTGCTGCTGGTGGGATAATCAAGGAAGGAACCGGTGTAGCTAGCTTTTTCACGACTGTGACCAAAACACTTGACAAGACAACTCAGCGGAGGAGAGATTTACTGGGGCTGAAGATTTCAGAGGTTCAGTCCAGGTGCGGTTGGCTCCAAGGCAAATCATCATGGGTGGTAGGGCATTGCAGAGAATAGCTGCTCGATGCTCGGAGGCTGGAACCCAGGGAGACAGGAAGTGGCTAGGGGCAGATACAGTCTTCACGGCCACACCCCGAGTGGCTCACCTCCTCACACCATGCTCCACCTCTGAGCCTTGTGGAATTGGGGCCGTGCTTTCAATGCATAAAATTTGGGGGGATAGTATAAACCCAAACCCTAACACTTCGCTCTGGTCCCCCAAAGTGCATGTCCATCTCACAATGCAAAATGCAGTCGGTCCACCTTCAAGCATCCCCGCATTTCTGAGCAGTTCCAGCATGGCTCCAAAGTCCAAGTGCAGAGTCTCCTCTGAGACTTGAGGTAAACTCTTAGATGTGAGACCCTGTAAAAAATAAAAATTTTAAAAATGCATTATGTCTTTCCAATATTCGATGGGACAGAGTAAACATTTCTATTTACAAGGGCTTATCTGGCCAAACTGCAAGCTTTAAAAATCTTTTTTTGTTCCCCATTTTCACAGTAAAACTGGCTAAAAGCTCTCTTTCACATGGACCTCTATTAGGTGTTTTTACAACATGGCGGCTCCTTTCCCTCAGTGAGAGATGCAAAAGAGACCAAGAAAGACGCCATGTGTCTTTCATTATTTATCCTTAAGGATTATGTACTGCTATTACTTACACAGTTCAGCCCTGCCCAATAGGTCGGGGCATTACTAGTTGAATAGCTTGAGGCAAAAATCACTGGGTTCATCTTAGACATTGGTTACCAGAGTCACTGTATGTTATACGATTCCATAGCTACCTCTTAAGACTCACCTAAACTAGAAATTGAAGTGAGTCTTTAGAATGATGCTGACTGAAATATATGTATGAGTATACGTACATATGTTTCTAAGCTCAATGTGAGTGTCCTTTCAAGGTAACCACTATCTTGGTAGACTTTATGCTTATCCTAATGATGTTTCTATTACACCAACTATTTTTGTTTTGAATATTAATTATAGCTGGTAATTTATTTGTTTTTCCACATTTTGTAAGAGGAATATGTACATTATTTTTATAAGCAGAATAAAGTTATTTTCTAAATTTTATGATACGAATACATCTATTATTTTAGAATCGGAAGGCAGTAATTTTTCAAAACATTTTCATGGATACATGGGAGCATGTATATGATGAATGGTGCTTGGATTTCTTCTTGGGACCTTTTAGAAAACAACGTGACTCTTCAGATGTTTGGGCAGGCTAAATGTGTATATTGTTACTAATAGACACAATTACATATAGAATTATATATTCCACCGTCTGTGGAACTATATAGACCATTTCCAGGAATTCAAACTGGCAGAGAGTGGGGAAGGTGGGGAGGTTAGAAAACCAGAGATGCCAGCAGTGAGATGTTGGAGAGAAGATTAATGGAAAATACTTGGAGTACATTTTATCCCGTCCTAGTAAAGTGTTGCTGGGTGGTCCACATCAATTTAAAGGGGCTGGAACGGTACAGTCACAACTAAATTTTCCGAACCCTAGTTGCCTCATTTGTAAAATAGGGAGAGACAGTGACATTTGTGTGTCCAACTGCATAGACCTGTTATGAGAGAGAGAGAGAGAGAGAGAGAGAGAGAGAGAGAATGTGAAATTTGTAAAGTCCTAAACCAGAGAGAGAGAGAGAGAGAGAGAGAGAATGTGAAATTTGTAAAGTCCTAAACCAGAGAGGGAGAGAGAGAGGGAGAGAGAGAGAGAGAGAGAGAGGGAGAGAGAGAGAGAGAGAGAATGTGAAATTTGTAAAGTCCTAAACCATAGGAAGGTGCTTCCATCCAGTCGTTACCGCTGTTGTCTCTGGAAGGGTACCAACACCTCCTTGGGGGTGTTGCCGCTCCGCTCCCAGAACCTGCAGAATTGCTACTTTGCAGCCCCCGGGAGCCCTTCTCCCACCAGCATTAGCCACACGTCTTGCTCCACTTGTCAGACACCTCAGCCACTGTGTTTTCTTAAGCGCTGTTTCCATGTGCTGCCTGGAAGTGCGCGGTTCGGTGGAGGAAACGAGGCTGCAGGCGGCTCTTTGCTTGTGTCTGCTCGCCTGCGCCTGGATGTGAGGTCAGGCGGGGCTAGGTGTGCAGGAGGCCTGCCACCCGGTGCCGGTGTGTATGCAGGGCTGGCCTCAGGCCACAGAGCTCCTGAGAAAGCAAGCAGAAGTGTTCCCTCAGGCCGTCAGTGAACGTGCATCTAACCTGGTAACACTTTTTCACATTCCGTACCACACCACCAAGGCCCCAAACGGGAGGCTCGAGTTTCTTTGATAAACATTTCCTTTTTTATTCCTTTTCTTATAAAAATTATCCCCAACCTGTCCAAAGAGTCTGGCAGTCACTCATGTGTCAAGAAGAGGCAGTTTTATGGCGGTGGCATGAGCGAATTCCCTGCAAAGACTTGCAGCTTTCTGGGAAAACCCAGTTGCTGCTTAACTGAGAGCTGAGAACCTCCAGCTGCTGCCCAATTCCAAATTCCGTATCTCTAAGCTGCACTTCTCTACCATCCAAGGAGTGGTAGGTTGGTTAATGTTTTAAACTAGTCTCCAAAGCAAAAATAAAATAAAATAAATAAAATCACCCCCTGAACTCACATTTGCCAATTGCCATGGTGTAAATAGTCTTACCATGGCTGATACCAAGCCATGGACATGATATCACTGAATGTAAGTTGGGAAGAGATGCAGACATCGTGAAACAGTACTAGCCGGCTCCAGGATACCAGTGTGTCCAAACTTATACATTAAATGCATCCTTTATATTTAGAGGCAAAATAACTATCTCAAAGTTAACGTGAGCCAAGTTGAACTTAACAACTCTCCCTACCCCACACTCAACCTTGTCCTCTCCCAGAGTTTCCTATCTGAGTGCATGGACCACACTGCAACCAGCTCTGCCAGCCAGACCCTAGGTACCAGCATTGATTCTTTACATTTTCCTCCTTCATATCCATAAACAAACCCTCACTAAGCCGTATTGATTTTTACTTCTTAACTATATGAAATCTGTCCACTATCTTCTGGACTGTGTTATCACTACTAATTACCTGGATTTTTGCAACATGCTTCTAAGTGGTCTCCTTGTATCCATCTTTTTGCACACGTGCATTCACACACACACACACACACACACACACACACTCCATTTTCCTAGTATGGGCTACAGTGATCTTTGAAAAATGCAAATATGATCATGTCACTACCTCGCTTATTAAGCCTTTTAATGATTTTCCATGGATCTTAGGTTAATAATAAAAATCCTCATGAAAAACATGGTTGACTGAAAAAACATGATTGATTTCTGCCTGCCTCTGGCCATAGGCCACTTGCTCCTTTGGCCCCAGTTACATGGGCCGTCTTTTAATTCCTTGAACGTGTAACGCCCGTCACCATAAAGGCATTTTCACAAATTGTTCTCTGCCTTGAATTACTTGGTCTGATCAACTCCTTCTTATTCCTCAATCTTAACAAACTTTCTTTTTTAAGTTAGCCTATCTTAACCTCTCAATCTGAAAGATTCCTTTATTCTCATCTTCTACGGTTAAAGAAGATGAGAATAAAGGAATCTCCTGTAATTGTACGAAACGAGAACCTGGGATCCTGTTCTTAGCTTGCATTCTCAACAGCAGTGTATGAAAACGTCACATCCCGGTGTGTGATTGCTTCGCATCCCAGCCGACGTTTGGTATTATCAAACTTCAAACATTTTGACAGCCTAGTGCAATGGTATCTTCTTGTGATTTTTGTTTATATTTCCTAATTAGATGGAATCCTAGTAATCCTAGATGGATTACTAATACATCTAGGTAACAAAAATGTTATTGTCCATTTGGAATCTTCTATGGTGTGAAATGTCTGTTCAAGTTGGTTGCCCATTTTTCTGTTGGGTTTGTCTTGTTTTCATTAATTATTAGCAGGAAAATTATATTTGTTATGGATACCAAGCTTTGTGAGTTATATGTATCGCAAGTTTCTTTCTCTCTGCCTTGTTTTCTTGTCTCTGCAAGATGTCGTTTGATGCATTATAATACTGTTAACTTTAGGACTGTCAAATATTTTCTTTTAATTGATAGTCCTTTTCTGTGTTCTTTAGTGTTTCTGCTTGTAAGGGTAACTTGGGTTTTGTTTGTCTGAAAAGGTTATTTTTATTTTCAAAATATAATTTGAATAGATATGGCAGTAATTTCTTCTCAGAATGCTTAAAAAAAAAAAAAACCCTTCACACTTGGCTTTGATTATTGCTGAGAAGAAGTTAACTTTCAGGGTAATTTCTTCCCTTTGAAGGTTTTTGTCTTTTCTCTCTGGCTTGCATTTAAAATCTTCTCTTTTTCTTTGATGTTCTTTGGTTGTATAATGATGTGTCTGGCTTTGGATTTATTTTTATTTATCCCACAAGGAACCAATTTGGCTTCTTTAATTTGACGATTTGAGTTAACAAGTCTAGAAATTTCTCAATCATTATCTCCATTCTTTTTAAATCTTTGACTGAACTTTAAACACATTTTTTATTTTCTCTTCCAACTCTTGTTTCTCTGGGACTCATTTTGAACAATTCATATCTCTTTTTCTAGGTTAGCAATTCTTTGGTTGTGATTAATCTGTTTAACATATTTAATAAGTTTTAAACTCAAACACTTCAATTTCTATTTCTAGAGGTTCTATTTTACAAATCTGGTTCTCTTTACAAATATGTTTTCTCATTTTCAAAGTGTTACAATAACAAAATATTTATTGAAATCATTCTTCAATCTCAGCAAAGTTTTTTTTAGGAAGCCTATCTCAAACCTCCAATTTGGAAAGATCTCTTTAAAATACTTGTTTTATGTTCTGTCTGATAATTTCTGCATTCAAAATGATCACCGGACCTATTTTGATATCTACCTGTCCATTTCTCTCTTCCTTTCTCTCTAATCAGTGAGGGAGATGTGCTGTCCACATTCCTCTTAAATGAGAGATTTGATGCCCAGCTGTCCTGTCTGGCTGTGGGGACAAATGAGGTCAGCAGGCAGCCTTTATCTGGAGAGAGCTGACACCCTTCTAGTCTTGCCCTAGTCAACACAGCTTGGGACTGATTAGGAATATTAAGCCCTGGCCATTTTGGCTTGGTGTAGGACACCTTTGATGAATTATATTGCTACCTGTGTTTCCCCTGCTGGGTTGCAGGAGCTTCTGTCAGTGTGCTATTACAATTCAGCTCTTCCTTCTGCTTAATCTCTCCCTCCTACCTCCCCCCAGAGTTGCTGATTCTAATAAACACCTGATATCTTAAGTTCCGATCCTCTGGCTGCTATGTGTGTGCAGACCCAGTCTGCAATGTGTGCATGTGTGCGTGTGTGTGTATGTGTGTTTTCTGCTGACTCTTGCTTATGGGTACTGTTAAAAAATAAAACTTCAGTCAAATTAAATTGAGCAGAGTTTAAGCAAAGAAAAGATTCATGAACCCAGCAGCAATTTAGACAAAAAATGGTTCAGAATGTGCCACCTTACCACATGCATGGGCTTATGTTTACAGCTGGAGAAAAGGAAGTGACTAGAAACAACCTGATTGGCTGCCCCATTGGTATGTGTTCTATATAGTCATGTTTTGGCAGATGTTAGCCTCTGATTGGGTGGGGGCTCTGCTCCTCTGATTGGCTGGGGGCTCCTCAATTGGCTGGAAACTGCTGTTCCAATTGGCTGGGAATCGGCTACTTGTTACAAGAATATACTTCCAGGTTAGACTACAATCTCTTTGCGGGTCAAAATAGGTGACAGTTCAAGATGCATGGAGAGACCCTTCAGCCAAACTTAAAACATGTATGTAGGTGGATTTAGGCTAGATTAAGCCAACTTAATAGTACCCTGTTTCCTTTTGTGTTCATGGTTCATGAAACTTTATCTACTGGGATTCTTTGAGACTTGTAATGAGGTTGGGTACCTTTGGAGAGTACAGAAGATTTTGTCTATTGGTTGTCTGGGGGCATGGTCAACTTGGGACCAGTATGAATTAAAATTGTCTGTGTTTTCGCAAAACATCGGTGCTGTGTGTATTGGCTGAAAATTCATATAAAGTGGGGCTTTTAGTTAAGACTTCTCAAGATAGGCATGCTTTTTACTTTCCATTTCTGTGGTTTTTTTTTTTTTTTATCCCACTTCCCCTTATACTAAAGCAGTGACACTATAGGCCTCTCGGTGTGTTGGCCTCTCCACCTTGGGTGGGCTCAAGGCTTAATTTTCTGTTTCCCATGGCCCCTATGTAGTTCTCAAATTGAAACTGAAGGTCATCAGAGTTCAGTACCTAGTTTCCAGTGAAGGCTAGTTTAGATCCTGCTTACCTTCCATAGTTCCCAGGCTCAGTGTCTTACTTTGAAACTGAAAACCCAGGATGGTTCCAAATTTCAAAGTAAGATAGATTCCCCACTTTACTGCCAGCTTGTTGATGTATTAAAAGTGTGATTTTTCTTTTGTTTTATTTGTCCACCGATTTCATTTATTTTCCTTTTTCTGAAGTGGCAGCTGGGTCATTTAGGGTTTCTAGTCCACCATGCTCTGCACCCATGAAGATAAATGTCTGGGGTCATGTTTAAGTAGACATTCCCCAGAGGGGCTGCCTAGAGGGCCAGAGACCCCAACAGAGAGAGTGTGTGTTCTCTGCACCATGGAAATAGAATTTGGGGGGAGTTAAAAATGGAAACAGAAGCAGGAAGCTGTTTATGAGAGAGCTCCGGATATAGAGATGTCTCTGAAGAAGCTACACATGGACACCAAGAAAAGTAGCTTTTAATGTGCCGAAGACCAGAGAGCACTCCTCTCTTACCCTGAGTCCACATTCCGTGGTTTCAGTTACCCACGGTCCACCGTGGTAAAAAATATTAGCGTGTGTCTTGACTCTTTCAAGAGATCACATTCACGCAACTTTTATTACAGTATATCATTGTAATTGTTCTATTTTATTATTGGTTATTGTTTTCATCTCTTCCTCTGCCCTCTTCTATGACAAAAACTTTATCATGGGTATGTATGAATAGGGAAAAACATAGTATTAAGAACTGAAATTATATATATATATATATATATATATATATATATATATATATATATACAGTTCAGTAGTGACTGTGGTTTCAGGCATCCACTGGGTATCTTAGAATCTATCTCCTGTGGATACAGGTGTGTGTGTGGGGGAGGAGAATTACTGTTTTAGAAGGTGAAGGCACTCCCCGAAAAATGAGAGCTTCTCTCGCCCTGTGTCTCCTGATTTTCTTCTAGTTCATCTCTGGAGAGGGGTAGGAGGAGATTTGTAAGAATAGTTACAGAAGAAAAGAGAGACCCCTGCACATCTGTGGCTTCCAGGATAAATCTGAAAGAAAGGAGAAGCTTTAAAGTTCAGAACTTATAAAAGAGGAATAAACCACACCAATAACTAAAAAGATTATTCTTTATTGTATTTTATTAAAAGAGTGTGCAGTGTGTGTGTGTGTGTGTGTGTGTGTGTGTGTGTGTGTGTATGTGTGTGTGTGTGTTTTACAGAGGATTGAACCCCGGAGCATTTTACTTCTGAGCTACACCCTCAGCCATTTTATTTTTTATTCTGAAACAGGGTCTCACTAAGTTTCCTGGGATTACAGCATGTGCCACTGCGCCTGGCTAAAGTTATTCCTGTACATTTTTATAACCATATATGAACAGAAGAGTTGTGTTTGTCCAATCTTCTTTCCAGGCAAGGACAAGAAAAAGCTACACAAAAATAGACTAGAGTGAGGAGTTAAAGAGAATAAGATATTTCATAATAGAAGCTTATGAATCCTGTGTGTGTGTGTGTGTGTGTGTGTGTGTGTGTGTGTGTGTGTGTTAGCGTTTTACTGGCTTTAAACCCAGGGGTGTTCTACCTCTGAGATATACCCCCAGCCCTACTTTATTTTTTATTTCGAAGCAGGGTTTCACTAAGTTGCTTAGGGCCTTACTAAATTGTTGAGGTTGGTCTTGAACCTGCAACCCTCTTGTCTCAGTATTCCAAAGTCCTGGGAATAAATCTACTCTTTTTTTTTCCTTTGGTACTGGGGGGTTGAACCTAGAGGCATTATACTTCTGAGCTACACCCCAACCCTATTTTTGATTCTTTATTTTGAAACAGAGTCTTACTAAGCTGCAGAGAGCTTCACTAAGTAGCTGAGGCTGGCTGCAAACCTGCGATCCTTCCTGTCTCAGCTTCCCAAGTACTGGGATTACAAGCATTTTTTTTTAATGTATTTTAAGCCCAGTAGCTATTTAAGAGTCAGACAAATTTTTAAAATCAGTCAATGTTTAAATGTTTAAGGAAATAAAATTTGTTAATTTCACAGCTGTCTGTTTGTGCACAGATTTTTGATGCTGAGATCGAACCCAGGGCCTTGCACAAGATAGGCAAGAGCTATACCCCTAGTCCTTACAACTTTTTGTTTAGTAGTTAATTAATAATTTAGTTTTTGTGCTAGCTTTCTGTTGCTGTGAGAAAATACCTGAGATTATCAACTTAAAATGAGGAACAATTGGGCTCGTGGTTCCAGAGTTTTCCGACCATGGTAACATGGCCCTGTGGACTTTGGGCTGTGGCTGCCCATCTGGAGGAAAAGCTGCTCTCTTAATGAAGGATAAGAAGCAAAGAGAGGGAAGAAAGTGCAAGGTCCCCATATCCACTTCAAGGGCACGCCCCCAATGACCTATTCTGTCCCATAGGCCCCACCTCTTAAAGGGCCCACTACCTCTCATAGAGCCAGCAGCTGGGGACGAAGCCTTCAACACTTGAGCAGTTGGGAAACATTCAAGGCACAAAGCATAACAGCTTTTTGTTTAATAGTTAACTTTGTGAAAACTGTGTAAATATTTAGTGTGAAACGTTTTTAAAAATAGCTAATGGACCTGATGTGGTGGTACATACCTGTAAACCTAGCACTTGGGAGTCCGAAACAGGAAGATAACAAGTTTAAGGCCAGCTTGGCAACTTAGTGAGATTCTCGGCAAATTATCAAGGCCTTGTTTAAACAAAATGTAAAAAGGGCTGGGGGTGCAGCTCAGAGATAGAATACCCCAGGTATGATCCTCAATACAAAAAAAAAAAAGAAGGAACACTAAAAAGTATAAGCAATGGTGAGCATATTTTTTATTCCACACAGGAAATCCGCGCAGGGATCAAGGAATTTGCAGCATCCTATAGATTGGCCTGTTGAGGACTCAAGTAGCCATTTTTTTTATGAAAAAAGAAAAAAGAAAGTACCATTTATTGAATACAGAATACGGTGTGCTCTTTACTTACAGAGAGATTCCTTAAACTTTCCATTTCCGTGATTACCGTGCAGATTCCGTTGGCCTATTTTTTCTCTTGCCGAAGCTGTAATCCTTTTGTATTCGCAAGAGGGGCATGATTACTTATTATCTGTGACCATTTTTCAATTCCGTAAGAGAATAAATGAACTGAGCCATCCCTATAATCTTGTAAAGGCATTTGGCCTGGAAGCCGCTCCTTGGCTGGGTGCCGAGAGCGACGGCTGCGGAGAGAACATTCAGTTAATCCCAGGGGATAAACTTGAACTTTGACTGCTTAATATCTGCTCACCTTTTCAGAACTGTCTCAATCTTAGTCACAGGATGGAGCTTATGAAGAGGAGTGCCGTGTCTAACAAAGGAACAAACTCACTGGGAGGTTATAAGATGAGTAATGAGAACAGAATTGATCCTAGACATTTCATTGTTGATAATTACTGTTTTATTTTGGTCGTGCTAGAGATTGAGCCCAGGGGCATTCTACCTCTGAGATATTTTCCCAGTCCTATTTATTATTATTATTATTATTATTATTATTATCATCATCATCATCATTATCATCATTATTTGGAAACAAGATCTATTATTATTATTATTATTGTTGTTGTTGTTGTTATTATCATCATCATTATTTGGAAACAGGATCTATTATTATTATTATTGTTATTATCATCATCATCATCATTTGGAAACAGGATCTATTATTATTATTTTTATTATTATCATTATTATTACTTGGAAACAGGATCACTGTAGGTTGCTGAGAGCCTTGCTAAGTTGCCAAGGCTGGATTCCAACCTGCAATCCTCCTGTCTCAGCCTCCCAAGGACTGGGGTTAAAGACATGCACCACAACATCTGGCTAATAATTCCTTTAAAATAATTAATATAGTCACCTCCTCGATCAACCTGTATCAAGACACTGTTCACACGGTCGCTTTGGGAAGCCAGGGGCAGCCACACAGGGAAATCGCTGGCTCCTAGCCTGGTGAGAAAACCGAGAGGTAGATGGTAGTTCTCTCCTGTGCTTTATTTTTCCACTTTTTTCTCTCCCTCTTGCTTTTCCCTTCCTTCACCCACTTTCTTTTTTGTTCTTGAAGATTTATTGCCTTTCAGTACCCATAGACGATGTTTTCATAGGCTCTAATGAGGTCCCAGCAGTTTTTAACAATAACAGGACATTACTGTTCCTAAGATATATTATGTGTTTTCCCTCATCTTTCTCCCTTGAACGAAATGCTTAGAAGTAGGTTAACCCCCAATTCCCTTCCCTTTGTTATGATTCACGATTCAGTTACTTCATAGGGCTGGCTACTTTGCCACGATTTCTATATTATTCATTTGAATAAAATCTCGAGGAAAGTGCGTGTGTGCTTTCCCCGTGTTTTCTAGTGGAGTTCCTGAGCTTTGTGAACACCTGCTCATCAGCGGCTTCAGGAGCCCCTTCGAGCACCACCCTCGCTAGTTATGCATCCCGAGGGTGATTTCTTGAAGCGTTAGCTGACCATCTTTGAGAGTTGCTCTTGTTGGAATGCCCCGTGTCTTACTCTTTGTGTGACTCTCATAAAATATCTCAGGCTAGGCACTTTATAGAGAAGTAAGACTCACTTGGTTCATAAATCTGGTGGCTGGAAAGTCTAAGAAGTATCTGGTGATGGGGTCCTGGTTGCATCGCACCATGATGGGTGAGCAGGTGCAGGTGTATGTAGAAGGAGCAAGCACAAAAGGAGAGAGAGAGGGGTGGAGGGAGGGAGGGAGAGAGAGAGAAAGAAAGGGGGGAGGGAGAGGGGGGAGGGAGGGAGAGAAGAGAGAGTCAAGGGAGTAGAACCTGATTCATTACAACCCATTGTGTGTGTGTGTGTGTGTGTGTGTGTGTGTGTGTGTGTGTGTGTATTATTGGGGATTGAACCCAGAGGCATTCTACCTTCAAGTTATGCCTCCAGCCCTATTTTATTTTATTTTTTGTGGGGCTGGAGATGGAACCAAGAGGCATTGGACCTCCGAGCTACATCCCCTGCCCAAGTTTTTATTTTTTTACTTTTGAAACAGGGGCTCACTGAGTTGCAGAGGGCCTCACTAAGTAGCTGAGGCTGTCCATGAACTGCAATCCTCCGGTCTCTGCCTCCCAAATGCTGGGATTACAAGCGTGCGCCACCAAGCCTGGCCCTATTTTATTTATTAATTTATTTTGAAAGAGGGACTCACTAAATTGCCGAGAGCCTCACTAACTTGCCGAGGCTTCTTGAGAACCTGTGATCCTCCTGCGTCAGCCTCCCCAGCACTGGGATTACAAGTGTGTGACACATACCCTGGCTCATCACCACCCATTCTTGAGGCAACTAATCCAGTCCCATGAGACCTGGCCTATCCTCTCTCTTTATTGGTAGTGGGGATTGAACACAGGGGCTTTCTTCCTCCAAGCCACACCCCCCCCCCCCACAGCCCTTTTTATTTTGAAACAGAGTCTTGCTGAGTTGCTAAGGGTCTGGCAAAATTGCTGAGGCTGCCTTCAAACCTGTAATCCTCCCGTCTCAGCCTGTGTAGGACGTGTGCATCACTGTGTCCAGCCCTGACTCCATTCTCTTGAAAGCATTAACTTACTCTCTCAGGGTGGTGCCCCACTCCACTTCACCATACAGCCGCACCGGGGACCAAGCTTCCAGAAGCACACGAGCCCTTTGGAGACAAGTCACATTCAAACCGCAGCCCTCACTAATATCCAGAATATATAAAGAGCTCAAAAGACTCTATGCTAGCAAAACAAAAAACTCAATCAAGAAACAGGCAACTGAATTAAATAGATACTTCACAAAAGAAGAGATACAAATAGCCAATAGATACATGAAAAGATGTTCAACATCATTAGCCTCCAGGGAGATGCAAATCAAAACTACACTGAGATTCTATATAACCCCAATCAGAGTGGCAAGCATAAAGAAGTCAAATAACAAATGCTGGCAAGGATGTGGGGAAAGAGGAACTCTTTGACAATGTCGGGAGTGCAAACTAGTTCAGCTGCTATGGAGATCAGTGTGGAGATTCCTTAGAACACTGGGAATGGATCCACCATATGATCCAGCTCTACCACTCCTGGGTATCTTTGCAAAGGAGTTGAAACCAGAGAACAGTAGTAACATATGCATACCTATGTTCATAGCAGCACAATTCGTAATAGCCAAAATATGGAGCCAACCTAGGTCTCCATCAACAGATGAATAGATTGAAAAATTATGGGAAATACATGGAATGGAATTGTACTCAGCTATAGAGAAGAACAAAATCATGTCATTTACAAGAAGATGGAAAGTCCTGGAGAACATTGTGTTAAGTGAGATCAGCCAAGCACAGAAAGAGAAGGGACATATGTTTCCTCTAATGTGCCCAAACTAGGGAGCATTGGGGACACCAGAGGGACTCCAGATAATGGAGGGGAAATCTCAGCAAAGCTAGAATGGAAGGGTAGGAGAGGAAGAAGGCTGAGGTTGATTAATGGAGGAGCTACATTTGAATATGTGTATGAGTGTGAATGTAGCATGGTCAGCCTGGACACTCAATGTTGGGGTGGGGAGGAGAAGTGGGGGGGAGGGCACCAAGTACTGTGTGAGTGTATACCATTATCAATATGACCCACATTATGATGTGAATCTATAGTGTACCAATAAAATAAATAAACAACATAGCCCTCAGGATTCCTCAGTTCCCAGACTCTGGGGCAATTCACATGGTCACCGAGGGCTCCAACCCCATGGGACATGTCTGCCCATGACAGAGACTCACTCCCTTTTCTGGGCTGTGTGGGAAGGTCAGACCTCCCCAGCCACTACAGCGTGACCCATAACCATAGAGGACTTTCCTGAAAGAAAAAATAAGACTTCGATGAGCAAATGTCTCCCTGTTGGCCGACTGGACTTGGCTGTTCTTGTACTCGTTTTTCTGTGTTGACCAGTTGGGAACCAACTTTAGAGATATATATTTTTTCTTTTTAAAGGTCAGACAGATTAAATTTAAGCAACAAAAAGAACCGGGCTTTGTCCCATGATGCAACACAGGGAGAGTTCAATAAAGCCAGGCACTTTGCTGGGCTGAATCCTGAGCTGCAGGAAAGGCTTTATGGCCAGCAGGGGCGCTGAGCCGGCCCGCGCACAACCATCCTTATTAGTGTGTTCTATTTTGGTTCTGGGCTAGCTGCGGATCCGTGGCTTTCACGCCGCCCTGAAATTAACGTGTTATAAATGGACGGGTTGGGTCTCCCATCCAACAGAGAAGCCAGCTTGAAAAGTCATTCCGGGAAGTCCACTGAATCATTGGTTCCAGGCACAGAGAGTCACTTTGCCTCGGGGAAGGGGCCGGGGGCAATGGCTTTGCGATGGGATGTTCACATTTGCTGTCCCCACGCTTGCTCCATCCCACAGCCTCCGGGCACTTCACTATTCACTTTATTTAGTGCTGGTTTCTGCTAATAGGTCCTCTTCAGAGACTCTGAAAAGAGCTTTTAGAGGGCCTCCCCTTTCCAGATTCTTTTGGGATAGAAACCACAGGGCACTTTAATAGTTTGTGATAGCCCCCTTTTTTTCCCATCCTCTGTTTTCTGAGCAACTGATTTTGCTCTTTCTGTGTGCACGAGTGTATACACACACACACACACACACACACACACACACACACACACGCGCGCGCGCGCGGTAATGATTGCAAATGTGTTCCAGGCCACAGCAGACATCCCCATGTGTCGTGTGCTGCTGGCCCTGTGCAGGCCCACGTGCTGGTTCTGTACATCCGGGGTTCTTTATCCCACTGCTGAGTCTGGGCCCCTGGGGTTCCAGCCAGGACGCGGCTCTCACCCACCCTTGGGCAGGAGAGTGATGCTGACGAGGGGGTGTTTTCGGGCTCTGAGTCCCCGAGCTCCATTTTATCCAGTTCTTGTCCTTCTACTGTTTCCAAAAAAGCAGTCTGTCCCAAAAAAGGAACAAATGGAAAACATTATAAATACTCCAAATGGTGGAAACAGGAAGCGGAGTGGAAATGATGTAGCTATTCACAGAAACATGCAGTCATCTCTCCTCTGTAAATATACACTGCTCCTTTTCAGAAAGAGGTTGAGCTTGAAGCAGCAGGAGGAGGAGGAGGAGGAGGAGGAGGGGAAAAGGAAGAGGAGGAGAAGGAAGGAGGAGGACGACGATGACGACAAGGAGGAGGAGGGTGAGAAGGAAGAGGAGGAGGAGGAAGAGGAGGAGAAGGAAGGGAGGAGGAAGAGGAAGAGGAGGAAAAGGAAGAGGAGGAGGAGTAAGAGAAAAAGGAAGAGGAGGATGAGGAGGAGGATAATGAGGAGGGCGAAGAGGAGGAGGAGGAAGGGAGGAGGAAGAGGAGGAGGATAACGATGAGGAGGAGGGTGAGGAGGAAGAGAAGGAGGAGGAGGAAGAGGAGGACGAGGAGGATGAGGAGGAGGAAGGGAGAAGGAAGAGGAGGAGGACAACAACGACAAGGAGGAGGAGGGCGAGGAGGAAGAGGAAGAGGAAGGGAGAAGGAAGAGGAGGAGAAGGAAGGGAGGAGGACGACGATGATGAGGAGGAGGAGGGCGAGGAGGAAGAGGAGGAGGAGGAGGAGAGGAAAAGGAGGAGATGGAGACGATGCAGCAGCAGCTCACAGTGACATGGCGGGCTTTGGTGCCTGCTCTGAGAAGCTGTCTGGAGGTGACCAGGGGGGCCCTGGTGGGGGCACAGGGGGGCAGGACCGCATGGCCAGGAAGGCCTCCGGAAAGCAGGCA